>NC_057865.1:27495500-28135000 GCF_019393635.1 Dromiciops gliroides | reverse complement strand
TATAAAAACAAATGTTGAAAACTATCTCTACATGTAATTAGAAAATAATAAAATACTTTTATTGGAACAAAGACCAAAAAAAAGAAATAAAACCTTCTAGAAACCCTCTAGAAACTCTAGAAGGGCTACCGGCTTATTCCAGAGCCAGCAGGGAAGAGGATCACAGCACCAGCTAGCTTTTATATAGCACTTTTTAAAAGGCTTGTAAAGCACTTTACGTGGTATCTCATTTGATCCTTAAAACCGCTCTTGGAAGTGGGTCCTGTTATTATTTCCATATTACACATGAGGATGCCAAGACCAAAGTAGGTGCTATTATTTTCCCCATTTTACAGTTGAAAAAAACGGAGACAAACAGGTTTCAAGTGACTTGCCCACAGGTACGAAAGTGTCTGAGGCTGGATTTGAACTCGGATCTGTTCCAACTCCAAGTTTAGCACTCTATCCACCATGCTACCTCACGGCCCCATTTATAGGAATTAGATGTAGAGAATACTAGTCCAACTCTTTCATTTTGCTGGTGAAGAAAATGAGATTCTCAAAGTAAAATGATTTGTGTAAAAACCTCACAGGTTGTAAATTGGCTTGAGTTGGTTTCTGAGACCAGATCCCTTTAGATCACTGTCTTTCTGTGGGTATCACGGTTTTAGCTGGAAGGAACTTTATTTTTTTTAATTAAAAAATAATGTTAAAAGTATTTTATTATTTTCCAATTACATGTAGAGAGTTTTCAACATTTGTTTTTATAAGATTTCTAGTTCCAAATTTTTCTCTCTCCCTCCCTTCCCCCGCCACCCAAGACAGAAAGCAATCTGATATAGGTTATATATGTACAATCACATTAAGCATATTTCTGCATTAGTCATGTTGCTAAAGAAGAATCAGAACACAAGGGGAAAGCCTCAAAAAAGAAAAAAAACAAAAACAAAAAAAGTAGAAACAGTATGGTTCAATCTGCATCTAGATTCCACAGTTCTTTTTTCTGGATGTGGAGAACATTTCCCATCATGAGTCCTTTGGAATTATCTTGGACCATTGTATTGCTGAGAAGAGTCAAGTCTATCACAGTTGATCATCACACAATGTTGTTGATACTATGTACATTGTTCTCCTGGTTCTGCTTATCTCACTCAGCATCAGTTAATATAAGTCCTTCCATGTTTCTCTGAACTCCTCCTGCTCATCATTTCTTACAGCACAATAGTAGTAGTAGGCTTCCACCAGTCGAGGACAACCATGGATCAGCGCCCTGAAGAGCCACAGGCCACAGTGTGGCTGTGCATAGCTGGACTGTCCTCTCCAGGGCGCTGGCCTGGGCGGATCAATATGGAAAACAAGCTGTTGCCCATGCAGCAGGTTTTCCCTCTCTGCGACATTGGTGGATCCAAAGGAGAGGCAGAGCCAGTACAGTTTGGCACCAGTGCTGCTGCAGGAGTCACCAGAGGGATGTGATGTCCAATAGCCAACTGCCTAAGGGACTCTGACTCCTGATTTTTCCTCGGGGTTAGCTCCTGAAGTCTTTCCCATATATGGGTATAGCCACAAGGCAGCGGAGGTTTGAAATCAGGGTTCTTACATTTAATTTCTTACAGCACAATAGTATTCCATTACATTCATCTACCATTTCCCCATGGATGGGCATCCCCTCAATTTCTAATTCTTTGCCACCACAAAAAGAGCCGCTATAAATATTTTTGTACATGTGCGTCCTTTTCCATTTCTTATGATCTTTTTGGGATAAAGACCCAATAGTGGTAATGCTGGTTCAAAGGGTATGTACCGTTTTATAGCCCTTTGGGCAGAGTGGAAAGGACTTTAGAGGCCATTCAATCCAACTCAGTCATTTTACAGGTGAGAAAACAGAGACAGAGAAGTTAGGTGACTCACTCAAGGTCATGCGTCTGAGGCAGGATAGGAGCTCAGGTATTGCTGCCTTCTACCTAGCAGCTTCCAGATTTGGGGGAGAGGGGCCCAGGGACCTTGCTCATCTGTGTAATGAAGGCTTTGAGGCCCCATCCCGCTCTAACGTCTGATCTTCCGCTATATCCTACCTTGTGTGGCTGTTGTGAAAAAGTGCCTACTTTAGAGCACTGTGTACAAATTGCCAGTGCCTTCAGCTTTCAATGAAGTCAATTGAAATGGCCACACGGTGGTGCCAAACCCTCAGTAGTTGACACGGTAGCGCGGCTTTCCATTTGGACTCTCCTGGCGAAAAGCTGCAGCTGCGATGCTATAAAAAACCCTGAGTGTGTGTTCTACTTCTTTGTGTTTTCAGAATAGCTCATCATCATTCATGCATCAGGCCTGGGGTGGGGGCAGTGTCAGTATTCTAATTTTGTTGTTCAGTTGTGTTCAACTCTTCATTGACCCCATTTGGGGTTTTCTTGGCAAGGATGCTGGAGTGCTTTGCCATGTCCTTCTCCAACTAATTTTACAGTTGGGTAAACCAAGGCAAACAAGTTTAAGTGACCTGCCCAGGGTCACACAGCTAGTAAGTGTCTGAGGCTGGATTTGGACTCAGGAAGATGAGTCTTCCTACCGGCTCTCTGTACTTTGCACCACCTAGCTGTCCTATTCTCATTTTACACATAGGGAAATTGAGGTAAGGTGGATGCTCTATGATAAACCAAGGACTGAATTTAGATTGGAACTCAGAGCTCTCAGTTTCTAATTTAATTCTCAGGTTACTAGGTCATGGCAAAACCATCCATCTAACCTTGGAATTTTAGTCTAGATTAAAACAAATCTGAGGGGCCACATTCCCCCTTTAATCTACTGGTAGAAGATAATTCCACTCCTCTTCATTGACAAATTACCCAAAGTATGAACCATGTTTGGGTGGAATGGTGAGCATTTAGGTAATTCACATTCCCTTAGGATATTGGAGTTATTCATTCATTCATTCATTCATTCATTCATTCATTCATTCATTCATTCATTCAGAAGGAAGACTCCTTGTGAATATTTTGGGGAAAAGACTTTCAACCACTAGTTAATTAGAGCTGTTCATAGCAATAAAATTGGAAAGAATTAGCTAGTTCTACCCTAGAGTCTTGCTCATAGTCAACGTTTGTTGCATGAATGAATGAATGAATGAATGGAGAGACAAACTACTTGTAGGCTTCTTGTTGCTAGTTTGACATAAATTATCTAGATTTTAGAAAAAGCAAGAGCAGAATAGGTGAATCTGAAGGTTTTACTTTTCATGTAAAAAGAGACTTAAAAAGATGTCATGAAGAGCATTAGAAGAAGTTGGGGCTATTTAACCTGGAGAAGAGATGACTTGATAATTAATACACTTGCTTATGTATTAAGCTTAAATACTTTGGCCACATGGTGATAAGATGGGACTTATTAGAAGAGACCCTGATGTTGGGAAAGATTGAAGGCAAAAGGAAAAAGAGACAGCAAAGGATGATATGTACAGATAGTGTCATAGAAACAATGAACATGAACTTGGACAGATTTTGAGAGATAGAAGGGCTTGGTGGGCTATGTAGGGTCCATGGGGTCACGAAGATTTTGACATAGCTGGAAGACTGAACAACAACAATTTAAAGGCTGTTCTCTATATAAAAATCAGACTTCAGTATGGCTCTAGAAGGTAGAGCTAGCCACCATGGATAGAACGCAAGGAAGCAGATATAGGGTTAGGATGAGGAAGGACTTTCTCATGATGAGCACTGTCAGAAAAACCTATTTTGAGAGATAGTGAGTTCCCCATCAACGTAAGTATTCAAGAAAAGGCTAGATAACCACTTGGCAGGGATGTTGTAGAGGTTCAAAGAGATTACCTTTAAGGTCCCTTCCTGCTGTAGGATTCTGTAATTCTGTGAGTATTGTGAAGAAACTCTGGAGTCCTGAGAAGAGAACACCAAAATGATTACATGGAATGATCACAAGACGTAGAAGGCCAGGTGAAAGTATCTTGGTGTTTTTAAAATTTTAATAAGCGTTTTAATTTAAAGTTTTGAGTTCCAAATTCTGTGCCTCCATCCTTCCCACCCCCCCCCCTTCCCTGAGGCAGTAAGCAATCAGTTATAGGTTATGCATGGGCAGTTATGGAAAACATTATCCTATTAGTAATTTTGCATAAGAAGACTTGAACAAAAGGAAAAAAAAATGAAAGGAATAAAATGAAAAACAGCATGCTTCAGTGTTCAATATCAGTTCTTTTTTTGTAGAACTCTAGCCCATGGGTCAACTAGTTGCCCTTCCCTATAGTAAGTGCTTAATAAATACTTGATTTGGTAATGCCACTAGGTGGCGCCACAATGCACATAACTCTGGGCCTGGATTCAGAAGGCTTCACTCATCTCTTCCTGAGTTCAAATGTGGTCTTAGACACTTACTAGCTGCGTGACCCTGGGCAAGTCACTTCACCTTGTTTGATTTCATTAGCTTTTCTGGCTGATTGAGTTTGTGGTCTACTAAAGCCCAAGATATTTTTCTGACAAGCATGTCTAACCATGCTGTCCCCTTCTCTTACATATAAAGTTGATTTTATGCCTGAATGTAATATTTTGAATCTATTTCTAGTAAATTTTTTCACATTAGAGTCAACCCTTTGTTCTAAACTGTCATAACCCTTTGAATCCTGACTCTTTGCTGGACGAGGCAAGTGCCACAAAAAATGAAACTATGACTATATTTTGACAGACAGGAAGGAAGTGGTTACCAGTTGGGAGTTAATACAAATCACTGATTTGTTAAAGCAAAGGCAAGAATCCAAATCATATCATAAGAAAGGCTTAAAGATGAGAAACTACTGTTTATAATCATAACATCACCAACCTCAATTATTTATATAAGCTGCTGACTCTGAAGAAAAAAGGGGATTGTTAAAAGTGAAGACCTGAACTCCCACTGTCAGCATTTCTCAGGAGTGTTGAACCAGTGTATCATAACCATCATACTGAGGAGGCCAAAAGAATCCAGAAACCCCCTAAATCTAACAAATACTATTTCTTTCCATGTAGAGAGACGTGGTATCTGAGAGCAACATCAGTTTACAATACGTATTCTTCTTAAGATTTTTTGTTACTCTACATTTTTATTATTGTCTTGTTTTATGACAATATTTTGAAAAATTAATTTCAGAATCTATCTTACTCTATCCAGAAAGCTATCCTTTATAATAAAGAATAATAAAGAAGGAAAAAAAGCCTATCTGAAAAACTAATCAACACATTACTTGTCTCCACTCTGTTGAGTCTAACAGTAATGCTCCGGTATAGAAATACCTGAAAAGACCTCAAGGAAAGGCTTCTTCTACCACATTGAGTAAGTAGACCTTCTGTGCAGAATTTCCATGAGGACATGCACCAGAATCAATCACAGAAATCAAGAATAAGTCAGTGGGTTGTGGCCTGCATTGGTTGACACCATGTTGACCTAATTTCCATAATGTTGACATTGCAGGTTTTTTCAATGTGTGTTATAGAGCACAGACTCAGAGTGAGGAGACCTGGACTTGTGGTCCCACTTCTAACACCTTGCACTCAGCTCTCTTTGGATAGCTCACAATACTCTCTTTGAGCTTCAATTTCTTTACCTGTGAAATTAAGGAATTGGACTGACTCATGCCAAAGGTTCCTTCTAGGTCTGCATCCTTGCATCCTGAGATTTCATGATACTCTTAGCCATGGTATTATTATTGCAACCTGTGGGTCATTTACGGAGGTTACTTCTTTGAAAGACAGCACTTGTCAGAAGGTATATGTTCAGATGGCATGCTAGTCCAACAGATCTCACCAGTTCCTTGACCTTTGACTTTCTCTTCATTTCATGTCTCCTTTTGGTTCTGGTATTCCCCCAACAGCCACCTCTGACCCCTTTTCTGCAACTATGCTCCAAGCTTCCAGCCTCACTAATTCACTTCCCTGCCTATGAGTTCAGGTGTGAGAAAACAATCAGATACATCTGAAAGACACTGAGGCCCTGCTCCTCATCGGTATCTCTGAGCATCCCTTTTATCCGGGATGACCCATAAATTGCTGCACACGAATGGACCAGAACCTGGCATAATTTGGGGGACAGGTTTGGAGGACTTCTCTCAGAGGATCTTTCATCCCCTTTCTCTTCCTGATTGGAACTGAAGATCATCTCACCTATTTCCTAGATGCCTCTTTGCTTGAAAACTGACTGCGCGGTCTCTTGGGTAAACATGATTCAGATGTATTTTTCCCCCCTTCCCTTGCCAACCACCTCATATCCCCCAGGGTCTCAAGTGAATAATAATAATAATAATAATGAAAGCTTATGTTGATAAATTTCATTGCCTCATTTGATCCTCACAACAACTCTGAGAGGTAAGTGCTATTATTGTTCCTATTTCACAGATAAGGAAAGTGAAGCCCAGAGAGGTTCAGAGACTTGTCCAGGGGCATACAGTGGTCTGTGTGTCTGAGGTAGGATTTGAACTCTGACTCCAAGTTGGGTATTAAGATAAGGCACAGGGGGCAGCTAGGTGGCGCAGTGGATAAAGCACTGGCCCTGGAGTCAGGAGGACCTGAGTTCAAATCTGGCCTCATACACTTGACACTTACTAGCTGTGTGACCCTGGGCAAGTCACTTAACCCTCATTGCCCCAGGAAAAAAAGATAAGCCACAGACTTTCCCTTTTGTGAGTTCAGATGTGCCAAATAAAAACCTATTTTCTTTAGGATTTATTAGTGTGTCTGCTTCTGTCACAGAAATGTCTAACACCCCCCCCCCCCACTGCAATGGACTGGGATGAATTAAAAAAAAATCAGTAACTGCTTTATAGTCACGCCTTGTCTGTTCTCCACCTCATTACCATGAAAAATAAGTCTCAGAGAGAGATCACTGTATGACTTTAAGATATTGCTGACTGGTTAGTTATGCAGTATGGGTCAGCAATAAATCTGAAAATGACAAGATGTTTCTAGCGGGCTTTTAAAGCCATGAAAAAAATCAGTTCCTTCCACAGTGGTTCCTTCTTACAACTGACATGGCTGTTTAAAATAAATGCAGAAGCTACGAGGAGGTGAGCACCTTGCCTTACATGTGTGGGGTTACGTCTGGAGCCCCTTTCCACAGTCCCGCCTACCGTGCCGTCCTCCAAAGGCAGCCAACGACTTCTCCCTTTAGGTTTCTAAGAGTAAACCTAAGACATGAGGCTTTCTAACACTAGAGCTCCCAAGCTCCTTTTCTATGTGATTGCCATTATTGATCCACCAAGTGTTATCCATGAGATTCACTGAGAAAATACAGTGAGAACAAAAACATTCCCCCTAACTCACTCTCCTCTTGCACATACAAGGTCCCTGGGGAGAATAGACTTAAATGTGAAGTACAAAAGCACTCAGGTACACATGCGCAGAACATATGGACCCCGGGGGTCCCTCCTGGCCTTGGGAATCCTCTTCTTTCATGGAGGATCAGTGTCTTTCTAGAGTCCTTGGCTAGCCGTGTGCTCATGAGCACGAGGCAAATTCATTTCTTTTGTGTCTGTGATCTTTAAGGGTCCTACTCCTTGAAGCTGCCACCATCCTCAGGTGACTATCTTTCCCAAGATGACATCACTCTCTCGGGTAACATCTATTGTAGGTGTTTCAGAATTCTGTTGCATATTCATCAAGCTGCTACATACTGAGTCCTGTGGTTGTGGCCTTATTAATTCCATTCCCGGATACTCAGTGGCTAAAATCATGGAGGAACAAACCCCAAAGAAACCACAGACATGTGGCAGTTGGATTGCTCATGCTCTCCCTGCAAGTGGCTCAGAAACATTCTTTCTCACTGGCTTCCCAGAAAGAAAAGATCAAAGGACCACAGAAAAGTGCGTTGTTTCTTTTGTATGCACTCGGTTCCAGCTCAGTAACTCATGTCATCACTAGATAGGAAGCAGGCAGAAAAAAAAAGTCTGCCTGTCTCTCCATATGCATGTTGTATATGCTGGAATCAGTCAGGAAATATCTAAGGCAACTTCAAAGGCTGACCCCTAATTTGGCTAGTTCCCCATGACATACTTGGAGTATTTGTAAAAAGATATTCTTATACTCAAAGTATAATCAACCAGAGCCATTTGAAGGTACTGGGGAGAGGCATCCGCAAAGAACCCAATAACCCTCCTTTCTGAGGAGATGATCCAACAGAAGTTAGCCTCAGTCTTCTAATCATCTGTTGCCTTGGATACATTTTCTTGATCTTTAAATAGCTGAAGTTCCCCATCACCATGCACTGGATAAGCAACAACAACAACAAGGACACCAAATCTTCATATAGCACTTGGCATTTTACATTTATTAACTCATGAAAGTACATTTGACCGTGGAATATGCTGAAAAGAACCCTGGACCTGAATGTGAGCATTGGGATACTACAAGCACTCATTGGCCATGTCAAGCCACTTTCTTGGGCCTCACTTTGCTCACCTGAAAAAAAAGGGGCTTGCATTAGGTGATGTCTCAGATCCCTTCCAGTTCCCAATCTACATTCCTATGCTTTTAACTTTCCTCCATCTAGGTGAGTCAGCTTCATCCTGTCTTGTTCTTGCCCTAATGGGAGAGCTGATCTGCAAATTTCTTTCTTTTTTTTTGTGAGACAATTGGGGTTAAGTGACTTGCCCAGGGTCACACAGCCAGTAAGTGTTAAGTGTCAGAGGCCGGATTTGAACTCAGGTCCTCCTGACTCCAGGTCCTGTGCTCTATCCACTGTGCCATCTAGCTGCCCCCTGCAAATTTATTTCAAAATGCCAATTCCATTTTCCCTTTGGTTTTATTTTTGCTCTTTTTGTTTCCTTTAGACAATCTCTGACCCTGGGGCCAGATGAGCCATAACAACTTGGGGGCACTAAGTGTTCAGGAAAAAAAAAACAAGCAAACCTCCCTTAGCTTCCATATTGCTGTGAAGATGGACATTTTGGATAAAAATCCTTTGGATTGAATGGCCTGCCAGGCTGCAAGGGAAGAGTGTGTGTCCCTGAATGTACTCTGTGCTTGCATTCATTTAGAGCTTGCAGGGTTTAAAAAAGGTTTTTTAATCACATAGCTCTGTTTCTCAACAACATTATTTCAAAAGCCTTTCAGACAAGTCATTCCCCTCCCTTTGTAGTCGCTTTGAAGCTAATCTTTTCTTTGTTTAGCTTTTTGCTGCTGACTGGAACAGAGACTAGTTGACTCAACTTGTGTGCTAAGGAAAAGGGGGACTAGGATTTGCTGTGCAAACAGTGTACTAGGTCTAATCTCAAATCGATACTTGTACCTCTCCTAGCCTTCCTTTGAGGCAATAGTGTCAAACTCAAGTAGAAATGGGGGCCACTAAACCAAACCTAAGGATTCCCACAGGTCTGCATATTGGCTTAGAAAATCACACATGATGCGGCAGCTAGGTGGCACAGTGGATAAAGCATTGGCCCTGGATTCAGGAGAACCTGAGTTCAAATCTGGCCTCAGACACTTGACACTTACTAGATGTGTGACCCTGGTGCAAGTCACTTAACCCTCGTTTCCCCTCCCCACCCCCCCCTCCCCCGAAAAAAAAAGAAAGAAAAGAAAAAGAAAATCACACAATGAACATTATCTGCATTTTATTGTATTTTTGCTTATTTTGTTAAACATTTCTCAATTACATTTCAATCCGATTTTGGTCCATTTGGGAGAGTTGGGGCCGCAATGTGAACCCAAGACAGAAAGTTGAATAGGCAAGAGGTAGCTAAAGAGAAAGATGAAAAGGGATTAAGGTGTGGGGAGAGGGTGCTGAGCATTAATGAATTTGGGTTCCTGCCTGTGTGACCTTGGGCAAGTCAGTTGACTGTCCTGAGTCTGGTTTCCTCATTTGTAAAATGATTTGGTTGGGGTAGATGGCCTTTCTGGTCCCTTCCCTGATTTGATCCTAATGCTTTCTATAAGGACACAATCAAAGCTCAAGTTGGTTTGGGGCCTTGCATTAGATCAAGAAACTTGGTGGAAAAATGATTCTTCATGCGTCTTAGTTAAGAATTTTGGCTAATAAGTTCCTTCTAAGTAAGCAGAATCTCAAGGTCCCATCCACCTCTAGTATTCTATATTGTATGTAGCAGCTTGATGAATATGCAACTTTTGAAATTTCATCCAAAAACATCTTCAAATTTTACTACCCCTGAGGATAGATAGCAATTTGAGGCTTATTGATGGTAGAGGGATAATTATAGACCTGCCACTTATCTCTCAGCTCTTCTGAAACAGAATCATTTAAATAATATGCTGTATATTTATGGAGGCCCACATCTCTTGTGTCAATTTTTCTTCTCTTTAAGGCAATGAGATAGACTGAAAAAAATATCAAAAATGGTATTACAGGTGAAATCCTTTGCTCTTTGTTAATTTACATTTTGTTAGACCCCGGGGAGGGAAACATAAACATCCATTTATAATAAAAATAAAAAAGGGAAGGAATTTAATTTGCTTTGGAGAGAGCTCTGTGCCAGGAGGCAGGAGCATTTGACTACTCATGGAATCCCATCCCAGGCTATTGGATTGTCTAACTGAATTTTTCCTATCATGGTACAGCAGGTAAAGGAAACAATAATTGTTCCTTCAACAGATGTTTAAAATAAGGGAATCATGTCCTTCCAATAAAAGAATAATGGGCCTGAAGGGCTGGAGGCCATCTCAAAAAGGACTAGGAGAATACATTTTCCAGGATTTGTCTGATTCAGATCAAGAAGGCTTTAAATGAAAAATGGAAGAGTAGAAAGAAGACGGCCCATGTCAAGGCCAATCAATCAATCAATAGACTTCTATTAAATGCCTCCTATGTTCCATGCTCTGTGCTAAGTTCTGGGCATAGCAAAGGAAGAAGAGTAGAAGTCAGGACCTGTACTTCATAGAAGACCTTACCTAAAAGGGAACACCAACACTCGAACCCATAGTCTTGGATGTCTTTCTTCAGACACTACTAATCTCTAATTAAAAAGGGTGAATTAGGGGCAGGTAGGTGGTGAAGTGGATAGAGTACTGGCCCTGGAGTCAGGAGTACCTGAGTTCAAATTTGGCCTCAGACACTTAACACTTACTAGCTGTGTGACCCTCCGCAAGTCACTTAACCCCAATTGCCTCACTAAAAAAAAAACACAACAAAAACAAACAAGCAAAAAGGTCTAATTAGAGATCTTACAGCAAAGAGGCAAAATTGACTTCATTCACTTGATGGGATAGGAATCGTAACTGGAATATGGCTCTGGAAGGGTTTATCTTACTTAAAAGGAGCAGAAGAGATAAAAAGACATTAGGATAATATGGTTTATTATAAAGATATATTTATACATTCCACATTGTAGAAGCATCTTAGGCTTCTCATGGTTTATTGCTGGGCCCTTCCTTGGATATTCTCCCCCACTTCTCTCTCTTTCTCTGTCAGTCTCTCCCTCTCTGTCTCTCCCTCTCTGTCTCTCTGTCTCTGTCTCTCTGTCTCTGTCTGTCTCTGTCTCTGTCTGGTGTCTCTAATGTTGTTTTTTATGACTTTATACTCGCCCTCCATGGTATATGAATAAGTTGGTCTAGGTAGGTAATTCTTCACACAGCCCTACCTCCTCTTCCCCACATCTACTTTCACTCCCCCTGCCAAAAGTACTTTTAGCTTAATGTCACATTTCTATGTTCCTAGGGAAAACCCTGAGCAGACCATGAGCCAGGGAGTGTAATTGCTGAAATGTCTTTAAGATTGGATTTGGTTCGTGTAAGCCCAGAGCTGCATTTGCATGGGTTATAGTAGGCTAGACAAAGCAAACAACCCAATTGGCCTCGGTGGGATGAAGAAAATAAATGTGATCTTGGTCTATGTTAGAAGAGGCACAACTTCCAGGAATATGGAGGTAATGGTGTCACTGTCTTCTGCCCTCGTCAGACCTCATGTGTGGTAGTGTGTTCTGTTCTGGACACCAGAATTTAAAAGGGATTTTGATAAATTGGAGAGTGTGCAGGGGAGGGCAACCAACCAAGATGGTGGAGGCCCCTGAGTCCATGTGCTGTGGGATCTGATTGAAGGAAACGGGGTTGTTTATCCTGGGACTCAGTGTAGACAAGACAGTTGTGTTTAGGTATCTGAAGGTCTGTCACGCGGGGGAGGGGTTAGAGTTGCCCTGTTTGACCCCAGAAAGCTTAGAACCAGTACAAATGGGTGGTGTTGCAATGTAGGCTTGCTTAATGATTAGAAATAACTCAAAATGGGCAGCTTCACGAGAGAGTTGGATTCCCTCTCATTGGAGGTCTTCGAGAACAGCCTGAAGCACTACTCTTTGGGTATGTTTTGGTGAGTATTCCTTTCTTTTAATTTAAAAAAATTTCCGTTCCAAATTTTCTCCCTCCCCCCTCTCCCCCATTCATTGAGAAGGCAAAAAATTCAAAACCCATTTTACATATGAAGTCATGAAAAACATATTTCCACAATAGCCATATTTCAAAAAAAAGAAAAATAAATGTGCTTTAATCTGTACTCAGAGTCCACTGTTTCTCTATCTGGAGGTAAATAGCATGTTTTAGCTTGAGTCTTTTGGAATTGTGGATCATTGCATTGATAAGCATTGCTAAGTCTTTCATGATTGACTATTGTCAATATTGTCAATATTGACTATTGCTTTCATGTACGATTTAGACATACTAAGCACTGCAGTCCTTTCTAGCTCTTGAAATCTATGATTCAGCAATTCTTAAAGAGACCTCCTAAGTCATAAAGGGGGTGACTACCTGTGTCAGTGAAGGGAGTATACACATGGAAATGACTTCAGGTGCTCAGTGAATAATTGAATAATCATTGAATAATCTACTAACACACAGGACTGATTCTAGGCTAAATTGTATGTTAAATGAAGGCTCTATTTGGTACTTTCCCCCCAAAGGAGAGGTAATCTATTTATGTGAACATGATGCCTTGTGGTGTATGAGAATTTCATCCCTTGTACCTCACTGTTTGCAGAGGCTTTCAGCCTTCACTATGACACACAAGACCTGAATTATCACAAAATAAAAATCTGTGTGCCATGTAGAGAAGAATTTTCTGTCATTAAAATTTTATAAAAAGTAATAAATAATGAATAAATCATATCTGATCAATGCTGAAATATGTTTGTCAGTTCCTAGCTCCTAGGCCATGAGGGAGTCTGAAACTGACAGCTCGGATACTTGCCTCTAGGTCATGAGTCCATCTCTCGTATTTTACAGCTATAGCAAGAACTCTCTGTTCTCACTATCCCAAAGAAAAGCTAGCTACATCTCCCCATCAGTGTTCTAGAGGTGCCCCTGTGGGGTTGGGGTGACTCTTTTCTAATGTCATTGACTTATGTCCCCATTTTGGGTATTCTTTTTCCTTCCAGTGAGGGATCTAATTCCATTTAACCCATTAAAATGGCTTAGCCTTTACCAAAGGGACTTTTGCTGTTGAGCCGTTTTTGTTTGTTTGTTTGTTTGTTTTTTTAAGTGAGGCAATTGGGGTTAAGTGACTTGCCCAGGGTCACACAGCTAGTAAGTGTTAAGTGTCTGAGGCTGGATTTGAACTCAGGTACTCCTGACTCCAGGGCTGGTGCTCTATCCACTGCGCCACCTAGCTGCCCCTTGAGCCGTTTTTTAGTTGTGTCCAACTATTCATGATCCCATTTGGGGTTTTCTTGGCAAAGATATTAGAGTCGAGGCAGCTAGGTGGTACAGTAGATAAAGCACCAGCCCTGGATTCTGTAGGACCTGAGTTCAAATCCAGCCTCAGATACCTACTAGCTGTGTGACCCTGGGCAAGTCACTTAACCCTCATTTCCCCACAAAAACAAAAACACAAACAAACAAAAACAATAGACTTGAAAGATACTAGAGTCATTTGCCATTTCCTTCTCCAGCTCATTTTACAGATGAGGAAACTGAGACAAATAGAGTCAAATGACTTGCCCATGGTCACCCAGCTAGTAAGTATCTGAGGCTGGATTTGAATTCAAGAAGAGGCCTTTTTGATTCCAGGCCTGGCATCTATCTACTGTATCACCCAGGGATATTTACTTCAAATATAAAGCCAGAACAAAAATACAAACATTCCTCTCTCTCAACAGTAACACTTGGGGGTATGCTTGCCCCTACTGGGCATTAGGCTCTGAGGAAAACAGGCTCCATCTTTTTTTTCCGGGGCAATGAGGGTCAAGTGACTTGTCCAGGGTCACACAGCTAGTAAGTGTCAAGTGTCTGAGCCTGGATTTGAACTCAGGTGCTCCTGAATCCAGGGCGGGTGCTTTATCCACTGTGTCATCTAGCTGTCCACAGGCTCCATCTTAATGTAGTTGCTAGATCCCACCAAGTTCACATGCAAATTCAGCACCTTTGCTGTATGAGCCCTTGTCTTAGCAAACTGTGGGTTCAGCTGCTCCTTTTTTGGGGGGGCCTCAAAGCTGGACTGGCTGCCTACAAATCCTGGCACAAATTCCACTCCTGGGTCTGCTGGCACCTTGCTTTCCTGACCTTTGGAAACTCAAGAGCTTGTAAATGCCAAACTCCTTCACCTAAAATGAAAGAACTACAGGGTCAAAAACCAAAGGCTAGGGGCGGCTAGGTGGCACAGTGGATAGAGCATTGGCCCTGGAGTCAGGAGGACCTGAGTTCAAATCCAACCTTAGACACTTAACACTTACTAGCTGTGTGACCCTGAGCAAGTCACTTAATCCCAATTGCCTCACCAAAAAAAAAAAAAACAACCAACCCCCCCCCCAAAAAAAACCCAAACCAAAAAAACAACCCAAGAAACTCAAAACAAAACAAAATAAAACAAACAAACAAACAAAAAACCAAAGGCCAACATTTTCAAGCCACATGTCAGCCTTGGATGGGGAGAACCCCAGATTCCCTCTAGCCTTGTCTCTCACTGGAATGCCAACAGACTGGGCGTATGGAAACCAAGACAATGGATGAGGTTGGCTGGTGCTGTTTGAATGCATCTCTAGTTCTGGCTACCCTGGCATGGCTGACAAAAGAGGCTCCTGTTTACCATGTAGCTAACAGCAGGGAAGCAGATACAGAAATCTGTGATTCTCCAAAGTCCAGGTGGGGATTGCATTAGCAGGAGCACTCAACTCACATTCATAAGGACTGGACTCATTGGTCAGTCCCTCGAACTCACTATGTGTGATTTGCTTCACCTAGGCTCCAGAAGGAGCTGGCCAGTCCTTTGTTATACAGATAAAGAAATGGGGCAGGTGGGGCTGGGGGTCCCTAGAGAGTTTAAGTGACTTACCTAAGGCTACCCAGGGAATAAGAGAGAGAGCCATGATTCAAATCTAATCTTCCTGAATTGTTTCCACCACCTACCTACACTGTCTTTTTTCTTTCTTTTTTTTTAAATTTTTATTTTTTTGCGGGGCAATGGGAGTTAAGTGACTTGCCCAGGGTCACACAGCTATAAGTGTCAAGTGGATTTGAACTCAGGTACTCCTGAATCCATGGCCGGTGCTTTACCCACTGCACCACCTAGCCGCCCCCCACTGTCTTTTTTCTTAAAGGGGAAGGGAACAATTATTAAGTGCCTACTATGTGCCAGGTACTGTGTCAAGTACTTTACAAATTTCATTTCATTTTATTTTCACAACAACCCTGTGAGGTAGGTGCTATTATCTTAGTAGCTAACATTTTATATAGTGCTTACTATGTGCTAGGCATTATGCAAAGCACTTTACAATTATTATCTCATTTGATTGTCACAACAATACTGGGAGGCTATTCCTCTTTTACAGATGAGGAAAATGAGGCAGACAGAAGTTAAGTGATTTGCCTAGGGTTACACAGCTGGGAGGTATCTGAGGCTGGATTTGAACTCAGGTCTTCCTGATTCTGGGCAGTTAGATAGTGAAATGGTTAGAGTACTAGGCTTCGAATCAGGAAGATCTGTGTTCATAATCCAGGCTCAGACACTTCCTAACTGTGCAACCCTGGGTAAGTCATTTAACCCTGTTTGTCTTCATTTTCTCATCTGGAAAATGAGCTGGAGAAGGAAATGGGAAACTGCTCCACTGTCTTTGCCAAGAAAACCCCCAATGGAGTCATGGAGAGTCAGAAATGACTCAACAACTTCCAGTCTCCAAGCCAAGCACTCTATACATGGGGTCCCGATCATCCAAAGCATATTTGTTGAGCTGCTCTTTTGTTGTGTTCAGTAACGCAAAAGTGATTTCTTAACAGAAATCAAATGTTAAAAGGAAAACTTAACTGATTCACAAATAAACTATTTTTAAAAATCTCCTATTTGTGTTTGAGACTGCAAATGAAATTTATTCGAGTCACCTGGCCCCATTTAGAGGGATAATTATATGAGAACCTTCCTAATGTCCACATAGGTTAGAGCAGCATTATTAAGAGGAAAACAAGGCATTTTTGGGACTAGTTCCTTGCAAATGCTGAGAAAAGATAATCTTTTCACTGAAAAGCTACATATTTTCAAGGGCATTTCCTTGTTTTTTAATAATCAAATTGCTTTTCATATTTCACCTTTTGCTGTTGTATGTTCTACCACATTTGAATTGTTTGTTTTAATATTCTGTATAATTTTCTAATTATCTTGGCAGGGATTATCAATTGGAATCCTCATTGTTATCAGATATCATGATTGCTCTGATCAGATCTGATATGATTTATTTTTTTTTTTAGGGGGGGAGGTGATGCTAAAATGGACCTTCAGCAAAGCTGTGAAGAAGCTAAAATTGAATCTCTGTCTATTGAGACTCCCAGTTTTGTATTTATGCTCCCACCCCTAACCCAAGGATGTCTCCTTCCCTTAATTGTCTACATCTCTGCCTCCTCCTACAAACCCATTCTCAGATCTTAGGTTCACGTAGTTCTTGGGGTCATTGGTGACCTTTTAAAAATATTTTAATAGCTCTATTTCAATGTAATTTATTTCCTTTGTTTTTTTACATTTAATTTTAAAAATTGATTTCCTTTGTAATCCTACATGTTTCATTTTACACATTTAAAACATTTTTCTTAAATGGGTCTATAGGCTTCACTGAATTCCAGATGGGTCCATGACGCAAAAAAGGTTAAGGGCTCCAGCAATAAGATATCCATGATAGATAAGGATGTTACTCATCACAAGGATATTTGCATTTCCACAGGGTTTAAAGCCTGAAAATATGGTAAAGTTCTCTCTGTTTATGCTTCAACCTGTGGGTAGAGGGAGACTTTGAGGGACACAGAGATCCCTAGTTACCTTTTCCTGTACTGTCTCCATTCCTTATAAAGGAACTGCAAAAATCCACTATGGAGTTGCCTCCTTCAGTCTTAATTGATCGCTTCCATTGATGACTTCAAGTCATTTCTCTTCTCTGGGATCCAGTTTCCTCATCTGTAAAATAAGATGGCTTGAACTAGATGGTCCCTTAAATCTATGATCCTACAAAAGTAGGACTTTCCCATTTTGCAAGAAGGAAAAGTGAGGAAGCAAGGCAAGGTCTTTTATTTGCTTTGGATTCTCATTATTATTTTTGTCACCATTACATATACCATAGACCTTTGGCACATTATATGTACCATAGATTATAGAATTTAGGGCAAGAAGAAATGTTCAAATGATTGTAGTGTATAACCTATATCAGATTGCTTGCTGGCTTTGGGAGAGGGAGGGAAGGGAGGGTGGGAGAAAAATGTGGAACTCAAAATCTTGTAATGGTGAATATTGAAAATGATCTTTACATGTAATTGGAAAAAAAGAAAGGTAAAATAAAGTGAAAAACAGAGAAATGTTAAGAGATTATTTAATTCAACTTTATCTTTTTTTTTTCAGATATGGAAAGTGAGGAGGAAAGAGCTAAAGTGATTTGGCTCAATTTTCATAGGTGTTCATTGACAGCTAGAATAGGGACCTGCCAGGCCTTGGATTCAAGGATTTAATTAAAAGCCAGGCCTAAGTTCCAGTTCTCTGTGGTCCTTTACAGTGTCCTCAGACCACTGATCCCATCAATAGAGATTCCTGTTAGCTTTCAAGGTGATGTGAGGCAAATAGCATCAGAATGGTGGTGAGGCCAAAGAATGCTAAACTGTACTTATGATCTCTTAGCAGTCAAAGGGTAAGGAAAGAATCTTATAAGTCATCTAGTCCTCTTCCCTTATTTTATGTGTGAAGAAAACAAAACACAGGGAAGTTGACTTGTCCAGGGTCTTTGTTGTTTGGTCATTTCAGTCATGTCCATCCCTTCATGACCCTATTTGGAATTTTCTTGGTAAAGGTCCTGGAGCAGTTTGCCATTTCCTTCTCCAGCTCATTTTAAGATGAAGAAACTGAGGCAAGCAGGGTAAAGTGACTCACCCAGGGTCACACAGCTAGTATCTGAGGCCAGATTTGAACTCAGTACTTTCTGACTTCAGGCCCAATGCTCTAGTCACTGTGCTACCCTAGCCCTTGTTCAAGACCATCCAAGTATTAATTAGTACAGCTGAGATCTGAACCCAAGTACTCCTGTTCCAAACCCAGCACCCTTTCTATAGAACCACTCTGACCTGGGTTCAAATCCCAACTTGTGAGTTCTTGGGCAAGTTACTCAGCAACTCAGTCTCCTTA
This sequence comes from Dromiciops gliroides, assembly GCF_019393635.1. Taxonomy (NCBI): domain Eukaryota; kingdom Metazoa; phylum Chordata; class Mammalia; order Microbiotheria; family Microbiotheriidae; genus Dromiciops; species Dromiciops gliroides. The sequence continues at coordinate 28,116,478 of NC_057865.1, read as the reverse complement.
TTGTTCACTCACCACCATCGGTTGTTGTGTGTATCAAAGTAGGTAATGAATGCAGGATCCTTTGTAAACTCTAAAGACCTATGTAAATGTCAGATATGACCAATTTTCCCCGAGCAAGGGCTAAAAATGAGTTAGTATCATTTCCTGACTTTTTGTCTTTGTGAGAATGTGGATTTATGAGGAAATGGAGAAATTATACAGCCTTACAAATTAAACCGAAGATGAGCATTGCACTCTCCAGACCAATAATTTTTTCTGCTGTATTTTGACTTCACTGTTTTAATGCTTCCTCATTCAAGTCAAAGCTGTGGAGCTTGGATGTTTGAATCCCAAAAGGCTTGGGTTGGAGGAGAATTTATACATCATCTAATTTTATAGATGAAAAATTTGAGGACCAGAGAGTGACCTGCATAAAGTCACCAAGATAATTTGGGGGCAGAGCAAAGACTAGAATCGAGGCCTTGTCTTGTGTCCCATATAACTCCCCAGTACCATGGGGAGCATCCCTTCCCCTTCATTCTTGGCTTCATGTATAGCTGTTATATTTTCACTGCTATAAAGGCAGGCTAATGTTCCCATTACTGTAACTAACATTTTCTAAAGTTTATGTCCTGACAAGTTTATTGTCCCTCATGGGGGAGCTTCCTGTACAGGAGAAACATGAAAACACATTTTTAGGAGGAGTCAGAATTAAAAGTGGGACTAAGTGCAACTGAGCATCAGTGATGAAAAAAAATCAGACCAATACTGACAAGACGGTTGGTGCCTATGTGGGCCTGTTCCATGAGGATTTCTTGTGGTGGCATGAGATGAGACATATATGCAACCTGCATCTTGGTGTGGTTGAAATCCAATTCTTTTTTTAGCAGATTTGGTTCTCCCTATTCCTCATCCTAAATCTATTTCCAAGGCTTGTTGATTTTATCTCCACACTATTTCTTGTATCTGCCTCCTTTTGTTCACTCACAGGCCACCACCCTAGTTTAGTCTGTCATCACCTCTTGGGTTATTGCAATAATCTTCTAATCGGTCTCCTAGCTTCTAGTCATTCCCTTCCCTTCCCTTCCCTTCCCTTCCCTTCCCTTCCCTTCCCTTCCCTTCCCTTCCCTTCCCTTCCCTTCCCTTCCCTTCCCTTCCCTTCCCTTCCCTTCCCTTCCCTTCCCTTCCCTTCCCTTCCCTTCCCTTCCCTTCCCTTCCCTTCCCTTCCCTTCCCTTCCCTTCCCTTCCCTTCCCTTCCCTTCCCTTCCCTTCCCTTCCCTTCCCTTCCCTTCCCTTCCCTTCCCTTCCCTTCCCTTCCCTTCCCTTCCCTTCCCTTCCCTTCCCTTCCCTTCCCTTCCCTTCCCTTCCCTTCCCTTCCCTTCCCTTCCCTTCCCTTCCCTTCCCTTCCCTTCCCTTCCCTTCCCTTCCCTTCCCTTCCCTTCCCTTCCCTTCCCTTCCCTTCCCTTCCCTTCCCTTCCCTTCCCTTCCCTTCCCTTCCCTTCCCTTCCCTTCCCTTCCCTTCCCTTCCCTTGTCTTGACAGTTTTGTTACTATTTATCTGTCTTAGATGATTGAAAACTAGAAGATACCTATTCCATTTGTTGTTCTGTTTGTCAATATCCCTAGAGGAGGTGGGCTGATGATATAGGAAAATTGTGTGTTTGGCCTCAAATTTCTCTCAGCTCACTTTTTCATATGTAGGTCTGGCCAAAGCTCCCTCTTTTGTCAATTCCGTTAATGCTTTTGTTTTCTAGGGGACAGTGTCTTCACACCATTTGCCTGCCAAAGAAATCCTCAATATCTTTTCACAAATTATTGAAATATATTCAGTTTAGCCATGACACTTTTATAGGGTGTGATGTCAGCTAGTTGAACTCATTCATTCTGCAATTTCTGCTTGCTGTGGGTTATTACTAATCAGTGCAAGCAATACAACTGTCAGAAGGCTCTCTCTCTCTCTTTCTCTCTCTCCCCCCCTTCCTCTTCTTCCTTCTCCCCTTCTCTCTCTTTTTCTATTCTTTCTCTCCTCCCTCCTCTTCTTTCCTCCCCTTCTCTCCCTTGCATAACTCCGATAAAAATCCCACTACCTCCTTTTACAGATGGATAAACTAAGGCTCAGAGAGGTGAATAAACTTGCAAAGGTTGCATAGTTCCTTATTTGCAGAGCTGGGACTTGAAGTCTAAATTCCAGTCTCTTGATGCCAAAGCCAGTGTTCTTTCTATTATGGATGGGATAAAATCTGGCCAAGAGCCTTTCTTTTCCAGCCTTTGACCCCACAGCGGCCACATTGCTGACCCTCTGTCACCATGGCTGACCCCAAGGATGGGGCATGACATTGAGGTGGACGTTGGTGACCTGTAGATAGGCTCCTTGAAGGGAGTCTCTCCCCTTTCTCTCCTCCCTCTGGTACCTGTTTGGAATAGGCAGGCTCATTACCACCTGGATATCGGGAGTAGAGGGCCTGTCTTTTCACAGCAGTTATTGCTTCCACTTTTTATCCTCTCTAATTTATCTTTTGTAAAAAACCAGACTAATTAATTTTTCTTATGCATTGATCTGACCATATCACATCTCTACTCAAAAATCATCAGTGGCTTCCTATTGTCTAGTGAACAGAGTTAAAACTTTTTCCTGGCATTCAAGGCTATCTGGAGTCTGACACCATTTTTCTTTTTTAATCTTACCTCATACTATTCCACTTCACGGATTTTATGCTACAGCCAAACTCAGATGTGTTCTTGTCCCTGAAAATGATGTCTGTCTAGTTTTCCATCTTTGTGTCTTTGGTCATGGTATTCCCTATGACTGAAGTCCCCTCTTCTCCCCTCTTGCCTCAACTTTCCACCCATCTTTTAAAGACCAGCTAAGATACTATCTCTTCCAGGAAGCCTTTCATGAATTTTTATATCACATTTCAGATAGTACTTCATTTTGTACTTCTCCAAGGACTTACATAATAACATATTTTATAGCTGACTCTGTGTGTGTGTGTGTAATATCTCCCATTAGACTATAAGCTTCATGAAAACCGAAGCTGAGTCTAACTGAAACTTCCTCTCCCTTAGTCCTAAAGACAATGTGTTGTTGTTATTCAGTCGTTTCGGTCTTGTCTGACTTTTTATGACGGGGTTTCTTGGCAGAGATACTGGAATAGTTTGCCATTGACTTCTCCAGCTCATTTTACAGATGAGAAAACTGAGGCAAAAAAGAGTAAAGTGACTTGTCCAGGGTCATACAGCTAGTAAGTTTCTGAGGCCAGATTTGAATTCAAGAAGTCTTCCTGACTCCAGGTCCACCATCTGCCCAGTAAATACACTGCAGGTATTTAATGAAACTTTGTTGAATTGAATGGAAATGACCTCTTTATATTGTAAATTTTTGGATACTGTTATTAAATCCCGTGTTAGGACTCATAACTATTGGTTCCTTTTAGTTCCAAGTTATGCATGCACAGCTGACTAAAAATATATTGGCAGGGAGCTTAGATCTTCAGAACTTGTATATCAATTAAATGCAGTTACAGCTGCCTATTAGTCACAGTGTTGGTGTTTGGATTTTTATGGGCCTTTTGGATTTCGTTACATTAATTAATTTTTTGCTGAAAACTTTCTCTCTTCCTTGGATGAATCATCCCAAGACTACAGGTTATGTGACCTTGACTTTTTTTTTTTTTTTTTTGGTGAGGCAATTTGGGTTAAGTGACTTGCCTAGAGTTACACAGCTAGTAAGTGTAAAGTGTCTGAGGCAGAATTTGAACTCAGGTCCTCCTGAATCCAGGGCTGGTGCTTTATCCACTGCGCCACCTAGCTGCCCCGTGACCTTGACTTTTTAAAAATGGGTTAGCATCATCACACTGTTACTTGGTGACTTCTTTCTTCCTCCCTCCCTTTCCTCTTCCCTCCCTCCCTCCCTCCCTTCCTTCCTTCCTTCCTTCCTTCCTTCCTTCCTTCCTTCCTTCCTTCCTTCCTTCCTTCCTTCCTTCCTTCCTTCCTTCCTTCCTTCCTTCCTCCTTCTTTCCCTCCCTCCCTTCCTTCTTTGTTTCCTTTCTCCCTCCCTTTCTTCCTTCCTTCTTTCCTGCCTGTCTGCCTTTTCTTCCATTTTCCCTCCCTCTTTCCCTTTCTTTTTTCCTTTCTTCCTTTCTTTCTTAGTTTTGTTGATGCCTTATTTTTTATATCACAATTACAAAGAAAATTGTCCTTTGTCAAAATTAATGTAGTTAAGCAAAACCAACCAACATAGAGACCAGATCAGAAAGCATACACACCATTCCATATTCATAGTCCCCCACTCCTCTAATAAGAGTAAGGTATTTCATTATACACTTTCTAGGATTGCGTTTGGTTATCATAATTAAGCCAAATTATGTAGCCTTTTAGTGTTGTTTTAATTTTCATGAGTGTAGTCATGGTCTAAATTGTTTTCCTGATTTTGGTTTTCTTCCCCCCACTTTGCATGAATTCAGAAAAGTGTTTTTTCCTTGTCCCTCTCAATTCTTTTTTTTTTGGTGAGGCAATTGGGGTTAAGTGACTTGCCCAGAGTCACACAGCTAGTAAGTGTGAAGTGTCTGAGGCTGCATTTGAACTCAGGTCCTCCTGAATCCAGGGCCGGTGTTCTATCTACTGCACCACCTAGCTGCCCCATCCCTCTCAATTCTTTTTTTTTTTTTTTTTAGTGAGGCAATGGGGGTTAAGTGACTTGCCCAGGGTCACACAGCTAGTAAGTGTCAAGTGTCTGAGGCCGGATTTGAACTCAGGTACTTCTGAATCCAGGGCCGGCGCTTTAACCACTGCGCCATCTAGCTGCCCCCCTCTCAATTCTTAATACTTGCTGTTCTTTTCAGTGCAGTTGCATCCATTATGTTCACAGGCCTCATTTTGTTCATCTGTTCCCTGTTTGTTGAGCACCAGGTTTATTTCCAGTTCTTTGCTGTCACAAAAAAGCTAATTTCCAAACGACTAGTTTTCTGCCTCTGTCTTGGTGGTGGTGGGAAGAGTCTATGCCCAATAGTGGGATCTGTGGAACAATGGAAGGAAGGATACAAGCATTTAATAAGCTCCCCCTATGTACCAAGTACTTTACAAATATCCTCTCATTTGATCCTTGCAACAACCCGGAGAGGTTGGTGCTAGTATTATTCCCATTTCACAGATGAAGAAACCAAGACAGGCAGAGGTTCAGTGACTTGCCCAAGGTCACACAGCTAGTAGGTATCTGAAACTGGATTTCAACTCAGGGCTTCCTGACTCTAGTCCTAGCACTCTAGTCCTTGTGGCGCCTTCCCGTTTCATGGACAAAGAGCACAAATAATTCAGTGACTTGCATAAACCCAAATTAATCCCAGAGTTGCTGAATCAAATCACAACTCCATTACTGGTTGCCTTTATTTATTTATTTATATATATATATGTATATATATTCAGGGCAATGGGGGTTAAGTGACTTGCCAAGGGTCACGCAGCTAGTAAACATCAAGTGTCTGAGTCTGGATTTATTTATTTATTTATTTTATTTAATTATATATATATATATATATATATATTCAGGGCAATTGGGGTTAAGTGACTTGTCCAGAGTCACACAGCTAGTAAGTGTCAAGTGTCTGAGGCTGGATTTGAACTCAGGTCCTCCTGAATCCAGGGCCAGTGTACTAGCTACCTTTATAACTACCAATGAAAATAAGAGCTAATATTTATATAGCACTTTAAGGTATGCAAAATGCTTTGTGTATAAAAATACACATAGATACACATATATACACATACATTTGTATATATATGTATATTTCACTTGATCGTGTGAGGGAAGGGCTATTAACATTCTTATTTTACAAATGAATAAACAAAGATTGAGAATGATTAAGCGAGTTGCCCTGAGTCACCCACTGATGTAGCATCTGAGGCAGAATTTGGAGCTAGATTTTCTTTGCTCCAACTCCAGTGGATTATTACACCAGCCCCCCTTACTGGTAGTAGACTTGGCCTTTGGGGAAACATTTGCTACTGCCCCTCATGCTACAGGAAGCTTCTCTCGTTAGCATTCAGGAGACACAGAAACTAGCCCCTGAGAACTCTTCCAGGTACGTGGCATAGGGCTGAATTGGGGTTTGGGTTTTTGCATTTTTAAAATTCAAGCTCTTCATGATGCTACCCTGCTCTAGCATTTTGTTTTTCCTGCTAGAAGGGCTTTGCTAAGTATGTTACAGAACAGTGTTGCAAGATCCTTGATTGGATGAAGAGAGGAGATTATCAAGCAATAGTTATTGGGGGAAAATGAGCTGCAGAACTTGGCCTTCTCCACATCAGAAGCCAATATCTCTCAGTTGATCTGTCTGAGTGGTCCCATTGCAGCATTAAATAGGAGGAAAGAGATTGGAGCCCCTGAAGCACTTCCCAGGAAAAGGCATTTTTGACATAAAAAATAGCCCATCATAGTCTTGTTGCCATGTTTAGGTTTGGGGGGAATATATGGGAATAATTAGCATGAACTTTCTTTTCCATGCTTGTTGACTGCTGCAGACAGCAATAATAAATCTTCTGGTTTAATAAAAAATGTTTGCAAACTAATCTCATCCAACAAGAGCTCACTGGGAGCCCAGAAATTAAATGAGGATATCCCCAAGTTTTTATAGCTTGTTTATGGTCTGTGGCTGTTTATGTGGGTTCATAATATGATAATGGAAACCTATATTACTTATCCTCTTCCCACTTATCTAGGATTTCCTCCTGCCTCCCAGCAAATTCCTTCTCTAGTCAGGAAAGTTGTCTTTGCTGCCCTCCATGTTTGCTGCTGTCTCTGTGGCTTTATCAATAACTCATCAACTATCTGTGTTCTTGAATACAGAAACTCCAAATTCTGAACCTCCAGGGAAAAAGAACCAGGTCAGAGTTGCCAAGGCATCAGAATGGAATCTTCGCCAGATTGAGTCCCTCATTCATTGCTTACAAAAGAAGTGTTTCACATATTAGAAGCAACTAGTGCCTGTGGCCTCTGATACTGAGCAAAGAAAAGAGAGAGTGAAGTTCTCTCTGGCCACTTCAAAAGAAGGAGGCTGGGGGTAGCTAGGTGGCACAGTGGATAGAGCACTGGCCCTGGAGTCAGGAAGACCTGAGTTCAAATCCGGCCTCAGACACTTGACACTTATTATCTCTGTGACCCTGGGCAAGTCACTTAACCCCAATTGCCTAACCAAAAAAAAAAAAAAAAAAAAAAAGGAGGCCTACTTTGGGAGGCTACAGATACGATAAACTCAAGATACAGAGCTGTAACTAGGATGGTGGCAGTCAGGGCTTTGTCCCAGGGCACTGTAATTTAAAGGGTACTAAAATGGAACACATTTGCTCCTTCAGTTGAGTAGAAGTCACTGAAATAAACAATTCTTGTCTAAAGTTTCCTTAATTACGTCTTGATTTATTTTTACATCATGAAATACCAAGATGATTTGAGGGAACACTTCATACTACTTGCCCTGACCATCACTGGTCATCATGGAACTGTCAAGGAAGATACCAAGTCTGCTATATCAGTGCCATAGAATCTATTTGATCTCTAAGGCTCACCTTGAATCAAACCTGACCTCATTGTTTTTACTGCGGAGAGGAATATTCTTCTCCAGAATGGCTTTTTCCCCATATTTATGCTTCTCTTGCAACAAGTATGAGAGGGTCTAGTTGTGTCTATTTGCTTGGGATGTGTGGTGCTTCCTTTTGGGACCCAAAGAGTCATCTGTTCACCATCCCTATTCCTCCAGGTTGGTTGGACCATGAGAGAATTAAACAAACAGATCTTTTTGAGAGGGATGCAAGGATTTGACTAAACCACCTCATTAGCATCCTGCTGATTCTTTCGTCCCAGACTTATCACTTACTCTTGTGGGTCTAGTCCCTTCTCATTTCCCTTAAGGACATATGCCACTGCTGCCCATGCCGAGTACCCTGTGAGAAGTGGAAAATGTTAGTTCTGGTACTTTCCAAGCTTTCAGAAGTGCCTTTTCCAAAGCCTTCTAGATTGATTCCGGGTGCTGAATGGGAGAAAGATCATGTGACTCTGGTCTAGTTTAGAATTGCAAACATGCCAGGTATCTCCCATTCTTGGGAAAAAAACCCCAAACCTCACCTCACCATCCCTGCTAATTATCACTCTGTATCTTTCCTTCTCTTCCCAGTCAAACTCCTTGCAAAGTCTATCTTCAGTAATAATAGTGATGATGGCTAACATTTATATAGCGTCTCTGTGCCAGGCACCTCACTTGATCCTCACAACAGCCCTGCAAGGTAGGGCCTATTATTTTCCCCATTTTATAGTTGAGGAAACTGAGGCAGACAGATGTTAAGCAACTTGCCCAAGGTCACACAGTTAGTGTCTGGGTTCAGATTGGAACTCTGTTCTTCCTGACTTCATCCACTGTATCCCCTGACTTTGAATATCTTCACTGCCTCTCCTTGCACTCTCCATGTTTGTTTGTTTTTCAGGGCAATGAGGGTTAAGTGACTTGCCCAGGGTCACACAGCTAGTAAATGTCAAGTGTCTGAGGCCGGATTTGAATTCAGGTCCTCCTGAATCCAGGGCCAGTGCTCTATCCACTTTGCCACCCACCTGCCCTCCTCTCCTTGCACTCTCTTCTTAAGCCCTTGTGATCTGGTTCCCAACTTCATGATTGCATTGAAGCTGGCCTTTCTAAAGCTAACAGGGATCTTTTGGTTGCTAAGTCTAATGGCCCTTTCTCCACCCTCATCCTTCTTGACATCCCTGCAGCCTTGGACAGTGTCGATCCCCTCCCTCCTCCTAGATGCTCCTTCCTCTTCAAGTTTTCATGCTATTGCTCTCTCCTGCTTCCTTTACCAGTTTTACTACTTTTCGGTCTCCTTTACTGATTCACCATCCATGTCATGCCTGTTGACTGTGCGTTTAGCCCAAGTCTTTGTCTTGGGCAATCTTCTCTTTTCTTTCTTCCCTCTCTCCCTTGGTCATCTTATGAGCTCAATGACTACCTCTATGAAGATGACTCCCAGATCTATGTATTCAGCCCGTCTTTATCCCCACGTGCTGCTGATTGGGATATTTCCAACCGGATTTCCTGGAGGCATCTCAAATTCAATGTGCTTGGTTGGTCAGTCAGTCAACAAACATTTATTAAGCGCCTACTATGTGCCAGGCGCTGTGCTATGCTCTAAGGATACAAGGAAAGGTAAATGGTAGTTCCTGTTCTCAGGGAGCCCACTGTGAGCTCACAATGAGGAAAATAACACGCAAACAACTATGTTCAAACAAGTTATATGCAGGGTAAATAGGAAGTAATTGACAGAGGGGATGCCTAGAATTAAGAGGGATTGGGAAAGGCTTCTCGTGGAAGGGGGGATTTTAACTGGGACTTGAAAAAAGCCAAGGAAGCCAGTAGGTGGAGAGAGGAGGGGGAGAATTCTAGTCATGGGGGATAAAAAGAGCCCATTCCCTTTCTTTCCTATCACTGTTGAGGGCACTACTCTCCTCCCATTCACCCTTCAAAGCTCAGCCCCTGGGTCCCTGGCTACAGGAGGCTTTCCTGATTGCTCCACCTACAGCTATGTCATATTGGTTTTGTGTTTATTATGTACGTGCTGTCTTCTCTCCAATTAGAGTGTAAGCTTTCGAGGGCAGGAGATTGTTTCATTTGTTTTTGTCTCCTAAGCACTTAGCAAAGGCTTTAAACAATGATCTTTGATTGGTTGGTCATGGGGAGTATTCAGGATAATAGTTTCTATGGTGTTATAAAGTATACAAAACATTTTATTTATGACAGGCTATGAGGTTGATAGTATAGGTATCATTATTACCATTTTACACATGAGAAAACTAAGGCTTCAAAAGGTTAAAGGATTTGCCCATAATTACAAAGTGTGTAACTCTGCTGGGATATGAACCCCGATACTTTGTATAGTCGTGTCTGACTCTTCATGACCCCATTTGAGGTTTTCTTGGCAGAGATCCTTGAGTGCTTTGACATTTCCTTCTCCAGCTAATTTTACAGATGAGGAAACTGAAGCAAAGTTAAGTGACTTGCCTAGGGTCACACAGCTAATAAATGTCTGAGGCCAGATTTGAACTCAGGAAGATGAGTCCTCTTGACTCCAGAACCTGCATGCTATCAACTGCAGTGCCACCAGCTTCCCAGATCCCCAGAGTCCAAATACAGCCTTCTTTCCACTAAGAAATCCAGTAGAGTCTAAGACCCTACTTGGCCTTGGTTTGTCTTGGCTGGGACCTCCCCATAGTGCTCCACATCCATGTTGCCTCTCACTGTTTCCCTTTGTTCTCTTTCCTGTCACTTTAAACAGATTCAGATCCTTGGGATAGGATGCTCTAGACCAGTGGTATCAGAATCTAGTAGAAACATCCCTACGGGCAGCATATTGACCCCAAACCACAAATTACCATTGTTTATGTTGTATTATTGTATTTTTGTTCATTTAAAAAAGCATCACATTTTAATCTTGTTCAGCTTTCACAGGAGTTTTTGCCAGCTGGACTGAGAGTTTGACAGCTCTTGCTTTAGCCTAAGGCTAGTCTATGATGATACTCAACTTTTGGGGATGACCATCAACCAATCAGGAGAGCATCCTACTCCAGGGCCATTTGCTCTGTGCCCTTGGAATTCACTCACAGCCTATAGGTACCACCCAAAAGACAAGAGAGAGGCTCAGGGTAGACATGAGTAGGCTGCAAGAAATCTAAATGAATAATTACTTAGGAGACATTTTGTACCGGATACCACAAGAGAATGTATGATCAGAAGGGAAAAAAAAGATAGCTCATATAGTGAAAACAAAGGACAACTAATAGATAGCTCATAGTTCCATTGGTTTCCATACAATATCAAGAAAACAGGTGGGGGTATAGCCAGGTGGTGTAGTGGATAGAGCCCTGGAGTCGGGAGGACCTTAGTTCAAATCTGGTCTCAGACACTTACTTGCTTTGTGACCCTGTGCAAGTCACTTAATCCTGATTGCCTCCAAAAAAGGAAAGAAAAGAAAAAGAAAGGTGAAAGGACTCTAGCAATTTAAGTGGACCCCTCTATAATAAAACCATGAGTGGACATGGATGAGAGTTTCACAGGCTCAGCAGGCAAAGCAGAGGTGTGATCTCCATCAATGGGAACAGTGCCAAATTTGTGAAAGCTCACATTGATTGGAATGGTGGGTTTATACAATGTTCTGTACAACATGTAGATAGCTGTCAATCTTAGTTACAATTTAGAGCTGAAAAAGGACCTTAGAGATCGTCAAATCCAATATAGTTTTTTTAAAACCAGACTGAAAAAAAATATTCCTCCACTTATCCTAGATAGCTCTAGAGCTTTATTTTACAGATGAGGAAACTGAGGCTCAGAGAGGTTTAGTCACTTGCCCGAGATCACAGGGGTGGTAAGTGGTTGAGCTGAGATCCTCTGACTTCATTGTAGGAACCCCTTCCTTTGTATCATACTTTTGGAGCATCACCTCCCCCTTCCTCTTCAGGGTTGGCTTTGATTTCTCCTCTTACCTCACTGCTAGCTCGGATTTCTTTTTTGACCTTTATTTTCATTTAATTTCCCTCCTGATCCCCTGCTTGCAGACTTAAATTGCCCCAGTAAAGACGGCTGCTAAAAGTTAATCTGTGTGCAACCATTATTTAATCTTCGGAATGGTTTGTGTATTCCATGATTTACCGCCCTCAGTCTTTTATTGTGGTTCTTCTGTGATGTTTGCATCCTCTTGTGACTCTGTTAGAAATGGAATTATAGACTAGTTTTTGTTGTTGTTTACCTCTTGTTGTCCCCCATCTGAGTGTAGCAGCCTGTGCTTTCTTCTGCTTTTAATTCCAGCTGACAGGCCCAGAAATATCCAAACTTCGCATCATTGAGTGAGGATTGAAACAATCTGCCAGGAGTCAAAGTCCCTCAATCCACCTACACGCAAGGATTTCTTCCAATTCTCCTTTTCCCCATGAGTTATGTTGCAGAACACATGCATATGCACACACATGCATGGATACCTGTGTGCATATATGTGTATTTTTTTAATCACCCTGGCTATGCACATAGATATAATGAGGATGTGAAATGAACAGTCTGTCAGTCTCTCTGGAAGCAAGAGAAGGAGCTGATTGGTGCTTGGCCCTTTATGTAGGTGGTACCTAAAGCCATCCTAGAGAATTCAGCATTATGATCAATACTGTACCAAGACCCAATCTGATTCAATAAACATTCCCTGAGGGCCTCCCTTGGGGCAAGAACCATGCTAAATGAAGGAGATACAAAAATGAAAAGCAAAGTGGTTCCTGTTGATGAAGAGCTGATATTCCAGGTGAGGAGCAGGGTGGTGGTGGGGAAGAGAAGATCAATAAGTAACAAACTATTATTATTATTATTTTTTGGTGAGGCAATGGGGGTTGTGACTTGTCCAGGATCACACAGCTAGTAAGTGTCAAGTGTCTGAGGCTGGATTTGAACTCAGGTCCTCCTGAATCCAGGGCCAGTTCTCTATCCACTGTGCCACCTAGCTGCCCCAATAAGTAACAAAATATAGAACAGAGCCCATGCTTGTGTTCCCTTGTTGCTATGGATTTGTGGACTAAGAGTTCTGAATGGCTTTAGGCCTAGGCTGATCAAGTGTCCTCACTAAGTGTCCCAGCAATAGGATGGACCCCCAGGAGGAAGGGAGCACCAAGCTGCCTGAGGTAGACCTGCCCAGGTCAGAGTGGAATGGGTCAACATTTCCACTCTGGTAAGTGGTGGGATCAGGCCCGTGGGTGGTTACTGTAATTCCCACTTGGGGGAGAAAAGTATACATTCACATGTCCAATATATACATACCTATGATATAAAATACATACATTACATGCATGATATAAAAACAAAATAAATTCAGAGTAATATCTTGGGGGGCACTGACCACTCAGGGAATTAGGAAAGATTTCTTGAAGGAGGTAGCACATTAACTGAGGCTTTGAAGGACGCCTGGCATTTCAAAAGGTCAAGGTAAGGAAGGAGAGCAATCAGGACTGGGGGACAGGGACAGCCTGTGAATAGGCCCCCAGATGGAGGATGGACCATTGAAAATGTGTCCAGGGAGCATCAAGGAGGCCACAGCTCTCCAGTGGACCTGAGTGACATTTGTAATTACTTTCCACATCCTGTCCTGTTTGGCTCGCCGGTGCTGTCCCACACGATTACATGGATACTGAGTATTGCCTTAGGGCTCAGAGTTTGCAGGAGAGAGAAATATAATAGGCAGTTGGATCAAATAATCTTGTAATCATTCAAGAGGAAGTAAGACTGTCTTGGGCGTGGAAATTAAATTAAGTGACTGGCTGTGTCTGATTATAGGATCATAGATATGGAACGGAAAGGGATGCTGGAGGCTGTCAAGTTCAGCCTCCTCAATTTACAGATGGGGAAACTGAGGCTAACAGAAGTGAAGGTCACTTAGGGTCAATCAGCCAGTAGGTTTTGAAGGATTTAAAGCTAGGTCTTCATGACTCCAAATCCAGGGCGATTGCAGGAAAGCAGAGGTGGAGACCAGGCCCCAAATAATTTCTACCTAGTCAACGAAAGTCCATTTGTACTTCTGCATCCGTGTGGCTATATCTAATGGTCTAGGCATGCCCAAATGATGAAGACATATTGTGAAAGCCTGGCTCCGGAGGAGAGGGAAGGCTGCCCAGTTTCCCATCTTGCCCCCCTGCTAAGGGCTTGCTGGAAACCCAGTCCAAGTTGCAGAGACTGCTCTTTCTCAGACTGCTTCGAGGCTTATCCTCTCTCCAATACTCCCTGGAGGTGGTTAAGTGTTTGGATTTCAAAACCCTTCTCAGGGCAGAAAGTAAACAGTGGCCATTGGAATATCAACAAGGATTTGATTGAGCAGATTAGCAACCCAGCTGTGTTCAGATGTCAACAAAGTGAATACTTAAGTGTGGGGCTTAGTTGGTATCAGCTGGTGAACTTTGTCCCAGCTTGGTACAGTAGGAAGCACTAACTTTGGAGGGTTCAAATCCTCCTGGAAAACTAGCTGTGTGACCTTGGGTAAGTCACTAGAACTCCTTTGCTTCAGTTTCCTTGTCTGTAAAATGAGGGATTTGGCCGAGATGGCCTCTGAGGTTTTCTCCAGGCCTCCATTTGTGATCTTATAGCCAGCGGTGTGGCTGCACAGGGTTTGCAGTGTCCCCAAAGGAGTGGGGAGGCCAAACGAGAGGCCTCTGTACATAGGAGCAGCTTGTTGGCATGGCTCTCATGCTGGCCAGTAAACAGAGGCAGTGCAGTTCAACCCTCTGGAGCCAAAGGTTATTGGTGTAATCCTGCTTCCATACAAAGGCCCTTCACAAGCCTGAACACCACCCTTCCCTTTCCTTCGTCCCCCCAGTCTTCTCTTCTCCAGGGTTAACAGCTCACATCTATTCAGATGATGCCCACATGGCATGGACCTGAGACCAAGGTGGGGAAGAGTGCTATGGAAAGACCTTTCCCCCTCCTCTACTTCAGAAGAGGTCCAGACACCCTCTGACTGTTTCTTGTTGGAAATCTTCATGGAGACACTAAAGGCACAGGCCCTGCACCCCAGACTCCTCCTCAGCCAGTGCTGAGGTTAAGGATGACTCTTTGAGCTTCAGTTGCTGCTGGTGGGGAGGCCCTTTTCCTCACTAGTCCAGTCCCATAAGTGAAGGCCTCCTAGGCCACTAGGTCACTGCCCATTGGTATCTTTTCTTCCTTTGGCACCAGATCTTGTGAGATCTCAAAAGAGAACTAGCATCTTTCCCCCTTTTCTTGGGTATCAGAGACGTTGGTTACTAGGGCGTGTACAGCACAAACTGTGGTGGGAGCAGACTGCCTGAGAAGGAAGAGTCATTAATAGAGAGAAAGCACTGAAGAGAGCCCATTGGCACTGGGGGGCTAGACTCAGTGGCGGTGAGAGGCCAATGGGCAGTGTTATTCATTGATGAGGCTTTCATTTTTTGCTTCTCTATTGATGGTGATCATTCCATCATTCTTTACTGCTTTCTGGCTGCCACATCCCAACTGAACTGTAGTCCAGTAAGGCCCCTAGATTTTTTTCAGGCAGTCTAGTATCTCTCATGCTTTCCCAATCTTTACCTGTAAAGCCTTGTTTTTGAACCTGATTTATATTTATCTCTATTTCATGAATAGATTTAACTTTCTTGCTTAGTCTGTGAAGCTCCGGTTACATGGATACAGATTAAAGGTTTGAAGGAAATTAGTGAAATGATGAATGCGGTCTTTTAAGGGCTCTGGAATCCTTCAGGAACAAAAGGACAGAGAATCCAAAGGATGACTGCCTGTGTTCTAAGAGGAGGAGGTGAGGAAAAAGTTCACCTCAGGTCTAACTTGTACAAAGGCATTGGGGAGGGAGATGGGAAAGCAAGTTTGGGAAACAGCAACAGTGGGCATGAATAGCATGGAAAATCAAAACCCACTGATAGTCCCTAAATCTAATTTTCATTGAGATTTGTAACCTTTTTCTATATTCTATAAGTGAGTCTAACAGAGGGAAAAATGGATTAGTTGAGTTTCTGAGCCTGGTGAAGGTGCAAATAAACACTGAGATGATCAATTGACCTGTAACTGGGTTCTAAAGAACTCATAAGAGTACGTGATAATTCTTGCCTCTGCTCTGATCATTTCCAGACTGTAGTGGCAGCTACAACAACCATATTCTCCAGGTAGTTGCAATTATTTCCTGAATGCTTTAAGGCCACCCACAGTCAGCAGGAAATATAAAAGAGCCTGGAGGGGAAAAAAATGGCCTTGGTCCTGGCCAGACATTTTTGAATTCTTATGATTGGTCTTGTTGCTTTTCTTCTATCCTGGTTTCCGGGTTGGATCAAGTCAACCTTGGCCACCGAGACATGGTCATTCCTTCCCAACACTTGTTCAGATTTCATTCTCAGACCCTTGACTTGCTCCTGACAACTCAGGTTTCCTCTTTTCTTGCTAATACCTAGGATGAAATGCTTCCTCCTGACTTTTCTCACTTGGAGGAAACAGGCTCCTAGGTACCTTTCCCATCCATTCTGGAGTATGTATGTCCTATGCCCCCATGCCCAGTTTGTGAGGGTTTTCCCAAGTATGTTGATGGCTGACTTCACCCCAGCATCTTCCCATGGGAAGGAAACAGATTCTGAAGATCCTGACGGATACAATTCATATTATAACTGTCTCTCAGTGAGAGGGGATGTGGAGGTGGTCCATTCTTCTTCTCCTTGTCTTTGAACTGACTGTTCCCCATGCCTGGAGTGAACACACTCCTTACCTCCCTCTTCTGGGATACCAAGTTTCCTTTAAGTATCACTTAAGTGCCACTGTAGGTAGGTAGCTATGTGGTGCAGTGGATAGATGACTTGGGTTTGGAATCAGGAAGACCTGACTTTGAATCCTGCCTCAGACATTAGTATTCAGTCCTGGGCAAGTCACTTAACCTCTGTTTGCCTCAATTTGTTGTTGTTGTTCAGTCCTTTTCAGTGGTGTCTGACTCTTTGTGACCCCGTTTGGGTTTTCTTGGCAGAGATCCTGGAGTGGTTTGCCATGTCCTTCTCCAGTTCATTTGACAGATAAGGAACTGAGGCCAACAGGGTTAAGTGACTTGCCCAGGGTAACACAGCCAGTAAGTATGTGAGGCTGAATTTGAACTCAGGCCCAGCGCTTTATGCATTGAGCCACCTAGCTGCCCTTTGCCTCAGTTTCCTCAGGTGCGAAATGGGGATAATAATAGCACCTCCCTCCCAGGGTGGTTGTAAGGATCAGTGAGATAATGCTTTTAAGTGCTTAGAACAGTGTCTGGCACATAGTGGGCCCTATATAAATGCTTATTCCCTTCTCCCTGGGTGTTTGACGCTGCCTTGTGCCACTGATTCCAGTTCAGCGTTTGCCCCAAGGCCTCAGTCTTTGGGATTCGGCTTTAATCCTCACAGTATTTTTGTGCCAGGGGAAGGACGCTCAGGCTGGTCTGTGGAAAAAGCCCTGAGTGTTGGAACTGAATGTTCTAATGGACTGAGACATCTCTGTATAAAATGAAACTGAATTGGATAAATCATGCATGTTTGTCTTTGTTCCCTAGGCTGGCTCTTCCTTGTCACTGTCTGGGCCAGGCTGGAGATAGCTGGGCACCAGAGACTGGTCAGATTTGGTGATGCTGGATGGGTGACTGAGAAGGTTCTTATAATGGGCATAGTATAATGGTAGAAGGTTGGACAGGTGGTAGAGTGTCAATGGAGATTAATAGGAAGCCAGGCCCCATGGTGGGTATACTAGCCATGACACTGGATCCCATAATGAGTGAGGTCCAAGCAGGTCACAAGATAGAATACCTGGTGGCTGCTACATGGTACATAGTATAGAGCCAGGCCTGGAATTAGGGAGACCTGAGTTCAAATTTAGACTTATATACTTACTAGTCATGTGACCCTTAACCCCGTTTGCCTCAGTTTCCTCACTTGTAAAAGGAAATGAAAAAATATTCCAGTATTTTTGCCAAGAATACCCTAATTGGAGTCACAGTGAGTATACAGAAGAAGGCAGCCATAATGAAGGGCCTTGAGCCCATACCACACAAGGATCAGTTGAAACAGGAGTTCTTAATCTTCATTTTTGTATCATGGACCCCCCTTCACAGTTGGGTGAAGGCTGTGGATGTCTCAGAATAATGTTTGCTGCCCACATTTGTAATCAAAGGAAATGCTAAATTTCAGTAAGAAATTAGTGAAAATATAGGTGTGATTTCTGTCCCCCCCCCCATCCACAGACTCCCTGGGGTTTGTACTGGGTGGCCACTGAGATGCTATCTATTGCCCCCAAATTATGTGCTTCTGGGAATGAGGTTGAAGACATTGATCTCTGAGCCATGAATGTTGAGAGTGTAATGATTGGAATGATGCCACCTGCTGGAGACATACTGTAGGAAAGCTCCGCCACGAGGAGAAGGACCCTGAGGGCAAGGCATGTGGCTTTTCTTTGGCATCAGGAAGTGACCTTTGCTTGTGGGAGGAAGAGGGGGTGAGGCTGGTGCTCTTGTTCTCTTTTACCAGGACTCTCATGGAGAGCGGAGCAGAACTGTAGCTCCCCGAGATAGATAGCTGAATCTAGGCCTCTTTCTCTTTCTCTTCACCAAATTCTTATTCTCCTTAATAAATGCTTAAAGGTCTGACTCTTGCTAAAGCTTATAATTGATTGGCGACCACTCATTAGATAATTTAGACAGACTAGCTAGAATTTTAGCCCCTTTCAAGAGCCTTAGGTCTCCCCTAACTTTAAGTTGGATTGGTCCCAAAGTCTGGGGTAGAGCAGAGCTTCTTGGGGAGTCAAGAGTCCTCAGCTATGGGGACTTGAGGGGTGCAGGGCCGATGAACCAGGGTGGTAAGCTGATTTAGGGAATTAGAAACTTGAGCCTTCAACTAAAAAAAAAGAGAGAGAAGAAATATTGTGTTTGGTTGATGCTGTGGAGAATGGTTATTTGTGCTTTGATTCATTCTGGCTGGCTGGCTTATCCGTGGTAAGCCTCTGTCTCTTAACCATAGCGGTGCCAAAGACTTCTCATGCATGTTAAGAATGCTTTTCCCACTCTGCTCCCCACCCCCACCTCATCTATGACCTGCCCCAGCCTTGGCTCATGACCATGTCCCAGCTGTGGCTGCCACCCATCTTTCTCTTAGAATCTGTCATGGACTTCCTGATGGCTCAGCAGCTTTGTTTAAGCCTGGCTGTCTGGGTGCTCTGAAGGCTGGCATCATCTGCTTACTAGGGCTTCAGAGACACTCCTCAAAGCAGCCTCTCCTGCGCACGAGGGACGATTAGCCGAGGGACGTCACCCCCAGCCCTGCCTTCCCTCACTGGAGCCCTTTCACTTTCAGCTGTTTTCCCAGGGCTGGTTCTGGGATGTAAGGAGCCTTCTAAACTCTTGGGTCCAGGCCCCCTTAGGATGCTTGGGGAGCACCTTCCAGACAGCTGGCCCAGGGTAGAACTTTGCTCCTTGCCCTTTTGACAGAAAGAACTTACCAGCCTGTTGGGGAAAACAAGATGCAAACACCCTGATCTGGGATTATAGACCTAAGAGCTGGAAGGGACCTTAGAGGCCACGGAGTCCAGGGATTTGAAATGACTTTGCTGAGGTCACACAGATTATATACATTGGAGGTGGGATTTGAACTCAGAGCCTCTAACTCCAGAACAAGCTGTTCTTTCCACTCCTCCATGATGCTTCATGCATTAGGGTGATGCTAGACAACCATTCAGCTGCTCTTTACTGTCTATATGCACATATAAAATATGTATATAAATATATATATTTAAACTACATATCTGTATCAATCCATTTATACATAAACAATAAACATATAGCTATTTATGGCAAGAAAAATATGAAGCAATCAGCCATCCTTGGCTTCTGGGTCTAGGTCAGATTGCTTGCGTTTAGCACCTGGTTAGCAAGAAGACTTAGTTAAAATGGGAAGCTAACAGATGGTCCCCGGGCTGCTGTGCCAGGTAAACTTCTTCCATCAGGGCCTACCCTGTCTCCTCCCTTCCCCTCTTCTTCATTCCCTTCTTAGCTCTGTTTCTGACTTGCCAGACTTTGATACCACGGCCCTTGGTTGGTACCTCCCCTCCCTCAGATTTTCAGCTCCTTTTTGGGTGTTGTCAATTTGAAGGCAAGGTCTGTTTTTGTTTTTGCTTAATTTGTGTCCCCATCACTTAGCAGGTGCTTGGCACATTTAAGTGCTTAATAACTGCTTGTTGCCTGCCTCTGCCTTGCCTGGGACAGCCTCTCCAGGAGCACCCTTGTTGTATCTTGGGACCTCCTATCCAAAGGACCTGAAGTACTAATGACTGAGGTCCCTCAACTGAATTCTTTAAAAAGTCAATTTGATGGGGCAGCTAGGTGGCACAGTGGATAAAGCATTGGCCCTGGATTCAGGAGGACCTGAGTTCAAATCCAGCCTCATACACTTGACACTTACTAGCTGTGTGACCCTCGGCAAGTCACTTAACCCTCATTGCCCTGCCCCCCCTTCCAAAAAAGTCAATTTGATGGAAATTGAGGGAATGCTCATCAATTGGGGAATGGCTGAACAAGTTGTGGTATATGAATGTAATGGAATACTACTGCACTGTAAGAAATGATGAGCAGGCAGATTTCAGAAAAACCTGCCTTTACATGAATTGACACTGAGTGAAATGAGTAGAACCAGGAGAACATTGTACACAATAACAGCAATATTGTGCAATGATCAACTGTGATAGACTTAGCTCTTCTCAGCAACACAATGATCCAAGACCATTCCAAAAGATTCATGATGGAAAATGCCATCTACATCCAGAGAAAGAACTATGGATTCTGAATGCAGATTGAACCATACTATTTTCTCTTTTGTTTTGTTTTCTTTTTTTTTTCTTGTGTTTTTTCCCCTTTTGTTTTTATTCTTCTTTCACAACATGACTAATGTGGAAATATGTTTAACACAATTGTGCATATATTACCTATAGCAGATAGCATGCTGTCTTGGGGGGGGGGAAGAAGGAGGGAGAAAAATTTGAAACTCAAAATCTTACAAAAATGAAAGTTGAAAACTAAAAAATGCTATTCCTTAAAAAAAGTGAATTTGAGGGCACTTTTCTTGCTTCTTGGTCAAGACACATTTTGTGGTTCATGCCCTAGTTGCCAGAAATGGTCATTCCTATGATGCTGGACAGTGCTTGGATTAGATGATCAGTAAATTCTCCTTCAATTCTAAATTCTATAATCACTGTAGTTTACATCACAAGAATTCAAAGCTCTTTTAAAAATTTCTCAAAAAAAATCAGTGATATTTTTTGTTTACCACACAGGCAGATAAATGGTTCTTGAGAGAGCCCTAGGCCTGAAGTCAAGAAGTTCACATCCAGCCACAGATACTTACTAGCTGTGTGACTCTGGCAAAGTCACTTAACCTCTGTCCGCCTCTGTTTTCTCAACTGCAAAGTAGGTATAAAAATAACATCTATCTCACTGGGTTGTTTTGAGGATCAAAGGAGATAATATGTGTAAAAAGTGCTTAACATAGTTCCTGGCACATAGTAGGGGCTATATAAATACTTATTCCTTTCCATCCTTCTTGGTTGGCCAGAAAGCCATTTCTTATCACCATGGTTAATAATAATAATAATAGACAGCAAAATTAGTCAACACATCAACCGTCTAACAACACATGTGATATTCTTCCCTCTGTTCTCAAACTTCCCCACCTCTATCTTTTTAAGCCCTTCATCACTGAATTTATTCCTACCTTCCAGTTCTCTCTCTCTCTCTCTCTCTCTCTCTCTCTCTCTCTCTCTCTCTCTCTCTCTCTCTCTCTCTCTCTCTCTCTTTTGATGAGGAAATTGGGATTAAGTGACTTACCCAAGGCCACACAGCTAGTAAGTGTCAAGTGTTTAGGCTGGATTTGAACTCAGGTCCTCCTGACTCCAGGGCCAGTGCTCCATCCACTGCCACCTAGCTGCCCCCAGTTTTCTTTCTCTTTACACCTTCCCACATATTCTTCCATCCAATGACATCAGCCTCTTGGCTGTTCCTCAATCTTTCCTCCATCTCTCAGCTCCAGTTACTTTCTCTGGGTGTCCCTATGCCTGGAAGGCTCACCCTCCTCATTTCTGCCTCTTGGCTTTCCTGGATAAAATTCTACCTCCTGCAGGAAGCCTTTTCTGATCCCTCCTAATTCTATTGCCTATTCTCTGTTGATTATTTCCAATTTATCCTGTATGTGACTTGTTTGTACCTAGTTGTATGTCTCCCTCATTGGATTGTGAGCTTCTTGAGAGCAGGGACTGACTATCTTTTGCCTTTCTCTGCATTCCTGGTGCTTAATGGAGTGCCTGGCATGCAGTAGGGACTTCCTGAGTGCTTAGTGAATTGACTGTTCTATGCCCATGTTCCACTACCTCTTGAAAGAGGAGAAGGTACAGTTTCTCTTCTCTCCTTAGGGCCACCCTTGGACATTATAACTAGATTGCTCAATTTCCCTTATCAGTTTGTTCTCTCCATCTGCATTGTTGTAGTCATTGTATATATTATTTTCAGGATTCTATTTATTTCACCTTGCATCAATTTTTATGACCCTTTCCAATTTTTTTCTGTATTCTTCATGTTCATTATTTCTTATGGTATAGCATTATTCCATTATATCCATGGAGTAAAAGTTTTGAACAAAACACTTCTCACTACAAAGTTTAGCCAGATGATCAAATGGCCTTATAGTTTTTAAGGATAATTTCTATCTCAGAAACATAATAGAATAAAATAATATATCGGCAGTGCTTTGAACTAGGGAATAGCATCTGTCTTCTTTATAGGGTGTTTGAAAAATAAATTAAGTACTTTCCCAGAAGCACCACATCTCTTACTCTGTGCCCTGTCTCTTACCTTTAGGATACTCTTGTTTGATGTCTATGGTTCTTCACTCATAGACTATTTTTCAAAATTACTGTCAGTATCAATTCCACGGATTTAAAAGTCATCTTTCAGGGGGTGACTTTCAGCAAACAACAGCTCTTGAAAGTCAAGTTTGACTAACTAAAGTTTCAGGCTAAGTCAGTTAGTCTTGAACAAATGATCCTGGATTTCGGCATCTCTTTCTTGTTTTTCTTCCTGGGATGGTTAAGAGGTGATCGGATCGTGACTGATTGAACCCTGGCAGCACATTGCAGCTAGGCACCTAGCTCATTCTATTGTCGCTTTCATTTACCTTGAGTACTGAATTGCTATGTGATCTGAGAGCTCAGAGCTATAATTTTGACCCGAAGGTCATTTAAAGACAGTAGATTTGGCACCAAGGAAAATATCCATTGAGTTCTTAGAGAAGGAAATAGTGGAAATATTTCTTTGGGAAATCAAATGCTACAGTGCTTGAGCTGAGTACGCGGCTCACTCCTGGGACCTGTGCTTTCTACCTTCCCGATTTCCCATGGCTGCCTTAATAGAGAATATGGGTGTGGCTTTCCATTTTCATGCACTCTGACACTCTTCACTGTATTGTAAACAGAGACTAGCTATCTCAGGGGCTCCAACTGTAGAAAATTGCATGAGTAATTCGAATCTGACTCTCTATGTTGTCAATAAGACTGGACTTAGTGCCATAAATTTCTTGTAAAACAATTAAGTGCACAAATTAGTTCCTGAATTAAGGTTGCTCCCACCCCTGGGCAGCTCTGGTGATGGAACTGATTGTTTTACCTCCGTTTGTAATCCATTGTGCATTGATCAGCTAAATCAGTTTTACATTGACCTGACTAATTGAATGTGCAAGGATTTGCATCAGGCTAAGGGCTAAGGGATTTTTAACCTTGTGTTGCTACCTGATTTCATAGCAGGCCACTTAGCTTGCCCATATTATTATCTTGCCTGTAAGACCCAACCACTCATGAACTGGATTGGTAACCTTGGGACAAGATAACTCTCAGCAGGCATTGTTGGCTGGCTAGTCCAGGCACAGCAGTTTGAGAGAAAGGAATGAAAAGATAAATAAAAATGACATGAGCTTCTTTCCTTCCTCCCTCCCTCCCTCCCTTCCTCCCTCCTTCCCTCCCTCCCTCCCTTCCTTCTTTCCTTCCTTCCTTCCTTCCTTCCTTCCTTCCTTCCTTCCTTCCTTCCTTCCTTCCTTCCTTCCTTCCTTCCTTCCTTCCTTCCTTCCTTCCTTCCTTCCTTCCTTCCTTCATTTCTCCCATTTCTTCCTCCCTCCCTCCTTCCTCCCACCCTCCCTTCCTCCCAATCTCATTCACTTCCTTCCTTTCTTCCTCTCTCCTTCCCCCTTCCCTCCCTCCTTCCTCCCTCCTTCCTTCCTCCCTCCCTCCCTCCCTCCCTTCCTCCCTTCCTTCCTTCCTTCCTTCCTTCCTTCCTTCCTTCCTTCCTTCCTTCCTTCCTCCCTCCCTCCCTCCCTCCCTCCCTCCCTCCCTCCCTCCCTTCCTTCCTTCCTTCCTTCCTTCCTTCCTTCCTTCTTCCTTCCTTCCTTCCTTCCTTCCTTCCTTCCTTCATTTCTCCCATTTCTTTCTCCCTCCCTCCTTCCTCCCACCCTCCCTTCCTCCCAATCTCATTCACTTCCTTCCTTTCTTCCTCTCTCCTTCCCCCTTCCCTCCCTCCTTCCTCCTTCCTTCCTTCCTTCCTTCCTTCCTTCCCTCCCTCCTTCCTCCTTCCTTCCTTCCTTCCTTCCTTCCTTCCTTCCTTCCTTCCTTCCTTCCTTCCTTCCTTCCTTCCTCCCTCCCTCCCTCCCTCCCTCCCTCCCTCCCTCCCTCCCTCCCTCCCTCCCTCCCTCCCTCCCTCCCTTCCTTCCTTCCTTCCTTCCTTCCTTCCTTCCTTCCTTCCTTCCTTCCTTCCTCCCTCCCTTCCTCCCTTCCTCCCTCCCTTCCTTCCTTCCTTCCTCCCTCCCTCCCTTCCTTCCTTCCTTCCTTCCTCCCTCCCTCCCTCCCTCCCTTCCTTCCTTCCATACAAACAAATGAAAAAGTCACCTCAGATATTCTCCCCTCTTGATGCTCTAGATCTTACCCCAAAATGTTCTGCATCACCCAGTGTTGGCAGTGTCTTCCCTCAGTTTTAGATAGCATGTATTTTGTAGGCACTCCCTGATAGAATCTCTTGTATTTACTGGTGCTAGTTTCCAAGCCTCCTGGAAAACAGACTCTAAGTTCTATGAGGACAGGGTTGGGTTGGATCTAAATTGAGCATCCCTCCTCTTCTCTCCCCATCTAGCAGAATGTTCTCACACAGAAAGAATTTAATGGATGTTGTTGAATGAAACCCTGGAATGAACACCATGTACTTTCAGGATAATTTTCTTTTGATTCTCCTCTGATGCTTTCTCCAACTGCTACAGAAAGTAGGGTTGGGGAAAAATATCAAGAGGCTTATAAATCGCTAAAAGTACTCAGAGCTTTCCATCATCACACCCCTGGCTGGCATTCACATGCAGGGAAGATATCTTGGGGCTGTTTTCCAAAGATCTTTTTTTTTTTTCTGGGAGGTGAAAAATAATAAAGTAATTACATGGTAGAACCCAACACCCAGTGCTATCTGATTCAGTGTCTCGGTGCTCTGAGTCACAGCTAAAGCAAAGAGAAGGATCAAAGGGAAAGGATTAGAAATTGCTCTTAAGAACTTTGCATTTTGTGAAGGTAACACAGAGGCAGGGGCAGCCCTGATACCCAACTTTCGTCCTTGGTCCTGGGAGCCTATTATTTAAACATGTGTTAATTGGCCCCTTAAATGTGTTTGGGGAGGGTTTCCTTATAACTTGCTCTGAAGAGGGGAGAAAGGAAACATCACATTCTCTCCTATTTTAGCTCACAGTGGGTGAGGGAAGCTGGGGACAAGTTCACTTAAAGGCCCAGCAGGTACCAGCGACTAGCAGTGGAAGCTTTTCCTTGCCTTACCTTGAAAAGGAAATAAGGATTTGGAGTCAGGAGTTTGCTTTCGATCCTTCCTTTGGCTGGTTTAAAGTTTGGAAGGACCTTTTGGGGTCCTTCCCATGAGGCTACAGAGCCACTCCAAGTTCAGACGCAGCAGCCAAACGTGGGCTAGCTGTTCTAAGATTCCGTGAATTCTGTCCCAGAATTTACAGTTAGCTGACTGCTGTTTGAAGGTAAGCATCAACCATCTGACTTGGGGATAATAGCAACCTATATTTGCTTGGAATTTTGCATTTTTGTTCAAAACACTCTCCCCTATGTGTCCTTTCTTCTTCCCAGCCATTCTGTCAAAGCAGGCTAGACCCAGAACCCCATTTCACAGGTTAGGACACTGAGGTTCTACACAACCTGACACCCATTTATCAGTGCTTATTGTGCAGTTGGGGAAAGGCAGGATTGTGTAGTGGAAGATGCCACACTCGAAGCCCAGAGTTTGATGCTCCTCTGACAAATAATGTCTGAGGGACTCTGGGCAAGCCCTTCCATCTCTCAGGCAACTTCCTAAGACTTTTGGTGTCAAGAGAAGGTGCTGGACCATTGTGTTGTTGAGAAGAGTCAATCCCAAAGGATTATTGATGAAACATACTATCCACCTCTAAAGAAAGAACTGATACTGACAGAACAGACTGAAGCATGCTATTTTTCATTTTCTTTCATTTTTTTCTTTTAATCAAGTTTGCTTGTACAAAATGACAAATATGGTAATGTTTTACATAATCATACATGTATAACCCATATCCGATTGCTTGTTGCCTCAGGGAGGGGGAGGGAAGGGAGGGAAGGGGGGATAAAAATTGGAACCTAAAACTGTAAATAAAAATGTTTATTACATTAAAAAAATTAAATTAAATTTAAAAAAAGAGAAGGTGCTGACCCACATTTGTAGAGGGAGTTTCTCACCTTGGAATTCCCTATAGCAAAGAAATCTCAGGTTTAGTCCTGATGCCTATTATGTGCAAGGTATGCTGGGGAAACAGGAAAATCCATCCAGTACCTGTGCTTAATTAAGTAACTTAGGCCAATTGAACTCTTCATACGTCACCCCTTACCAGGTCTGCTCCTCTCCCCTATTTTCTATGTTTCCTGACATTACCATCCTCCTAGCCACCTCCTTTGGGTGATATTAGGTGTTCTTCATCTTACTGATTCCAAAGTCCTGCAGCTAAAGCCTATTGGTTCCACCTTGGCGATTTCTCTCTCCTCCCTTCCTTCCCTTACATATGTGTTGTGAACACCCATTTCAAGCTGTCATTGCTTCTTGTTTTGTCTCCTAATTGATGTCTCTTAACTCTCTAATCTGATCTCCCACAGTTACCAGGGTCATTTGATTAAGTCATTGCTCTGAACCTGTCCCTTCTCTATGTAAAACTCCCAGGAGCTCCCTGGCACTTACTGAATAAATCCTTGATCCAGGTCTTCAAGGTTAGTCACAGTCCAGCGCCTACCAACATTTTTTTTTGTGTGTGTATGTAGGGGCAATGAGAGTTAAGTGACTTGCCCAGGGTCACACAGCTAGTAAGTGTCAAGTGTCTGAGGCCGGATATGAACTCAGGTCCTCCCGAATCCAGGGCCGGTGCTTTTATCCATTGAGCCACCTAGGTGCTCCGCTTACCAACAATTCTACCTTTATTTTATAACATTACTCTTCAGGCATACTATACATTTTAGCCAAATTGGACTGTTCATAAGAACCCAAAGTAGGATTTTATGGGGCCCAAACTGCTCATTTTACAGATGGGAAAATTGAGGTCCAGGTGAGTTCAGTGACTTGTTCAGGGTCACGCACCTAGTAAGTGTTTGTAGCAGTAGGAGACAGAGTTGGGATCCTTCTGTTGTGCTATACTGCCTCACTTTCTCTTGAATCATCACCTGCTTGTCTGCTGAAAGGAAGGACTCAGAACTTCTGAAGCCGCTTCTTGGTCCTGGCTTCCTTGATGACCTTTAGCATATTGAGCTTCCCTGTCTTGCCCAGTGTCCAGCACTCACCCACAGTCACAATATCTCCAATCTGGATGTCTTGGAAGTAGGGAGATGAGAGCATCAAAGTGTGCTCGTGGTGCTTCTTGAATCAGAGTCTGAGGTTGTCATTGTGGATGAAAAATGTCCTCTCTAGCTTCATCTTGATTCTCACACTAGGCAAGATCCTGCCTTGAGTAGACACATGCCTAGTGGAGGGATACTTCTTATGGGTGTCCTTGACGGAGTCCTTGGGTACCTTGAAAGACAAGCCCAATGTTCTCATAGTATCTGGACAGAATCTCTTTGGTTCTATCCCCAAGTGGCATCCACTTACTATTCTGGAAGATGGTAGGCTCCTTCTGGTAGGCAGACTCTGTCAGTTGTGTTGTGTGTACACCTTTTACTGCTTTGCTCTTGAGTGCACAGAGGGAAAGAGCTAGTAACTGTTAAAAAAGGAATGAGGTTGGTCTGGCATGGCCCGTTCATGACAAAGCTTTGTCAGCCCTTTGTGATCACCCCACCTTTTCTAGAACTACACTAACCAGCCCATTTATAACATGTCCTACGAATCAATCAGTAAATGTTTATTAAGCACCTGTTAAATGCCAGGCATTGTGTTCAGTACTGGGGATACAAAAAGAGGCAAAAGGTAGCTCCTGCCTTCAAAGAACTCATTGCCTCAAAGAGGCAATGTATAAACAGATATATACAAAGTAAGCCATATGGAGGATAAATAGGAAATAACTAGCAGAGGGAAGCCATTGGAACCAAGAGAGGTTGGGAAAGGCTTCCTGTAGAAAGTAAGATTTTAGTTTGGACTTCAAGGAAGCCGGGGAGGTCAGTAGTTGGGGTGGAGGAAAGATAGCGTTCTAGGCACGGGGCGAAAGAGAAATCAAGCCAACTGTACTGTAGTATACAAACTATATTCCCTCGCCTTTTGGAGACAATGTTTGCCCTTCTCCAATCCCACGGTACTTCTGTTTTCCATGTTTTTGTTTTTCCCTTCCAGAGATGGCTCTGCAATATTTACCAACTTCTCTTAGTACCCAGTGATATTGCTCATCTGGGACTGGTAACCTGAACTCTCCAAAGCGCTTCACTACCATTTCTCTACTCATTTTAGGCTATATCTTCCTAGCCATCTATTTTTTTATCTTCTTCTTTCTAGTCCGCAGATAATTGGACTATGTCTTTTTGGTAGCAAACACAGAAAGAAAATATGATTTGTATGATTCCATCTTCAGTCTGTTGCCAGTTATAATTATCCCATCCATCCCGAGCAGCACCCTTCCTCTTCTTCGGTTGTCTCCCCTGCCCCTCCAAATAGAATAAAAACTACATTGTATTGTCCTCTGTATTCATCGCCAGTACTTCTGACTTAAAAATGCAGTTTTTACAGGACTAGGCCATACTTTTGTACTTATTCTTTGTTAAGGATGATACTGTGTCCATTTCCTGCCGAGTTAAAAAAATATCTAGGTTGGTTAATGGGTTTCTTGTGCATTCACCCTGGTCTCATTAGACAACTCCACATTTTCCATCCTCAATAGAATGTTCTCTCTTTGTATCTTCAGAATGTCATTCATAAGAGCTTGTCATCCTCTCTGGGCTGCTTTCCCCTGTAAAGCTTAGCAGAAGAATGAATCACTCTTTCAAGTTGTGGGGTTTTAAGAAAAAAGGGTCTAAGCACATTGCTTATTGGCATGACTGCCTCAGCAGGAAGCACAGTGAACAGGGCCCAGTGCCATATTGGTACCAGAAAGGCAGTGCTGGGGCTATGAGTGTGGCAGACTATCTATATCAACACACATACACACATATATACATATAATAGTCTCTTTAAAAAAATTATTTATTAATTTTTTTGTGGGGCAATTGGGGTTAAGTGACTTGCCCAGGGTCACACAGCTAGTAAGTGTCAAGTGTCTGAGGCCAGATTTGAACTCAGGTACTCCTGAATCCAGGGCTGGTGCTTTATCCACTGCGCCACCTAGCCGCCCCTTATAATAGTCTCTTAAAATCACTCCATTTATTTATTTATCCATCAACTCATTCACTCATTTCTTTATTTGTTTATTCATTCATTCTTTATTTATTTTTGACATTCATTTAAAAAAAATTGAGTTCCAAATCCTCTCTCCCTTTGACCCCTTCTCTACTCGTTGAGAAGGCTAGCAATATGATAGCTGTTATGGTCTTCATAAAAGTCTGAAGCTTTGGGAAGATGCATCGAGTTAGACAAAGTAAACTCCCTTGACACCATCGGCATCTTTCATTCTGAGCTATCACTAACTTCCTAACATGAATTTCTGTACTTGTACCCATTTGAATTATCATCTTAACTCCTTGAATTCCTGTGGCCTTAAGAATCTTTGGCATTGATTCACACTGGCCTTTTAGTTTATGTTTATTCACTCCTGATTTGGATATCAACCCATCTTACTGTCTACTCCAGGGGCAGGGTTTTTTTTCTTTGCTCTAGTGTTTATCTAATTAGTGGAGTGTTTTTGTCCTGCCCTAGACAAGGATGTAATAGTAAGGATCTTTGACCATAAAACACTTCCAGGATGGTAAATATAGTTGTTTGATATTGATCTGCAAACTAGCATCTGGGAAGCATTGAACTAGATAATATTAGATAAATCAACTCATTAAAATAATGACTATTTGTGTTTCCTTATCTATGCACATGTTTTCTCTGATAGAATGTAAGTTCCTTGAGGACAGGAACAGCTATGGTTTTTTTGTCCTTTTATCTTCAGTCCAGGAACAGCTGGCATCACAATGGATAAAGTGCCAGCCCTGGAGTCAGGAAGACTCATCTTCCCAAATTCAAAATCTGGCCTCAAAGACTTACTAGCTGTGTGACCCCGGGTAAGTCACTTAACTGCATTTGCCTCAGTTTCCCCGTCAGTAAAAATGAGCCGGAGAAGAAAATGGCAAACTGCTCCAGTATCTCTACCAAGAAAACCTCAGTTGGGATCATGAAGAGTCAGACATGACTGGAAAATGATTGCGTAACATCATCAGTCCGGCATAGGATTTTGCACATAACAGATAATTAATAAATGCTTACTGAATGATAGTGAATGACAATGAAAACACATGATGTTTACAAAAACTATCCCCGATATTTTCTGAGACTCTAATCTTTTACAGAACCGTACTTTCAGACAAAAACATATTAAATCCAATCTGGGGACGGTTCCTATTATTGATTGTTGCTATCCGTTTTTGGGGGGGGTATTTTAATTTTATTTTATTTGTGATATATAATTATATTTTATACATATGTTAAACATAGATATAATATACACAAAGACACATATACGACATATATAATGTAAATTTTCTACATTATTACATTTAGATATACCTAGATATATTCTAATACGTATAACTTAATATTTTAATTCCTTAAATAACTTTAATAAATAACAAATACATATCAATTTATATAAATTATTTATGACAAATTTGTTTAAATATAATTACTATATAAATATAATACCTAAATAACTCATAAATGCACAACATATATACATATGTGTGTGTATAAGAAATCTGAACAGGATATGGCCAATCCTCTGACTTCATATCAGCAACACGTACACATGGATTAGTACTTCCCATCCCTACAAATATTGCTGACACTTCATTCTATGTGGAACTTTCTAATTATAAAATACTCAAAGGTTGGCTTTTTATTGAAATTCACAATGGTAGGCCTTGAGAGATATTTCATGACAATAAAATCTCAGAATTATAGGGACCTATTAACAGAGAAGAATGCAGGCCTAGGTTGCCTGCACTGGCTTTAATTGAAAAATGCAACTAAAAAACCTTGGAACATTGAATGAAATAATCTCTACAGTTTTTATAAGGTTAAGTAGTTTTCCTAAATTAAAAAAAAATTAAACTCATTTTCTCCTTCTCATTGTATCTCAGCATTGAAAAGCCTATAAAATCCTCT
Source organism: Dromiciops gliroides (assembly GCF_019393635.1). Taxonomy (NCBI): domain Eukaryota; kingdom Metazoa; phylum Chordata; class Mammalia; order Microbiotheria; family Microbiotheriidae; genus Dromiciops; species Dromiciops gliroides. Next base: position 28,085,120 of record NC_057865.1, on the reverse strand, counting down.
AATATGTTCAATTTAGTCACACAAATGCAATATTTTCCATTTAATTTCCACAGGCTTGTCACAAACTAAATCCACGCAGAGAGAAGATGCTGAATCATCCTGTGAACCGGGTTAAAAGTCTTTACGTGTGTTTTGCTCATTTCTATTATGAACAGATTTCACTTTCTCCTTTTACTCTTGAAATGGGCAAGAACCATGTGTTCAATATGTGAGTGGTAGAAATGAAGAGGTTTCTTCTCTGGTGGGGTGATTGTACTCAGGCCAGGAATCAAGAAGGGTCTAAGTTTTGGATTCTGTTTTATTCAATTCAACAAGCATTTATTAAATGTCATTTATATGTGAGGCTTGTGCTAGGTTGAGGAATGAAAAAATAAAATGTAAATAATTCTTGTTCTCTAAGTGCTTATCATCTGTCAGGGGGATGCAACAATTATATAGACAAATAAATATTATTTATTGGGTGGGGAGAGAGCACCAGCAACTAGTGGGATCAGGAGAGGTTTCTTGTAGGAGGTGGTACCTTCTTTCCTTCTTCCTTTAAAAGAAGCTAAGGATTCTAACAAAGTTTAGATAAAGAGGCAGTGTGTTCCAGGCATGAAGGACCATCTACGCAAAGGGAGAGGAATGGGAGATGGAAAACAAAATTTGTGAAACAGCAAATAGGCCAGTTTGGGTGAATGGAAGAGAGTAAATGAGAAATAAATCTGGCAAGGAAGGTTGGAGCCTTCATAGTCACAAAAACTATGAAGGGCTTCAAATGCCAAGCAGAGGAATTTGTTGTTTATTTGAGAGACAGTAAGAGGCCACTAAAGATTCTTGAGTAGGGAAGTGATGTGGTCAGAACTGGAATCTGGGAAGCCTGTTTTGTCAATTGTTTGGAGAATGGCCTGGAAAAAGAAGAAAAAAGAGGTGGAAATCAGAGAGGTCAATTAGGAAGCTTGGCACACTCCTGGTGAAAGTGGACGAGGGCCTGAATGAAAGTAATGTCTGTGAGGCAAAGGAGGGATGTAAGACCAAGATGCCCCTCCCAGGATAAGCTCATCACTTCTAAACTCACCACCAATCTGCTAACTTAAGCCTTGATTAATACCACCTTCCTCAGCCTCTTCTCCCCTCTGGCTGGAGGGGTGGAGAGTGGAGTACCAAACTCTTCCCAAAGCCTCCCTTTATAGAAGGCAGAACCTGGACTCTCAGCTCGCTCCACTTTGTGTTGGCTATGTTGTCTGGTATCAACTTCACAAAACAAGAAGTCCTCAGCCAGGTACCTTTCGATGTCCCACCTCTTTCTCCTCCCCCACCTACTTCCTGCCTCCTTTTGTGTGTTTAGATTGTAAACTCCTTGAGGGCAGACTATCTTTTAAAAAACTGTATCTACAGTGACTGGACATTTAGGGTCTGAATAAATGTTTATTGGATTGGATGTAAGATGTAGAAGCAGAAAAACAAAATATGTCAATGAATTGGATTTTGTAGAGTCAGGGATGATTTGGAGATTTTGAACCAGGGTGGCTGGAAGGATGATGATACCCTTAGTAGAGATTATGGAAGTCTGGAGGAAGTATGGATTTGGAGAGAAGCATAATAAATGGGTTTTATTTTGGACATGTTGAATTTGAAATATCTGCGGAAATCTAGGTGGACAAACAAGCAAGTGGTTGGTGGTGAATGACTGGAATTCAAGAGAGAGAGGTGAGGGCTTCCCATGTAGATTTGGGAGTCATTTATTTCAATATGGTTAAATCCATGGAAACTGATGAGAGAGGGAGAGAGAGAGAGAAAAAGAAGAGGTCCTAGGGCAAAGCCTTGGGGGGACACCCATCTATAGAGAGTGGGATAGAAAGGATGATCTGGCATATGGGACATAGTCTGGGGAGGTAGAAAGGTCAAGTGAGGATACATGAGCACATCTCTAAACAGCATGGAGGGAGTCGGGATATATAGAGAGACTAAAGATAAGAGGGATAGTTGAAGGGAAAAGTTCCTGCAGGAGACGAGACGTATCCATCAATCTTGTCATATCCAACAGTGTCCAAAGGAGGCAATTACTGTTCCTATGAACAAGGTGACAAGAGCTTCCAGCTTTGGTGCTGAGAGGGGAAGAAGGAAAAAGGAATTGTTCAGAGTTTGCAAGGCAGAAGCGGGTGCAGATCTTCAGTGGGGTATTCAAGAGGGTCTCAACCTCAAGGCTGCAGTCACTTGTTTGGTGGGTAGGGGCTTGCCTTAGAGAGATGAGTAACAGGAGATAAGCTTATGTAAGTGTAACTTGGAAGAGGAGTTAGCAAGTGTGTGTAGTGAGATTAAAGACCAAGAGAAGTGGGTTGGCAAGCAGGAGAGGTGTGTTTCAGGAGTGAGTTCTGCATGAGGGTGGTTTAAATCGTTATTATATGCTGGATTTGTGCAGAGTGAGTCAGTAGACTCTAAGAAATGAAGAGTTTAGACATGTCAGTTGTGCACTGAGATAGGATCTGAGAGACCAACCACGCAAGGGGTTATGGCTCTACCCTGATTGCCAGTACATCTTCTTTCTCCCCACCTCCTTCCTTTTCTCTTTTCCATCTCACCATATACCAGCAGAGTTCGAAATCAGCTTCTGTTTCCCATCTACATTTGAATTTATCCTAGTTTCTGTTACTGAAGGGATTGGGGTGGGGGAAGGAGAAAGGAAGGGTGAGGAGGGAGAAAAAAGATAGAGTGACTTAGGGCACAGGACACCCTAACTCGTGGCTTTCCCAGGACAAAACTGCCAGCATTTCCTCTGTTTAAGCCCTGTGAAGCAGATTTCTTTCTATCTCTGTCTCTGCCTTGCGTGCCATTTTCTCAATGCCCTAATCTAAACTAAGTAACAATGGATGAGGGGGTTCTGAGACAAACTAGTCCCTGCTAATGTGTTAGCTAGCTAGCTAGCTAATGGGTCAATCCCCGCCTCAGTCAGCAGAGTGCCTTGAAACTGCTGGAGGCAGATATAGCCTCAAACCACAGCTTGTACCAAGTGCCTGGAATGATGGGAAACTCTGCCACTGTGGCAGGTGGAAAGGGAGATATTTTTGGTAAAGCAGGTCCTCTTAATTCTGCAAAAATTACACACCATATATTCCATTCCCTGCTCTGAGCACTCAGAAGGCTGCTTCTTCCTGGAGATAATGATTTCTGTTCCTGCCTCTCAGAGAATTTGCTGGGAGAACAGAGCCAAAATTATGGCTGAGCATCGTCCTCAAGTTTCAGGTTTGGTTGTTTTAAGGCAGAGGTAAATAGACCGAAGCAATTAATCAATAAATGTTTACTAAGCACCTACTACATGCCTAGATCAGGGGATGAAAGTATATATAATGATTCAGTCTTTCCTGACAATGAGCTTCCAAAACACACACAATCCTTCAGTTCTCTGCTCCATTTCAGAAGCTTTCTTAGCTGAAGTCCCTCCAAACCATCCTTTCTAACATTCTCTATTATGCCTTCAATGCACTTTATGCTTCAGTCAAACTGATCTTCTTTACCGTTTCTCCCCCATGACCTCCTGTCTCTGTTCCCTTGCACAGGCTGTGTCCCATGACGGAAGGTAGCACCTCCTCATTTGTGCCTCTTTTAATCCCTTTGCCTTCAAAATGTGAGGGCTTTCCTGTTTTCCTCAGCTCCTAGACCCTCCCCCCATTGTGTTGTATTTATTTTGTATTTACATACATATAATAGAGTGGGGGCGAGCCCCCCCCATACACACACAAACATACACACACATACACACACATACACCCCCCCCCCTTGTCTGTCCTCACAGAATGGAAGCTCCTGGGGGGCAGGGATTCTTTCACCTTTGTTTTTACTTCCCCAGCACCCAGTGTGGTTACTGACGCATAGTAGGTGTTCAATAAATGCTTGTTGATTGATCAGGGGGTCTTAATGAATGCTTCTTACTCTGAGACAACTGGATGACTTTAAGTCATTCCTGCCTTGCCGTGCTCTTTTCTCAAAACCTCCCCCAGCTTTGGGCATTTCTAATGACATTTTATTTGTGAAATACTTGCCATGTCTCACAGGTTTAGGAAGCTTTCTGTTGCCTATGTCAAGCTTTAAGGAAAGGGCTATTTTTTCCCTTGGGGTGAATTCTGCTAGGCCCGAGGAACACCACTTAGACTTGGGTATGTAACAGACCATCTTCAAGAGGAGCTGATGCTATGGGGGGGGGGCAGAACTTTTTTTTTTCTGATCATTATCATGGAATCTGATTCTATTCGTGATGGTGTCAGAAGCCAGGATAGCAGAACTTTGGTTATTCTTCTAAAAATAGATCACCAGACCACTGTGAGGCCCTCTAAGATAGTCATGTACCCCTGAGGGCAAAGGAGTCCAGTAGGAAAGATGACCTTCCTTGGGTAGTATGGGAGAGAGAGCGATGGTCATGTTCTGTAAATGTTTAAGGAAAACTTACCCTACCCTCAGGCTCCTTTTGGTTTTTTTCTGTTTTTTTTCCTCCCTCAATTAGCCATAATTTTCAGTAAAAATTTAATCATTTGGTATATTCATTTGTTTTGTTTTGTTTTTGTCTTGTGGGGCAATGGGGGTTCAGTGACTTGTCCAGGGTCACACAGCTGTAAGTGTCAAGTGTCTGAGGCCAGATTTGAACTCAGGTCCTCCTGAATCCAGGGCTAGTGCTTTATCCACTATGCCACCTAGTTGCCCCCAATTTGGTATATTTAAAAATAAATTTTAATGTTTCCTATACATGATTTCCTTTTTCTCTGCCTCAGTGCCTGGAATGTACTCCTTGCCTATTGAATTAAAAAAAATTTTTTTTTTTGGTGGGTTGATGAAGGTTACACAGTGAGTAAGTATCAAGTGTCTGAGGCTGGATTTGAAATTGGGTCCTCCTGAATCTAGGGCTGGTGCTTTATCCACTTGGCCACCTAGGGGCCCCTGCCTATTGAATTTGTAATGAAAAATCTTCATTTAAACCCCACTTCTGTCAGTTACTATCCATGTGAACATGGGCCACCACTCAGTTTCCTCACGTGTAAAATGAGGGTGTTAGACTTGATGACCTCCAAATCTGTGATCTTATAATCTTCTTCATGTTCCAGTGTAGACGCCTCTCACAAAGCCCTCTGGGAGGCCCGTGCCTGAAGGAGCTTGTCTCATGTTTCAGTTTTGTTTCATTCCTTCAGCGTATTCTTCCTTTTGAGACATCATATGTTTGGAACATATGCCATTGTCTCTATTAGACTCTAAGGTTCTTTAAGGCAGGGCAACATGATGGTGCAGTGGAAAGTTGGTGGTGGTGTTCATCTTTTGCCTTTAAAAAGGACTAATGATATCAACAGGGTGATGTCTTGACTTGGAAGTGAATTGGATTTAAGGGAGGCAGAATTGGGCAAAGTCATCGGCCCCATTCCCTCCTCCAGAGTCAGAGTCCAGTGGCAAGGCAGTGGCAAGGCAGAGGACTGGGGTTCAAATCCTGGCTTTGTCACCTCCATACCTGTGTGACCTTGGGTAAGTCACAACCTCTCTGAGTCTTGTCTCTAAAATAGAAAGGGGTTAGTCTGGATGACCTCTAGCATTCTTTCCCGTTCTAAGTCTGCAATATTATGACAGCTTTGTTTTTGATTGTTTTGCCTCTGGCACCTAACAGAATGCCTTGTTCATAGACATTATCAATAACCATTTGTTAAAGTGAATTCCATCCATTCTCCAGCCAGTGTACGCTATCATAATGGCTGGCTTGAAGATAAAATGGGTATCAATTTTGTGTGCTCGCTTTTCAGAATGGTGACAGGCCAACAATAGTTGCTTTTTCCTATTATGTCCTCCTCAATTGACCTTTTCCTCTTTGCATTAAATAACCCTTAATAAAAAAAAAAATCACCATTGATGTTTTAGAGGAAAACCGGCAAGGTTGAATGAAACCAAGGTCAGGTACACCAGAGCGGGGTATTAGGAGAACTTTTGGCTACTAGATAAGGATGGCAGCCAGAACATTTCACATCAGGTCTGAACACAGCTCTGATCAATGCTCAATAGATGCCAGTGGTTCCCTGTTACCTCTAGGACCAAATTCATATCCTTCTGCTTAACCTTTAAAGCACTCTCCAGTATATCTTTCCAGTCTTATTACATATAAGTTCCCTCAACTTACTTTTTTGTTTGTTTGTTTGTTTGGTTTTTTTAGGCAATGGGGGTTAAGTGACTTGCCCAGGGTCACACAGCTAGTGTCAAGTGTGCGAGGCTGGATTTGAACTCAGGTCCTCCTGAATCCAGGGTTGGTGCTTTATCCACTGCGCCACCTAGCTGCCCCGTGCCTAGAAAGCCTTTCTTCCTTATCCTTTAGAATTGCTAGTTTGCTTCAAAGCTTAGCTTGAATATGACCTTCTCTACCTGAGCTCCTGATCTCTACCCCACACCCACCCCCAGTTGTCAGTGCACACTACCTCAAATTACTTTGTGTTTGTTGTTGCTCAGTTGTTTCAGTCACGTCCGACTCTTCATGACCCCATTTAAAGTTTTCTTGGCAAGGATACTGGAGTGATTGGCCATTTCCTTCTCCAGCTATTTTACAGATGAGGGAACTGAAGCAAATGGGGTTGTATTTACTTTTTATGTTCTTATATGTGGGCATGTTGTCCTCCCTTAAAGATGTAAGCTATTTTATTTATACTTCAATATGTCCAGTGTTTGGCATATAGTTGGTGCTTAATAAATGCTTATTGATTAAATGATTGATCATGATAGGGAAAAAGTCTATGTACCAATCCCTGTGCTTAGTACCTTACAAATATTTTATTATACTCACAATGACCCTGGGAGTTGCTATCATTATCCCCATTTTGTTGTTGAGGAAACTGGTGCAGAGATGGGTTAAGTGACTTGCCTAGTGTGGTAAAAATTATTTGTGGTATAGGCAGCTTTTGAAGGACCTCCCCTTTTGGGGGAGAAAAGATTGAATGCTCCCTGAAGGGAGGTTAGAGGGCACTTCTGGAATGCTAGCTCTGGAGTCACTTCTGGAATGTGAGTTCGCTCTTGGTGTGACAACTGTGGTCCTGGTGGCGCGTGCTGGTTCTTGGTCTGGCGGGCTGTTCAGGTGTTTGGTGAGTTAATGACGGAAAACCCTAAATTCCTTTGAATTAGCTTAATAGAAAATGGACTGAGGATTGCATAGGCTAAGTTTAGAGTTAAGAATATCTACTTGTATTTCTATTTTCCTATTTCCTTATCTTTGATTTTTATTAGTTTCACCTTTGTTGTTTAATTAATTCCCAAGTAATAAAAATCTGATCCTTTTGTGAACTAAAGCTTAGAGGCTCCTTTCTTATTGGCCTGGGAGAAATATCTAAAAAGGGCAGGTTCAGAGGGGAGGGTTGAACCTAAAAGGTCTCTCATATTTCTGGGACCCCAATATTAAGGCGAGTCACCCAAATAACGCTCCGTATATCAAATTTTGGCCCTCACACTAGGGTCATACAGCTAGTGTTTGAGTCCAGATTTGAACTCAGGTCTTCCTGACTCCAGTCTCAGTGCTCTATCCATCTACCTGATAGGAGACTGGAATTCAAGATTCATACCTCATGCTGCCCACTTTTTCATCAGCATCTTGAAGTAGGAGACAGTGATGTCTATGTAAAGAATTTCATGGATCAAGTTATTATAGAACTCAGAAAAACTTTGCCCTTCTCTACAAGAATTTTTATAAGAACTTTTAAAAAATTTTAATTTGGGGCAGCTAGGTGGTGCAGGGGATACACTTATTAGCTGTGTGATCCTGGGCAAGTCACTTAACCCCCTCGGCCCTGCCAACAAAAAATTAATTTAATTTAAAACCTTTTCCAATTACATGTTAAAATATTTTGAGTTCCAAATTTTTCTTCCACCCTCCCTTCCCTTCCCCCTCCCAAAGTCAGCAAGCTATCTGATATAGGTTATACATTACAGTCATGATAAACATATTTCCACATTAGTCATATTATAAGAGAAGAATAAGAACAAATGTAAAAAATGCAAGAGAATAAAAACAACAAAAAAGCAACAATAAAAGTGTATATAGTATGCTTCAATCTGTATTCAGACTCCATAGTTCTTTTTTTGAATGTGGAGAGCATTTTCCACTATGAGTCTTTTGGCATAGTCTTGGATTTTATAAGAACTTTCATCATGGTAACAATCAATCGTGATTTCAGAGGATCAGTGCTGAAGCATGATCCCCACCTCCTGATGCAGATTGCTGCTTAACCTTAGTTCTTGAAGAGGACCAATGACATCAGGAGGGTGATTAACTTGTGTGTGGATTGGATTTAAGTAAGGCAGAGCTGGGCAAAGTCATCAGCCTCACTCTCTCCTCCAGAGTCATCACAGCCCCATGGCAAGACAAATATCAAGACAACTGGTGATAGCCCAGTCCTAAGGGAGGTGATCAACTGAATGTGCAGAATGAGACATTTTTGGATGAAGCCAATATGGAAATCCATTTTGCTTGACTAGGTATATTGCTATAAAGAATTTGTTTTTCTTTTTTTACTTCTCAATTGTTAAAGCTAAAATTCTAGCTAGTCTGTCTAAAATATCTAATGAGTGGTTGCCAATAAATTATAAGCTTTAGCAAGAGTTAGACTTTTAAGCATTTATTAAGGAGAATAAGAATTTAGTAAAGAGAGAAAGGCCTACATTCATCTATCTATTAAAGGGAGAGCACATTTCTCGCTCCCTTCTCCACCAGCATCCTCAGGAAAGAGCCCCAGTCAGAGTGCCAGGATCTTCCTTCTTCCCCCTACCAGCAAACATCACTTCCTGACCCCAAAGAAAAGACTCCTGGGCTTGCCCTCAAAGACCTTCACTTCATGGCGCAGCTTTTCTACAGTAAGTCTCCAGCAGGGGGCGTCATTCCAATCATTACACAATGGAGGGGGAGATGGGAGAGAAATTCATTGAAAAAAATAACATTTATTAAAAAAAACCCTTCCCCTTTAATGAAAGATAGAAACAGTGGATAGCTAGAGGTTGAATGGAGGAAAGAATACCAGAAATCTGAGATTTTGTTGGTCTTCAGTGACTGACCCCAGACTTTTAGCAATTTCAGGTTTGGAGAAGAAAGTCAATATCTTCTTGAGTGTAGACACAGGGAGACAGTCTGCCTCTGGGAAACAAAAAGGTAAAAATCATTCTGCTTATTTTATTTCACGGTTGGGTAATTCTCAGTGGCATAAGGGGCTGTTTTTCACTTTCAGTGTAGAAAAGGTAATAATAGGGAGGTGTGCCCTATTAAATAAATTTGGGGGGTGTGTGGCATTTGCCTCCTTAGGTAACCAGTCTATTACCTTTGGAAACCTATTCACTCCGCCTCTCTGAGTTCCTGGGTCCTTTTAATTAATCATGCTCTGCTCCAGTTTCCTCATTTGTAAAATGAGGATAAGAAGACCTGCCCTTACCCATTTCACCAGGGAATTTGTCAGGCTTAATTAGCTAAAAGAACCTGTGAGCCACTTGGAACTCTCTGGAGGTAGACACTATATTAGGACAGGTATGATGAATATGGGCATAAAATAAAGTAACTCCCACCTTGCTATCTTTTAAAAGAAACTAAAAAAAATGCAGAGTAGCTCAAATGTCTCTAATTGTCTCTGTTTCTAGAGGCAGCTGGAGCTCTGTTGATAGGAGGCTCCTGTTGATTTCCTTGGTTGGCACCTGAATCATCTCACTGGGTTTGTGTTGCCCCATCACCCAGTGATTGCCCCATCTGTAGATCTCAACATCCTGTCGGGGCATGTGTAGTTTGTGGTAATGTTGTTGCTTCGGGGATGCAGAGTGCTTCTGACCAATCCCAAACGCAGTCATTGCCATTCTGATTGGTTACTCCTTGGACTCCCTCAAGTTTCTTCTGGATTAATTGGGGATTTATCCTTTTTATTTTAATGGATATTTAAATAGTGCTTTAAGGTTTGCAGATTACTAATTTTAAGCACCCAGTGCTATCAATAACCCATATCGAAGATGAGAAAATAGAGGCTTAGAGAGGTGAATGAGTTGTCTGCAGTAACACAGCTAGTAAATGTCTGAGGTGGGATTTGAACTCAGGTCTGCTCTAACTCCAAGTCTAGGGTCTACCAGGTTACCTCACATCAGATGAAAAGCTACCCTCGACACTGAGGAGCCTCCTGCTTTTCACCCTCTGCCCCTTGACCAGTGCTGCAGACTTTCATGTAGTTGATGTACCTGGGGGTTCTGATACAGGTTGGTGGGCCCTAATGTTCAAGAAGTAGTTCATGGCAAATGGATACGTGACCAAAGATTTAGTATGAAAATAAAGACATAGCTGAGTGTCTGCTATGTGTTATTGACATTTCAGCTTATTTGTGGCCTCAGTTTCTCTAAGTGAATGTAATCAGAGAGATAACATTTGACACTTCTTTCTCTAAGATGAACACTTAGAAAGGAAAATATTTATCACTCAGAGCTATCATCAATTACTAATACAAGAAAAAAGAAAGTCAGTCCCTGGTATTGTGCTGCTGATTTTTTTGACTATCAAAAGATAACATATTTGGAGCTTGAAGGGACCTTAGAGAGGTTATTGAGTCCAACCCCCAATTTTACAGATGAGGAAACATACAGAGAGGATCAATATATTGTCCAGTATAACACAGCTAGTAAATGTCTGAGGCAGAATTTGAACTCAGATCCTCCTGATTCCAAGTTCAATAGTCCATCCACCCTTTGTGCATCAGATGGAGAAATGTGGGTTCACTGATACACTAACTAGAAGGATTTATAAATAGTGGAAAGACCCTGCCTAGAGAACATTGATTTGGGTATTGGTGTCAACAAGTGGCATTTCTTAGGGCTCTATCCTTGCTTGGCACTCATTCTAAATTTTTATTCAGGATATAGGGGAAGACAGACACATTTATAAGTTGGGTCACATATGTAAGATGGGTCATATACAGGAGAGTAGAATAAAAACCAACAAAAAATTGATAGGCTTGAAAATAATCAAATGAACAGTTAACATAGTTAAGTAGAAAATAATGTAATGTTTGATCATAAGATTGACTGCTCTTGTTCATGATGGTGGAGGCCTGGATTAACAGCAAGTCATGTGCTACAAATTGAGGGTAAGTAATGCACTGGCATGTTGTGATGGCTAAGAAAGCCCATATAATCAGCTAAATTTCTAGAAATGTCCAGCTCTCTCCTTGTGGGGCCCCATTCATCATACCACATTTACTTTAAGAGAAATGTTGACAACTTGGATGAAGTGACTTGCATGCCGAAGGATCTGTTGTCATATAGGGAATGGTTGACGTCACTGGGAATTTTCAGAGTGGAAAAGAGAAGTGTTTGAGTAGGCCATGACTAGAGTCTTCACATATTTGACAGATTCATGTTTAAGGAGGATTAAACTCATTCTTATAGACTCTTGAGGGCAGAACTAAGACCAGTGGGTGGAAACAACAAAGGGGGCAGATCTTGTTTTCCCTATGAGGACTTTTTTTTTTTTTTTTTTAGTGAGGCAATTGGGCTTAAGTGACTAGCCCAGGGTCACACAACTAGTAAGTGTTAAGTGTCTGAGGCTGGATTTGAACTCAGGTACTCCTGACTCCAGGGCCGGTGCTCTATCCACTGCTCCATCTAGCTTCCCCTCTATGAGGACTTTCTAACAAGTAATGAAGTAGTTAGTTTTCCATCACTGCAAATATTTATTTCCAAGATGGAGGATGACCCCTTCAGGAGTTAAGTTTCTGCATTAGGAGATTGGATTCCATTTTTTTCTAAGAAGCCTTCAAGTTCCAAGATTCTATGAAATTCTAACCAAAGGAGTGGTGATGACTAATGAATTAATTGAATCATTCATTAGGCATAATGTATAATGGACTGTGGTAGGCCCTGGGGAGAGTTGAGAGTAGGGATTACTTCATTCATTGTGTGTTTATCCTCAGAGTCTAGCATAGTGCCTAGCATATAGTAGGTATTTGATACATATTTGAATGGTTAATACAGAGAAAAATGAGGCATTTTCCTTGCCCTCAAAGAGCTTATAATCTAGATGGGGTGAAAAGCAAGTGAAAAGAAAACCAATCAGAATGGCACCAGGGTATCAGAAGCTTGTAATACACTCTGAGATCATCATGATTTCTATTAATTAACTCATAAAGAGTTATATATTTCCAGTCTAATACGAAGGTGATGGGAAAAGAATTACTTGCATTCTACTTAATAACTGTTTTATATTAAATTTCCATCTGCTTGTGAGAATTAATTTCCAAAGTGAGAATATTCTCACTTGAGCACATTGGTGCTATTTTCACACAGTATCTGTGACATTTTAATAGTCAAATAAACACATGACATGGAACCAGCTTGAATCTCTGCCTTGTATTTGGGTGACTGTTGGTGCTGGGTGAAGATTGGGAGGAGAGCCCCAAATAAACCTTCTTTGTGCCCCTTTCCTGATAAACCTACCAGTACAGTGTCAAGGAGGATACCTTGATACCCGAATACCTCTTGGTAAATTGAATTCCTACCTTCGAGTTAGGAAGTACTGAGTTCTAATCTTGCCTCAGATGCTTACTAGCTATGTGCCTCAGGGAAAGTCACTAAGCCTGTTGCCTCAAATGTAAAATGAGGATAATTTTACTATCTACCTCTCAAGGTTGCTGAAAAAATCAAATGAGGTAACATGGAAAGCACTTTGCAAATTCTCTATACCTGCTAAGCACAGCTCCCTGCTTCCTGCCCTTTTTTTTTTTTTTTTGGTGAGGCAATTGGGGTTAAGTGACTTGCCCAGGGTCACACAGCTAGTAATTGTTAAGTGTCTGAGGTCCCATTTGAACTCGGGTTCTCCTGAATCCAGGGCCAGTGCTCTATCCACTGCGCCACCTAGCTGCCCCCTCCCTGCTCCTTTTACCACTACTACCACCACTATCTTTTTCCTTTCATTGTTTCCTTCCAGGGCCAGCTGAGAAGTTATCTCATTTCTTTTTTTTTTTTTTTTTTGCAGGGCAATGGGGGTTAAGTGACTTGCCCAGGGTCACTCTCAGACATTTTCAGTGGTTCCTTAGCATGGTGCTTGGCACACAGTAAGGGCTATATAAATGTTAGAACTTCTTCCCCTTCCTCTCCTTCCTCCCTTCTACCCTCCCTTTCCCCTTCCTTCTTTCTTCTCCTCCTTCTCCTTTTAAAAATCCTTCATAGTCTGGCTCTAACCTACTTTGCCAGTCTTATTTTCTATTACTCCTCTTCTTGAACCTTAAATCTAGCCCTACTGCTTCTATTTCTGATGCACAGTGCCCACTTCATAGTCTCTTGGAAGCCTTAGCTTCCTTCCCTGATATTCTCTACCCCCATGAAGACCTTCCTCGGTTCCCTAATTGCTGATCCTCTCTTTCTCCTCAATTACCCTCTGTCTACTTCTGTGTGCAGCCCTGCTATACCCTTTAGGAAGAACATAGGGTCCTTGAGAAGAGGGATTATTTCCTCACCCTCTCCCCTGGCCAGGGTACACAAGCATGGTACTTTGCCATGGCATGAGATACTGAACCCCAAAGCTAAACAGAAAAGCTTCTTGAAGAAAATTACATTAAACAGATGTACATGCAATTATTGATTGAGGTAGAACTTTATTTCTGATTTTCTCATAGGAAGAAAGAAGAGTATTTTAGCAGCTAGAACAGCCAGTGTAGCATGGTGCACAAAGAGCTGACCTCAATGCCAGGACAGACCTGGGTTCAAATTGTGCCTCAGCTCCATGCTGGCTATATGACCCTGGGCAAACCCCCCAGGCTTGGGCAACTCTCTAAGATGATTAAATCACAGAGCAGCTTCCAAGTTGCACTGGTAGAGGGAGTCTCCTCATCCTGGAGCTTCCCTTGCCAGTGAAATCCTAGTTCAAAGGCCCCATTCCTGTGAGTCATCCCATCTGACCGATGAGCTTTGGCTGGGACATTCAAACTGGCCGGGTTCGAGCAAATAAGATTTTTCCAGTTCTTGGTGCAAACACCACTATTTCTCATGAACAGAATTCCTAAGTCAGCCCCATTAGTCTTCTGCAGCTTTTAATGAGCTGTTTTCTTGGTTGCCTGGATAGAAAGTTTCTCTGCAGTTAGCAAATACATTAAAGTCATTTACTAATCTGTCAAACTTTGTATGTTGACTTTTCTTAGAATTTTAATATTAATGATTTCTTAACAAGTGACCTTCAATCTTTCTGGAATTTCAGACTTACCTCCCCCCCCCCCTATCAAAAGATGAAGACAGAGGAACTGGCAACACTTCTGTAAATATGGAAAGAAGGAAGCTTAGAGGAGGCTTCCTTGCCCTGGTGTAGTTTGCAAAATACATCAAAGGGAAGCAGAGGAACATAATTATAGCGAGGAAATTTTGTCTTTTTTTTTTTTTTACATGTGTCATCCACAAGCTTGCACATTCATAAACCAATGGTGAGAAAGGTTCGTTCTAATTGCTGCTCAAGATAAAAAAAAATCAGGTTATCCCTTCAAGGGCTTTGGACTCAGCACTCAGCAATTCCTATACCTGGAAGTAGCACAGAAATGGCATTGATTGCATCCATTAAGACATGTATTTCAAAGAATAGCAAAATCATAAACTCACGGAGCTGAGGGTGACCTTGAGAAGCTACCTAGGCAGGAGAACGTCCAAGCCATTGCATGGCTAATCTTAAAATCTCTAGGAAGGGAAGCATGATGATGAGGAAGGAGGACAGGATTTCGGGTCCTGGGTTTGAATCCTCCATTAGTCACTTAATGCCTGTATGATCTTTGTCAAGGATTTTGAGTTCCTTCTGACCTCCAGTTAGTTGTGTTACTGTGAAGATGAATAAAGGAAGGAAAGCGTTTATGAAAGTCTTACTGGATTCTAATCACTGTCCTAGGTCCTGAGGATACAAATAGTGCCCTTATAGAAGTTAGGTTCTAGTGCAGGAGACAAGACAGATAGGGGAATGGTGGCCAGAAAGGGATAATCTGGAAAGTCACAGAAATACTGAGTGGGTGAGAGAAAGGGGTGGGGAGGGGAAGGAGAAGGAGAAGAAAAAGGAAGAAGAGGATAAAAAGCAGGAAAAAACCAGTTGAATGTTAATGAGTTATGTAACAGCTCTATGCATGTAGAATTCGGTCTGGCTGCTTTCTCCAGTTTCCTTTTGCAGTTTCATTAGACTCTTATAAACTCACCTGTCCCTTCCCCTGAGTCATGTTTTATTTACAATGATAGCAAACCCATAAATATGGGTATCACTAGAACTTAAAACTAAATTGTGACTGTGTGAAAATGGCTGCAGCTGCATCGAAGAGTGAAACTAAGCCACAAGGTAAGAGTCAAAATAAAGATGGTCTCACGTCTCTTTTGTAAGCAGTGACAAGTCTTCAAAGGCAAAGAGATCAATGGGCTCCTTCTGTTCTTCGAACAGTGAAGAATAGAAGAGGAACAAAGATGAGGAGTGTGTGTGTGTGTGTGTGTGTGCTTGTGTGTGCTTGGGTGTGCTCGTGTGTGTATCCATGGTTTCATTGGTGTAAAGAATACACAATGAGGAAACTTCTCCACCAAAGAAGATAGGCAATTTGCCCTGTTAACTATGACCTTGGGGAGTTGCCTGAGGTGTGAAGTGAAAATTTACTTGCTTGGGATCCTAGATCTCACATCAGAGACACAACCTGAATTCGAAGCTTTCTCTCTAAAAGGTCAGTACTCTATCCTCTCTCCCACACGGCCTTGATGTGTGACAGAGTTCCTTCAGACTTATCTGGGAGGATCTGAGAAAAGGGCATTAAAACAGAGAAAACAGAAATTTATTCTGACAACTGCTCTGGGGACCATGACATGGAGCATCGAGAAATAAGGATGTCTAGTGGTGGCAGTGAGACCACGTGATGTTTTGGTGACAGATGTATTTATGGAGGACACTGGGCACAAGGAAATGCTCATGTTGCCAGAATTTCCACATGAGTCTTATTGCGCTTATTTAAAGAGGTTTGATCCTGCTAATTAGCTTTTGGACAGCACCTCTCTCTCATTTATGTATCATAGAAAGAGGAAAACATAGCTTGTTGACATTCCTCCTCTGCAGGATTGGGCCAGATATTTCTGGTTTTGAAACTATCTGGCATTCGATTCATCGTTTCCCAGGTTAGGAATTACGGGAAAGGATGACACAGCATGGTCTAGTGGAAAGAATAGTGGATTTGGAGTCAAAGGTGTTGGGTTTGAATTTAGCTTCTCTGGGTCTGTGTTACTCATTGATAAAGAGAGAATAGGAGGGGCAGCTAGGTGGGCAGTGGATAGAGCGCCGGCCTTGGATTCAGGAGTAACCTGAGTTCAAATCCAGCCTCAGACACTAACACTTACTAGCTGTGTGACCCTGGGTAAGTCACTTAACCCCAATTGCCTCACTAAAAAACAAAAAACAAAAAAAAGAGAGAGAATAGGGCTAGCCTCCATGGAACAATGGGATCACAGTTTAAAGCATGGGAAAGGCCTAAATAAATCAACTCCGACTTTAGGAGACTTACCTGAGCTCTAGCTTCTAGAGTCTGAGGACTTGGGTTCAAACCCCACTTCTGGCATTTATTACCTATGTGACCTTGGGAAAGTCACACTTTTCCTACACATCATCCTAAGGAGATTTCCTTAGACCTTGTCTTGATCCATAAAATTGGGGGATTTGGGCTAGTTACCTCTGACTGTATAAGTTATAGCAAATGTTTTTATAATTGTTAACTTGATAAAACTCCTATTTCTGATTCTCTTTAGACATTGAGAACTAGGATGCCAGAAGGTGGGCATCATGATGAAACAAAGGAGAATTTGGCGGGAGCCCTAATCAACTCACTGTAGACAAAATCCCACATAGGCATTTTTCCACTGCACTTCAGGAAATAGTACATTTTGAAGAGAATTGCTTTGATAATAGCAAACTAGGGAGATTTTAAAGCCCCAGAGCTATTACATTTCCAGAGTTTTGTTATGCCTTAATTATAGAAGAAAACCCAAAGGGAAAACAAAAGATCAGAGATACTGTTGCCCACAGTGTTTCATAGAATCATAGGTTATGGAGGTGCAATGGAACTTAGATGCCAGTTAGCCTGACTCCCTTCTTTCAGATGAGGAAACTGAGACTCAGAGACATTAATGGAACTTTCTTCGATCCCACATGTAGTTTTGCTTGCTGCTTCACTCTGAACTTCTTGAAGATGATTGAAATCTGGAGATTTTGGAAATAAATGTGCCTGGAATTGTGGGCATCCCCTTCCTTACATAGAGTTCTGAAGTGGCCTGAATTGCCATTTGGACCACACTAGCAAACCACATTGAGAGCTACATTGAAAAAGTAAAGCATTGATTCTCCAGATCTAATCCCTGGTGGAAGCATGGGAATAAACTCTAGGGAGACTCATACTTTGAGGGGTCTAGGGAGAAATGTAGACATCATCTCTTGTAGGATCAGCTAGTGCTAAAAAGATCAGCTCTATATAGTGTCTCATCTCATTCTTGGCCCATTGGTTATTAGTGACCCCAGTTATATCAAGGAGTAGTCTCTCAGATTCCCCCAGTGTTGGCTCAGAAGACAAGCAAACAGGATTCATGGGGGGCAGGGTTGCTTCCTCTCATTCCATTCTTCATTGGGGGCTGCCCTAAATGCTTCCTTTACTAGGCTCTCCCTCTTTCCAGAAGTCCCATAGTCTGTAGTCCACACTGCCTGAAGCACTCTCTTTTCATCTAGGCATGCAGTTCCTTCTAGGAAATATGGGAGCTTCTTCTTAAGCAGGGAATTTTAGCCTTTATGTGTCATGGACACCATTGTCTTGTGAAGTCTTCAGACCCTTTCGTAGAATCACGATTTTGAAAGTTAAAGACAAAACATGGGATTATAAAATAAACCAATTATATTGAAATAGTTATCAAAATGTCAACATTTCCAAATTCATGGTTGCCTTGAAATTTATTATATGGACCTGTTGGAAGTCTGGGCACCTCAGGTTAAGAATCTCTGTTTTAAAGAATAGTTCTGACCTTCCTTCACCACCCCAGTCGACAAACTCGATTTGCCCATTCTTACCTCCAGGGTCAAATATAAATCTTCTGTTTGACATTTGTCTTTCTTTTGTATGTTCTCTTCTCCTATTAGATAGTAAGCTCCTTAATGGTAGAGACTGTCTGGCACATACTAGGTGCTTAATAAATATTTATTGAATTGAATTTGAAGTCCTCCATAGCCTGGCACTTTCTTAGTGCAAGGGGGCTTTCCCTGTACCCCTGGCATGCCCAGACCAAGTTCCCTTTCATGATTTCTCCAGGTTTCTTCCACTTTACTCCCTTTCACACACCTTATAATTTAGCAACACTGGCTTTTTTTGATCTGTCTTTGGATCCCTTATTCTCAATATGTTTCCACCTAGTGAATATTTAATATATGCTTATTGAGTGATTGGCTGATCATTACATGGGCCCAAGCATCATGGGAAATGTAGTCAAATGCTTATCTCCTTGTTATACATAGTACCAACAAATTTTTGGAGTCAGGATTTGAAGCAGGTTCAGTAAATTCAAATCCACTCTTCTTTCTACTGCCCAGTGCTTCCCAGGATGCCTGTGTGTTGTCTTTGAGCAAATCACTTAATGTCTATGAGCTTAAGTTTCCTCATCTTTAAAATGATGATAATGACACCCAAGGGTGTTGCTGAGATCAAATGAGAGAATGTAAAGTACTTTGTAAACCTTAAAGGGTTATTACTAGGATTATTGTTATTCTCTATCAAGCATGCAAACCAAATGATAACATAAGATTTATCTATGTTGGAAGGGGAAAATTTTCTATCATTGATGTGTGTACATTAACTAGTAATATTTTACATATTACTTGTTACATGCAAAGCCTCCTTCATCCTTATCCCTTCCCTCTTGCTTGTTTCACCTTATGTGACTGCCTGTCTACCCCTGTCCCAGTTCCGAAGATGCGTAACAAGAATATAAAATCCCAAACCATTCTGTAATTAGTAAATATAGCCTCCTTTTCCACCCAACATTTATGTCAAACTGGTAAAAAAAATAACCAAATTTACTAGTTTTATTTTTCCTTGTGAGGTAGTGGTGTGAGGGAGAGCAGTAGCTTTAGAATCAGGAGACCTGGGTTCAAATGGCGCTTCTGCTTACAACTATCTATTAGGCCAGGCACAAGTCACTTGCCTTTCTGGGTCAGTTCCCTCATCTGGAAAATGAGGGATTTGATTATGTGATCTCTAAAATCCTTCCCAGTTGGCTCTGATATCATAGAGCTTTGACCTAGTAGAGACTGGTGGTAGAAGATGGAATTACAAAAGCTCTGCTTTTTAGATGTTCAACTGTATAGTCAATAAAAGAAGTTGATTATACATGGAATCTATTGTTGATTTTGTTAGTGGGGGAACTCCCCAACATGGGATCTTATTTCACCAACATGGATTATAACCATTGTTTACTGAATAGATAAATCCTAGGTCCTAGGAAGATGTTTAATGAAGCCCATTTTTCCTTCCTTCCTCCCTTTCTCCCTTCTTCCCTCCCTCCCCTCTTCCCTTCTTCCCTTCTTCCCTTCTTCCCTCTCCCGCTCTCCCCTCTCCCTTTTTCCCTCCTCCCTCCCTTCATCCAACAGACATTTATTAGATAAGTTCTAGGCCTAGGGAGATGCCTGAAGCCTGTGAAAGTTAAGTTCATTCATTCACTCAACAAACCTTTATTGCCTACTATGTGTCAGGCACATGATAGGGGAGCAGACACTAGAATGAACTAGTTCCTACTTAAAGGAATTTACGTTCCAATAAAAGAAACAACATGTACAAGAAAAATACAGACAAAGAAGAATAAAGGTAATTGGTACGGTAAAAATAAGCCAGGTCATTTCAGAGAATAAAGGGGAAAGGTACCAGGAGTAGAGGAATCAGGATAGACCTTTGCAAGAGGTGATTTGCTAAGAGTCACACAATTAGTCATGTCAAAGGTGGGGTTTAAATCCAGACCTATCCTGACTCCCAACCCATGATAGTGACTCTACCATGCTGACTCCCTGAGAACCAATGTTCATTATGTGCTCAACTATGTGATTGAAAGTATCAATGAACAACTATATGATTGAATATGGTAGAACTAACTGCCATCTTGGGGAATTAGTTGTGTGCTAGTCCTTGGACTGGCTTTCCATAAGAACTAATGTTTCCTTTCTTTGTTAAAACTAAAGGCACCCTTTTGGTCCTTAAGATTTTGGACATCTCCTTATTTTCCTTAACTTACTTTTCATGGTTATTTTTGCTCCAATGCATTCTCTCTGGTTATGTGTGTTTTCCCCCTCCCCCCTCCCTCTCCCTCTTGAATTGTTAAAAGCTTCTCTAGCATTTCGAGGTTCCTCCAAATACTTTCTGCTCTGTGTTTGCTCTTGCATTGACCTTTTCTGCCTATTCCCTGGCTCCCTCCATTATAAAGGAGACAAGCATTTATTTGTCCATCAAATGTTTTATTTTTGTAGCTCCTGGATCTTCCAGTTCAGTAGCAACATTCAGGGCCGGAGGTTGCCCAAAATACTTTCTGACAAGAACCTTCCTCAAATTCCAGTTTCTTGGATGGGAACTGCAAGAATAGAGGGTTCTCAGGCAGCCGCATTCAGGGAAAAATGCTGCTCATTTAGTCAAATACCAGTGGATGGAAGAATAGCTTTTTGTTCACAAAACAAACACTTGCTGACTTATTACTCTGTGCAAGATCCTATGGATGATACAAAGATGAACAGGCTGACTATCCCAGTGAGCAAGAATCTCTCAAAGATTTTCTAATTCAACTTTCACCAACCAAAAAAGCAGTTACTTGGGTTATTTGCCTTATGTCCACTGAGGACATGAGCTAATGCTGAATGACCAAGTTATAGTGTACAGAGTATGAAGCCATTGAAAATCCACTCCACATTAGTTGGGGAAAAGATATGTATGAAAAGGCTGCTGTAGGGAATAGGAAGGCATTTGAGATTTTTTCCCCAATACTGAATTGTCTCGGACCTGGTGGAGAAGTCAGTCAGAGGAATTCTAAAACTAGTGCAGCAGGTGAGAAACTAAGGAAATTATGAAAAAAATACATTGAATTACAAAGGAAAACAATTCTATTTAAATAGTTCTCAAAATAGCAAAAAAAAAAACAACCCAATGCAAAAACCGCCATGAACCCCCAGGTTAAGAACCCCCGAAAACCTCAAATAGAAAAACATCAGCACTAAAAATGAAAGAAATAGCACGGTCAAAACAGCCACCCATATTCCACAGTTCTTTTTTTTTTGGATTTGGAGAGACTTTCCCATCATGAGTCCTTTGGAACTTCTTGTATCATTGTATTAGTGAGAAGAACTCTAGTCTATCACAGTTCAACACATACTGTTGATGATACTGTGTATAATGTTCTTCTGGTTCTGCTCATCTCGGCTCATCATCGGTTCATGCGAGTCCTTCCAGGTTTCTCTGAATTCTCCCTGCTCATCGTTTCTTACAGCACAATAGAATTCCATTACATTTCATATACCCACAACTTGTTCAGCCATTCCCCAAATTGATGGGCACCCCCTCCATTTCCAATTCCTTGCCCACCCACAAAGGAGCAGCTATAAATATTTTTTTACATGTGGGTCCCTTTTCCCTTTTTAATGATCTCTTTGGGAAACAGACCAAAAGTGATATTGCTGGGTCAAAGGGACTGCACAGCTTTATAGCCCCTTTGGGCATAATTTCAAATTGCTTTCCAGAACTGGTTGGATCAGTTCACAACTCTACCAACAATGCATTAGTGTTCAATTTTCCCACAGCGTCTCCCAACATTTAGGTGGACTTTGTTTGAGGTAGATTTAGGCAAACTACTTCTTTCTCAGGAAACTTGCTATGTTTCTCAGCTCTAATGATGTGGCCTTTGCAAAATGGAGCTGCCTCTCCCAAAAGTGGTGAAGTTTCACTTTTAGCCTAGAATATGGAAAGAGTATACAATACCAATAAAGCCATACAAAATGAAATATCTACTTAGGGACTATCACTCTTCGTCCTAGACAATGCACACTCTAAATGTAGCTTGAGATGACATTGATTTCTTGCTGTCCATGTGGTATCTTAGAGCTGGGCTGCTTTTTTTTGGGTTAATGTCATGGACTCCTCTGGGAGTTGATAGAGCTTATGGATCCCCTCTCCAAACGAGTTTTAAATGCAAAAAATCTGTCGAATGAGAAAGGAAATTGATTATGTTGAAATAGAGTTACCAAAATATTAAACACAGTTCATGGACTGCAGACCAAAAACCTTTATTCTACAGGCAGTCAGAAATAGAGGAAGGTTGGATGACAGGTCAAGACTGGCATTGTTGAGTTGTAATTTGTCCCAAATTGCATAGTCAGGAAGTAGTCATAACTCCATGAATGGACCGTGAGGTAGATCCTTACTCCCATCTTCAGGTAAAAAGAACAGTGACTAGACTTGTGTCAAATCCAGACCTGTGACCTACCTGTGTTAAACCTAGGGCAAGCCATTACCCTCTCTTGGCTTTTCTCCCTTTATATTCCTCAGTCTTTTCTTTATAAAATGGGTAGGTTGGACTAGATGACCTCTGAGGTCCCTTTAGCTCTAAATCTATGATCTTTTGAACCTAAGCACAGAGTGTGCTTCTCCTTCTCCTTTACTCTACATCCAAGGTGATTTATTCTAAAGTTTTAAATCAAGAACATTTTTTTTAGTACTTACTGTGTGCCAGGTACTATGATAATAGAGCAAAAGACAGGCCAATCCCTGCCTTCAACAAAATATTCTAATGGTGGAGGGCAACACATTAAATAGCAACTGAAAAGGGATGGGAGCAGGAAGTCTCACAGGGGTATGTTGGTTGGTCTGGAGAAGAAGAATGACTCCTTTGGACCCTTTCTCAAATGGACATTCACGAGGAACTCATTGATGTGTGGTAAAAATTATTTGTTTTAAAATTATTGGAGTTTTAGCTGACTCCTTGGGCGCGGCCACTCTTGGCACACTCTGAAGTTACTATGCTACTGAGGTCAGAAGGAGAATCTCCATAGGCAGTTTTTGAAGGACTCCCCTTTGGGGAGGAAGATTGAATGCTCCTGAAGGTAAGTGGAGGTTCTTCTGGAACTTTAGCTCTCTCTCTCTGGTTTCTCCCCTTCTGGTGGCGTAAGCAACTGCAGACTTTCCAGGTTTTGTTGAGTTAATTACAGAAAAGCCTAAATTCCTTTGAATTAGCTTAATTGGAAATGTTTCTGAGGATTGCATAGGCTAAGTTTAGCATTAAGAGTATTTATCTGTATTTCTTTTTTTCCTATTTCCTTACCTTTGATTTTTATTAGTTTCACCTTTGTTTAATTAATTCCCAAGTAATAAAATTGATCCTTTTGAGAATTAAAGCATAAAGGCACCTTTATTATTTGGCCTGGGAGAAATATCTAAAAAGGGCAGATCAGAGGGGAGGTGTGAACCTAAAAGTTCCCCTCATATTTCTGGGACCCCAATATTCTGGTGAGTCACCAAATTAATGCTCCATATATCATATTTTTGCCCTCACAGATGGAAGAAGGGGATGATTCTTTAGATTATTTACTCAGCAGGAAAGTCCCCCAGCTCCATGGAAATTTGTGTACATGCTTTATCTTCCTCTTTATACTTTTTTCCCCTACCCTCTTTAGAATGTAAGCTGCCTGAGGGCAGAACTGCTTCCTCTTTTCATTTCCTTAGTGCTTAACACAGTTCCTATTACATACAGGTGTTAAAAATATTTGTTGTATTTAATTAGGTCTAATCTCCAGTTCTTCACATTTCCAGTGAAATTGAATCGATAGCTGATGTATAAAGAGCAAGAAAGACAAAACTCCAGATTGACATGTTTGTAAAAGCCATGTGGAAATTATTTCTCTCAGAGGGAAAAAAATCCATTATGGAAAAATGGATTAACTTCTAGTTACTAGTGAGTGGCACAAGGGTGACCTGTTAAAAGCCATAATGGTTTAAGCCAGAGCCTTAATTATGTACTTTACTTTAACTTTGTCACTTGGCATATCCAGTCAGACTGAGAAATCAATGTGTAGGCATCTCCAGGTCATAGAGTTTGGAAAGAACATCAACAGAGTTTCTTGAATACAATCCTACATCAATCAATCAATCAATCAATCATCAATCAATCAATCAATCAACCAGAACCTATTTAAGAATTGCTATGTGCCAGGCATTGTATCAAGTGCTGGGGAATAAAGGAAAAACAAAAACAGTGCCTGCCCTTGAGAGCTTACCTTCTATTGAGAGACAGACACAACAAGGTCATACTTAGGTTTATACAAGATACAAAGCAGATGGATGGTAACCTTAGAGGAAGAAGCAGAACTGCTGGAGTGGAGAGTGTGGAGGGCAGGGAGATGGACTAAGAAAAACCTCCTGTAAAAGGCTTAGTTTGATATGAATCTTGAGGGAAGCCAGAAATTCTAAGAGGCATATGTGAGGAGCAAGAGCATTCTAGACATGAAGGACAGGCAGGGCAAAAGCATGGAGAAGGGAAATGGAGCTTCCTGTGGGAAGAATTTCCTTATATTGCAAAATGAGATAGCTTGCTATGATAAATGTAATGTATACAGATTCATTGAGGCTGTCTATAGGTTCTTCCAAGGAGGTTGGAAGAGGGAGCCCAAAAGACTGATGAGACCTTGGAAGATGTTTTGCATTTCCCCCCCACAGTTCTATAGATTGCTTTGGATTTCATGTGGTCAGTATGAGAGGAAAATTTTCATTGTCCATCAAATAGGAAATTATATTTCACCATAGTCCAATGAGGGGCATCCTCACACCTTGCATTCCTAATTGACAGTGTTGTGAATGTACTACAGGCATATGTTTGTCTTAAATGATTCCCCTGGGCTGTGGTTGGGGGAAGGGGTGGTGTGAAGAAAGGGGCAGATCCCTCAACCCAAGTTATGGACTCACACATTGATCTTAAAGGAAGAGGTCAGGCTTCTTTTTCCATTGTTTCTGGCTTTTTATGACTTCACTTCAGGCATGAAAAATTGGCAGACTGTTTCAAAGCCCCAAATCGCTAAGAAATGCTACTTTAGACCATGGTGTGAGAATTGCCAAGTTAAAAAAAAAAGGTTTTGAACTTTTTGATGAGAAGATGATTCCCTCAACATCTGAACAAACTTGTTCATCTCTGGGAAAAGGGTTGGCCTGGAAGCTGTCATAGCACGTTTCAGCTGGGGCCATCTTGGCTAGATTTATCACCTCCTGAGATGCCTGCATCGTAATGGAAGTACTGACAGTCCCTGAGCTTCACTGACAGGAATAGCACCGCTGTGATGAAGCAAGAAGATGAATTGAAACCCTGAAGCTGTTGCCTCCTGGGGATGGAGTGAGTTAGGTCACAGAAAAAACGAACTCTTAATTAGTCTGAGCCTGGGAAGAAGGCCCTCCACTGGTGGGGTCCCAAGTTAGGTTGAGACTTCTTTCAAGGCTGTTTTCTTTTCTTTTATGAAGGAAAGAGGAGAAAGATCATCCCATTAAACATGTTTGGTATTCCCTCTTGGCATTTAAAAAACAATTGGAGATGCCTAATAATTTATGATTATTCACCCTCCTGACTGGTCCCCTACCTTTCTAAAAATGCTGAATGGCTTACATTTAATTTTTAAAATAAGTGAATAAAAGTGCATTTTGTTTTGAAATATTTTTTCTAGAATATCATGATACTCCTTAAAATCATTGGCAGGACTATGGGGGCATTTTATGAGAAACCACTCACTATTTTTTACAGTCCCTTAGAAGACTTATGGAAGGATGAAAGAAATTAGCAAAGTGAGTTCGCTGGAAGCATTATCCACTAGTCAAAAGGGGAGTGGGGAGAAAATAACAATCAGATATCAGTCCCAAGCAAGATTTACTGAGCTCCTGCTCTCTACAGAGTATGGGTCCAAGATATGATGCATACATCAGAAAAGTCTGAAGATCTGAGTTTACATGGATGTTTAATCCTGGTAGCATTTCATTCATCATATTCTGGCTTATGATTTCCACCCCCCCCCCCGCCCCACTCAATGTTCCTCCTTGGAACATCAGAATTTGGCTTGTGTCTAGGTCTCCAAAACAAAAGGATGCATCCCCTTAGCTCTCATGCAAACACTCAGGCTAATATAGCATTGGGGAAACTAGATGGGGTACTGGATAGAATACTGGGTTTGGAACTCGGTGACCCTGGGCAAGCCACTCAACCTCTTTTGCCTTAGTTTCCTCATCTGTAAAATGAACTGGAATAGGAAATGGCAAACCACTCCAGTATCTTTGCTAAGAAAACCCCAAATGGGGTCACAGAGTTGGACATGACTGAAGCAACTGAGCAACAAATATAACATTGAAAGTGGGAGTGGGGGCAGCTAGGTGGTGCAGTGGATAAAAGCACTGGCCCTGGATTCGGGAGGACCTGAATTCAAATCCAGACTCAGACACTTGACACTTACTAGTTGTGTGACCCTGGGCAAGTCACTTAACCCCAATTGCCTCAGCCCCCGCCCCCAAAAGAAAGTGGGAATGGCTGTATTTAACTTTAAAGGAAACATAGAGATCACACTAAAGTCTGTAAACAGGTAAGATAAATTTCTTTCAATCTTTATTTGGACTCTACTTCCCAGGGACCCATATAATCACCTGGAATTCAATCATGGGGTTCAGGATCCCTGTAAGAAAAAGTTTGGGGATGCTAGAGAGCCTGTGGAAGACACCCTTACAGTGAGCCCTATCTTAAACGGGTTTCTATCCTAGGTGGGTGACTTCATCCCTTCCAAGGGGATGGATTTAGGTTAATTAGAAAGCCCTCTGGGACCTATGCAATCCACCTGACTCACAGTACCAGGGAAGGACAAGCTCTCGATTTGTTCCATCACATTGTAGCTTTGTCCCTGCATGCTCCTTAAATTCTGCTCTTGCCGATTCTAGGAGGCTTAGTGTAGGAATCCTTCCCCGGTCCTTTGCTAATGCCGGGGACAAAAAGAAAGGCAAAAGACATCCTGTGCTCTCAAGGATCTCACAGTCTAATGAGGTGGATAAGAAGCAATCAACTGTGTATCCACAAGATAAATACAAGATAAATTGGAGGTAGTCTCAGAAGGGAAGACGTTAAGATTGAAGAGGTCTGGGGAAAAGCTTCTTGAAGAAGCTAGGACTTAAGCTGAAAACTGAAGGAAGCCAGGGAGGAATGTGAGGAGATGGAGATGAGGAAGGAGAATGTTCCAGGAATGAGAGAGAGAGAGAGAGAGAGAGAGAGAGAGAGAGAGAGAGAGAGAGAGAGAGAGAGAGAGAGAGAGAGAGAGAGAGACAGTGAGAGACAGTGAAAATGCTCAGAGATGGAAAGATGGAGTGTTTGAGGAACAGTATAAGGAGGCAGTGAGTATGTGAAGGAAGTAACAAGACTGGAAAGATGGGAATGGGCCAGGTTATAAAGGGTTTTGGAAGCCAAACAAAGGATTTTATTTTTGATTCTGGAGGTAATAGAGAGCCACTGGAGTGATTGAATATCAGTGAAAGAATAGCAAAGATAGAGGGGGCAATCTTTCTGGAGAAGATGGGATGGAATATGTACATGTAGAAGGGTTGATCTTGGCAAGGAGAAAGGCCATCTCTTCTAGTGAAACAGAAGGGAGGGAGGGGAATAGTGGCAGAAGGGAGTTGTGGGATGTAAGATGAGGGCCAGAGAAAAAAACGGAAATCCTCTATGAATGGCCTAAATTTTTCAATGCAATATGAGGCAAGGACGTCAGTTGAAAATGTAGGGGAGGGGCAGCTAGGTGACGCAGTGGATAGAGCACTGGCCCTGGAGTTTTATGTTATTTTATGGAGCAAGTATGCCATGGAACACTTAGTGCAGAGGGGTTGAGTAGCTTTAAAGTGAGAAGATGGAGGAGATGTTGGGTTGAAAGGAATGGAAATAACGGAGGGAATCCAGGGAGGATGGAGAATGGATTTGAACAATGGCAACTGGGCATTCTGAATCACTGGGATGGGATGAAAGTATGCTAATCACTGAGGAAGGAGTCCAGCTAGGTTTATCCTTAGGTAGAGTTGGTCCAGAACTGGAAAGGAGAGAGCCTCAGGGAGGGTGCCTGGGCAGGGGCAAAGCAGGCCCCAAGGAGATGTAGGTAGCCACAGAGAGTGCCTGCCTCCAGCTGGATGTAAGGGGAAGTCACAACAGAATGATCCAGATAATGAAAGCTCTGAAGAAATGTAGATAGAGGCAGATGGTTTTAAGTGACTTTCTCAGGCTCACATGTGGCAGAGACAGAATTTGAACCCATTTTTCCTGACTCAGAGGCTGGTCCTCTAGCCAGGAGGTTTTTATATGAACATTTATAACTCATAATGGGCAGGGATAAAAATAGGAACAATTGCTGAGAGAAAGGAAAAGGGAAGCTCCTTTGGCAAGGATTTTTTTCTTCTTCTTTCAGCTGCTCTGTTTACACACCATTAACCACACACCGGCTCCAACATGTAGTAGAACGAGAGAGAGGATCATGCTGTACTTAGAATTTATGCATAACTGCCATTTTACAACAGTCTGCAAATATCTTTCCTGTGCTATTATCTTCACGAAGTATGGGGGAGGGGGAGAAAAATTAATCTCTTTCAAGGTAGATTGGGTTATATTGGGAGGTGAGTAATTTCCTATCATTGGAAGGAAATCTTGGATGTGAGACTGAATTTGAGATCTGTGAGAAGTGTGATAATGGGGATTGGGGGCACAGGGATCGGAGATTCCTACTCAAGCTGTATTCCATCCAGTAGAGGTTATACAAGGTAATTTTATGATGTTCCTTCCAGTTTTGAGACTTTATAATTCTGTAAGATTTCTTTTGCAGTGGGAGAAAAGAAAGATTAAAGAGGGAAGAGACTGGGAGAATGTGAAGAACTAGTTAGATGGTTATTATAATGGCCCAGAAAAATGTAATGAGGACCAGAATCTTGCATAATATAGAGGGTTAGCTGCAATGGAGGAGAACAATTTGTTCCAATGGCCACGAAGGTGGCTGAAGCGGGTGTTATGGAGGGCTCAGAGCTTGGTCAAACATCAAAGACACCAAGATCATCCACTTCATCCTGGGCCATTGATGGTTGTCTTGGCTTTTGTCCTGCCACTGGGCTTTAATGACTCAGGAAAAGAGAATGAGGCTGATGACTTTAAACAACTCTGCATCACTTAAATATAATTCATTTGTGTCAAGACATCATCTGGGATCTCATTAATCCTCTTCAAAAAGTGAAGGACAAAAGCAATGGGGGAGAGGGAGACTGTGGTTTGGGGGAAAAGGTAGTGTTGACCTTAGAGTTGGAGGCCCTGGGTTCAAATAGTGCCTTTGAGGTTCAATACCTGTGTGACCATGGATGAGTCCCTTAATCTCCTTGGGCCTCAGTTTCCTTATCTGTAAAATGAAGGGGTTATACTCAATGGCCTTTGAGGTCTTCCAAATGCTCGACCTACTTTTTGTTCAGCACTAGTAACCTCCCCATTGCCCTTTTTCTCTGACACCACTTCCCCCAGTCTTGTGTCTACAGGTGCTGTTCTCCATGTAAAGAGTCCCTTCTTCCTCAGGCTCCTCCAAGCTTCCTCTCTCTTCCACCAAAGAACTTAAGAAAACCAAAAATAAAACTCAAAAAACAAAAACTTGAAGTCATTGCTGACTAAGGATGGGAGCTTGGCTGAAAGAAATCCCCTCAACTCTACAGATTTCTTATTCAGGTTTAAGCTCCTTGAGGTCAGGGCATGGTGTCCAATTTATTTTTGTTCAGGCTGCTGGGTGGTGTAATGGAGAAAGCACTGGTATGGAGTCAGGAAGACCTGAATTCAAATCTTAACTTTGATGTTTCACAGGAGTGTGTACGAGGTACCTTCTCTTTCTTAGTTTCCTCTTCTGTCAAGTGGAGGAGTTGGATTAGACTGGACAGCCCTCAAGGTTTTTTCCATCACAAATACAGCTGGCAAAGAGCTGACTTTTCTTATTTATGTCTGTGAGTATCCCATACCTTGAACTTAAGGAGTTAGATAAATCAGCTCATGAATAAACCACCAAAAGCTATTTTATCCCCAGTGTGGTCTCCAAGCTTTTGGTTCTTTGTTCAGATGTTTATTCCTCTTTCTACCTATTTTCTCTTTTGTTTGTCCTCCTTCCCTCATTCCTGTATCCTTTTTGTGTGTTTTAGAGCAAAGGTGTCAGACAAACGGATTAAAATGCAATTGGGAAATATTTAACATGATAAATAAAAATACGACAAAACATAGATAACATCACATTTTTATAGCTCAGTCAATACGTGGCCTATATGGATTAATGGCCCTGTTTCTATTTGAGTCTGACTGTTGTTTTAAAGCATAATAATCATGGCTGGCATTCTGGAGGATTTTAAGGCTTACAAAGTGCTTTACAGCTCTGAGCCTTAGAGCAATGCCATGGGGGCATTTGGGGTATATTACAGATGGGGAAACTGAGGCTTAGAAGGGCGAAATCCTTCTCTGGCTCTGATCATTCCATAAGAGTCAGAGGTTCCTTTGAGAACATGAGTCCTTCTTGACTCTATGTCCAGCACTTATTCCAGGTCAGTGCTGTTGAAAGGCACGGTCTCACTATAAAGTATTTTGATTTGAGATGCTGATCTTATTTCATAAGTTAAAAATAAAATAAAGTTAAAAAAGAAAAAAAATCTGATAATTATTCACAGTCCTTACTAAGGGATCTCTGATTCTTCTAGAGTAAGCTATGTCATTCCTAAATCCCATTCTCTAGTTCTGAACATTGGGGATACTTGTGAGTTGTGATGCAGCATTCGTTGCCTAAGTGGTAGTTGAAATAATGGCCATATAATACAACATACATTCAGAACTATTGGACTAATTTAATGCAGGGGAAGTACAGTGCTATTAAAACATGGTGTTCAGGGGGCGCAGTGGATAAAGTACTGGCCTTGGATTCAGGAGGACCTGAGTTCAAATCCAGCCTCAGACACTTGACACTTAACTAGCTGTGTGAACCTGGGCAAGTCACTTAACCCTCATTGCCCTGCAAAAAAACCAACCCCCCCACCAAAACCCCATGGTGTTCAGCTGCATAGTTTTATGCTTTTGTATGTAAACATGTTTAAAATTTTTAACATGCAAAAAAAAAAAAAGACAAGGTCAAGAGACCAGAAGGCAATGAATTCCAGACTGAATCAGGAGTGGAACCTAGCCCCAGAACAACACTGTCCCACTGTAGGATCATAGCAGCAGGCAGGACCTAGACCTAATTCTCCATCCAGTAGTTCAAAAGGGGACAGAACTTGACCCTAGCACAGAACTGAAGCTGTAGATGTGAGCAGACAAAAAACCAAAAAAATCCAACCCCCAAATATCATTATGGCACATATAACTATGACTTAGAATATTAATGTATATTATACATATAATGATAAATAGTAATAAAATAAAGTGATAAATGTACGATATAACTCTCATTACATAATAAAGACATTTTGTTTTTCAGTCATTTCAGTTGTGTCTAATTCTTTATGACCCCATTTGGATTTTTTTTTTTTGGAAAAGATACTAGAGTAATTTGCAATTCCTTCTCTAGTTCATTTTGTAGCTGAGGAAACTGAGTCAAACGGGGTTAAGTGAATTGGCCAGGGTCACACAGCTAGTAAATGTCTAAGGCCAGATTTGAACTTAGGTCTTCCTGACTTCAGGTACAACATTTTATCTACCGCACTACCTAACTACTCTAGTAAAGAAATATTTAGGGTTAAAAGATTTTTAAGATAAAATTTCACAGGATGGAGTTAACTACACATAACTGCAACTAAAACCTTAGGGAAAAAATAGATTGGCTACAAGGGCTCTAAGAATGTACAGAAGAAATGAGAAAGAGATGAAACGAGAAATAAAAATGAAATCAGAACACTTGGAATAAGAATAAACAGTTTGGTGCAAAATGTGGACAACCTTAGAGAAGTAGTTGACATTCTTAAAAATAACCCAGAACAAACAGAACTCAAAGATCTAATAAAGCACTGGCTAAAAATGAGGAAAAGGGATAGGATGAGGGATCATCTTGTGAACTTCACTTTCATCTGAACTGGGAAAAGGAAAGTTGAACAAATAGAAAGTGTATTATAGAAAAACATTAAAATCAGTAGGGAAAGGGGAAGAGGCAGGTTTAAGAAAACAGGTAATGTTGGGAAGGAAATAGTCATGAGTAAGATAAATATCAGCTATGGAGAAGGGCTATATAGCAGGGTTATTTTTATTGTTGAGTTGTTTCAATTGTGTCAGACTTTCTGTGACCCCATTTAGGATTTTCTTATCAGATATACTGGAGTTGTTTGCCATTTCCTTCTCTAAATCATTTTTACAGATGAGGAAACTGAGGAAAACAGTATTATGCAACTTGCCCAGGGTCACACAGTAAGTGTTGGAGGCCAGATTTGAACTGAGGAAGACTAGTCTTCCTGACTCCAGGCTCAGTGTTCTATCTATCTATCCAGGATGCCACCAATATGTATATGTGTGTATGTGTATATATATGTATACATGTACACACATACATACATATATAGATATACACACAAGTAGAATAAGGCTTAATGTATAATAGAACATCTAATTGAATTATGAAGAAAGTGGCAAAACAATAATTGTTGAGGACCTTAATGTACCTCTTTCAAACTTAGACAAATATAACCAAAGGTATACTGGAAAGAAGTTAAAGATCTGAATTTTTTTTAGAAAAGTTAGATATTATAGGAATTAGCACAGTTCCTGGTACATAGTAAGTTTTATGTATCTATCTGATTGATCTCTGGTGATTACTGAATGGGAATCATAAAGGGTATATAATTTCTTAGTTTTGAATTGCCTCCCTTACAAAAATTAACAACATACCAGGGCTGTAAAAAAATCTAACAAATAAATACAAAAAGCCAGAGTTATTAAATACATTCATTACTTACCATAACAAAATAACAATTATCAGATAAGATAATTTGAAGAAAGGACAGGCAAAAATGGAGATTAAATTATATAATGCTAAAGAATATGTAGATCAAAAGAAAAATAAGAGAAATAACATAATTTTATGAAAGAAAATGAAAGCAATATGACAACATACTAAAACTGGAAGGATACAGTCAATATGGTTCTTAGGAGAAAATTTAAATTTCTAAATATGTTCATCAACAAAAGGGAGAAGTAAGATATCAATGACCATGTGACTAAAAAAATGCTAGAAAAGCAACAAAGTAAAACACTCCAAATAAGCACAGAGCTGGACATTCTGAAAATAAAAGACATAAAACATTTGGAAAATCAACAAAAACACCAAATTAATAAAAAGAACTATTAAAAACTACTAAAAGGACAAACCATTAGCTAATTTGATAAAAAGAGGGGAAAATGAGTTTTCCTTCCCTCCCTCCCTTCTTCCTTCCTCCCTCACTCCTTCCTTCCTTTCTTCCTTCCTTCAATTGTATAATTGATGACATACTAGACATGAAGTGAGGAATACCCCTACTCTCCTAGGTTCAAATTCCAACTCCATCACTCTGCTATATGTATGACTATGTGCAAGTCACTTGATGTCTTTTAGATCAGTTTTCTCATTTTTTTTTGTGAGACATTTGGGGTTAAGTGACTTGCCCAGGGTCACACAGCTAGTAAGTGTCAGGTGTCTGAGGCTGGATTTGAACTCAGGTCCTCTTGCATGCAGGGCCAGTGCTCTATCCACTGTGCCACTTAGCTGCCCCCAGTTTCCTCATTTGTACTCACTGGATTGTTGTGAGGCTCAAATGGGATAATGCGCATGGAGTACTTTGCCAATTTTTAAAGTACTCTGTGAATGCCTCTTGTTATAATTATTTCTTCGATAGATCTGGCCTTTCTGTTCTCTAGATTCTGCTACTCCAGCCTCATTTTTAGCCTTATTGTTGAGCATGTGAGTTGAGTTTTAAGTGAGCCAAATAAATCATGCCTTTTGCTCCACTGACATGTGCCTGAAACTAAGTCCCTGGATACATGTGGTGTGTAAATCTAATGGCTCCCAGCATCCTCAGGCAAGCTTTGATGGCACTGGTTGATAAAGAGACAGCATCAGCAGGCACCAAATGAATGTTCCTTCTCAGCCAGGCAGTCTAGCACCAAGACCCTGCGCATGTGGCCGATAACAGGGATCCTAATGGAGGGAATGGGCTCAGAGGGTCTTTGATTTTGAGCAGGCAGGCAGCCTGTTTGGGCCCCAGGGCTTTGGGACTTAGATTTGTCAGGAGTCATAGGAACCTCTTATTGAAGATGAAGATGGAGAGCAAAGGCAGGCTGTAACAGCAGGAACTGGAGAGTGGAGACCCAAGACCTTCCAGGAAGAAGCTGAAGACTGACCTAGTTATTTCTTTTGCATGCTCTGTTGCATTTCCCCCTGGGCCCTTCTCCCAGTCTGTGTGAGGGACTGAAGTGCTGCCAAGGACCGATGGTGGGGGCTCTTTACAGTCTTTTAACTGCTCCTTTGTGGTATAGCTGTCCAGGGCAGCCAGACTAAGGGACGTCTGTCCTCAGCAGGGTAATGGGAGTGTGATGAGTTCTGAGAGGTGTGGCAGAGAAGAGGATGAGGGCCCGAGCCAGCTGGCTCACTCTGTCCCAGGTCCCATCAGGATCCTGGCTGAGCCCACGGAACCATATGGGAAAGAGCGGAGGTGGAATGTGGGGGCTGACGCAAGGCTTTTTGTGCTCCTGGGCAGGTAGTTTTCACCAGTCAGCTTTGAACTCTGTTGGTAACAGAAGGTGGTGTTTTTGTTGTTTTCTTTTTCTTACCTTCTCCATTCTGTTTTTTTTTTGTGAGGCAATTGGGGTTAAGTGACTTGCCCAGGGTCACATAGCCAGTAAGTGTCAAGGGTATGAAACCAGATTTGAACTTAGGTCCTCCTGAATCCAGGGCTGGTACTCTATCCACTGTGCTACCTAGCTGTCCCACCTTTTCCATTCTGTACCTGTTCCCAGATCCTTTGCTTATTCTGTGAACCTAGAGTCCCAACTTTCATCCGTTCCTGGGGTCTTGCAGCTAGGTGGCACAACGTTTTTGACCTGGAGTCACACCTGTTTGCTGTGTGACCTGGGGCAAGTCACTTGACTGCTTTATGCCTTAGTTACATCCTCTTTAAAATGGGGTTAATAATAGCATCTACCTCCCAGGATTATCGTGAGGCTCAAATTAGGATAATAAATGTAAAAATCTTTGACCACCACAAGGCATCATATAAATGCTAGCTGTTATTAGTGCTGTTATTATTATTACTGCTTTGTAATAATAAAAGCTGATGTTTATATTACACTTATAATGAGGCTGATATCCATTTCCTATTGGGGGACCTTGCTTTCCCCATTACACTAAGGTTCTAGAAGCTCTAATTAGCTCATTTTGTTCCTATCCCACTGGCAATTTCCTGCATCCTTTTAGATCTGGTATGTTGTTAATAAAATGACTTAGGCTTCACATTTCCAGTCAGAACCAAAGGCAATTTCCTCAAACGAGCAAATATTGGGAAATCAAGGGAATAAGTCATCAACAAGCACACCCCACACTTGTGGGCCCTAGTCAGCCACTTTACTCTTTCCAACACCTTGATGATCAAAGGGTGGTGAGAATGATTCCTTCCTACTCTCTGCTCTAATTCCCTGCCATGGGAAAGGAGGCTGGCAGGCAAGGCCTTTGGTCTCTAAGGTTTGAAAGAGAAGGACTTTCTTTCTTTCTTTCTTTCTTTCTTTCTTTCTTTCTTTCTTTCTTTCTTTCTTTCTTTCTTTCTTTCTTTCTTTCTTTCTTTCTTTCTTTCTTTCTTTCTTTCTTTCTCTTTCTTTTTGTGAGGCAATTGGGGTTAAGTGACTTACCTAGGGTCACACAGCTAGTGTCTAGTGTCTGAGGCCAAATTTGAATTCAGGTCCTCCTGAATCTAGGGCCGGTGCTCTATCCACTGCCCCACCTAGCTGCCCCGAGAAGGACTTTTCTTAATCATGCACATTTGGTTACACCCTAACAGGTGCTAGAGCTTCAAGTCCCCTTTTGCTTTTGACAGACAAGGTAGCATAGAGCAGAGAGAGAACAGGGGAGGAGATTATGGCATTATTGCCTACCAGAAATACAGAGGAGAGGAAAGGGGTCAGTAACCTCAAAAGGCCTGTATCTTTTTTTAAAGCAATAAACATTTTTATTTATAGTTTGGGGTTCCAATTTTTATCCCTCCTTCTCTCCCTCTCCTGCTCCCTCCCTGAGGTAATAAGCAATCAGATATAGGTTACACATGTACGATTATGTAAAACATAGCCATATTGGTAATTTTGTTTATGCAAACTTGAATAAAAGAAAAAAAGAAAGAAAATAAAAAAATAGCATGCTTCAGTCTATGTTCCATCAATATCAGTTCTTTCTTTGGAGGTGGATAGTATGTTTCATCAATAGTCCTTTGGAATTATCTTGGATCATTATATTGTTGACAATAGTCAAGTCGTTCACAGTTTTTCATCAAACAATATTGCTGTCTTTGTGCACAGTGTTCTCTTGGTTCTGGTCACTTCACTATACATCAGTTCATGTAAGTATTTCCAGGCCTTTCAGAAACCATCCTGCTTGTCATTTCTTATAGAAAAATAATATCTCGGCTCCATCATATACCACAGCTTTCTTATTCATTCTCCAATCGATGGGTATTCCTTTGATTTCCATTCTTAGCCAAAAAGGCCTGAATCTTTAAGTCTGCAACTTCTGCTCATGTAAGGACACATGCTAAGTAAGGCACTGAGGCTAAAATGTCAGTCCTTAAACACCTACTGATTAAGCACCTACTATGTGCTAGGCCCTGCGTTTAGTACTGGGGATATGAATGCAAAAAAAAAAAAAGACAGTTCCTGTCCTTAGGTTGCTCATAATCTAATGGGAGAACACAAATCACAAAAGGAAGCTGAAAGGGGGCAGGGAAAGTGGGGGAGGTACCTGAGGTGGGCATGATGCAGCCCAAACCAAAGGAGTGCAGATAGTGGGAAATGAAGATATGGTTGGGGGAAGCTAGGTGGCGCAGTGGATAAAGCACTGGCCTTGGATTCAGGAGTACCTGAGTTCAAATTCGACCTCAGACATTTACTAGCTGTGTGACCCTGGGCAAGTCACTTAACCCTTATTGCCCTGCAAAAAAAAAAAAAAGAAAAAAGATATGGTTGGCTTGGGAGCCCTCTTTAAATGGAGGCTTTGCGAGTAGCTCTTTGATTCATACCACTGAAAGTGTTGATGAGCTATGAGTACCAAAACTGATACTCTTCTGAAGGATGATGAGTTTCCTGGTATATTCTTATCTGTAGACCTTCTCTGGTTTTTGTTTGTGATCAGCTTGGATAAATGGGTTTATTTTCTATTCACTACATGTGTTATTTGTGTAATTAGCATTTGGTGGGAAAGGAGTCAAGTCCTGGATATAAGGCTTGGGACATGCCTTCCCCATTATGCTATAGTGATCATCTCAGATGGAAACTAACAATGATTTCCCTAGACTAACAATATTTGGGAGGACAGAACATTATAACTATCCAGGTATCCCAAACTCTGAGCAGAGCAGAGTGGCCAGTGCCAGTTTCCTGCTGCTTCTTCTGGCAGAAATTGAAGTCTCTCTTGGAGAAGAGTGGGTGGAGAAAATGAAAGATGACTTTTTGTGCCTTCCCACAAGCCACATCTAGAAAGATACATAATCTACATATTTCTTAGACACATGATACTCTATCTCCCATCTCCATGCTTTTGTACTGTTCCTTATGCTTGAAATGTTCTTCCTCGACTTACAATTCTTATTTACCACCTCTGTTTTCCTTTAAGAGTCAGCTCAAGGGGGCAACTAGGTGGCGCAGTGGATAAAGCACCAGCCCTGGATTCAGGAGGACCTGAGTTCAAAGACGGCCTCAGACACTTGACACTTACTAGCTGTGTGACCCTGGGCAAGTCACCTAACCCTCATTGCCCCGTGCAAAAAAAAAAAAAAAAGTCAGCTCAAGTGGCACTTCCTTCTACAGGCAGTTCCTGTTGCCCTACCTGCTATTTTTTCAAGTTACTTAACATGTACTCACTATTTACCTTGCTTTGTTCTCATTTATAAATGTTGTCTCTCCCATTAGAATGTAAGCTTCTTGACTGTTACTTTTTATTTGAACATTTATTGCTTAGCATTGTTTAATAAATGCTGTTGATTGATTTATCCTTCGTGCAAAAGAGTTAGCTAATTTTATTGGCATGTAACATAAACTTTGGCCCAAAAGGCAATGTGGTTTAGTGCCAAGATAGCAATTCTTAGAATTGGCAAGTCCTGGGCTCAAGTGTTACCTCTGACATATACAAAAGGTGTGATTCTGGGGAAGTCACTTAACTTCTTAGTTGTAGCTAGACAGCTCTCAAAGATGTAAGTTGCAAAGCAGTTGTCAGTCAGCATTGGTAGGGGAAATTCTTCACTGAAGGTCTTGCTAATGATGCAATTGCAGACTTGAAAAAAAAAAACTTTGCCAATTGACAGTTCTGTTCCTGGAGCTCATGATATTCATGATAACTGGGTTTGGTTTGTAGTACAAGGTGGGTGAAGTAGGAATTACCATCTAGACTCCCATGCTCTTGCCTTAGGGGTTCCTGACACATATTAGGCACTACCTACATGATTGATCAGTTGACTCTGGGTACAAAGGTTGCCCTCTCTGATTTTTACTTTCTTTAGTTTTTCTACCTATAAAATAGGGGTAAGAATAGTACCACCTTCACAAGGTTATTTTGTGGACAGGATGAGATGATATTTGTATTAGAATTATGATATCTCTGGGCAAACTGGCTAATTATTGAGGCATCTGTAATTGGCATGCTGGGGCAAAGCAAATAGCATTTTGAAAGAAAGGGGAGGGTCCTTCAAAGCGGGCTAATTGGAGCAGAAGAATGATTTCCTGCCCTCAGTATTACCCAAAATGCCATGGTCTTATAATTTGGCTTGGAGCTGAGAATGCAGAATCTCCTTAAGAGTAAGATGCTGTGATTATTATCTCATTCTTTTCATGGAGAACAGATAGAAAAGGGCCTGGGACAAGTTGTCTTAATACTATTCTTCTATGTTTAATGTTCTGAGGACTATTGCAGAAGTGGAAAAGTAACACAGCCTAGCATGTAATCAGTCACATCCCATTATAACAATTAGCAGTTTTTGTAATGGAATTAAAGGATTGTGATGCCAGCTCATCTCTTTGGTACATGAAAGCAGTTCCAGCAGGAGTCAGGATGATGAGGATGGTATGCACCTCATCTTGTGCCCATAAAGGATGTCTCTGAAGTTTATCCATCCATGAAACCAAGGTAAAAGAATCAGAAGATTGTAGCTTCAGAGCTGTAAGGGACTTTAGAGACTATTGAGTCAACCCCCGCGGGCCCCCCCCCCGCCCCCGTCATTTTACAAACAAGGAAACTGAGGCCAACAGAGATAGGTTATACAACTAGTGAGTATCTGAGGCATGATATGAATCCAGGTTTTCCTGAGTCCAGCTAAGCTCTCTATTCCCAATGCCATTCTGCCTCCTCAAGGAAAAATGAAAAACATACAACAAATGGACACATCCTTCAAGATAATTTTAAACTTGCTCCTTCTGGGTGATGTTAACTTAAACATCAAAGAAGTAAAACTTCTATTTCTCCTAAATCAAAATTCCAAAAAAGACTGACTACTGTTCTTTAGCCTTCAGAATTATAAATTTCCATTGAATTCCAGTGTATTATTAAATTCTTGACTTAATTATCCTCTGCTTCAGGGTTCCTACTGTGATACAAATGGACCAGTCATTTCACACATAGCACCATTGACCTTAGTAATTTCTCACCAGGAAGGCATTCGTATTTTTACATTTAACAGCTTGGGTTCTTATTGTTCACACACCATCATTTTTTACCCCTAACATTGTGTTCTAACAAGGCAAACTTTCCTAATTATTACAAAAGACTCTATGCATTTCCAGGCTCCAGACCTCACAACTCCCCAGTGTCAATATGAAAAGGATATTTTTATTCATTACTGCTCAGGCCATACTTTTTCAAAGGCATAAAAGTTAAACTGTACCCCTTAGAGGTCCAAAAATGAACAAAAAGAATTTCTCTTTGTAAATTTCTGATAGCGCTAAGTCAGTATGGCTTATAGGTTTAGAATAGAAACGACCTCAGAGGTTCAACTGCCTCATTTTTAAGATGAGTGACTTAACCAAGGTCACACAGGCAGTGAGGGAGCTGGGGTCTTTTAACCAGCCCTGGTCTTTTAACACTAAACCAACATTTTCCATAGCCCTATATTGATTTTTGGCTGTCTTGTTTGCTGTGGTTTTTACATGAACTTTGCAAAATCAGGAAAAAATTTGCTTCTTTCCACCTTCAAGATAGCTGACATTTAAATGAGTAACTTGTCAGTTATAGGGAAGGTAGCACCAAAGGGCGACAGGCACTGTATCAACTAATCAAAGGGTCAAAAGCAATAATAGTTAGTATGTGATCTTCACCATACATGTGGATTCTATTGTTATCCTCATTTTATAAATAAGGAAACTGAAGTTCAGAGAAGAACCCTGACAGGGTCACTAGCTAACAAATGTCTGAGGCATTCAAACTCATGCCTTCCTGATCAAATCCAACATTCTGTCCACTGGGCCACCTCTAGCTGCTTTATAACCTCCAAGCACTTATTTGGTCAAGTAAATGGGTAGTGAGAAGAGAGAGGATGAAAGGAAAGTGAAGACTTTCTCATTAACCAAAACCTGCTATCTTGTTGGAAAGACAAAAGATACAGAAGTTCAGGAAAAATGAAAGGGTTAGATAAAAATGTAAGACTAGGAACACAGAGATGCCACAAGGAAGGATATGTTCTATTGATTAATGTGCTGATATTAGAGATCTGGGAA
The DNA here is from genome assembly GCF_019393635.1 of Dromiciops gliroides. NCBI lineage: Eukaryota > Metazoa > Chordata > Mammalia > Microbiotheria > Microbiotheriidae > Dromiciops > Dromiciops gliroides. The sequence goes on along the minus strand of NC_057865.1, from coordinate 28,044,155 downwards.
GTAATACTTGCTTTATTGAAGGATGAATTTAATGAAGTCTTCCAATACTGTATGTGAATTTGCATTCTGATATTTATGTACATATATGTCAACTTATATCTATTGATCTATATAATGTAAAGAGGAAGTCTGACCTAGTAGATTGGAGGCAGGAAGATCTGGATTCACATTCTGCTTCTGACACATATTGGCTATCCGACCAAGCTTTCAGTGTTCTAGGCAATTTTCTGAGACCATAAATGGCCAAGGAAATGCTAACCTCCATTGGTGGATAGAGTTCCTATAACAGGAGAATTGTGGGTCCTATCCTATATGAAAGAAAACTACAATATTCCTTCTCTGAGGTTCTTCCTTGGTATGGAGATGATCCAGGGTTCTAGAAGGCTACAGAGATTAGGTGACTTTTCCAGGCTCACACAGCCAGTATACAGCAGAAATAGTATTTGAACCCAGATTTATCAACCACCAACCATGTGCCAGGCACTGTGCAAAGTGCTAGGGTTAGAGAGGCAAAAGGCAGTGGATCTCAAGTAGCTCATGGTGTAATGGGGGAGATAACATGTAAGCAGTTATATACAAACAAGCTGTAGGGGGTAAATTGGATGTAAAAGAGGGAAGACACTAGAATTAAGGGAAGTTGGGAAAGGCTTCCTGTAGAAGGTGGGATTTTAGTTGGGACTTGAAGAAAGCTCAGGAAGCCAGCCAGTCAATGAACATTTATTAAGCACTTACTGTGTGCTAGGCACTGTGTTAAGCACTGGGGGTAATAAAAGAGGCAAAAAGATAGTCCCTGCCCTCAAGGATCTCACATTTTAATGGAAAAGACAACAAGCAAACAAATATGTACAGGGAACCTATCTACATTTATAAATAGAAAATCAGTAAGAGAGGAAAGGTACTAGAATTAAGAGAGGTTGGGAGAAGTCTTGCTTCCCAAGATGGGATTTTAGTAGGAAACCAGGGAAGTCAGCAGGGAAGATAAGGAGGGAGAGCACTCCAGGCATGGGGAATAGCCCATGAAAAATGTCCTGAGCTACTTTATAAGGTCCTCCCAAGCTGGAAAAGCTTTGAATATTGCCTGGGATCAGACTGCATGTTAATTACACAAGGATCATCCTAAGATTCAGAGGCAGCTTTGTGTAAGGGATAGAGTTCCAGTGAGTCAGGAGAACTCTGTTTAGATCTTCTATCAGGCGCTTAATAAGAGTTTGACTGTGGGCTAGTCACTTCTCTGAACCTTGGTCTTGTCTTCTATAAAATGGGACTCAGAATACTTAGTACCACTTTATTCACAGGATTGTTATGAGAAAGGCATCATGAGTCATTAGAAGACCTATGTCTAGAGCTGACTCTGCTTCTTTGTGACTTGGGACAAGTTGGTTAACCCCTCTAGACCTCAGAGTCCTCATTTTTAAGATGAAGCACTTGGGTTAGATGACCTTTAAGGTCCCTTCCATATGATTTTATGGACTTATTGATTCTAAGGTCTCTTTCACCTGAACATCAATGATATTACAATTTCAAATTTGGAGTGACTTCTCAGGTTGACAGCTAACTGATCCATTTTTTACTGTTATTTCTTAGACGTGGATCTTTTAGAATGCAATCTCCTTAAAGAAAAGGACCATATTTTTATTTTTAACTTATTCAGCCCCACCCCAAAGTATTTATCAGTGATGGGTTAAGTTGCTGATTGATTGGAGACATCTCTTACTTCCTTGAATTAAACATATAGTGACTCACAAAGTTGGAAGTGACCTTTAAACCCATTCATACAATTTCAGGTAAATGAGAGTATGCTTAGAGAGCTCTGTAACATTCCTCAGTCCTCACAGTCTAACAGTGAACATTTCTCATCACGAAGGGTATTACATTATCAAGGCAGACTTTCATATAGAATACATTCATATATTTCAAGTGTCTGACTCCAGAGTTAAATCCTTAATTTGATTTAATTTAAAGGATTCAAAGGTGCAGATTGATTGAGCTGATTTACTTTAAATTTAAAATTTAAAGTTGTGTTCAGTTTACTTCTTAGTCTTCTCTCCTTTCTAATGAATAACCATAGTCCAATCAATCAATCTATCAATCCATCAACATTTCCTGAGTACCTACTGTGTGTCAGGCACAGTTATTTTCTCATATGACTCATTTTCTGTACTGCAGTTTTTCTTGGTGATTTCTTTCTGAATCTCTCTTGGGTTTCTGTTTGCTTCTTTAGCTGGGGAATCCAGAACTGTGCTAAATATTCTGGCAAGAACTTTATGTACAATAGCATGACTTGTTTCCTGCATATCTTTTTCATCCCAGATCCATCATTTCATTGTATAGGGACCTCTCAATGAAGAAACTTCCTTGGCTGAGGGAAATGACAGTATTAGAGAGTTGCCTGGGGACAGTGAGTAGTTAAATGACTTGCCCAGGGTCACACAGTTTATATACATCAGGCAGGAGTCCCTATAGAGGGTGTCCCCAAAGTCTTAATGCAGGTTTTAGCTAGTAGTAGAGCTTAAAACAGCATTAAGACTTTTGGGACATTCTATGGATTTATAGAGAAAGAGAAGCATAAGAAGAGAATTTTTCCCTGAGCAGAGAATCCCCCTTATTTACTGGAGGTCTTCCTTGTCTTCTTTTAGTAACCAGGAGGCACCACTGTATCATCTAGTCTGTGCATTTGTTGGTTCTAAATCTCTCTACATGACTGGTTCACCTCCTTTTCTGCTCACTCATGTCCTTCTTGCATATATATTGTTGGTGATGTCCCTATTTCCTCCTACCATTTCTTTTCCTAATATAATTCCCTCCTGAAACTGTGTGTTGTGGGGCTCATAACCACTTAGTCAAATACCTTTATTCTCTGTTGTTTCATATTATATTGTGTTCTAGCGTGTGGTCCAGTGGAAGGAGTGATGATGGATTTAGAATTGGGAAAACCCGGGTCCATAATGGTTGTGTGACTGGGGGCAAGTGTCCCAGGCAGGTGTCTAAGGATATAAGTTGCAAATTCTATCTCTGACTAAGTGATGATGCCCTTGGAGAGAAAGACCATGTTCTCTACTTCATTTCTGCCCTCTATCATGCTTAGCATGGTGCTGGATACCCAACATGCCACTAGCTTCCCTTCCATCTTGAGGGGCTATGATGCTTTTGAATTAGTCTCAGAAGAACAAGACCTTAAGTAGAAGGAAATAATGCAAACTAAAGTCTTGCTAAATGTGTTTGGGGAGGAGAACAAGCATGTTACTACCACAGAATCTTTAACATGGGAAGTGCTCAGATAAAGGTTCCTGAATGGATGAATGAATGAAAATGTATACCATCAAATCCAAACCCCTCTGGCGTTGCTCAAAGATGGAATTGCTCTCTTGACTGAGCTGCTGGGCACAGCCCCTGGCATGTTTTTGACCTTCACTTAGGAGCCTGATGATTGGGGGCAGGGAGACTTCTCCCAGAGGGAACTTCAAGGCAACTTGAAATGTTTTCTTCAGACAGAGCTCATCTAAGTGGGCACATCAAACGGCTGTGGTCCTTCCCATTCTGAGGCAGGAGGACTCAAGGCTTCAATCTGAGTTTTCAAAGGAGGGAAAACTACTTTTATCCTGGTCTCCAGGGGAGGCTGAGGAATTACCTTATGAACTGGCTTTTTAACAAGTTTACTGAACACAGAACATGAAGAGAAGATAGACCAATGACCTCTTGAGCATGATGAATAGAAAGAGGAGGAAGCTATTCCACAGTGCAGCTTGTCTTCTTGGCTCCAGTACCCTGGAATTAGGGTGAGAGATAGCTAGGCGACAAGGTGGATAGACTGCTGGGCCTGGAGTCATTATGACCTGAGGTCAAAGCTGGCCTCTGACATTTACTAGATGTGGGACCTGTTTGCCTCAGTTCTCCCATCTGTTAAGTGGGGATCCTAATAGCACCTAACTCTGAGGGTCCTTATGAGGATCAAATGAGCTAATATTTGTAAAACGCTTAGCATGCTAAATGCCTGGCACATAGTAGGCACTATATAAATTCCTATTTATTATTATCATCATCATCACCCTGTTCACCACCAGCACCATCACACATGCAGCAGCAGCAGCATCTCTGGGAGGGAATAAGGCAAGGTGTATATGTTTGCAAAAAGTAGTGGAAAATGCAGTGAATGAGAACCAGGAAACGTGGCCTCCAATAAGCTCCCATGTGACCAGAGGCCAGAGACCGGATGCCAAGGGCGTGCACGCCAATGATGGCCCTCAGCATGATTTTCATGGACAATGAGATTGTGTTACTGTGTGACTCCTTACCAACATAGCGGTAAATTGCTGCCACTGAGGTATAGTTCCAGTGACTTGAAAGGTGGTGGTAGATAAAGAGAAGTTAGAGGGAAATGAGGACACGATGTTCTCTGCTTCCTTTCTACCAGGAACTGTGCCAAGTACTTGCCAACTATTATCTCATTTGATCTTCACAATAACCCTGGGAAATAGGTGCTATTTTTATCATCTTTATTTTACAGTTGAGAAAACTGAGGCAAACAGAAGTTAACACAGGGTCACATGGCTAGTAAGTATCCTTATCCATATCTACGTCTTCTTGACTCCAGGTCCGATGCTCTATCCACTGTACCATGTTGCTGTCATATGGGTTGGAGAGAAGAGGCTTGAGTTCTATTTGATTATTCTTTCCTTCCTCATCTTATGAAGTGGTCCATGTAGTACAATGGAAAGAGTGAGGAATTTGAAGCCAGAAGATCTGAGTTCAAATCCTCTCTCTGCCACTTGAAACCTGAGTAACCTTTGGGAAGTTACTAAAATCCTCTATGCCTCAGTTTCCTCAACTGTAACAGAAAGGGTTAAGTTAGATGACCTCTAAAATCCCTTGCAGCTCTTAAATCTGTGATTCTTTCCATAAAATATGATATTTGGAGTGGAGACACTGAGTAATATGTGTCGGGCTTTTATTTTCTTATCTTCAATTCCCACAACTTGCTTCATCCAGTAACAGGCCACTATTCCTTCTCCATTACAGGACAAAAACCTCTTGAAAAGAAATGTTTTCAGGGATTTTCCCTTTCCCCAAATGCAAAAGTAGGAGTCAAATTGTGCAGAAGCAGAAATCAGGAATCTGCACATGGCTCCCTGAGTCAAAGGCATTAGAATTCATCTTGTTCTCCCCCTGACTCCATGTACATAATCATTCTGTTTGTAACCCCAATACACGAGAGAAAGGGCTGAGAAGGTTTCTGAACCAAGGAATTAAGGAGGGAGAGGAGGTGGGGAACAGCTTTGCTAATGGGCTCTGAAGAAAGGGAACAAAAGGGTCAATCACCAAATCTCTGCTCAGCTCACGTCTTGTCCTGTGCTTTCCACTTCAACTGCATTCCTTATTAATGTTCATCAAGGAGAGGTTGGACCTGAGCAGGCACTGCAGATATTAATAACAATCATGGATTAGCATGGTGCTTCAACATTTGCAAAGCCCTTAGTATCTATGATCTCATTTGAGTCTCAATAACTCTCCAAGGTGGGTTTTAATATTCCCATTTTAATATTTTATTATTCCCATATAATATTTTAACATTCCCATTTGAAGATGGGGAAACTGAGGCTTGGGGGATGTAGAGTGACTTTCCTAGCCCTTGACGATCCCATTGTGCCATGAAACAGCAATTTTAAAATCCAGATGTACTATCAAGATGCTATTTAAGAGCTGGATTTTAAAAAATGCATTAACCTATGCTTCTACTTAGTAGCATTTGGGGAGATATTGGAATGAATCAGCATTAGTCATGCTCTGCTCTTCCTACTTAACCACTGGCCTAAATTTAATTCCTTGGGGGACATTATTAGAGTGACACCCTGTCTCAAACTGACTTCAGGTTCATCTGTCTTATAATGATTCTTTTTAGAGCTTTCTAAATTCTAATTCTAGCTGCTATGTTGCATGGGACCAAGATGGTGTGGAATAGTGAGTGAGTAGGGAGATAAAGAGATGCTCAGGGCAGAACCTTCCTTAGAAAACTGCTTCAATTCTGTGAGAACTGACTCAGAATTAAGAGCATTTGGCTTTGCATCCTGTCTCTGACACCTTTAGCGTGACCATGGGCAAAAAAGTCACTTAGAAAAGGAGTGAGTTTTGGAGAAAAGAGAATGGGTTCAACTTAATTTCTCCATCCTTTCAAAGAGATCATTAAGGTACAATGGAAAGAGTAGTGAATTTGAAATCAGATAATCTGGGTCTTGGGGGAATTCTACCATTTACTATCTATGTGTCCTTGGGCAAGTCACTCAACTTCCCGGTCACAGCTTCCCCATCTCTAAAACAATAGGGTTATACTGCGGTTCCCTTCAGCTTTAGATGGTCATGTGATTTATTTCTTATTTATTTGGACTTTTTTGGATTATGTTATTTAAACAGCCTATGTAATGATAGATATTTCAGTGTGTGGTTACTTGGAGCAGATGTGATTGTTGGCTGGATTGCCTATCTGGGCAAGGCCTTTTTGAAAAATATTTTTATCCCTCTCCCCCAATTACATGTTAAAACAATTTGAACACTTGTTTTTTAAGTTTTGAGTTCCAAATTCTATCCATCCCTCCCCTTTCTCTCCTCTGAGACAGTAAGCAATCTGATATAGGTGATATATGTGCAATTATTTATATTTCCATCTTAGTCATTTTGTGCAAGAAGGCTTGAAAACAAGAAAGGAAGAAAGAAAAACAGAGACAGATGGACAGATAGAGACAGACAGAAAGATAGACAGAGACAGAAAGAAAGAAAGAAAGAGAAAGACAGAGATAGACAGATGGACAGACAGACAGAAAGAAAGAAAGAAAAAGAAAGAAAGATGGGCAAGGTCTTCAAATTGATGTAGATGAACAGCACAAGACCTGATGCCCAGCCCTGGGGATGAGTGTCTTCAGACTTAGCTGAGCTGGTTCTCAGGTGACAAACATGTAGTCCAAATCAAGTCAATATGCATTTATTAAGCACATACTATGTACCTCACCCAGCTTATATAGAAAGCCCTTCCACTTGGTGTAGTCATTGTTAGGGTATGGTCTCCATTGAACCTATGGCCATTTCTATATCACAATGAGGCATCTGTGTAGGTCTTGAGTAGAGAAAGGTCTTGAGAATCTCATTTTTTTTTTTTTGTGGGGCAATGAGGGTTAAGTGACTTGCCTAGGGTCACACAGCTAGTAATTGTCAAGTGTCTGAGACCGGATCTGAATTCAGGTTAGGGCTGGTGCTTTATCCACTGCGCCACCTAGCTGCCCCAAGAGAATTTCAACAAATTTATTGGAAATTCCCTGGTATCATTTGTATCGAGTCCCCTTTCTCAATCTCCTTGGAGGGTCTGGTGTCAGCCTATGCTATTGCCCACCCCTGCCTTTGGCGTCTATGACTTCATTGGCATGGGGAACCACGAGTAAGGAAATCATTACCAATGAGATTAACTGTGATTTATAGTCCTAGAGAATTGCCTTACATATTTCTAACTATGACGTTGGCTCTCTAACCATTATACTCACTGTTTCTGAGAGGCAGATACAAGGCAATTAACTGTGCTTAAAGGAAAGAAATCTCCTTAGGAAGAAAGCATGGCCCTAGATGATATTTGATTTAATTCCATTAAATAAGTATTTTAAAACCACCTACTATGTGCCAATCGCCATGAAGAGACCTGTGGATGCAAAAAGAAAAACAAAAATTAAACAGTACCTATCCTCATGGAATTTACATTCTACTGACCTGAGAGATTGAGCAGGGAGCTATACTAACACTAGCCAGAGTTTATAGGTAATGAAATTCCAAGCCTAGGCAGGACATACAAATTGCCAAGAGATAGTTTAGGTTCTCTGTAAGGAAACTTCCTAATTATTGGAACTATCCCAAAGTCTAATGGGCTGCCTCAGTAGGCAGTAGTTCTTCCTTATTGGATGTCTTTAAAAATGGCTGGACGACCACTTGTTGGGTATTTTGTAGAGAGTTTCCTTTTTTGGGTAACATTTGCCCTAGATGATCTGAGAGGTCCCTTTCTCAGAGATTGTCCCTCTGTATAATTCTATGAGGATGTTGCATGAGTCCAGGCAGGTGGTAATGAGGACTTTTGTGTGGAAGACTAGAGAGATGAGGACAGGTGTGGTAGCCACCCAAAGCCAGGGTATTAACACCAAGTGTCCGGGTATTCACCACCTTTGCCTCTACCTTCCACCTTGCTGATACCCCTGTCTTGCACATTTATAAATCCCCTAGAGAAATACTGGCTGGCAAATTTCTTAGCAGATACATTATTATAACCACTGCCTTGATCTATTTGTCATTTTGGGTGGGCATCTGGAACTGATCACAGAGATCACTATTCAGTTAACAGTTACCTGGGGCCCAGGGACTTTTGAGTAATTTTTACAAAGCCATATGTCTCCCTAAAATAGTTTTGTTTTCCTTGAGGGAAAAATCACAGATTCTCCACTTTCCATCTAATGCATACATTATTGATCATTACAATTTTGTCATCTTGGGGCACTGCAGGGGTCCTAAACCATGTTAGCAGCCGACTGGAGCTGAGAGCTAACGCAGATGAATGTCATCAGAGCAATATGTAATCGCCATCCTATGAATTATTTATGCAAAACTGTTTGCCGTATGTTGGATGTTGTATAAAATGCCAACCATGGTGCATGTATTTATCATCTTTTATTCCTGTACAGTGCTTGGTGTTGATTTGGAGAGACCCCATTATTCTCCTTGGAAGATGCTCATCCTGGAAAATGCTTTACCACTAGTCCTTTGAAAACTAGGATAGTGACTTTTAAAAATATCTCATGATTCTTCCATAATTCTTCTTACTATTTTGACTAATTATTAAGCGCATAAGAACTGAATTCCTTCCCACCCCACCTACACTTTCATCAATGAATTACTGCGGACTTATTTCCATGGTTTCAGGCTGTGATATTCTGCATCTATTATTAAATGCCCAGAAAACAATGTTAGGATCAGGCAGTAGAACGAGTCCCAGTAAAGCTATTCATTTCACTGGAGCAAAAGAAAAATTGAGCCTCTTTGTGTACGCTCTATTCCAGTCAAACTGGCTTGTCAGCTGTTAATAATAACAAAAGTAATAATAATGATGATAATGATAACAACCAGCTTTTATACAATGCTTTAAGGTTTGCAAAATGCTTTGCAGTGTTTGCTCATTGTATTCTCCCAACAACACTGTAAGATAGGTTCTATTATTATCCTCATTTTATAAATGAGCAAACTGAGGCTTAGAGAGAATAAGTTACTTACCCATAGAACTGAGACAGAAGGTGCTAGACATGGCCAGGATTGAATGACAACATAAACAATGAAGTTGATTGCATTTTATCATGAGCGAACAGTCATTTCAGAATCAGCTCTTTAAGTTCAGTCAGATCATTGGCTACAGGAATGTCAGTGAGTCAGTGAATAAACATTTAATGAGCACTTATTATGTACCAGGCACTGGACACAAGGTAGAAATAGTTCTTGCTCTTGAGGAGCTCACAGGAATGGCCAAAGTCAGCACCAGATTAGAAGAAAGAATAAAAGATGACATGATTATAGCAGCAATTGGGGTTAAGTGACTTGCCCAGGGTCACACAGCTAGTAAGTGTCAAGTGTCTGAGGCTGGATTTGAACTCAGGTACTCCTGACTCCAGGGCCGGTGCTCTATCCACTGCACCACCTAGCTGCCCCCCAACATGATCTTTTTAAATAAGATGTCTCTTCTAAGAGAAATATACAGAACTAAAAATATCCACCCTCTTACTATTTCTAATATAACTTTAGTTTGTATAGAAGTCACTCCTGAAAGACAGTATGACAGAGTAGAGAGAGCTGGCTTTAGAATCAGGGAAATCTGGGTTCAAGTCTGGTTTTGGACACATACTATCTCTGTGACGCTGGTCACTTAAACGCAAAGCGCCCTACCTAATTCTCAGAGTAATTGTCAACCTGGATGGGTAGATGAAATCCCTCACTGGGAAGTTTCTAAAACAGTGAATTAATTGGACCTATAAAAACAAAATCACTAAAATGATGTTCCCAAAGCCTACAAACAGCCCTTGTCAGGAAGCAAAACTTTCCTTTGTTAAACAGTGAGACATGGAAGCCAAGGGCTACATACTGAAGGACTCATGGAGCAATACCTCCTCCCCACAGTGAAAAAAGAACATGAACTTGGCATGAGATCCTGATAAGATATATAATGCTGAGAGGAAGTCAGAAAACAAACAGATATTAAAAGGGACAGATCTGCCAGCGTTTTCATAGTGCTGCATTTTCATAGCCAAATACTGTGGACCCACCACATTTGGTTCTTACCACGTTGGTGATACTTCCATGTGAGCAAGTACCATGTCAATATCACTTGAGGGGTGTGTCAACATCACTTGAGAAGATAAAATTTGAAAGAATTTGAAAACCATGCCAGAGGTACCCAATGTAAAGATCATGCTGAGACTGATTTTTTTTCTGTTTTGTAATTTTATTAGAAAAAAATACATTAAAAAGTCTCCTCTCCCAGTCGGCGAGTTCTAATGAGGGAAGGTCACTGAGTCATTTCAGAAAAGGATGGTATTTTCCTGCTGAATTGCAACCTCCTAGCCCTCTTCAACCAAGCTTCTGAGAAGCCACCAGGTCTGTGTGGATGAAGCCAGGGGCTATCCATCCTGCTCCTGGAGGAAAGGGCTTGGAATGTCCTCCATACCATCTTGCAGGCAAATGAGCACTACTGAGGTCCCTTGCAGACCACCAGGCCCAGCTGACAAGTGTCTTCAGTGAGCTTGTACTGGTCATCAGGATCTCTCATATATTCAGTGGTGCCATCAAGTACCAGATTCAGCAGAGGGTCAAATCCTTTTAAGATTCCACTGGCCTCTCGGCCTCCCTGGAACTTCACGCAGATGGTCTTGTCGATGTACTTGGACAGGTCTAAGATGCTCTCCTTTTTCTTCTCCTTGTCCGCCATGTTGCAGCTGTTGTGGTCCCCTTTGCCGAGACTGATTTTTGAAAACATCTTAGAGGGGAAGATTTCAAAAGAATAGAGAAGAACATGGATGACATTTTCTACTAAATAAAAGGGGAGAGAGAAGACATCAGTAATTACTGACCCATACTGTGAACTTTCTTATCTCTATAAAATCTTTAGGAGAATAGTCTATACATATACTGATGATTAACTTGATGAAAAAACAATTTTCTGCATCAGATTATAATTTGCTGATACACAACTGACTGAAAGGTGAATAGAATAAAAGCTCCCACATTGCTCATTGTTTATTTAATTTTTAACACTTTATTATTTTTGTTTTTGGATTAATAATTTTTTCAAAGTTTATCTGTCCTTTCTATTACCCTGCCTGCCTTGAGCAAAAACGAAAACAACCCCCCCCTTAAACCATAAGAAACATAGCTAAACGTAATTTGGCAAAACAAATTTCCACCTTAGTAGTCAGCTGGTCAATTAATTAGTCAGTCCAACATTTATTAAGTACCTACTCTGTGACAGTTACTGTGTTAAGTTCTGGGAAAACAAAACAGGAAAAACATAGTCCCTACGTCTGAGGAGCTCACAGCCTAATGGGTTAGACAACATGCAAATAACTATGTGTAAATAAACTATATACAGGACAAATAGGAAATGATCAAGGAAGCCACTAGAATTAAGAAGGATTGGGAAAGACTTCCTGTAAAAGGTGTCTTTCTGCATTTTAAGTTCATTAACTCCCTGTCACGAAGTGAATGGCGTGTTTCATCTTCACTCTTTTGGACTCATAGTCATATCTTCCAAAGTCGCTTTTTTCTATGATGTTGTTACACCGTATAAATTGTTCTCCTAGTTTTTTTGCTTGGGTGACTCCTTATTAGTTCATGTCTTTCCAGTTTTCTTTGAAAACTATCCATTTCATCATTTTTAATGGTACGATAATATTCCATTATATGAATATACCACAATTCGGCCAGTCCTCAATAGGAGGACAACTTCTTGGATCCCAATTTCGGCTACTGTGAAAATAGCTGCTATAAATATAATATAAATCAATAGAACATATCTAATAATATATTAATAAATACAGTTATAATATAATATATAATGAAACAATTATATAACATAGCAATATAATTATAATAATGTAATCATAAATTTAATATAAATATAAAATAATAAATATTTTTATCCCTACATATTATTCCCCTTTCCTTTGATTTCTTCAAGCTATAGGCCCAGTTATGGTATAGCTGGGACAAAGGGTAGGCCTGGTTTGATAAATTTGAGGCCATAGTTCCTAATTCATTTGCAGAATGGTTGAACCAATTCACAACTCTACATACTTGTATATCTATTTTCTCACAGCTCCTCCAATACTTACTTTCCTCTTTTGTCATCTTTGCCAGTCTGACAGGTGTCAGGTGGAAGTTGCTTTAATTTGAATTTCTCTATTTATTAGTGATTTAGAGTATTTTTTATATGATCGTGAATGGCTTGGATTTATTCCTTTGAAAACAGTTTACTTATATCTTTTGACTATTCATTTAGCTATTAAGGAATGGATTGTAGTGCTCTAAATATGAATAATTTCCTTAAATATCTTGGATATGAGACTTTTTATAAGAGAAACTTGCTGCAAAGATTTCTTTCCCCCATTACTCTCAGTTTTTATATTGTATGATCATCTCTAACATTTGTTCAGTCATTGAATGCTTCCCCTATCCCTAGAACCCCAAAGTCACTTCTTTCTTGTTCTGCTAATTTGGTTATGATGTGACTTGTTATATTTAGGTCATGTATCCATTTAGGACTTATTTTAGTGTATCATGTGAGGTGTTAGTCTATACCTAATTTCCACCAGACTGCTGTACAGTTTTCCCATAAGTCTTTGTCAAATAATGAGTCCTTACCTCAGTAGATGGGTTTGTTGAACACTGTGTGGCTATATTAATTTGCTTGTTTTTGTATACCTAATGAGTTCCACTGATCAATGTTTCTATTTTAACCAAATCATTTTAATGACTATTGCTTCATAATACAATTTGAGACCTGATACAGACACCCCATTCCTTCCCACTTTTTCATGATACCCTTAAGATTCTTGATCTAGTGACATTGATCTCCTGGCTGTTCTATGAGCGAGCTATTCCATCTTTTGGTTCTGGACCTTTTCTTTGGCTGTCCTCAATGCTTTGAATGTTCTTCTTCCTCAACTCCTGCCTGCTGTCTTACCTGGCTTCTTTTAAGTTCCAACTAAAATACCATCTTCTACAGCAAGTCTTTCTTAAGTCTTCTTAATTCCAGTGCTTTCCTTTTGTTATTTATTCCCTATTTAACCTAAATACAGCTTACTTTGTATACATTTGCACAGTCTCCCTCGTTAGACTGCAAGTGCTTGGAGGAGAAGGATTGTATTTTTTTTGGAGGGGCAATGAGGGTTAAGTGACTTGCCCAAGGTCACACAGCCAGTAAGTGTCAAGTGTCTGAGGCTGGATTTGAACTCAGGTGCTTCTGAATCCAGGGCTGGTGCTTTATCCACTGTACCACCTAGCTGCCCCCAGGACTGTCTTTTCCTTCTTTTTATATCCCCAGAGCTTAGCAGAGCGATCGGCACATAGTAGGCATTTAATGAATGTTTATTGACTGAATGACCTTTTAATCCATTAAGATTTCATAATTGTTTTTTCTAGGTTTATATAATATTCTTTTGGGAATCTGATTTGCACACCTCTAAATAAATGAATTGATTTAGGCAATATTTGTTTGTTTATTTTAAATAAGTATTTGACTCAATAGAACAAAGTAAAACTATGAAAGCCATTCTCTCTCAAGGAAGTTGGCCAACTGCACATACATTAAAATTACCCAAGATCATGTGAGATGTAATGATAGACATAGGTTTGTTGAAATGACATTCAACAAGGCATAAAATAAAGTAACAGGCCAATTATTATTTTCCTTTTCAAATAAGGCCAGATTCATGGATGATGTTCTGTGCAGAATCCAAATACAAGAATTTCTAATTGACAATATGGTTTCCAAAATGCTCCCGTTTGCAGATGAATCTGCAAGACTTGCATCAAGCCCTAGCTCCTTTACAAAGTGTCCTAAGTACAATCTTCACAAATGTGAAAGAAACTAGGCTGACCATCCACACTGGAGAATGTTTAAAAATGCATATTGCTTAGCTAAGAAATGCAGCTGGAAGGAGATTCTGTTGAGTTAATGCATTAAGCACTTAATAAATACTCTGTTTCTGTGATTCTCTGTCTCTGTCTATATCTGTGTCTGTGTCTTTCTGTCTTCCTCTCCTCTCTCTTTCCTTCCCTTTCCCTCCCAACTTCTCTTTGTCTGTCCCTGTCTCTTTATGTCTCTGCTTCTCTCCATCTTTGTCTCTCCACATACCTCTCCTGGACAAGGACTTTAATTTCATCTAATTCAATTCAATTCATTTGAGCAAATACTTACATACCTGCTATGTCCAAGACACCATGACCACAAAGGTAAAACCAAATCAACCCCTGCCCTCAAGGAGTTTACTTCTATTAGAACAGAATAATAATTAGCAAGGCATTCAACAGAATATCAGAGGAAATAATTGGAACACTTCAGAATGATGACAATGCTCAGAAATTTTAACGATCAGAAATTGCAGGTGTCTCTGACAACAATATTGTCTGAGTCATGGTATATAGCTGCCAAAGGTAGAAAATCATGGTTTTGGAAGAATCGAAATGACAAATAATATAACGTCAATGGAAAGATACATAGAAGGGGGCTATAAATAGACAATAATGACTGACTTGGAAGAAATGGCTTGAAGATACATTATTGAATGGCAGAATCACAAGACACAAGAGAGACTCCCTCAGGTTTCCAATAGATTCAAGGCCATGGGGGGGGCTCATTGGCATAATAAGCTCAAGAATTGGGGCAATTGAGTCTCTGAATCTGAGATAAAAATAGACATTTTCTGAAGAGTAGGACAATGGAGCAGAGGTGAAAATCTTGCCACTCTCGATTAAGTGCTACAGATACAAGTGAGTGTGTCGTTGAATGGTACCTGCCAAGGGTCTATCCAGATGGAGATGCTTATTAGTAAAGAAGGTAGTGGACAGCATATACATTCAAGAAAGGAGGAAGTAAAAATGCTTTCTGATGGTTTTTGCTTATTTTACGTGATTAAATTATGCTCCCTAATTAACAAAAAATTACATTGTTAAGTATGGGTATTTTGACTGTGTAGTTATCTACAGTAAATTTTTAACCACCAAACATGTTTATTTATTTTTTTTTGTAGGGCAGTGAGGGTTAGGTGACTTGCCCAGGGTCACACAACCAGTATATGGCAAGTGTCTGATACCGGATTTGAACTCAGGTCCTCCTGAATCCAGGGCCTGTGCTTTATCCACTGTGCCACCTAGCTGCCCCCAAACATGTTTATTTCTAAATTTTCATTAAACCATTCCACAAACCTCTGGTAATGATCTTCAGGGGCCAATTCTCCAGAAAAGTGGGCTAAATTGGAAATGCATAAAACTTTTCCCACAGTCCTTTGGGTCTCATCATTCCATTGTAAGCAGTACCAAACAGAACCACCAACTCTACATTCTGTCCTATTTGGGTTTGCCAGTGGGACATAGTGGGACATACTAGAAAGTGCACCAGAAGTGGATTCAAAGACCTTGGGATAGATTTCTGGCTCTCCTCACCTATTGCATGTTTGATCTTGGGTAAATTTGTGAAGAAAACCATACGGGAGTTGTCTAGGTGTTTTCCTGTTGCCCCAGGTTTCCACAGCTAACTAGCATAATAATTAACATTTGCAAAGTGCTTTACAGCTATTACTTCATTTGACCCTCACAACAGCCCCAAGAGGTAGGTGCTATTATTATTCCCATTATCTAGATGAGGAGACTGAGGGTCAGAGAGTTTTTCAAGTGACTTGTCCAGGGTCATAGCTAGTAATTATTTAAGGCAGGACTGGGAAGAGGAGATGGGAACAAGTATTTATACAGTGCTTACTACATTGTTCCAGTCACTGTGCTAAGAGCTTTACAAATACTGAATTGGATTATCTCAACAGCCCTCTATGAGTAAGGTCCATTGCTACTGGATCATACAGTCGAGAAAATGGAGGCAAACAGGTTCAGTGACTTCCCAAGCACTTACAGACAGTAAGCATCTGAGGCCAGATTTAAATTCAGGTCTTCTCAACTCCAGACCCAGCACTCTATCCACTGAGCCACCTTACCTGCCTAAAGCACGGTGCTCTGTCCACCTAGAATAGTTGATAGAGCACTCACTGGACCCAGAGTCAGAAAGATCTGAGTTCAAATTGTGCCTCAGACATTTACTAACTCTAAGCTTTAATTTCTTCATCCATCAAATGAGGGTGTGGAACTCAATGAACTCAGTTCTAAATCCTCTGCTCTGAGTTCATGCTGCACTTTGCACACCTCCGTCACAGACTCACCATTTCATTAACAAATCATTCCACTTTAATAATGCATTTTGTTTCATATTAATTATACATTTGAAATCAGAATGTAATTATGTTTTAGCTTCATGAGCTATTCGTCTTTAATGAGTACTGAGTTAATTAGCAAGACCAGTCTTTTTGGAGACTGCATCTGTTCTGCACCATTCGGTTCAGTATTCATTATTTTAAGACAGCAATTCTCTTTTTCAAAAATATTTAGAGAAGGAAATGAATAATTACCCTGTGCCAGTAGATAGCTAAGTTTCCAAATGCAAGTCAATTGGAAAATATGTATGCCAGGCACAGATACACCTGGGAAGTTACTCAATGTTTAATTATGAATATGTAAAAAAATCTTCTTGTTAAATTGGTACCATTTATTGTTTCATTTCCCCAAACTATTTAAAAATCTATTTTAAGAATGTCCTCTTTTTGTCTTCCTATCCATAGTTAGATGGTTCAGTGGACTGAGCACACTCAACCTGGAATTAGGAAGACATGCATTCACATGGTGCCTCAGACACTAGCTATTGACCAATAAAAGTCACTTAACACATCTTAACCTTTCTTGTCTTATCTCTAAAATGGGAGTAATAAAACCACTTCCCAGGATTGCCATAAAGAATCAATGAGGTAATATATGTAATTCACCTTGAAAATCTTAAAGCTGTATATAAATGTTAGCATTTCTCTTTCATCTCCTCTTCTTTCTTATCCTTTCTTTCTTTACTTCTTTCCTACCCACTTTCCTTCCCCCTCCCCCCTTTTTTGGTGAGGCAATTGGGGTTAAGTGACTTGCCTAGGGTCACACAGCTAGTGTTAAGTGTCTGAAGCCAGATTTGAACTCAGGTCCTTTGGACTCTATCCACTGTGCCACCTAGCTGCCCCCCTCCCTTCTTTCCATACATCCTTCCTTCTTCCTCCTCCTCTTTCTTCCCTGGATATCCATTCAGGTGGGCATCTAGACAGAGCCACGTGCCCTACTACTCATTGTGATGAAAGTTCTTGTTGTCAGTGGAAATCAACCACTGAATGATCCAACTGTACCAGGAAAACCTTTGACTGTGGACCTGGCACCAGATTGAATGTCTGTCATCTGATGACCGGTCTAGCTAAATCGAGAGAGGCTCATCGCTAAGAGGCTGAGTACAATGCAATAGCTTTATTTTGGCCACAACAACTCATTAAACCATCTACTAATGTGTAGAAGTGCTTTGGACATCCACCATGGAGGGAACATCCAAACTGATGAAATCACGGGTAGTTTCAAGAATTGAAAGAAATTCTGTGGCCGTACATTGTATGATTCCCCAATATAATGTGTTGACCACAATAAGCCATTTATTGGATATGTGTCGAATGAATGGTTCCAATCCCTGTGACAGTGTAACTTTATTTTCACCCCAGTCATTTTCCTTCTTGCTTCTAATTCCCCTGACCCCTGGACCTCCAGAGATGAGGCCCAAGAGAGGTAAGCCAATCAGCTGTGAACTCCCTGCAGTCATGCATTCTTAGTTTCATCCTAGCACTTTATTCCCTGTCCCTCTGAAATTAAGTCTGCTTTACCATCTCCACTGGAAAGGAAATGTCAGAGGACTACCCTGTTGTTTTACTCACCAGCTCTATAACTTTCTGGGCCAAAAACCCTTCCCAGACCATCTCTTTCCTGTATTTCTGGTCTCCCTTTAAAATGTGAATTCTTTGGGGGCAGCTTGGTGGTGCAGTGGATAGAGCACTGGCCCTGGAGTCAGGAGTACCTGAGTTCAAATCTGGCCTCAAACACTTAACACTTACTAGCTGTGTGACCTTGGGCAAGTCACTTAACCCCAATTGCCTCACTAAAAAAAAAAAGTGAATTCTTTGAAAGCAAGGACTTACTTGTCTTGTATCCCCCCCTTAGCACAGTGCTTGGTACCAAGTGAAGTCCTTCATATTTTTCATTCATTCATCCCTCTGAAGTCATTTTTTATTTAAAGGACATGGAAGAATGCTGTGATAGCAAGTAAATGCTGGAAGCCCATATACCTCCCTAAAGCCTGCATGTATCATCCAGGTCCTTGGAATATGCCTGATATTTTGCTCCTGGACTATGTAAATACTCTGTGGGTAAACAATTGATGAAGGGGAGCTTGAGCCAACCCTTCCTTGAATACAGTTCTTTTGTCTAATTACTCTATTTAGGCCAGAGCCCCTCTCCCTCAGAATGGGCGGGTTTCCCCACTCTAACAGAAGTTCTAATATGTGTGGAGCAGACTCTGGGTACCACTTCATCTCTTGTTTTGGAGATTGATTGGGTAGGCTCTAGCTAATTAGAGCCATCTAGTGATTGCTAATTTCCCTCTGGGAATCCTTCAAGCAAACCTACACCTACAAAGCATCCATGAATATGTTCCTTTGTGTTAGCTCATGGGAACCCAAGTGTGGGTTTTACTGAATGAACATTTACTAGATAACTTTTTCTCCAAGATTAAAAAAATCTCATTTTCTTAAGGTTGTAGGACAGAGGAAAGTTAGCATGAGGCTCTTGCTGGTGACTGCACAATTAGAATTTATTGTTCTGCTCTACTGTGCTTTAAAACCAAGTGGGTCAAACTCCCAGCCCAGCACTTGAGTGAGCATATGGTGACAAGCTTTTGAAAGTTCTACCTGCTGGAGTGGGATCATTCATTCTGTCTGGCAAATGGCTTAGAAACTAAGTGATAGTTATGTATTTGAATTTCAATAGTTTATGGAATATGTATTCACTGTTAATATAACCTTCAGACTCTGGGAGGCAGCCAATCCCCCATTCCTGGAAGCAGTACCCACTTCTGGCCTCAGAAGTGATAGGGGAGATTAGACAATAGCAAAGGAGCTGAGAAAAGGTAATTTAAGGTGAGGGGAGAACACCATAGTCAAAATAACAATAATAGATTTTTATAGCACATTAAACCTTGTAAAATGCTTTATGTACACAATATCATTTTAATACTCACAAGACCCCTGTTAGGTAATTACTATAAGTATCATCACCATTTATGGAGCAGGAAAGTAAGGCTTATCTGTTAACATCTTATTCCTCTCAGTTGAATCCAAGTTCCTCAAGGACAGAGATTACTTTCATTTCATATTTGTATCCCCTGGGCCTAACAGAAACACTTGTTGATTTAAGGACCAAGAGGTTAAGTTATTTGCTTGAGGTCATATAGTCAAGTATCAGGGAAGAATTAGAACCCAAGTCCTTCTAATTCCAAGTTCATCACTCTCTTTACTATGTTAATGCTGTCAGAAAGAGCAAACCATGTCCTAAACATGCCAGTTATATTTGGAGTCAGATGACCTCAGTCTAAATCTTGGTCTGCTAATTATCATCTATGACCTTGACCTTGAAATCACTTAATCTCTGTTTCTCAGTTTCCTTTTCTGTAAGAAGAGGTGTTTATACTAGGAAAGCCTTAAAGTCCATTGCAGTTTTCAATCTTATAATGCTCTGATATGATTAGCAAGAAGTTAAACAGCCTGGGGACTGGGGAAGAAAAGTCATGGGCAGAAGTGGGTTAAGACTCCCATAAAATAAAGAATGGGGCTCCTCAGCGATGTCTACTATATATTTACTAGCCTTATCTTAAACATGGATTATAAAATAAGCATGTTATCTCAATGATACAGAGGGAGATGGGATGGAAGGGAGAAATCAATCAATCAATCAATCAACCAGCCAACCAGCCAACATTCATTAAGCATCATATCCTTTATCCTTGGACCTGAGATATGGGATTTTCAGATGTGAACAGTAGGAATACAGATATGTGTTATCAAAGGAATGCAAAACTAACAGAAACCATGTTGAAATAACCAGTTGATGAACTAAGTCATCAATATGCTAACCAAACAATACTAAACAAAGATAATAGTCTCCTTCTCTCCCCACTCCCATCCCAAACTGCCCACTGGAGCTTGAACTGAGCATGTACAAATAATGTTAACCAGTGAAAATATAATGAAGAGAAGCAACAATATAGGCAGGGCATTTGGGGCTAATGTTTCAGTGACACTTGGGGATGATTTAATTGAGGGATCACATTTTTCAGGCATCATAGGGTTAAGAGTAGAGTAAGATATCATAAAAAGGGAAAAGGACCCACATGTATAAAAATATTTATAGCTGCTCTTTTTGTGGTGGCAAAGAATTGAAAATTGAGGGGATGTCCATCAATTGGGGAATGGCTGAACAAGTTGTGGTATATGAATGTAATGGAATACTATTGTGCTGTAAGAAATGATGAGCAGGTGCCAGAGACACCTGGAAGGATTTACATGGACTGATGCTGAGTGAGATGAGCAGAACCAGGAGACCATTGTACACAGTATCAATAAAATTGTGTGTTGATCAACTGTGATTGACTTGACTCTCCTCAGCAATGCAATGGTCCAAGATAGTTCCAAAGGCCTCATGATGGAAAATGCTCTCCAAATCCAGAAAAAAAGAACTATGGAATCTACATGCAGATCAAACCATACTATTTCTATTTTTTTTTTGTTTTTCTTGAGATTTTTCCTTTTTGCTCTGATTCCTCTTTCACAGCATGACTAATGCAGAAATATGTTTGATGTGATTGTACATATATAATCTATATCAGATTACTTGCTGTCTTGGGGAGGGGGGAGGGAGGAGAGGGAGAAAAATTTGAAACTGGAAATCTTATAAAAACAAATGTTGAAAACTATCTTTACATATAAGTGGAAAATAATAACATACTTTTATGAAAAAAAGAGTAGAATAAGATATGATTTACTGAATCTTGAAGGGAAGTAGGATTTGTGCTGAATTGATCCAGATAACTTGTTCCCCATAACTTCTCTGTGGACTATATAACATATATGGATAAGTCCAAGTTTCTTCCCTATCACTTCCAACTGTGGACATCCAGAGTGGATGGATAGTCATGGAGAAAGTTTTTGAAATCAGTCTCTCATTTGTGTCAGAGGCTGTGATTTCTGAAGTGGCCATACCCTTAAGTAGAAGGGAACAACTGGTAAAAGAAGCATTAGGCAGACAGCAATCAACCTTTCACATATATTACTATGCAACCTACACTCTACAGTCCAGCCAACCTGGCCTTGCTACTCCTCGAACATGGTACTGGATCTACTGTCTTTTCTGCCTTTGATCTGGCCATTCCGTTTGTCTAGAGTCCATCCCTTCACTTCTGTCTCATAGAATCTCTTTCCTTCAAGACTCACTTCAAGCATCCTACATGAAATCTTTCCAGATTTCTGAGTGTCAAAGTACCCCCCTCTCCAATGTCCCTTGTATTCATTTTGTATTTATATAACTTGTATAGTGACAACAGAAATGACATCAACATCTGCTATAAAATTTTTATCCAGAAGTTAAAGCAATATAAATTAATTGCTTCAACAAAGAGCCCCCCAAATGCCCTAGTCATCAAACATTTGATTCTTTTGCCAAGTTGAGAGAGATGACTGCCAAAAGCAACACCGGGTTAGAATATGAATTCATTTAAAAAATCTTACAAAGAATCATGATGGATGATTATGAACAGTATTGTTTCATAAATCAGAGAGGTGGTGAAAAGTAAAGCTAATCTAAAGGAATCTTGGGAAGTTATAAACTAATCAAAGTCATTCCAAGGCCATTCAGGGATAAAAATGGAAAGAAGACTACAAACATGAAAAAAATGGAAAGGATTCACAAAAATTATTATAAGAAACTGTTTTCTCCTTCAAGGATAATGGAACCACCATACTTTGACCTAACATCACAATTCTGTGGTACTTGCATAGGAAGCAAAAAAAAGTTGATACTAAAGAAAACAAATGTGGGGACAGTATCAAGGCTGGATTAAATATACCTGAAGGAGATGCATGTTGGAGACAAACAATCGTGAAGCTGATTTTCAAGGTAGCTAAAGGAGGGGAAGGGAACATAGGAATGGAAAAAAATCTTATACTTTACTGAGACCACAAAAGTGACTGAGAGAACATAAATAGCTACTAAACTATATACCTCTTATCCTTTATGTTATCCTTTTTATATAAAAACTTCTTGAGAGTCATCTATTCACAAAGTGAGAGCATCCTTGATAAGGGTATTAGCAGGGAGCAAACAGTTTTTGCAAAACAACATTCAACAATGGGACACATCATTACCATCTCACAGTTGACTGAAAGATGTAGAGAATAGATGATCCCAATGTTTTAATGAGTCATTTTGTAGAGACATTTGACTCAGTAAGACAAAATGCTGCCTTCCTGGCTCAGTTACAGCAGGGTGTCTCCAACCCATATATTAAGTTCATTCGGGATTCTTTGTAAGATACAAAAGCAGAAATGACTATGATCAGTGACCCTCTGATAATAAACATCAAGTTAAGTATAAGACAGTGAGATGTATGATCATTTGAAGTATTTACCAGTGTCTTGGAGGAAATTCATGGGAAAGGCCAGATCAAGAGGAGATTCTCTCTGTATGGTAAGGTCTTCCAGATAGATTCTCCTGTTTGTGGATGACATTATGTTCACTGCATCAAGTCCCAAGACATTGCAGAGCCTCCTGGAAGAGATCTGTAATCACTAGAAGGAATTTGGCCTGGCCATTCACAAAGCAAAGACCAAGTGGATGAAGAATGTCTGTTGCTCAGATGGTAATATGCATCAGAATGAACCCCCCTCCCCATAGGACTTGTCCAAAAGGTTGTATATCTGGGACAGATAACACAGAAAGACAATAAATAAACTGGGGTGAGAATTGAAAATGAAGAGGGGACTGGATTGTTTTGGGAAATTGGAAAGTGCTTTTACAGACCTCAAGGTTCCCATAAAAGCAAAGGACCCTTTTATATTTCTTATCGGTCGTACTCCTTGGACTGTGATGATGCCCCTTGGGAATGCTAGTCACCCAGAAACTCATACTATGAGATCGCATCAAACTTTTGTACTCATACCTCATAAATACCCTCAGTACTTTGCCTCTATTTTTATAGGGTTGAAGGGTGGAGGAAAGAACTCTTTCCAAAGCCTCCATTTTAAGAGGGTTTATAGGCCAACCAACTCTTCATTTCCCATTAGCTGTACTCCTTGGATTGAACTCACCATGTCCTGGGACTGGGTACCCTTTTCCCCTTTAAGCTTTCTTTTGTGTTTTGTCTTCCCCAATTAGATAATAAACTTATTGAGGTCAGAAGAGATATAAAGGATGACACCATCTAGTATGACAGGAAGAGAATATGGACTAGTCATGTGATAGGAGCAAGGGATGCCAGATGGATAGCTAGAGAGTCCCACCAGTACCCTTGTGATGTCAGAAAGTAAGGAAGGCCTCTAGCAAAGTGAGCAGATGCCCCTGTGGCAACCTTTTGGGAGAACTTGGACAGAAACAACAGAGGATGGGCAGGTATGGTTGTGTTGTGATCTGCATCATTGGAGGGATCTCCCAAATCAATGAGATCTGAGAGCCATTTGAATAATTAGTATACTCATACAGCTATATGTTGTCTCCTTTGATGGAATGTAAGTGCTCTTACAGAGGGCAGACTGTTGCATTTCTTATCTTTGGCTCCCTGACGCCTAGCACAGTATCTGTCTCATAGTTGATGCTAAATAAATGTTTGCCACTTGATTGATTGGTTGATTCTCTCTTGGTTTACATTCCTGGATCTTGAAGCTGCTTATCTTTTGTGGTGAGAGGTAATCAAAATCCATCCTTGGGAAACACACAGAGAAGATGTAAAGTTCTGGATAATTTGTCTAATGGAGAGATGTCATAACAACACATAGGAAACAGACACAGATAATGTTGTATGGGTGGATCTTGGATCACTGAGACCACAGAGGTCTCATTGTTCTGGGGGGGGGGTCCCTTCCAACTCTTTCTTTCATGAGTTCTAGGTCTTTGACCTCCAGGTTACAGAATGAAGGAGTTAGTTGTAGATGGCATCAGTAGTTCTTCATCCCTAATCATTATTAAAAAAAACTTTTTAAGGGTAATTAACTCTACTCCTCTCAGCTACCTACACAATTTGGAACCACTGGAAAAGAAATGGGAGCTCAAATCTTAAAGAGCCAAGGATCAAGGGGAACCAGGGGCTAAGGAGATGTAGGACCAGATAAAAGTAAGGGTTCAAGCCATAGAAATCCAGGGGAACCTAGGGTTGCTGAGCTCCCAGAGAGACTAGACAAATCAGAACTACAGAGAGCTCCAAGGACAGTAAGAGCTGAGTCACAGCAACATTAAAGATGGGTATGGCAATAACTGTGTCTTGAAGGCCAGCCTCCCTTCAGACAAAGCTACCCTAGGGAGAAGGCATGCTTTATGTTAGCCTCTATTCAAAACTATAGCACATGAATTTTTTGACAAGATCAATGAAAACTAGTTTAAAGCAAAAGGCATTTAATTAAAGAGTATAACAAAATAAATAACAAAGGAATTTCTCCTACATATACAGGGATACGCTTTCCTTTCCAATAAATTCAGCTACCAATGGGGGAGGGAATACATGTAGAGAATATATATGACCAGGGTAACTCATGCTCCTAGGGCTGCATTCCAACTGAAAACTCTGCCCCAGAAACAGCCACCTCTTTTGTCTTCTGCTATTCTGGTGATAAGTGTTGGTATGCTTCCCCCACTGAGCTTTAAGCCATTGATGTAATCCCCAGGGGTCATCTAGTCCAACTCTCTTCTTTTACATGTGGGAAACTATGCTCCAGAGAGGTTTACCAGCTTGCTCCAAGTCACAAGTAACAGAGCTAGGATTTGAGCCAAGGGCTTTTGACTTCAAAGCCAGTACTTCTGTCCTAACCCCACATTTTCCTCTATAATCTGCTGTCTTTCTACTGACTTGCAGCACTTGCGCTGACCCTTAGTGACTGTTTTTCTTTGAGGTGCTAACCCATAACTTTAAGGTATATTAGCTCTTATGTGATTCTGAATTGTAGCTGTACCCAGTCAGCACAGCTCAACATCACAGTCAAAACTGAATTTAAGCTCCTTTACCCTTGCGAATACTCCCCGAATTTGCTATGTTATTTTTCGTTGGGGTAAATGCATTTATTTCAAGTTATGTCTAACCCTTCACTAATGTGGATCCAGGTAAATATTATGAGAGTTTCACTTTGCCAGACAAAAGGAATAGGAAAGTCCTTTCTCCTCCTTTTCTCCAGTCTTTCTGCTGGCATTACTCACTCCACATTTTACAGAAGACACTAAAGCTTGATCCACCCTTTCTGTGAAGACTTTTAGGATTTAAAGGGTCATGTCATTTAGGCAAAGACTTCAGCAAGGCTAAAGAGCAGCCTCTTCTGAACTCCCTAGTTGTTGAGGCTCTTTCCTTACCCAAATTATCACATATGTACTTATTTTACCTTTTGGTTGTATCTCCTCTAGTAGAATGTCATCTCTCTGAGGGCAAGGACTTAATCCTGGTCTTTATATCTCTAGTACTGAGCACAATGCCTTGCACATAGTAGATGATTAATCAATAATGGATTGAATTGGATTTGGGGCTAAAATTATTAAGGCTGTACAATGTTTGTGGCATATGGTCAGATAATGGGGGAGATTGGGAGTCTCCACTGGGTCCCTGTGTCTCCTATGAGTTAGACTTTTCTGCGGCTTCTTGCAGGTCCCATGTTGGTCATCTTGTTTGGGGGCCCATCAAAGGATGGCCTTTATCTTTAGAAATGTTGTGTAGCAAGTACATAGCTGAAGTTCTGCATCTAGTTAGGAATCCAGGCAATATGCATGAAAATAAAATGCTGAGGCTATAGGGGCTGTGACCCCTTGTGAGATAATAGAGTAACTCTTCTATTCTGGGCTGGCTCCAGGATTCCCTGGATATAACATAAAACAACCCATATATCCAGAGGTTAAGTTCATCGTTTCTGCAATGAGTGAAATGAATGGTAGGAATGCCAATTTCTGAAACTAAGTGTATGTGTACATTCAAAACCAGATCCAAAGAAAGATAGAATGTCTTTATTTAGCTTTATTTTGTGCAAATTTAGTTAAAGCTGTGAAAAATGTGTATCCTTTTCATCAGGGCATGCATGAGCTGAGCTGAAAAACAGTTATAGTAATTAACCTTGAACACGTTGTATAATTTAGAGGGATCAGCATTTTCCTGATTTCAGATACTCATCTTCATACATGCTCATACATATCCTGTGCAGGATAGTTCCAGGTCCTAGAATTTTCTATCTTAAAACATAGTTAAATGATCATTTTTTTGTATGTTCAAAGTTATATATTTGTTAGTGATAAAATATATTTAAAGATGTTAAATAAATACTTTTAAAGACATAGGTAAAGAGAAATATTTTAAGAAGATTTTTATTTCCAAAAATAAGAGAACATGGTGATTCAAACCAATTCAATCAGCCATTTGCCTACTATGTGAAAATTATTTAACCCAATTTGTCTTAGTTTCCTCATCTATAAAATGAGCTGGAGAAGGGAATGGCAAAGCACTCCAGTGTCTTTGCCAAGAAAACCCCAAATAGAGTCACGAAGAGTTGGACAGGATTGAAAATGACTGAATAACTATGTGTAAGATATTGGGGATATGAAGACAAATTCAAACAATCTCTGCCTCAGGGGATTTATACTGACAGGGGAATAAAAACATACACAGATGAGTAAATACAAAGTATGGGCCAAGTTATACAAAATAATTTCAAGAGACAGGGAGAGAGAGAGAGAGACAGAGAGAGAGAGAGAGACAGAGAGAGAGAGAGAGAGAGACAGAGACAGAGACAGAGAGACAGAGACAGAGACAGAGAGACAGAGCATACACCTGAAAAGGTTATGGGAGGGGAGGGGAAGGAAAAAAATTGTGTAAAAGGTGGAAAGGTGATACCTGAGGTGTAATGTGAAGGAGATGAGGAAGAGACAGAATTCCTTGAGAAGGAGATGAGGAGGGACAGAATTCCAGGCATGTGAGATTATTAGTACAAAGGCATGTTTGGAATGTTGTGTATGGGAAACAGCTGAAAGTTTAGTTTGACCGCCATGGAGAGTACATAAACAGGAGAATTATGAAAGAAGATTACTCCTAGTTCTTCCCTCTGGATTTGAAGAGGTGCATCGTGTTGTGGAAAGAATGCTGGACTGGGAGCCAGAGGTCCTGGGTTCAAATCTTAGCTTTTCTACCAGCTGCCTCTGGAGGATGGTTAAAATTGCATCACCTCTATGGCCTTCAGTCTTCTCATCTATAAAACAAGGGAGTTGGCATATATGACCTCAAAGGTCACTTCAGCTTTAAGTTACAATCCAAACCCATTTGGAATGGTGGGCAGAGTACTGGACTCAGAGTCAGGAAGACCTAGATTCAAATCCTCCCTCATATAATTATTGGCTGCAGAATTCTAAGTAAGTCACTATCTCTCTGGGCCTCAGTTTCTTTATTTCTAAAATGAGGGAACTGGACTAAATGACCTCTAAGGTCCTTTTTAACATTACATTTATGATTCTATGCGCCTAAGACAACTCTCTTTCTTGGTTTGAACTTGGATCTCTTGCCTCCTATCTGGTTCTTTCCATTACGGCATGCATTGAACAATATTCTCTGTAAAACTATTAATTCTCAAGGCCCATATAAAATAATAGCTTAAAAGGTTGAAAAAAACCCCCACCCATATGAGCAGTAGGTCTGATTTTTCTCTATCAGTTTTCTAAATGAATATATTTCTTAAGGCCATCATGGTGGGTGAATTGAATGCATGTAATGTCTTAGAAGATTTATTTTCCCCATTAGACTTTCTATCATGGGCAAACAAAATGATCCTGGTGTACTCACTGCTTCTTTTTATGTCTCTGGAGGAAATAAACTAATGGATAATGTTAGCTCTTAGCACAATCACAGACATTTAGGCAGTTAAAGTAGGGACTTGCGAGGCCCTTAACAAAATTAGCTTTGACCTTGGGAAAGTAAGTTGAAATGAAATGGTTATTTATTTTTCATCTTCTTAGAAACCTGAGAAAACCATAGATAAGGCAAAGAATTGTAGAATGTCAGAGTTGGGAGGGTGCTCAAAAATCCTCTAGTCCAGCACCTAATTTTATAGATATAGGCAAATAGTCTCCCCTTTGGAGTCCTCTTTCCATTCCACACAGGATAGGGGCAGGATAAGGAGTGAAGCTGTGATTTCTTTGGTGTTGTCAGTGTCCCAGAAGGAAACTCTTTACTGGGACAAGTTGACCCTTTCTCTCCAATTTGTATTTTTAGAGAGTTGCCTAAAGCAGTAAGAGGTTAATTAATTTGCCTAAGATCACACAGCCAGAATATGTCAGGGTCAGGACAGAGGGGAGGCGGTGTGACAAAAAGGGAGCTGGACAGAGTCAGGAAGACCTGTGCCCGCAACTGGAGAACCTTTACATGTCACAGACCTCACTAAGGAGGTCCTTCTACTGGTGAAATCATATGTCTAGCCTCCATTCCTAAGTCCACATAGAGGTACATACTATTTCTTTCACCACACAAAATAGAAGCTCCCCGGGAGAAGAAACTACTTCTGTTACTGGCAGGATTTGAACTCAGGTGTTCTAAGTCCAGTCTTTTATCCATTTTGCTACACTGACTCTAAAGAAAAGCTGCTATGTATAGTAGGATCTTGTGAAATTTTTCTGGTACAAATATTGACATATTGCATGTTAGTTAATAATGAGCATTTTTGAAGTGCCTACTATATGCCAGGCAGGGCAGCAAGATGGTGAGTTAGGAGGATGTGAAGACTTCCTTAGGCCAAATGGGCAGAAGAGAAACATTTGTTCCAGTGGGTAGGCACTCTGGAGAGCTTAGAGAATGGTTAGACATCAAAGACACCAAGGTAATCCACTGCCTCCTGTGCCATTACTAGTCACTTTGACTCTTGTCTTGCCACTGGACTTTGATGACTGGAAAAGAGAGTGAGGCTGATGACTTTGTGCAGCTCTGCCTCACAGGCAAGTCAAGACATCATCCTGTGATTTCATTGGTCTTCTTTGAAAGTGAAGGGCAAACAACAACAACAAGTGTGTGTGTGTGTGTGTGTGTGTGTGTGATTTTTCTACCTGGAGAGCCAGGTTGTTAAACATTTACCAGCATACTCCTGTGTCATTTTATAAACATTGCCTGAGCAACTCAAGAGAGAACTAGAAGGCTCAAGGAATGAAGTTATAATTAGACTGGAGACCTGGTAACTGTTGAACAACAAGAACAAGAACAACAACATCAACAATAACAATAACAATAACAGGTATATAAGGTTTAAGGTTTGCCAAGTGCTTTACATCCATTATCTCATCTGAGTCTCATAATAGTCCTATCCCTATGATAGTGAAACTAGGTTTGGTCCCTATTTCTAGGCCTACATAGGTACAAGTTTTCTTCCTGATAAAATGTGAGCTGTTTGAGAGCTGGTCTCCTATCATTTTGTGTATCCCCAGTACAGCCTCTTTTGCATATTAGACACCTAATCAATGAAAGTTGAAAAATTGTCTCATTTTAGGTTGGTTGTTTAGGTATTAGTCTCATTTTATAGATAAGGAAACTGAGTCTCAGAGAGATGGAATAGTTGGCTGTGGGGCACACAGCCAGTAAGTCTCAGAAGCAGCATCTGAACCCAAGTTTTTCTGGCCACAAGCCTCAGCACTCTGTCCATTAAGCCACATTTCTAGTGAAAAGTGAAGGAGAACCAAAATAAAGGGATGAGAAAAGAGAAAGTGAAGGAAGATTGGGGAAGCATTTGGGGCTGGGTTGTAGCTGTTCATCTGTCCAGGACAAGGCATAATTGAGGAAAAAGTATAAATGCTTGCAAGTTAAAAATGCTAATTTTGAAGGAAAAACATACATTAGGCAAGAGTTGAATGGGACCTTAGAGACCACTTAATTCATTATCCCTGTTTTTAAGGAAAAAACTTCAAAGACGTTCCTATTAATGATCTGTCCTAAGTCACACAAACCTTCAAAACTGGCACCTTTCCTTTCCTTATCCCTTCCTACCTCATACTTGTGCCCTTGGTCCTATGGAACAGGAAATAACAGAATGACTAAGCAAGGAATGGAGAGGATCAGAGAAGACAAAATTGACAATTTTTGTATGTAAAACTGAAAAATTTTCAGACAAACTAAACTAATACAGCTAAAATTAGAAGGGAAGCTGTTAACTGGGAAAAATTCTTTATAGCAAGCTTCTCTGAAAAAGGTTTAATTTCCAAGACATATAAAGAATTGATTCAAATTTATAAAAATTGTAGCCATTCTCTAATTGATAAATGATAAAAGATTTTAACAGGTAAATTCTCAAAGGAAGAAATCCATACTATTAACAACTATCTACAAAAATATTCCAAATCACTAATACTAAGAAAAATACAAATTATGGTGAAGTAACTTATACTTCTTGCCTATAAGATTGGAAAAGATGGCAAAAAAGGAAAATGACAATTGTTGGAATGGCTTTAGGAAAGTAGATACTGTAATGCATTGTTGGTGGAACTGTTCATTGGTCCAGCTATTCTGGAAAGCAATTTGGAATTATGATTTGAAGTCACTAAGCTGTGGCAACTCTTTGGACCAGTGATATCTTTACTAGACTTTTACTCCAAAGAGATCAAAGAAAGAGGAAAAGGACCCCTATGTACACAAATATTTGTAAGAATTCAGTCCCTTCTTTGATGTGCTCCTGCCTCTACAGACATTTATTCTGTGCACCAGAAGCTTTCTCACCCTAAAACATGCCTCCTACTCTTTGGTCTTCTTATTGTGGAAGATTCTTTCATGCTCATGGTCACAATCTTGGATTAATGAATTCTTCCTGGAACCTCTGTTTAGAGGGGCTTCCCAGGCCAGACCCAATCTCATGCCTTAACTCTTCCGTTGACTTTGGACTTGACTCTCCAGACATCTCTTCACCCCCTGTGTTTTAGCTCTCTTTCTTTTTCAATAATCTCTTTGAATATTGTCCTTTTTAAAAGTTATTTTTCTACTCTCAGAACTTAACACAATGTCTTGGACATAGTAAGTGCTTCATAAATGCTTGTTGACTTGTGTTTTGGTATCAAGGAATTGGAAACTAAGAAGGTACCATTCATATACTCAAACTATATACTATTCTTTTAATTAATTTTTTTTTTTTTGGTGAGGCAATTGGGGTTAAGTAACTTGCCCAGGGTCACACAGCTAGTAATTGTTAAATGTCTGAGGCCGAATTTGAACTCAGGTCCTCCTGAATCCAGGGCCGGTGCTCTATCCACTGTGCCACCTAGCTGCCCCCCCCCCCAACCTATATACTATTAACTATAATCTGTTCAGCTGTTTCCTCAAGTTGGGGAAATAGCTAAACAGATTTTATAAATATAAATATTATATATAAATATAAATATTATATTATAAATATAATGGAATTCTATTGTACCATAAAATGACAGAAAAGATGGTTTCAGAGAAACCTGAAAAGACTTATATGAACTGATGAAGAGTGAAGTGAGTAAAATCCTCAGAACAATTCATATAACAACAACCTTGTAAAGACAAACAACTCTGAAAGACAGCACTTATCAGTTCAATGGCCACCCATTATTCCAGAGGACTGACAATGATCTACATTAACCACCTCTTGACCTAGAGGTGATGGACACAATATGCAGAATGAAATATGTGTTTTTGAGCATGGCCAATGTGAAATTGTACTTTGCTTGACTCTGAATGGTTGTCAAAAGAGTTTCATTTCTTTTTCACAATGTGGGGGTTGGGGGGAGTGGCAGGAGTGAGAGAAAATGCTTGTTAATTAAAGAATAATTTTAAAAATGAAATATATGCAAAGTGTTATGTGTCAGTCATTCTTATTAGATGATACCTGGACCCTCTGACACTCTCTAGTTCTATGAATTTGGGCCTTGAGGGACAGAAAAGATTTTTCTAAGTAGGGATAGGCAAGATATGGAGTATAGTGTGCATAAAGGCAACGAGACTAGAGAAGATGGGTTGATTGTGGAGAATGTCAGGTAGTTTATTTTGCTTGGAACACAGGGTGTTCATTAAAGAGTACTGGGAGAAGGGGGCGGCTAGGTGGCACAGTGGATAAAGCACCGGCCCTGGATTCAGGAGTACCTGAGTTCAAATCTGGACTCAGAAACTTGACACTTACTAGCTGTGTGACCCTGGGCAAGTCACTTAAACCCCATTGCCCCACAAAACAAAAAAAAGAGTAGTGGGAGAAGAGGCTTGCTACACTTGTCCAAATAGTTGGTATTCCCCATCTCCCCCCTCCCCCCAGTCCTGTAGGAATCTTGAGTCAATTGAGGTCTGAGGTAATGGTAACAAACTTCAGCTATTCCCATTCCACGTGACATCCCTCTTTTGCCTTGAAGATTAAGAATGTTCAGCCAGAGAAAACAGAGGCATAGCAATGGCTTACCTGAAAGCCCTTACACCATCAGTCATTTCTTACCATTAAGAGTTATACTCCACGTCAACTATCCAAATAGACCAACAGCAGGTATCCCACGGGCCATGTGAAGGCTGTCTCCCAGGACAGAATACAGAATACATCTGAATACAGATGTGGGTACTCAAGCAGTCCAACAGGTTGCTGAGAGCAAGTGCCAGATGACCATTCAGGAGAGATTGATTTTATTGTTGGCTAGGCTTATGGCTGGGAAAAGTGTTTTACTGATCTGCTTTTGATGAAGTCAAAAGAGAACATTCCTGCTAAGGATATTTACTTGAGAGAGGGAATGGAATGCTCTGACAAACAATGGAAAACATGTTGAGTGAATCAGCCTTCTCTGTGTACTGACTATGTCGCAGAGACATTAGCATGAGGCCAGGTCACTTTGTAACTTGTTCACAACAACTGACTCTCTATAGAAAGACAGTATATCTGCAGGAAAAGGAGAAACAATTTAGCATTCAAGAGATGGATACCTTTTGTTTTTATGAGGTTTTCCCCGGTACTCCCTCACACACTCTGCATACATTTTATGCAAGCTGGCTTCCTTGATGCCCCCATATGCAACATTCCATCTCCTTCCTGCCTCTCTTTATTCAGGCTGTGACCCCCCTCCCCCCAAAAAAGTCTGGAATATTCTACCTTATCACTTCTGTCACTTGTAATCTTTAGTTTCCTTTGAAGTGCAGATCAAGGACCAAAAGAAAATTTATTTGATAATATAATCATCCCAGAGGGAATCATATTGCTCCCTGAGATCATCTTCCATCTACTCTCTATGTAGCTTGGATGTAAATAGTTGTTTTATGTTGTCTCTCCCATTAGAATATGACCTTCTTGGGGGCATGGAGGTGGCACAGTAGATAAAGCACTGGCCCTGGATTCAGGAGGACCTGAATTCAAATCTGGCCTTGGACACTTGACACTTACTACCTGTGTGACCCTGGGCAAGTCACTTAACCCTCATTGCCCTGCAAAAAAAAAAAAGAATATGACGTTCTTGAGGGCAAGGATTGTCTATTTGCTTTGTGTGTGTGTGTGTGTGTGTGTGTGTGTGTCCAGTGTATAGCACAGTACCTGGCTCAAAGTAAGTGCTTGATAAGTACTCATTGGCTGCCTGAATGTCAAACATTATCAAAGAAGTAATAAGTAGAAGAAGGAGGTGGTCCAATCATGTGGTGAGAACAAGGGGTAGCCAATAAACAGCCTCTATGCTTCAAGTCTCATAAAATGTTAAGAAATCTAGAGGAATTCCCCCCCTCATTTTGAGTATGCCACCTTTGGAAGATATCCAAGACTACATGGATAAGAATTTCACAGGATGCTGAGGCACAGATGGACTGCAATCTGTATTCTTGAAGGGAGAACCCACATCAGTGAGTTCTCAGATGCATCCAATATGGGTCTTCCGTGTAGCTTGCTTTCCTACCCCCATGCTAATCATAGTTTGCATTTCTTCTGATGTATTCGCTAAGAATCACTCAAAAGAGTTATAATGGCAGGGATAATGAAAGTAATATTAAACATCTTCCATTTATGCAAGCTGCAGATATGTAGCTACTTTTGTCAAGTCTTTTCCTGACTGGCTTTCCCATATGTCTGGAATTGTATGCTTTCTTGTTTCTACCTTCTGGTTTCCCTGGCTACATTCAAATCTCAGCTAAAATTCTACCTTCTACAAGAAGCCTTTCCTTTCCTCCTCAATGCTACTGCCTTCCCTCTGAGACCACCTCCAAGCTATCCTGTATAATCTTATTTTTATGTAATTGTTTCCATGTTGTCTTCCACCCCTCCTGCATTAGACTATGATCTAAGTGCTTAAATACAAGTAAATGCTTGTTGATTACTTAAGGAAGTCCCTATCTCTATCTGTATATGTATCTCTAAATAGTCAGATTCAAGTCCAGCCTCAGATATTTACTGCCTGTGTGACCTTGGATGAATCAATCACTTTGTCTTAGTTTTCTCACTCTAAAAAGAGGAGGTCGAACTCAAGGGTCTCTGAGGTGCTTATACTTTCAATATGTGATCCTAGGATCTCATCCTATTATATTGGGGATGTGAAGGTCATGGTCTAGTGTTCTTTTCAATTTATTTAACCTGAATTGTAATTCATTCTCGAGGCAATTTCCAAAGCAGAATAAAGGATCTACTCCCCATTTTGCCCTTAATAATATGTGGGAAGGATTTTCATTTTTATTTATTTATTTTTTTGGTGAGGCAATTGGGGTTAAGTGACTTGCCCAGGGTCACACAGCTAGTAAGTGTCAAGTGTCTGAGGCTGGATTTGAACTCAGGTCCTCCTGACTCCCAGGCTGGTGCTCTATCCACTGCCATCTAGCTGGCCATATGGCAAGCATTTTTGCATATGATGGAGCTGAGGGTGCAGGGAGGTCCCCACCATACTCATGCTTAGGGAGGGAGGTTGGTGTTGTTTCTAAGTTGATCGAGCCTCTTGGATGATACATGGCACCTGGCCTTGATGCCTAATATTAAGCATAAAACATCATGCCAAACCCGGCGTCTGAAAATGCAACTACCATTTGATTTACAGACCCTTTCAACTCTTCTTTAACACGTCAGGCCATTTTGTGACCCCTATTAAGTCTAGCATCTGGCTTCCTTGATTTTATGAACACTAATTTATTTTCGACAGTTTTTCAGGGCTAATTAACTAAAAGCCACATCAGTTTGGCTCTAGGACAGCATCCCAGTCTCACTTTGCTATTGCTGTGTAGTCTTTAGAGTAAAAGGCAGCATCAAAAGGGATCTGATGGATAGCCCGATTTGGGAAAACAGTGAGGTCAATCGTTAGGTTAATACAGTCATGCAGTTCAACCTAACAAATATTAATTAAGCACCTACTAGCACTTAGCACATCTGGCACATAGTGGGTGCTTAATAAATGTTTATTGATTGACTGACCTACCATATGAAAGGTGCCACATTTTAAAAATGGCACACACCTGCCCTCAATTAATTAACTTATTCATTCAATATGCATTCATTAAGTACTTATTATTTGTTAAGGTCTTAGGATACAAAGATGAAAATAAAACATCCTCTGCCCTCACAGAGTTTACATTCTCTTGGGAGGAAACAACTGATAAGTTGATACAAAGTAACTTTTTCAGAGTAGCTAATATTGAAGATGTTTCTATTCTATAGGGGTGAACTGATTTGCAACCAGATAGATAAAATAAAAGGTAGGGTGTGATAGGGTAAAAGAGAAATCTAGACATGGAGCTCTGGGGAAGGCTGAGAAGGGAGAAAGCACTTTACTCTTGGAAACTATGTGAGGCTTTATGAAGATGTGCCTCCCCCCTCTAGGTGAGTCTAGGAGGGAGAGCAAGATCATGGAACATGGAGATACAGGTAAAATGCAGTCCCGGTATGGTGCCACAATTTGACACATTCCTAGAAGTGGGAGATTGGGTTGATACATTGGTGAAACAGTTAATGGTCCATTTAGCTACAATGTGGAGTTCAAATAAGTGGTTCTGCTCAGCTGGTTGTGTGTTTTGGAGAGAATGAAAGCAAGAAGTCCAGGGTTGTGACAGTCAGGAGGTTATTGAATTGGTCAACAGGATCATGTAAGAAAGAAGGAAAACCAGTAGAGTAACTAGTGAGAGGGTGTTAAACATTGGTTAGGAGTTACTGAAAAATTCTATTCAAGTGCCTTCTAACACACAAAGCCCTTTGAGATTCCCTCAATTGTTAGTGCTTGTCCCCTAAATTCTTTTGTATTTACTTATCTGTGTCCCTATGGCCCCACTCCCCCAGAAAAAAATAAGCTCTTTGAGGGCAGGAATTATTTCAGTTCTGACTCTGTATCCCTATTGCCAAGTAAGGTGCCTGGCACACAGTAAGCAATTAATAAATGCTTGAAGGACTGAGAATAATATGGTTGTGGCCAATAGTCAACTCATCAGGCAAGGAGGCCCAAGTGCAGATGCTTGGAATTCATTCCACATTGGGTACATGAAGCGTGAGTTCTAGCACTGGATCTTGGCAACATTCAAAGAAGTGCAGAGAAATTATGGGTCCTGGATTTTGGTACAATTTTGAGGTCTGAGAAGTATCTGCATGGGAAAAGAAAGTGTTCACAGAGAAAAATCATTCATTCAGTCCCTCATTTATTCATTTAACAAGTATTTGTTAAACACCTATTATGGGCCAAGCTTTGTGATAGGTGATGGGGACAAAAACCAAAACAAAACAAAACAAAAAGGAAAAATGAAATAGTTTCTACCCTGAAGGAGCTTAATTTCTACTGGACTAAAAACAAAATGTACTTGGATAAATCAATACAAAATAGATGCAAATTAAAAATGAAGTAATTTCATTGGGGAAGTACTAACAAGTGGGGGAATCAGGAAAGGCTTTTTTTAAAAATAAAAGATGGTGCTGATTCTAGAGGAAATCTAGGGGTTTTAAGATGTGTGTTGAGGACAGAGACATTCTAAGCATGGGGCACCAGGGTTTGCTAAGAAACAAGGTGGGTGATGGAAGATCACATATAAGGAACAGTAAATAAGCCAGTTTTGTTGAAATTGGTCTGGATAGAAATAGAAATAGTGGCACAGGGGAGCAGGGGTGAGTATGTACCTGTGGGATCTGTGACATTCAGCTCTTTATAGTCATGGACATACCAGCAAGGGATAGTGGGGAGAAATTTGAAACTCAAGAGACCTGGGTCCCAGTGTAGTGACTTGGTTACTATCTGTGTGACTCTGGGTACAGCCTTGTCTGAAACTCAGTTTCCTCATTTGTAAAATGAGGTTATTGTACTAGGAGATGACTAAGAGCTCTTTCAGCTCTGACACTAAAGCAACCTTCAATGGATTGGTTCTTTGTGACAATGCTCACAGGATCTTATAATAAAATTCAGTCGAAGTTGTAACCCAAAAGTGGCCAGTTTGGAAGTCAAGTCCATATGGATGATTAATGACCTCTCTTGGAATTTCAGTATTTTTTCCCACGTAGTCACTAAATTTAATATAATGAAAACTGATCACCAAAGACTTCATTGTAAACCAGAAAGAGAAATAAAAATTTCTATGCAGTTAAATCCAAGTGTCCTAAATTGGAATCTGAATATCTCATAGGCCCTACATTGAGGTTTCCTTTTGCAGCATCTAGGAACAAAGGATGAACTATCAAATTAATAGTGTAGAAATGGTTTTGGGGAGGTGGAAGGTTTAAACTATTAGAGAACAAACTGCCTTCACTCATTTTAGGAGGATTCAATTACATAAAATTTATATAGAGTTGCAAATCATTCTTATCTCTTTCTTATAATAGGTTCCCTAATGATGTGTGCCAGACAATACTTACTAGCCTAGTTCAAATAACCATATGTTTTGTTGAGTCATTTCAAGTTGTGTCTGACTCTTGGTGACCCCATTTAGAGTTTTTATTTTTTGACAAAGATACTGGAGTGATTTGCCATTTCCTTCTCCAGCTTTTTTTTTTTTTTTTTTTTTTTGCAGATGAGGAACTGAGGGAAACAGGCTAAAGTGACTTGCCTAGGGTCATACAGCTAGAAAGTGTCTGAAGCTGGATTTGAACTAAGGTCCCATCTGACTCCAGGGCCAGTGCTCTATCCACTGTAACACCTAGCTAAAGCTATATTTCTTTAGAAATAATCTAGGGGCAGCTAGGTGGCGCAGTGGATAAAGCACCGGCCCTGGATTCAGGAGTTCCTGAGTTCAAATCCGGCCTCAGACACTTGACACTTACTGGCTGTGTGACCCTGGGCAGGTCACTTAACCGCCATTGTCCCACAAAAAAAAAGAAATAATCTATCATTCAATTTAACTCTATTAGAAATTAATCTCCCCATTTAATATGAAATTGTTTTCCAGTACATATAGAAATATTTTGTTGTTGTTTAGTTTTCAGTTGTATTTGACTTTCTGTGATCCCATTTGGGGTTTTCTTGGCAAAGATATTAGAGTGATTTGTCATTTCCTTCTCCAGCTCATTTTATGAGGATGAGGAACTGATTAGACATAATAATAAACTGATTAGATGAGGAACTGATAAGACATAATAATAAAAATAATAAATAAAAATAGATTACATTTATTTTTAATGCATTATTTATTTATTTAGTGGGGCAATGAGGGTTAAGTGATTTGCCCAGGGTCACACAACTAGTAAGTGTCAAGTGTCTGAGGCTGGATTTGAACTTAGGTCTTCCTGAATCCAAGGCTGGTACTTTATCCACTGCACCACTTAGCTGCCCCCAATAGCTTACATTTATAAAGTTCTTTAAAGTCTGCAAAGTACATTACAAATGTTAACTCATTTTATCCTTGTAACAACTGTGGGAGATGCTTTATGGATGAGTAAACTGAAGTTTACTGGGTAAAACTGAAGGAGCTTAAGTGATTTGCACAGGATCACACACCTAATAAATATGTGAAGCTAGATTTTGACCGAGGTCTTCCTGACTCCAGAATCAGTGTTCTATCCATGGGGACACCTATCTTTTATAGACACATCCCTTGTTGCTCTCCTAATTCCTCATTAGTATCCAGCAAGGCTGATTAAGGCCATATTAGTAGCTCCATATATGATCTCTTTTTATCTTTACATCCCTCTGAGTAGATGCTATTATTGTCCCTACTTTTAGATGATGACACTGAGGCTTAGAGAGGTTAGGTGACTTGCTCAAGACCACATTGCTAGTAAACCATGGATGTAGGATTTGAACCCAGGTCTCCCTGGCTCCAGGTTTAGAACTCTGTCCCCTATTGACTTTCTAGAAAGTGATAGATCTGGAGTCAGATGACTTGGGTTTGACTGTTAGCTCTGATACCACCTTTGGCAAGCCACTTGTTTCCGGGCCTCAGTTTCCTATTTTGTAAAATGAAGAAATTGATCAAGATAACCCCTAAATCATTTTGCCTCTAAGACTATGATTCTATTAATTACTTTAATCTTTCATGTGCTGTGGACAGTGAACATTTTTCATTCTGAAGACTTGTGTGATACTCTCATTTTGAAACTTGGACAGTCTTCCATGAGATAACATTATGTCAGTGTTTGACTATTTCAGAGAAGTCTTTAGTTTGTTATATACCATGGTTCAAGATGATTCTGTTGTCTTCTGAAAGAAAGCCCTGAGAAACCAGGAAAGCCCTGATAAATGGTCTTTCCTTTGTTAGAGGGCCCTGGAAGAAGTTATGTGATGGGTCAGAAGCCTAAATCCCTAATGTTTCTCTCACCCCAATTCACTAACACCAGCCTTAAATGGGAAGTTCCTGCTTGCAAACAATCCAATCTAATAATTTAGAGATTGAGGGATGTTTTCTCAGACCATGGGCATAGAGCTTCATATACAACTTGAGCTTTCCTCTAACACTTTCCCCTTATTGACTGACAAAAGCATAATGAGAAAAAAATTTAGCCATTATAATCAGAATCCAGTGACAATATAATTACCCAAGAATAATTATGATCCCAAAGAATTAGCAGCTTTTGAATTTATAGCCCATGGTGATGAGAAACAAGAATGAAGCAAAGCTCATTTACCATTTATTCTATACCAATACAGTCCATGGAAACTTTGGCAAAAGAGTGGAAAAGAATATTCCTTTGAAAAGCCTATTTCCTCCTTCCCTCATTCCATCCCTTCCTCCCTCCCTCTGCTCCTTTTTATTTCCTCCCTCCCTTCCTTTCCTTCCTTCTTTTCCTTCATCCATTGCCTTTAACTTTTTTCTTTCTTCCCCTTCTCTCTTTTCCCTCCTCTTGCTCCTCTTTCTGTGAATTACTTGGCATGGATGCCCCTTCCACTGATGCACTTATCCCATTTCATCTATAACTTAATAGGTTTTCTTTGTGAGATGTTAGGTTTCCCAAATTCACTCCCCTGCAGCCACCTTGAAGGAAAGCCCTTCATAACTTAGTTAAACTGGACTTCAGACCACAGGCCTACAGGCCATCAGCAGTCTCATGTTTGGAACCTTTCCAGCTTCGAGCTTGCATTCTGCTGGTATAGCTTTGGGAACATAGCAGTGTAGGGGAGTTGATAAAATCATGACTTTAGAAGCTACAGAGAGTCTGGACTCAAGGGGATGGAACTGAGGCCAGGCCATTTTAAATGGTGCTAAGGGGAGGGTTCCATAGGGAGCCCTCTTCAAAGTTATTCAAAATCTCTTCCTGGACATTTTTTCCTCTCTGGGTTTTTGTTGCCCTGCTCCCTCCTGGTTCTCCTATCTGTCCAACTGCTCATTCTTAGACTATTTGTCAGTTACTCCCACTAACCATGAATTTCCCCCCAAATATCTTCTAGTTTCACTCTACACTACCTTACTTCATGATCTTATCATCTCTCATGGGTTCAATTGTAATATCTGTGCAGATGATTCCCAGATGTACACATATATGTATGTATGTATGTATGTATATATACATCAATCAGCTATCTATGTCTGTATGTCTAGAGAGGATTCGCATATTTAATACTTGTGTATGTGTGCATCTCCCTCTCCCCTCCCTCTCCCCTCCTCCTCCTCCTTTTCCTCCTCTCCCTCCTCCTTTTCCTTCTTCTCCTCTCTCTCTCCCCTCAAGCCTTAGTCTTTCTCCTATAGGTCCACACCACCAATAACCTTTTGGGCACCTTGAGTGGGATGTCCCAGGGACATCTCACACTCTGCATGTTCAAAGCAGAACTAATTAGCTTTCCTTCCAAACCCTACTCTCTTTCTAATTTCTCTGTTACTATCAAGAACACCACCATCCCCACAGTAACCTAGGCTCACAGCTCTGAATTCTCATCCTCACTCCACAATTCCAATTTCTTGCCAATCTTATTGTTTCTAGCATCACAAAATCTCTTATACACTTCCCTTCTGTCTATTAACACAAACACCTTCCCCCATGTTCCCCCAGCCTGAATCCATATTGATAACAAACTGTGAAAATATCTGATTGTCATAACCCACTCCAGCTAAGAACTCCTGATCTTGAGATCTATACCGGCCTCAGCATTCCTGGTAGCTGGGACTAGAGGTGTGAGTTCAATGAGATTGTACTTTGGATATTAAATGGTTTGGATTTAAGATTATATTAGCAATAAGTGCTGTTCTAAGTGGCTGCATGCTCTCTCTGCTTGTTTCCACAGGTTTCGTTTTAGCACGATCCATTTCTGATGCTATTTCTGATTTGTTTTTTCCCCGTCTCCTTAAATGAAAGCCCTATTTTGTTGCCTTATTGTGCATCTAGTAGAGAGATGACCTTGGTTTCTTGAAGGCAGAGGGCAAGTTCTGTCAGGTCATAGAATGACCAGATAATAGGTTTAGAGTTAAAAGGAGGTTAGAGGCCATCTAATCCAACCTCTCTTTTGAAAGATTAGAAAATCAAGGCCCCCCTGGCCCATAGTTAGTGACTTGCCCAAGGTCACACAGGTAGTAAGGGACAGAATAGGATTTGATTCCAAAGCCAGAGTGCTATCTACTCTTCCACTCTGGTCATAACTAGTAGTCTGGAAAGGCTTGGAGCAATCAGTAATAGGCTATAGGATTGAAATCTGAAGGCCAGCCTTGCTTAGTTTAAAGAGGCTTATTGATGGTCCAGAGGTGCTGAGTATTTTTTTTTAATAGTTACAGGAGCAGCTAGCCAAGATCACCTAATCAGGTAGGAAGGCTAAGATCTCTATCGGTGGTAGGAATACTCAAGCTGAGGAAATCATAAATTGGAAGTATTGAAACCCATAAATGAAAGAAAACCTTTTGAATACAAAGTTAAGTGGATGCCAAATTTGATCATTCCTATCTTTACAACATCTCTTGTACGCATACCCTTCTCTTTGTTAACATAAACACTCTCCCCCATGTTTCCTTTACTTCCAGATAGCCATCGTATTGTTGCCAAACTGCAGAAACATGAATGGCTAGGGAACTAGCCTCAAAGTCAAGGAAGCCTGGGGTGGCTATGTGATCCCAAGAAAGTCTCTTACCTCTCAAATCTCTCCAGCTAAAAATGAAGAGAAGATGCCAACCTCCATTGGGAGATGAGGGTACGATGGGAGTGACTTTGTGTGCAAAGGCTGAGGATTTAAACTGATACCTCTAATGTTCAAGGTTAAATATTCCTGCCTAAACCGTTTCTCCTTGGACGCTGTCAATAGTTTGCATTTGGGTCCTCTCCCCACTTTCCCAGGCTGTTATTAAGAGTAATTGAGAGTGCTTATGCTCTACTCTTTGGAAACCAGGCATCCTAAGTAGGCTTCGTAAATGGAGCAAATGTATTCTTTTCAGAGTCTAATGGATTTTCCCCCTTATACAATTATGGAGAAATCAAAACTTCATTTATTTCCCTTTTGACTTATTTATGCTGAGTTGAAGTTTCATTTCAAAGGAGATGAAGTAGTTTTTGGAAGCCTTTGACCAAAGTCCCCTATACCAGGCTGGGAGGAAAGATCCCTGAATCACTTGCAGTCATTTTAGGTCCTCATTGCTAGCTTAGCTAATGACTGGTTTGATGTTACCTGCCACTCAAAGGTCAAGTGAAGCCCTTCCTTGTCACCTGTCAGAGAAGGCTTATAGAGAAGTGACATTAGGGTTCTTGCTTCATCCCCTGATGGGGTGGGAAGCAGCTATTAGAGATTAGTGGTGTAGTAGAAAGAACACTGCATCTCCAGTTGGAACATACAGAGAGAGACACATTCCTAGATTTAAAGCTGGAAGAGAATTTACAGGGCCCAGCCCCATCATTTAACAGAGAAAAAGTGACAGTAATACTATGTAGCTTTTTTGTTTGTTTGTTTGTTTGTTTTGCAGGGCAATGAAGGTTAAGTGACTTGCCCAGGGTCACACAGCTAGTAAGTGTCAAGTGTCTGAGGCTGGATTTGAACTCAGGTCCTCCTGAATCCAGGGCTGGTGCTTTATCCACTGTGCCATCTAGCTGCCCCCTATCTAGCTTTTAAGTAAAAGCTAGGTGCTTATAAATATGATTGCATTTTAACCTTATAACAACCCTGGGAGTAGGCGCTATTATTATCCCCATTTGACAGATGAGGAAATTGAAGCACGCAGTGGCTAAGTGACTTGTTCAGGGTAACACAGCTAATAAATATCTGAGGCTTGATTTGGACTCAGGTTTTCTCAAAGTGGTCTAGCATGCTAAGTGTTTCTTGTGTTCACACAAAGCTCAAACTCAAAGTCATATTTTTTGACTTCCAACCCAGTTTTCTTTTCCCTGAACTACCCTGCCTGAATCTGAATTTCATCAATGATTCTTAGTACCTATCAGGTGATCTTCGCTGGTATCTCTTAACTTCT
Organism: Dromiciops gliroides; assembly: GCF_019393635.1. Classification (NCBI taxonomy): domain Eukaryota; kingdom Metazoa; phylum Chordata; class Mammalia; order Microbiotheria; family Microbiotheriidae; genus Dromiciops; species Dromiciops gliroides. Next base: position 27,999,940 of record NC_057865.1, on the reverse strand, counting down.
CTGCTTCCTTATTTATGCATGAGTTTGGTAGTTAGGGCACAGCACCTGGAGTCAGGAAGACTGGGGCTCACATTCTGCCACAGATACTTATTACCTATGTGACTTTGATCAATTCAGTTAACCTCTCTGAACCTCAGTTTCCTCATCTGTAAAGTAAAGGGGTTAAACTCACTGGCTGCTAACATCCAAATCTATAATTCTATGAATTTCCTTCTAACCCTAAATCTTGTTATATTAACACCTTGGGCTGTGATGTACTAACTTTTCAAAAATATTCTGATAACTGAATTTTTGTAGAATTGGTTTCCTTGGCAATCTTATATATTTTCTTGTATGCATTTAAAAAACTTTCCTCTGAGAAGGGGTCCATAGGTTTCCCAGATGGGGCCAAGGGCTTCAGGACACAAAAGTTTCAACATCCCTGGTGTGAGAGGATTCAGAGATTCCAGGCATGACTCTTATACTTGACAACCACAACATATTAGAATCCCTCTTTGGATTTCTTTGAGCAGAGGCCAAATAAAGACCTTTCAGTTGGTGAATTCCTTTTGTATTCACATCTTTTTTTTAAACTAAGTCTCTCTGTCTCAGCCCTTCATAGCCAGATTCTACTACTGATCTCTATGGAAGCTTTGACCAACTTCATTTTGACCTGGGCTACTTATCCCTCTCTCAGGTCGCCTGTTGGGCCCTCTCCCCTGGGCGCTTGCCATGCTGGTACCAGACTTTGTGGAGAAACCTAACTGGCTCAGGCACTAGTACAGCTCAGAACTCCTGAGCTAAAGTAATCCACCAGCCTCAGTCTCCCCTGGCAGAAGGGATTACAAGCATGCCCCACCATGATTGGTCGTATCTTTCTTTTAAGAAAACTTTCTCCTTTATTTGACATGATAACTCATGATTGACCAGGCGTCTTTATGAGATTGCTTTTCATGGGATCTTTTTTTCTTTTCCAAATGGATACTGCTATATTTCAAGTTATCATGGGAACAAGTGAGGTCATCAAACTGGAATGACTTCAGTGAATTTAGAAGAATTAAGGAATTTTTTGGGGAAAAGTATGGCCTCCCCAAAGCTACCTTTAACTTGGTGTGTGCTGGCAGGTTAAAAAGAATGTCATCATTAATATTTCTACTATTGGATTTTATTCAAAATGTTTGGTGGATGGAGAGACTGAGAGTCTCTGATAGGGATATGCAACCTTATTTCTATCATCCCTGTCTCTGGTCACACACGACTGAGAGGAACACTTATTGGAACTCTTGTTTTTACAGACCAAAATGAATGATAAATTTAAGTATTTTCTATGATGTGGATACAGGGCTAGGAGTCTTCCTTCCTTCCTTCCTTCCTTCCTTCCTTCCTTCCTTCCTTCCTTCCTTCCTTCCTTCCTTCCTTCCTTCCTTCCTTCCTTCCTTCCTTCCTTCCTTCCTTCCTTCCTCCTTTCCTCTCTCCCTATCTCTCTTACTTCTTTTTTTCCTTCCTTCCATATCAGAGTAGGCCATATCACTCTAGGCTAGACCCTCCAGGCTGTACTACAATCTTTTGCCTTCCTGGTGGCACAATAGCTGAGCTCACCTTCCCCAGGTGGCCAGTACTGAGTCCCCAGGCGTACAAGGTTTTTGATATTCAGTGGTACAAAGGAAAAGAGTACTGGCTCTGAAACCTGAAGATGTGAGCTCAAATCATACCTCTGACCCTTAATACTCATGTGACTTTGCATATATCATTTCACCTCCCTTGGTCTCATTTTCCTTATCTGTAAAAATGATGAGTTTGGACTGGATGGCTTCTGAAGTTCCTCCCATCTCTAGATCTATGATCTTATGAACAGCAATGACAGCAAAGTCTGTCATAGGAGTCTATTATAGGAGGAAATACCTGACCTTAAACCGTGACCTTCCATTCATTATATCATAAAAAGCAATGGCTACCATTCCATCATTTCTAAAACCTAGCCAGAAGGTCTTCTGTTCCTCAAGTTTCCAAAGTCTTCTGGAATGTACATTTACAATGTGTTGCCATGGGATCATAGTGTATCTTCAGTAAAGTCAACAGGCATTTATTAAGCACCTGCTATATGCCAGGCTCTGCGTAAAGTGCTATGGACACAAAGAAAGGCAAAAACTGCCTCTGTTCTTGTGGAGTTCACAATCTTGAGGAATACTTTCCTTATCCTATGGTAGATGGACAGCATCTTACACCAAATCCTTTAAGCACTCATTATTCTTCTTGAGTCTTACCTAATCTTCTGGATTTTGCACTGCCTGTTTGCTCTGAGGAGAGCCATCCTGGACAGGTTTAGGATGCAGGTACTGTAGTGCTCTACTTTATATATTTTTATTGCTCACATTATATTATAGAATATAGTATGTGTATATTATATCATATATTATATCTGTGCATATTGTATACAGAATATATTTATATTTATTAAACTTCTTGTCTCTCATTAGAATTTAAGCTTCTCTTGAGTAAGGATTATTTCATTCTTTGTATTTTCATCCCCAGGTCCTAGCATGGTGCCTGGCATGGAGTAGGCCCTTCAAGTCAAGTCAAATTAACAAGCATAGATTGATCAATGAGATAAAAAAGCACTGAAAAAAAGAAATAGATTGATTGAAAAAATAGATGGAATTGATCATAGGATAAGACCTCTCACTTATAAATAAATCAGGTAAGGCCCAAAGGGGTTGTGACTTGCCCAAACTTGCAAATAGCTGGGATTCAAACCCAGAATATCTGACTCTCAATTCCCACGCTGCTTTTCACCTTCAGGTAGGTTGCTTGAAGATCCAATCAATGCTCTTTCTACTTCCTCCATATTTACAGTCCTGGTACATGAGTTTTATTTATTTCTGATATCCAGTCGAATTAAATATGGCCAACCCTTACAAAAATGTGACTTGGCACTTATTCATTTGCAGAAGTGCTAGTGCCTGAGCTTCAGCGGAGCAGCAGGAGCAATTCCCCAGTGCTGGTTGCAGAGTGATATCCCTATACTGAAATATGACCATTTAAAATATCAGTTCCTGAGGGTTGCTCCAGTGGCATATATGGAAGGGAAATGAAAATACAGAGAGTATGAATCAAAAGAGTTCGATGGGTTCTCTTTGTCCCTTTCCTCTCAGTTTATCATGTCAAAGCCTTCAAAAATCAATTTATTTTTGGAATCTATGTCTGTGAATGCATGTCTTATTGTATTTTCTTCTCTGCGTCACTTCAGACTGTTCCATGATAGTTGTAAGGAAGTCAAACAGCATATTTTTGAGCCTATAAGCCTCTAGGTAGCCAGACTATAGTTACTGTGTGTCGCTCAGATGGCCAATCCTAAGTTTGGTTAAATTCAACAACTGTATTGCAATGTGGCACAGTGAACAGGAGGCTTTGCTGGGGACAAGATCTGGGTTCAAATCCAGATTTTGACACTACATATGGTACCCTTAGAAAGTCATTTTACATGTTTTAGGCAAATCTCTAGGTCTCATGCACTAAATCATTGATGGGCTGAAGGGAGTTTCCACAGCTGGAGTTCTTTCATTGTGCTCAGCATTTGGGAGATAACAACTATCAATGTAATAGTACCTGATTTTAGGAAGCTTGCTTTCTCTTGCAATAAATTTCTTTGGAGAAGTCCAATATCATGTTGAAGGGCAAAGAAGGCCTACTAACCATATCTTTTAGCTTTCAGTAAACTTTTCTCTACCCCCAATTCAGTATGAATGGGAATAAATGCTAGAGTTTGCCATGCCTATACATTAAGGGCCACATAAGTCATATAGTAGACTCATACAGCAGAGCACTGGACTTGCAGTCAGGAGGACCTGAAATCATATCCTGCCTTAGTCCACTTAAATGTGTGGCTGAGGGCAAGTCACAACTTTACTCAGTCTCAAGTTTCTCATCTAGAAAGATGAAGGAACTTTCTCCAGGTCATGCATCTACTAAAGGATAAGGCAGAGACTCAAACCAATTTTTGGTTTAAACTGTAATATTTCATCATCTATACTACACTCCCTCCAGGGATTCAGCTCAATTCATTCAATTCAATTCAATTCATCAAACAGATATTAAGCATCTACTATGTGCAAGTTAATGTACTAGGTTCTGGAGATATTAATACAAAGTTGAAATAGTCCCTGCCTTCAAAGAGCTTACACTTTACTGGAGGGATTGAACATGTAAACAGTTAAGTAAACACAAAATTCTTTCAAGTGGGAATCCTGGGAAGATGGTAGACCAAGAGATAGCTGAGGGTTGAGTTCCCACTTCACTACCCCAAATAAACAACACTAACATCAATGGGAGAGGGTCAAGAAAGAAATTGTATAGGAATGTAGGTTTTGAAAAAAGAAGCTCAGGATTTTGGGAAATGGAGTTGGGGAGGACTACATTCCAGCTATGGGACACAGATTCTGCAAAGGTTCAAAGGTCAGAGTTTTGTACTGGGAATAGCTCATAGGCCAGTTTGATCAGAAACAGCTTCTCTATCTCTACTTAGAAAAAATAAAACTTCTGAAATGGAGCTACCTAACTTCATCATTCCTATAGAGGTCACCACATTGAACATTTAAAAAAATCATTAAAATGCCCAAATTGTTACAAAACCTTGCTAATGAGGCTATGTTGAGCTTAATCCCTGAGGGGACCACAGACAGACTTCCTAACCCTGGACATCTATTTCACAAATGTATACCTTTGCTGATTAGAGGTAACAGGAGAAATATGCGAGGAAAAATGAATACCACAGCATTAACTTAGGTCCTCTGTAAAAAAAACTAGCTAGAATAATCTGAGTTGTGGCTATTATTTCTCTTTGCTTTTAAAATTAAAAGTATGTTATTTTATTACACTGGGATATAGGAAGTTATATTCTCACTTAATAAAGAACAAGTTGTCTCTTACCATCATCTTTGGTTTTAATTCTCTATTAATAATTTTTATACCATTACTGATTCTGTTCTGCTTAGTAGAGATAAGAGAAGCTAAATAGGAGTTGAGTAGTCATGCCTTCTTTACATTTTTCTTTTAAATATATTTATATTTAACAAACAAAATTTTTATTTGTTTTGTTAAATATTTCCCAATTACCTGTAAACATTTTTTTAGTGAGGCAATTGAGGTTAAGTGACTTTCCCAGGGTCACACAGCTAGTAAGTGTTAAGTGTCCGAGGCCAGATTTGAACTCAGGTACTCCTGACTCCAGGGCCAGTGCTCTATCCACTGCACCACCTAGCTGCCCCTGTAAACATTTTTAACATTCATTTTAAAACAATTTTGAGTTTCAATTTCTCTCCCTTCCTTCTGCTCTTCCTGCCTTATTGAGAAGGCAAGCAATTTGATACAGATTATACATGTTACATCATGCAAAATACATTTCCACATTATCCATGTTGCAAAAGAAAACACATACAGCAACAAAGCAACCCCCCCCCAAATAAAGAAAGTAAAAAATATATCCTTTAATCTATATTCAGACTTCATCAGTTCTTTCTCTGGAGGCATAAAACATTTTTCATCATAGGTTCTTTGGAATTTGGATTATTGCCTTGATCAGTCTGTCATAGTTGATCATCATTATAATATTATTGTTATTGTGTACAATGTTCCCCTGGTTCTACTCACTTCACTTAGCAACAGTTCATGTAAGTCTTCCCAGGTTTTTCTGAAACCATCTTGCTTGTCATTTCTTATAGTATAATAGTATTTTATCACTATCATATACCACAGCTTGTTTAGCCATTCTCCAATTGATGGGTGTCCCCTCAATGTCAAATTCTTTGCTACCACAAAAGAGTTGCTATAAATGATTTTGTAAAAATAGTCCCATTACCCTTTTAAAAATTTATTTGGGTTGAAAACCTTATAGTGGCATTGCTGAGTCAAAAGGTATGTGCAGTTTTATCACTCTTTGGACATAGTTTCAAATTACTTTCCAGAATGGATCAGTTTAGAATTCTACCAATAGTGGGTCAAACCAAATGGATGGATCCAAATAGGGGATCCACCAAATGGATCAACTTGCAACTTCACCAATAATGTATGAATATCATATTTCCCCCATATTGCCTCCAACATCTATCATTTTCCTTTTATGTCCTGGTAGTTAATCTTATGGCTGTGAGGTGGTATTTCAGTGTTTTAAGTTGCATTTCTCTGATTCCTTTGATATTTTTGACTTTTTTATTCTTTCAGATGAATTCGTTTTATCTTTTGTTTTGGTGGGGCAATGAGGGTTAAGTGACTCGTCTAGGGTCATACAGCTAGTAAGTGTCAAGTGTTTGAGGCTGCATTTGAACTCAGGTCCTCCTGAATCCACTGTACCACCTAGCTGTCCTGGATTAATCTTTTTATTATTTTTTTCTCACTTTATAAAATAATTCTTGGTAGTGTGATTGGTATGGTATTGAATAAGTAAATTAGGTAGAATTGTCATTTTTAGTATCTTGGCTTGGCCTGCTCATGAGAAATGAATATTTCTTCAATTGTTTAGATCTGTTTTTCTGTGAAAAGTGTTTTTTAATTGTTGTCCTATAGTTCCTAACAGACTTCTAAGCATATTATATTGTGTAAGGTCTAAAATTCTAGCTGTGTTGTCTAAAATCTAATGAGTGGTCACCTTAAATTAGAAGCTTTAGCAAGAGTTTAGCCTTTTAAGTATTTATTAAAGTGTATTAGAAGTTAGTGAAGAGAGAGAGAGAGAGAGAGAGAGAGAGAGAGAGAGAGAGGTAAAACAGTCTTTGTCTAACTATTTCTAAGAGCCAGCCTCTGACCTCCCACTAAGCCCAAGTCCAGAACCAAAAAGACCTGGCTTCCTTCACAGCTTCTCCCAGAATCCTCCTGTCAAACAGGAAACAGGGCCATCCAAGCTCCAAGCCAATTGGCTGGTAACACTGATTGACAGGACCCACAGGTGGCAGATATCACTTCCTGATGCCAATCTGACCTTTGAAACCCCAGAAAAGGTCATTTCCTGATGCTAAGTCACATGTGTTCTTTTCATGGTGGAGCATCCCTATAATATCTTTCTCAGCAGGTTGGTAGCGCTCTAATTCTCACAATTGTCTGCAGTTATTTTAAGTAGAATTTATCTTTCTATTTTTTCCTACTGGACTCTGTTAGTATTATATAGAAATGCTAATGATTTATGGAAGTTTATTTTATATCCTATAACTTTGCTGGAGTTGTTAATTGTTTCAAGTAGGTTTTTAGTTGATTCTCTAGGGTTTTCTAAGTATAAGATAACATCATCTATAGAAAGTGATATTTTTGTTTCCTCATTGCCTATTTTTATTCTTTTAATTTCTTTTTTTCTTGTCTTCTAATTATAGCTAGTGTTTCTAGTATAACATTGAACAATAATGGTGATAATGGAAATCCTTGCTTCACCTCTGATTGTATTGGAAAGATTTCAAGTTCATCCACACTACAGATAATACTTGCTCTTGATTATAGATGGATACTACTTATAATTTTAAGAAAGGCTCTATTTATTCCCATTTTTTCTAGTGTTTTTAATAGGAATAGGAATGTATTTTTCCAAGGCTTTTCACACATATATTGATATAATCCTATAATTTTTATTATTGATATCAATTAAGCTGGTAGTTTTCCCAATATTAAACCAGCCCTATATTCCTGGTATAATTCTTACCTGGTCATAGTGTATGATTTCTGTGATCTATTACTGTAATCTCCTTGCTAGTATTTTATTAAATTTTTTTTGGCATCAATATTCATTAGGAAAATTTATCTATAGTTTTCATTCTGTTTTTGCTTTCCCTGGTTTAGGTATCAGCACAATATTTGCATCATAAAAGGAATTTGGCAAGGCTTTATTTAGAAGTTTTTCAAATAGTTTATACAATATTGGGATTAATTGTTCCTTAAATGTTTGTTGAATTCACTTGTAAATCCATCTGGTCCTAGGAATTTTTTCTTAAGGAGCTCATTTATGACTTGTTCAATTTTTTTCTAAGATAGGGTTATTTAAGTATTCTATTTATTTTTCTGTTAATTTGGGAAGTTTATATTTTTGTAAATATTCATCTATTTCACATAGATTGTCAGTTTTACTGGCATATAAATGGACAAAATACCTCCTAATAATTGCTTTAATTTTATCTTCATTAGTGGTGCATAAACATTTTTCATTTTTGATACTAGGATTTTGGTTTTCCTCTTTCTTTTTTTAAAATAAAATTAATCAATGATTTTTCTATTTTATTTCATTTTTCATAATACCAACTCCTAATTTTATTTATTAGTTCATGATTTTTTGCTTTCAATTTTATTGATCTCTCCTTTAATTTTCATGATGTCTATTTTGGTGTTTAATTGGACATTTAAAAATTTTCCTTTTTCTAGTTTGTTTTTTAGCTGCATGCTCAATTCATTGATCTGATGTTTCTTGCTTTTATTTATGTAAAAATTAAGAGATATAAAATTTCCTCTATGTACTGCTTTGGACGCATTCCATAAGTTTTGGAATGTTGTCTCATTGTCCTCTTTAATAAAATTATTGCTTATTTCTGAAATTGGTTCTTTGACCTACTCATTCTTTAGGATTAGGTTATTCATTTTTTAATGAATTTTATTTGTGTTTTCATGGCCATTTATTAAATGTAATTTTAATGGCATCATGTTCTAAAAGGGATGAATTTAATATTTCTGCTTTTCTACGTTTTTGCTTTTTGCCTGTGAGGTTTTTATGTCCTAATACATGGTCATTTTTTGGGAAAATGCCATGTACAGCTGAGAAAAAAGTATACTCTTTTCCATTTCCATTCAGTTTTCTTCAGCTGTCTATCATATCTAACTTTTCTAAGATTCCATTCCTCTCCTTGACTTCTTTCTTCTTTTTTATTTTGGTGAGGCAATTGGGGTTAAGTGACTTGCCCAGGGTCACACAGCTAGTAAGTGTTGAGGGTCTGAGGTCGGATTTGAACTCAGGTCCTCCTGAATCCAGGGCCAGAGCTCTATCCACTGCACCACCTAGCTGCCCCTCCTTGACTTCTTTCTTATTTATTTCATGGTTAGAGTTATCTACCCCTGACTTTTAAAACATCAGCTGAAGCATGTAGATTTTGCTTCAGTTTTAATTTTAGCTCTATGTGGGTCTTCTCTGTATCAAGTGTATTTCTTGTAAACAAGATATTGTTGAATTCTGTTTTTTAATCCATTTTGCTATCTGCTTCCATTTTATGGGTTAATTTATCCCATTCACATTCACAGCTTTATAATTACTAACTGTTCATTTCCTTTTATGCTATTTAATTATGCTTATCCTTCTTTCTCTTTTTTTGTCATGTCCCTCTTCTAAAGTCTGTTTTGCTTCTGATAATGGACTTTTATCTTCCATCCCTTTTATTACCCTTTCCCCTTTTTCCTTATTCTCTTCCGCTCTCACCTCCCGTTGGGTAAGATAGATTTCTGTTGCCAATTGAGTGTGTCTATTTTTCCTCTTTGAACCAATTTGGATGCAAGTGAGGGTCAAGCTTCGCCTATCTCCCTCACCCTTTCCCCCTTTTCTGTAAAAGCTCTTTCTAGCACATCTCTTTTATATGAGATAATTTTCTCCATTCTTCTTCTCCCTTCCTCCTTCTTCAAGAGTATAATTTTTGCCTATTATTTGTTGTTGTTGTTGTTGTTTTTTTAGGGAGGCAATTGGGGTTAAGTGACTTGCCCAGGGTCACACAACTAGTAAGTGTTAAGTGTCCAAGGCCGGATTTGAACTCAGGTACTCCTGACTCCAGGGCTGGTGCTCTATCCACTGCGCCACCTAGCTGCCCCCTTTGCCTATTATTTGCATCATCCCAACATAATTGAGTCACTCTTGTGCCTGCTTTATATGTAGAATCCCAATTATCCTAATAATTATAACATTCTTAGAAGTTATAAATATTATCTTCCCATATAGAAAGGTAAAATATTTAACCTAATTAAGTATCTTGTGGTTTACCTTTCCTGTTTACCATTTTATGTTTCCCTTGAGTCTTGTATTTAAAATTAAATTTTCTATTCAGCTCTGGTCTTTTCATCAGAAATGCTTGAAAGTCTTCTATTTCATTAAATATGTATTTTTTCTTTTGAAGAATTATACTTAGTTTTCTTGATAGGTTATTCTTGGTTGTGATCCCAGCTATTTTGCCTTCTGGAATATCATATTCCAAGTGGTAGCTGCTAAATGTTATGTGATCATGTCTATGGATCCTCTGTATTTGAATGGTTTCTTTCTGGCTGTTGAAATATTTTTTCTTTTATCTGGGAGCTCTGGAATTTGGCTATAGTTTTTATGGGAGTTTTCATTTTGATCTCTTCCAGATAGTGATTGATGGTTCTTTCAATTTCCATTTTATCTTCTTGTTCTGGTTTATTGAGACAGTTTTCCTTGATAATTTCTTGAAATATGGTATGTAGGTTCTTTCTTTGATCCTGGAGTTTAGATAATTAAATAATTCTTAAATTATCTCTCCTCGATCTATTTTATAGGTTAGTTGTTTTTTCAAAGAGATATTTCACATTTTCTTCTTTTTCTTCATGTTTAGCCTTTGTTTTATTGTTTCTTAATGTTTCAAGGAGTCAGCTTCCATTTGCCCAGTTCTAATTTTTAAGGCATTATTTTCTTCAGTGAACTTTTGTACCTCACTTTCTATCTTTGATCATCTGAAATCATGGGACAGTAATGTATGGAACATAATTCTTGCAACTTTAAAAGTTGTGTGTGTGTATACACAACACACCCCCTATATATGAATACATACACATGTGAATATGTATTTATATATGTATATGTATATGTGTACCTATCTATCTGTACTATTTATCTAGGTTTGAAGGAACTTCTTTGCCTGACTGCATATTTTTTGCAAAAAATTTTTCTCTTTTTAAAAATTTTCCCCAATGGGATAGAGGATGGGAGGGAGAGAAAATAGATTTCTGTTAGTTTTTTTAAAATACAGAGGTGAAGTGGTGAGATTCTATAGATGTAAAATGTTGCATGTACTTTCAGATTACTGTATTATTAGTTTTATTTTGTGTTTACTTTATTATTAATTTTGCTTAACTGCTATACTTTGTTATGAGACTTCTCAATAAGTAGGTTTAATCTGTAATTGCAATATAAAAAGAAAACATTTCAATAAAACAACAAAAAAGGATATCATTCTATATGTTACTTTCCCTCATTTCAATTTTTGTGATAGTTAACACCAATATGCACTTTCATGAGCTCTTTGATTATGTTGTATGAGGAATGTGCTCTTTTTCCTTCAGGTATGAGAGATTTTTTTTTTTTTTTAGTGAGGCAATTGGGGTTAAGTGACTTGCCCAGGGTCACACAGCTAGTAAGTGTTAAGTGTCTGAGGCCAGATTTGAACTCAGGTACTCCTGACTCCAGGGCCAGTGCTCTATCCACTGTAACACCTAGCTGCCCCCTGAGACAGATTTTTAATTTCCTCCACCCAGAAGCTTCATAAGATTGCCTGGCATTCACAAGCACACATGAATGATGATGGGAAACAGAAACACTCAAATAATCCATTATACTTGTTACTATCCTGGAAAAGAAAATTGGACTGCTGGGACTTGGTGTGTCTATTGAATAGATATTTCCCACTCACCTCAGGTGTGAGTCCAAGCCACTCACTGCAATTATTATAAAAGGTTGGCAAGCTAGAATACTCCTGGTCCCTTATGTCCTGGCTTTAGTCCTCTAGTTACCAAGCAATGCTTATGGTGTCCCTTTCTCCATAGAGAGCCATGTTGGTAAGGAAACTGGAGGCCCTCTGGGTCCCTGGTGTCTGACACAGAACTCACAAGCTAGTCAGCTATTTTCTATTATTTGTATACACACATGTATTTGTACATGTGTGTGAGAGTGAGAGAGATAGAGAGAGGATCAATAAATGAAAAGAAAAACATTTAGTAAGTGTTTACACTGTGTCAAGTTCTGTGCTAAGTGCTGGGAATAGAGATAGAACAGGGAGATAGTCTTTTCTCTCAAGGATCTCACATTTTAATAGAGAGAAATAATATATGTAAAAAGGATACTGGCTTTGGTGTTTAAAGCCTGCAATTTAAACCTTAGCTTTTCCAGTGAGGAACTATGTGACCTTTGCAAATCTGTTCACCTCTTTGAGCCTTTGTTTCTCCATTTGGAAAAGGAGGTTAACAGTAATAATAAAGGATTGTTATGCAAGTTATGTAAAGGAGAGGGAGGAAGGAAGAAGTGGGGGAGAGAGAGAAAAGAAAGGAGAGAGAAGAGAGAAAGAATAGAAAGGCGATGGAAAGAGTATGGAGAAAGAAGATAAGAGAGAGAGAAGAGAATGGAGAGAGAGAGAAAAGAATGGAGAGAGAAGAGAATGGAGAGAGAGAAAAGAAAGAGAAAGAGAGTAAGGAGAGGGAGAGGGAGAGAGAGAGAGATTAGACATGGAATCTTAGCTTGGTTGCTAATAACATGTGTGCAGACCTGCAGAATAAGCTTCCAAATAATGTCCTTAGTAGAAGAACAGCAGCACCCCAGGGCTTTAGAGAGGTTCCCAATAGAGTGGCATCTTTTTTGAGTCTTTGTTTCTTCATTCCATCCCAGTCCCTCCTCTGCATTTGGTACATTCTGGTTTCAATATCCATTAAATAGGAGGCCCCCACCACTGCCCCTTCCCCCTGCAAATGACCCTGTGCATCTTCACTGTTAATGATTAAATTATTCCATCATAATAAGGCACTGTACCATCTTGATGCTATAACAAGGAAAATGACAACAACAACAACATTGGTCATTTAATAAGAGAATAGGACAGAACACAAAATAGATGAGAATAATTATAGTAATAACATTTTGGAGGAATAATTATGGTGTACTAGGAAAAACATACTTAAATCATCCAGCCCCAATAAAAGGAATGATATGTATAATTTTGAAAAGAAATTATTTTTAATGCTTTTTCTTTGCAAAGCTGAAATAGGATAGCTGGACGTGGCTGTGCTGAAGATGCTATTATTTATTAATCATCTGTATAAATAATAAAAGATGTAACATGGTGGTGCAATGGAAGACCTAAATTCAAATCCAGCCTCAGATACTTCCTAGCTGTGTGACTCTGAGCAAGTTACTTAACTTCTTTCCCCTCATTTTTCATATAAAATGAAAGAGTTTGACTCTTAAGGTCTTTAAGGTCTCTTCTAGTTCTAAATCCTATAAGTAGTGGTTAGAGAGCCAGGGAGACCTGAGTTCAAGTCAGCTGTGTGACCTTCAACAAATTTCTTACCTTCTCTGTGCTCCAAGAAACTCTGTAAGACAATAAGTTACATAGAAGGTGACTACTGTATCATTTGAAATTAGATGGGGAATGCCTGTCTCTGTCCCAAGTTTTAGGGAATTTAGGTGGGGTTTCTAATACATTGTTGCTTAGAAATTAGAGGCTATAGCACCAGTTTTGGACATTAAGCATTTATTAAAGCATATTAAATATTAGTAAAGAGAGAGCACATGGCTCCAAAAGTTCAGAAGCCGTACATATCTAGGATAGAGGGGAGAGAGAATGCTCAGCAAGGCTGCCTCCTTCTGCATCCCAGGCCAAGAGAGCATGCAAGAGCTTAAGCTCCCTGTGGTCTGGAGGAGAGGTGGCCCTTACACACTGCTCCAAGCTAATTGGCTAGCCTCATGCAAATCTATTGGTTTACTAGACTTGAGGGGAGTTCATGAGCAGTGGTGTTGGGATCAGAGTCTCAAGAGGACAGACCCTTTGAGGGGAAAGGCTTTCAGGTAGATGTGGTTTTAATCTCTATTATCTCTATTCCTAGTCCGAGGTCCAACTTGACTGACTCTGGGCTGGTCTTAAAAGGTCAGGCAGTTAGGCCCTCAAGTGGGGGAGTGGGGGGTGGGTCTCTAGAATCCCTCAAATCCATATTTTCTTACACTACTAGCATTATTGGAGAGATTTTCCTTATATGGGAGTTCCTATGTCATTGAAATCATAGGCCTAGTCTCAATATCTGACTCTATAGTATAGAATAAACATAGTATTGAATAGATGAATTGGGAATGACCTGTTACCTACAGAAGCATCCTAAGAAATGTGTCATCAGAAAAAGGAGGTGGGTCAGTCATAGAGGGAAAGCAGAGGATGGCAAATGGACTAGCTCACTGCTTCATTCATTCATTCATTCATGACATGATTGTGGGGTTAAAGCAAGAGGCATAAGTAAAACATTAAAGAAAAAAAAATCACAAGGAATTCTAAGCCAATCTAGAAAGCCTGGGGCTGTTATGACTTTGCCATGCTAACTTTGTATGGAAGTGGCTGATTACTTTGTTAAGAGTGTTTGCTGACATTTCAGAAACCCAAGGCATCTATACAGAAATATGAGAAGGCTCCTTAATGAGCAGATGATTCTAGACTAGATTCCTTCAGGCAAAAGCTGGAGTTGAAAATCTAGCCTAAAGGAGTGATTGTTACAGAATTAGAAACTATTCAGGAACAGACCCTCTTCCTCTAATGAAGAGGAGACTTTTCCCTCCCTCCCTTCCTTCCTTCCTTCCTTCCTTCCTTCCTTCCTTCCTTCCTTCCTTCCTTCCTTCCTTCCTTCCTTCCTTCCTTCCTTCCTTCCTTCCTTCCTTCCTTCTTCTCTTCCTTCCTTCCTTCTTCTCTTCCTTCCTTTCCTTCCTCCTTTCCTTCTTTCCTCTCTCCCCATTCCTCCCTCTCTTTTTCCATCTCTCCCTCCTTCTCTTCCTCCCTTCCTTCTTTCCATCCTTCCTTCCTTTATTTCCCTCCATCCTTTCCTTCTTTCCTCTTTCCCTCTACTCCTCCCTCCCTTTCTCTCCCTTCCTTCTCTCCCCTCCCTCCTTTCCTTTTTCCTTTCTCCATTCCTCCCTCCCTTTCTCCCTCCCCTTTCCCTCCCTCTCTTTCTCCCTCCCCTCTGCCTCCCTTCCTTCTTCCCTCCCTTCTTCCTCTCCTTTCCTTCTTTCCCTCTCTCTCCATTTTTCCTTCTCTTCCTCCCTCTCTCCCTCCCTTCTTTCTTTCTTTCTTCCTTCCTTCCTTCCTTCCTTCCTTCCTTCCTTCCTTTATTTCCTCCTTCTTTTCCTTATTTCCTCTCTCCTTCCATTTCTCTCCCTTCCTTCCTTTCTCTATCTCTTCCTTCCTTCCTTCCTTCCTTCCTTCCTTCCTTCCTTCCTTCCTTCCTTCCTTCCCCTCCTTTCCTTCTTTCCTCTCTCCCTCCATTCCTCCCTCTCTTCCTTCCTTTGTTCCTTCCTTCCCCATTGAATAAGTGCCTACTATGTGCTAGTCTTAATATGAGGGTCTGCATAGATACAAATGCTGGCTCTTTCCCTCGGGGAGATTTCAGAGAACTGAGACTATTAGTCCATTTTCCTCATCAAGAATTCTCTCTATAGTGTCTCCAACAAACTATCATCCAGCATCAGCTAGTTAGGAGAAACTCTCTGCTTCTGAGGCAGCCCACTGGTGGAAGCTCTAATAGTTTTTTTTTTTTTGGTGGGGCAACGAGGGTTAAATGACTTTCCCAGGGTCACACAGCTACTAAGTGTCAAGTATTTGAGGCTGGATTTGAATTCAGGTCTACCTGAATCCAGGACCCGTGCTTTATCCACTACATCCCCTAGCTGTCCCAGAAGCTCTAATTGTTAGGAAACCTCTCCTTATATTTGACCAAAATCTTCCATGTAACTGGCACCCAGTGATGGCAGGGGTGGGGGTTGGGGGGGGAGGAGAGGGTCAAACAAAATGTGTCTAATTTCTTATTCATAGGACAGCCTTTCAAATGTTTGAAGGTAGTATTATTTCCACCAGGTATTCTCATCTGCAGGCTATATCCCCACTTCCTTCAAGTAATCCTTGAGTGACATATTCCCTAGTATCTTCACCATCCTAGTAACTCTGGAATATGCTCCCATTTGTCCCTCTTCCCTTCTATCATTCAGAACCAAACATATAGTCCAGAACACACAGGGACTATAATCATTCTGGACATTATACCATCTTAATATGGCCTAAGATGACATTAGCTTTTGGGGGCACCTATGTCACAGTGTTCACACATATTAGACTGGCATACACATCTCTTTCTATGCCTTTCTTATCCAATTCTCTCTCCTGGTTTTCCTTCCACCTGTCTGGCTACTTCTTCCCAGTCTTCTTTGCTGTTATCTTCTTCTAGGTCAAGCCTGGTAGCTGGGAGTATAACACCACGGGGCTTTGCCCTGGGTTCTCTTCTGTCTGTTTTTTCTCTATATAATTTCACTTGAAAATATCATCAGCTCCAATGGATTTAATTATCATCTCTATGTTGATCATTCTCAGATTTACTTATTTAGCCTTAACCTGTCTGCTGACCTCTAGCCTTGTATTTCCAACAGTCTATCAGACATCATACAGCAGCTAATAAGTATCTGAGGCCAGATTTAATGTAGGTATTCCTGGCTCCAGGCCAGGAATACTACTGTGTCATCTGCCTCTAAGAAATGTTTCCTGATTGACAATATAATTATGCAGTTGATTTTTTGAACCATCTATAAGACTTTAAATTAATTTCTAATAAATTACATCTTATTCTATTCAACTAACTATCCTGGTTTGTTGAGATTCTTTTTGTATCCAGACTGTCATGTGTATTAATGATCCTTCCCAGATTTGGGTCATCTAACAATATTTATTACACACAACTTCACCTTAACTGCTGATAAAATATGGATTCTTTTTTATTTCCATTTATTTATTTATTTATCTATCTATCTATCTATCTATCTATCTATCTATCTATCTATCTATTTATTTATTTATTTATTTATTTATTTATTTATTTATTTATTTATTTATTTATTTATTTATACGGCTGATAGAAAAAATGTTGAACAGCTCAGTGCCATTTCAGATTCCTTGAGACATCCTACCTGAAGACCCCATAGACATTGGTATCCATCCATTGGATGGATCCATCTAGCTGTTTAGTTCCTATTTCACTTAAACTAGCTCACATCTTTCCATATTGCCCTTTACGGTGGTATGAGAAAACAGGTATATACCACCTTCTCAAAATAAGTTCTTTCAGAGGCAGCTTTGGTATGACAAAAGTCTTTATTGCATTCTCATGAGAATGAAGCACCCACAGTAAAGCCAATTAGTGAGTGCCAATGCTGAGAGGGCTCTGCCTATATTTATCCTGAGCCGGAGCCACTATAAGTTGCTAGACTCAGGTTCAAAATCTTCCTGGAAGAGTTCTAGCTAAATCCTCCTTGATATGTTATCCCTTCCATACACATACACCTTCATGCAACCTATGATAGAAAACTGAATGGAGATTTTAGAGAGGGGAAGAGAAGTCAATATTCATAAACTTATGTTAGTACAGTAGTGACTCGGATTGAATTTTTACCTACTTTTACTAGGACACTGGTGAGAGTCAACTCAAGCTGTTTGCTATCTCTCCCCTGAAAAACTTACTTTTCTCTGCCTTGAATTGATGGAATTCATTAGATAATATTGCCCTGCTATTCCTTATATAGCCATGGACATGCTTTTCCCTTGAGAAGAGTCCACTATTTATCAAGCTATTACTGTTTCTCACAATAGTATCATAAGAGGCTCTGTCAAATGATTGGTCTTATAAGATTTAGCTATGGTGGGTCCATGGCATTACTATGGTTTGCCAGTTTAATGACTGTGCAAAAACCCAAAAAAGATTATTATTGTCTTTTTGAAAATGTGTTAGATAGATGATGTAACATTTACCTTTATGAAGCTGGGTTGATTCTTAGTGATCATTTCTCTTTCTAAGTGCTCACATCTTAGTGATACCTTCTAGAATTTTTTCCAGCATCAAGGTCAAATTCTATGGCCTTTTCTTTGAAGACTCTAGCCTCTTATTTTGAAAATCAGGATGCCTCTCTTCAGTCCAGAAGCTTTCTACTTTTTTCCAGTTAGTTCTTTTTCTTCATATTCTTTCAAGTTTCATTAATCATGGATAGCAGCCATACTTGTTAGTTCTCCCAGTACCTGGAGATATAATTCATTTAGGTCTGAGGATTTCAATTCAGTGTCATAACTATAACCTCCTCATTTATTTGGGATTACAACTCCCTGTTGGTCAACCTTCCCAGTCTGATCCCAGTTTTCCAAGAAAACAGAAATAAAATAGCAATCGAGCATTTTTTCATTTGCTCTAATATCCATTATTACCATCCTACTTACCCCAGGAAATGGACCTCCTCACTGATCTTTTTATCTGCTATACAGCTACAAATGTCATGCTTCATCCCATTCTGAGCATTCTCTCTTCTGTCAAGCTTTATAGAGGACTCTCTTCTTTCTTTGCATCCCTCCTGTCTTACCTGCCTTACTGATGAGTGCCTACCATATATACATAGTAATTCCTTTACCTTCTTTCATCCATTTAAAAAGGAGAGATGATCATTTCAATGGTGAGTGCACTCTCTGAGTCATATAACTCAAGATGAGAGGATCTGTCTGCAAAACATTATGGGACTATGATGCTTTGGAAGGGAAAGGCTTTCAAGATATTAGGTTTCAGTGAATGGCTTCATCATGGTGATTGCAGGAAATTTTATCTGCCTTTCTTACAAAAGGTCAGGTCTTTCAGCAGTATCCTTTCATTACCCCATAGCCCATCTTAAAAAATTGCATTAACTTCCTGACAAGTAACATAGAAGGAACAGAATCAATTGCCTTGGATAGATATAGTGTTAGTGTGCATGGGTTCCTAGAGGTTGTGAAGTTTACGTGGTATTAAAATGACAGACAAAAGAAATAAACCACCTCTCCTGGGCTTCTTATGAGTACTGATATAATCTCCTTGTGCTGAGTCCTGGTTGTTTTATCACTAAGTGTCAGCTCCCTTAATCTTTTTTTTTTCTTTTCTGGGCAATGAGGGTTAAGTGACTTGCCCAAGGTCACAGCTAGTAAGTGTCAAGTGTCTGAGGTCAGATTTGAACTAAGTTCCTCCTGACTCTAGGGCCAGTGCTCTATCCACTTCACCACCCAGCTGTCCCCTTACCTCCCATAATCTTAAGACTTCACTAATTTTTGCCTTGGAACTTTGTAGAGCCTCCCATATAATCATGCATAATGATTTGAGCCTCCTATATAATCATGAATAATAATTTGACCTAACTATCCACACAGGAAAAATCAAGTGGATGAAGAATGCCAATTATCTAGACTATGACATATAGTTAGATAGATGATCTATAGTACTCACTCATCAGCATGTTTACTGGGCCTTGCATGAGATTCACATAAAATAGACATTTCCAGTTATTATTTACATCACTGTGGGGAATGCCTATGTCGAAGAGGTCATAGAACCATTGGCTCATTGGATTCTCTTTTTATAATACTTCGGAGCACTAATGAGAAATGGCTTAAAGAATTTGGAAAATCTTTCCCTTCTGAATTTTAATGGAGAAGCTTCTGGGTCAAATCTCTATGAGAAATTGGCTTGCCATGTATTCAAAACTGAAAAACTATAGAAACCCTCTAAAACAAACAAGTGCAAGCCAGTTTGGGCTTTGTGACTTATAGCGGTCAGGAGCACCAAGTTAGATGGAGTTGATATTAGTTTCCATGCACCATTACCAGATATAAAGATATGAAAGCCTGAGGGCCTTGGAGAGTGGGTTCAACCACAACTGACGGATGGCTCATTTATTGAGGCCAAACATATAGAGCCCAATGACTTAGTTGAGTTTGGGGAATCTTGCATTGTTCTTAACTCATTGTTCAGTCATTTTGAGAAAGGAAAGTCAAAGAAAATACCCTTGAGTTGTGTGTGTGGGTATGGGAATATATGTTTTTTTTTTTCTGGGGATGGAGTAGGTAAGAAAAGGCTTAAATCATTTTGACTTTCCGTTCTTTAATATTACCTTGTATGGATTCTGTTGTTCATTTCTTTAGTTAGCATTTAGGGCAATCGTGGCCTAAGGGAATCAGTCAAAATATAGGATGCTATTCTTCCAGTTGTCTCAGAACTAGCTTACTGAGCCCAACTGCCTGTCTCAAGGCAGGGTCCCTATGATGCATTAGTGAAGAGAAGGCCCTGTCCAATTCCTTCCTGTCCTTAATGAACTGTTCTTGGAATAGGAAGAGATTGTTTTTTAAGTCATCTTGACTGTTCCCCAATTTGAAGCCATCAGGGATGGGCAGACTAGATTGAAGCACCACCAAGAAGAATCAGGGTAAAGGATGACATTCAAGGAGCTTAGGGTCAAGAAATGGTGGTTTGGTGAAAATGGACGGTCACATTTTAGAAGGTCCATGTACTCCATTGGTGTCCTTGTGATGTCAAGAGAAATCAAGGAAAATTTTCAGGTGACTGAGTAACCTTTGGGGTGAGCTGATGGGAGAACATGGATGAGAGATGTGCCAGATGGATGGATGAATGAATTAATCATGAATAGATGAATGAATGAAAAAGTATTTATTCGGATCTTACTTTGGGGCAGGTGCTTTCTAGGTCACAGTATGGTCTGAGATCCACTTGAGTGTTTGAGTATTGACTGTCTTTTAAAGCCAGTCTTGTTTTTAATAGCATAGATGGATGACATTTCCTTTCTTTCTGCTGTAAATAATGGTTGTGGAACACTGTAAAAATGCCAAGTGATTTATAAATGCTTGATAAGGAGAGCAGCAGTGGGAGCAATAATGTCTTCTGGCCCATTTGGGAAGGCAGGGACCTGAGTGTTACTTATTGTTATGCATTGTGATGAGGGGAAGGGGCATATTTCAGGAACAGGCTACCAGTCATCATTAAAAAGGACAAATGGACAAGACAGGGTTGGAAAGTTCTCACTCATAGAAATACCTGCTTCCCAAAGGAAGGGGAATTTAAAGAAAGCATGACATCTGTGTAAGGGAGCAGTATCACAAAATGGAATAATAATGATAGCTAGCATTTTATAGCACTTTAGGGTTTACAAAATGCTTTATAAAAGTCTTATTTTATCTTCACAAAATCCATAGGAGGCATGTGCTGTCCTCATTTCACAGATGAGGAAACTCAGGGAGTCAGAGGTTAGGGGACTTGGCCAGGATCACAAAGCCAATAAGTATCTGAGGAGGGATTTGAACTTAGGTCTTCCTGACTCCAGGCCCAGAGTGCTATCCACTGTACCACTTAGCTGCCTTAAATTGAAGGAACATTGAACCCACAATCAAGAGCCATTAGATTTGTAATGTGCCTCTGCTATTAAAAAGAGTTTAGAGTTAGAAGGGACCAATATAGATTGGCACTTTCTCTGGGACTCAGGAAGTAGCCTTAAGACAGTTGTTTGGGTTACTAAGAGGGAAAATAACATGACCAATGACATAAAGTCATCATGTATCATAGGCAGGCCTGGAATGCTGTTATTCTTGACTCTGAGGCTGGCCCTGGATCTATCATGCCATGTGGCTTCTCACTAGTTCTGCTGCAAAATTAGTCAAACTATTTAGTTCTTTGTGATTAAACCAGATACTAGCTCTAGGACATGAAGGAGTCCCATCTCCTCATTTTGTAGACAAGGAAATTGAGGTTCAGAAAATCTACATGACCTTTCCAAGATGCAATATGTTGTGTTCATCAGAGAAAGGACCCAAACTCAGGTCTACAGGTCAAGAGAAGCTAACCAGTCTAGCCTGGCTAGAAATGTATCATACGCAAAGAAGGAGTCATATGATGAATAGAATTAGATTGTGGAAGGAAGTCCTTCATTGCCAGGAGAAGAAAGTTGCATTTTTTGTATTTTATCCAGAAGTGCTTAAAAAAGAAAAAAATAAGATTGGACTTTGAGAAAGTAAAAGTTTTAATGTCTGAAAGTATTTTTGGGGGAAGAAGTTGGGGGAGATATCTAGCATCATTTCCATAAAATTAATATTAAGACCTAATTTCCCAACTGGAATCTCACCTGGTTCAGCTCTCCTCTTTCTCCTTCATCCCCCTTCTAGTTTCCCTTTAGTACACATATTTCAGTTCCTACATTTCCCCCATTCTTGGTACCTGGAACATAATAGGTGCTTACTAATTGTTTATTGAATTGAATTGAAATGTGATGCAATAAACGGGACTTTTGATTTGGAGTCAGAGATCTTAGCTTTGAATCTCAGTTCTTTCAATTATTACTCCTGTGACTATAGTTACTTAACTTACTTGGGCCTCAATTTCCTCATCTGTAAAGAAGGGGATTTGTTCACTCATTTTTCAGTTGTGTCTGACTCTTTGTGACCCCTTTGGGAGTTTTCTTGAAGAAGATCCTGGAGTGGTTTGCCATTTCCTTCTGGAGCTCATTTTACAGATAAGGAACTGAGGCAAACAGGATTAAATGACTTGTCCAGGGTCACACAGTAAGCATCTGAAGTCAGATTTGAACTCTGGTCTTTCTGACTCTAGGGCCAGCGTTATATCCACTGCAGCACCACCTAGCTACCTTAGATGCCCTCAGAGGTCCCTTTAACTTCCAGATCTGTGATCCTTACATGAAGTTTCTCTAGTAAGAAATGTCCCCTGTGGTATCATAGTGATTTCTTTCATTTGGCATTGGCTTGGGTTTTAAGTTTAATTATGCAGTAGGAGATAGCAGATCATTGATTCCCTGGCTGGAAATTCACACTTATGGAAATGAAAGCTTTCAGGTTCTAAGCAGATACCAGCCCATATGTTTGAGTATTTTCTGTGCATGTAAGTCTTGGAATGATTTCAAGACCTAGGTATTCTATCTCCCTTTCACCTGACATTTAGCCTTCCATTTGTAATTAAAAAATACTTTCTACTTGTTTTTGAGTAGGAAAGACAGAGTAGGGGGTGGGAGGCTCTCACCTCTGAAAATGTTTTATTTCCAAACAGTTGCTAGGAATGTGTGGCATCGCCTTAAGTGGGAAAATGAGGGTTAGATGTTAGGGCTGTTGTTGTTGTCCTTCATTCTCGAAGAGGACCAGTGACATCATGGGGTGATGACATGAATGTAAACAGGATTGAAGTGAGGTAAAGCTGTGCAAAGTCACCAGCTTCACTCTCCCCTCCAGAGTCATCGGAATCCAGTGGCAAGACAAAGGTAAGATGACTGGCGATAGTTCAGCATGTTAGGGTTAGGGTGAGTGGAATTGTAGCTATGGTAGGGATGTGTGTGGGAGAAGTAGGATGAACAAAAAACTGAATGAGAGAAGAGATATTTATTAAGGGTGTGTGTGTGTGTGTGTGTGGTCAAGGGATATGATGAAAGGGGAAAGGGGATGATGCTTGACTCTAAAGAACATTGTAACATATGCAACATTGATCAGAATATGACATGTGATAGAGTACACAATAAGATAATATGGTACAACAATTATTAAGCACTTCCTGTGTACAGAGCACAGTTATTTCATTAGTGCTCATCCTAAGCCTCTTTCTTGGTGGGCTAAGACTTATTAGGTAACCTTGGTATTTGGCAGTCTGAAGAAGTTTAGTGGACAGAAAGCACTATGACCCAACAGCGTGAAATGGGAACGAAGAAAATTAATGTGATCTTAGGCTGTAGTAAGATTGTCAGGGACTATCTAGGCTTAAGGATGCCACAGTCCCATTTTGCTCTCTACTGATAAGCTAGGATGTGTCCAGTGGAAGGAAGGAAGCAAGGATGGTGAAGGACCCTGAGCTCATTTCACAGGAGAATCAGTTGAAGGCAGTGGGGATGTTTATCTTGGAAAAGAGAAGACTTTGGAGGGTGGGGGAGAGATGACCCTTGTAGAGGAAGATTCTGAAAATTCTGCTTGGCCACAGAGGGTAGAACAAGGAACTATTGGGAAAAGGTACCAAGAGACAAATTTAAGCTTGTTGTCAGGAAACAGGCCAACAATTTTAAATAGAGTTTTCTAGGAGTAGAATAAACTGCTTCTATAAGTAGTGTGCTTTCCTTCACTGGTCTTCAAGCAAGGACTATAGATGATCATTTGTTAGTTATGTTGTAGAAGCTTTTTCAAGTATGGGTTAGACTAGAGTCAATCAAGGATTCCTTCCAACTGAAATTTTATGATGCTACGATTTTAGGAATAAGTGATTTGATTTACTTGAACATGCATTTATTAAGCACTTATTATATGTAAGGAATACTTAGGAATATAAAGACAAAGTGAAATACTTCCTGTCCTAGAAGAATTTATATTCTATTGCAGGATAAAATCCTTATACAGAAGAGTAAATATCAAGTAAAGGGGGAAGTAAGTGGAGATAATATAACTAGGATCATTAGGAAAGGTCTTGTACCATAGACAGAATTTTAGCTGAACCTCGAAGGAATATAGGGATTCCAAGAGATAAGGATGAGGAAGGAGTGCATTTCAGGAATGGGGGATATCTAGTGGAAAGACTTGGAAGCCAGGTGGAAATGGATCATATTTTATGAGGAACAACAAGAAGACCAATTTAGCCAAAAAAGTAAGGTCAATGGTGGGGTGTGCTATGCAATAATCTCAGAAGAACATTGGAGCTGGAAAGTAAAAGGATTTAAATGCTAAACTGAGGAGTCTTCATTTTATCCTGGAGCCAATATAGACTTATTGAAGATTCTTGAATTGGGGGATGACAGGTAAGTCAAAAAGTCAATAAATATTTCACAAGTGCTTACCATATACCAGGCACTGTTCTAAGAGCTGAGGATATAAATCCAAGCAAAAATAAAGTCAGTCCATGTCCTCAAGGGATGTGGTCAGAGTTGTGCTTAATAAGATTATTTTGGAAACTGGATGTATCCTGGATGGAAGGGGAGAGATATTGGAAACAGAAAAACCAACTAGGAAGCTATTTCAATGGTCAAGGTGAGAGGTGATGGGGACCTGAGCTAGGGCAGTGGTGTGAGTGGGAAGAAGGGAACTTATATAAGAGCTGTGGTAGGTGTGGAAACAGAAAGCTTTAGCAACTGATCAGAGGGTGAAGAGTGAAGAGTGACTTTGAGGTTGTGAATCTGGATAACGGCAAGGATGATCTGCCCTTGATAGAATTAGGGAGGTTAGAAGGAAGGATGGGTTTAGGGATAAAGATAATGAATTTTGTTTGAACATCTTATGTTTGAGACACCCATTTGGGGCATCCATATGGAGATGTCTGACAGGTCATTGATTATATGGGACTAGAACAGAAGAAAGATTAGGGATGGATATAGAGATTTTGTTGTCATTCACATAGAAATGATCATTGGACCTATGAGAGCTGATAAGATTTGCTCTGTCTCTATTTCTCTTTTCTCACACACCCAGCCACACGCCAGCACAACCACTAACATCCCTACACAGAGACATACATGCAAAAAAATTAAATCCATGCCTCAGAAAATCCCCAAAGAAAGTGTAAATTGGGAATGGGGGACTTAGGATGGTTTTATAGTAATCTTTTTTGTTTCAAATAAAACATTCATGGACCTTTTTATAGGCTGGTTAGAGAAACTATAGCCCTGACCAAGTAAGAGGCCCAGTGGTGTATTTCATTTAGCCATAATTTACAGATGTTCCTGATCTGCTGGGGAAAATTGAATTATATTATATAACTGAATTCTAGCATGATTTCCAGAATGTGCTGCATCTCAAGTCTGCCAGAGTGTTCAGTTAGTTATTCATACCCTTATCATTGGCTTCAAATATGGTCAACTTTTCTCGATGAATGGAGATTTCTTGATGAAAGTTCTCTCTGAGGTGGCCTGTTGGTTTGCTGTCAATCCCACTCTGTCCATGTGGTTCTATTTGATCCATTTGATGAGATACTCAACACAAGAAGGAGTGACACCTTATGTCAGGTACATTCTGCTGACGTAAATATTTTAAAGCCTGAAGTCTTAGGGACCAGATAAAAGAACTGAATCCTATTCAACCAATTGAAATCATGACTGAAAACTGGTTACCCCTAGGGCCAAATGTGCCTCTAAGTCACACTGAAACTCAGGGAGTCAGAATCAGGGGGCCTGGGGCTGACTTCTTGTTTTTCCATTTGTTAGCCATGTTACTGGGCAGAGTGCTTTCACATCTGGAGAGATCTCAAAGGCATAGAAAGTTTGGTTCAGCAACAACTTTTATAGAAAGGGGAAGGGCCAACTAGGATGTGTTGGCATCCTGGGCTCCTGTTCTCTGCATACCTATAACTGTCATACTTGTCTTTCCTATTGGTATCACAAACTTAACACGTTCAAATTTTAACTAATGATCTCTCCTTGAAGTAGTCCTTTCTCCAGGCTTCCCTATTTTTGCAGCATCATCCTTCCCATTTTCCTGGCTTAAAATATAGGAATTATCTTTCACTAGCCAAAGCAACAAGCATTGATTAAGCACCTATTATGTGCCAGGCATTGTGCTGACTCCTGGGGACACAAAGAAAAGCACAGTTCCTGTGTCCAAGGAGTTCATGATCTAATGCACCATTTCCTAAATATCACTTGACAGATCTCCCCCCTCCTTAAATAAACATTTTTATTTAAAGTTTTGAGTTTCAAATTCTTTCCCGCCTTCTCTCCCTGAGGTGGCAAGCAATCAGAGGGGGCAGCTAGGTGGCACAATGGATAGCACACTGTCCCCGAGTTCAAATTTAACTAGCTGTGTGACCCTGAGCAAGTCACTTCACCCCCAATTGCCTTAAACATCTGAGGCCATCTCCAGTTGTCCTGCTATAAATCTTGCCACTGGACCCAGATGGATCTGGAGGAGAGAGTGAGTCTGGTGACCTTGCATAGCCCTCCCTCACTTAAGTCCAATTCAGTGCAAATCAGGACATTGCCTCCTGATGTCATGGTCCTCTTCGAGAATGCAGGACAAATAGCAAGCCATCTGATACAGGTTATACATTTGACAGATCTTTCTTGCTTACAATGTTCTTCTGGTGAGCTTTCTCACTAATTTGCTACTTTCCCTCTGGCTACTGGAGCACAGATTCCTAATAAACGTAGTAGAATACCCCCATCTTCTGCTTTTTCAACCTAGAATCCAGAAGACAAGATGAGATTTCTCAACAATCTCCTTCCACAGCGAGTTGATTGGCCACTCCTCTTCTTGTGGTTCAGTTGTTTTTAGTCATGTTTGACTCTATGTTATCCCCTTTTGGGTTGTCTTGGCAAAGACATTGGAGTGATTTGCCATTTCCTTCTCCAGCTCATTTTATAGATGATGAAACTGAGGCAAACAGGGTTAAGTGACTTGCCCAGGGTCATGCAGCTAGTAAATGTCTGAGGCCAGAATTGGAACTCAGGAAGATGAGTCTTCCTGACTCCAGGCTCCACAATATCACCTAGCTGTCCAATCCTATAGATTCCACTTTTGAAATGTGTTTCAGACTACCTTGCTTCTATTCCTCAGGGAGTACCCTACTATCTCTCACTACCTCTTCTCTGGAATGTTGCAACGGTCTCCTAAAGGATGCCCTGCTTTCAGCCTTGATCCCCTCCAAGACACTCTTCTTTACCACTTCCAGACGAATTTTCTTAAAGTACTGATCTGAACTCACTGTTCCCTAACTCAAAAAGCATGAGAAGCCTTCACTGTCTCCACCTTCCTCTAGATCAAAATCTTTAGCTCTGGAATTCAAGGGTCACTATGATATAGCCCCAGCCAACCCTTCTGGTCTTATCTCCCTCTATTCTTCTTCATGTAACTTACACTTTGGCTAAACTGGATCATTCATGGTTCCTCAGAGAGGCCTTAATGATTTCCTCCTTTCTTTTCTTTTTTTCTACACTATTCTCTGGGGGCAAGTAGGTGGCACAATGGATAGAGCACTGGCCCTGGAGTCAAGAGGACCTGAATTCAAATCTAGCCTCAGACACTTGACACTTACTAGCGGTATGACCTTGGGCAAGTCAACCTCAATTGCCTTACCCCACCAAAACAACAAAAAAACCCCCACAAAACAACAACAACAAAACAAAACAAAAATACCACTATATCTGTAAATAAATTTTTGCAAACTACATGTGACCCACCCCAATTTATGGACTGTCTCTTCCATGAAGTTTTCTCTGATCTCTTTAGCTTGGAGTAATAATAGGTCTCTTCTGGATATCTATAACACTTTGTCTTGAATGGCACATCCTTTATTGGAGTAAGTCTCATTTCCCATTCCAGACTGTAAGCTTGTGGGCAAGGATGGTGTTTTATACAACATAGCCCAGAACATCTGGCTTGGTGCCTTTTTCATAGAAGGTGCTTAGGAAATATTTGTTGAACGAGTGATCAAAAAATAGGTTGGGGGTTCCTTTAGGCTTGCATTCCCAAATGTAATCAATGAAAATTTATGGAATAAGTAAGAAAAAACAATTTTGGATCTTTATTAGTATGTTCCACCTTCACTGAGTAAATGGAAATTACCCAGAGGATCTTACATATGGATTCACTGCTTCCTGTGTTGAATTAAAGGGTGTTTTCATACTCAGCTGTGTCACATGATAGACAAGTAATGGAAAGGGCTGTCCCTGGCTCAGATTGAAATAGCCAGTCAAAATTCTCAGAGGATATAGTTAGAAATGAGTCATCATTAATCTGTCCTTCAGGAATAATAATAACAATAATAATACCATTTATATGGCACTTTAAGGTTTGCAAAGCTAGAGGCTTTCTTGATATTTTGTAGTTTTAATACATGATCAGCCCACCTCTTTCCCCCCTCATCTCTTTGATTTAAGCTGCTGTGTGTGTGTGTGTGTGTGTGTGTTGTATGTACATGTCACCATTGGCAATATTACACAGACTATTTGCACCTTCCCTGAGTCTCTTCACTGCTCTGTGGGTGACCCAACATTAGGATTTCTTTGATATTTTGTTGTTCCATGAGTCACGGGCAGTATCACGGAATAATACTGCTATGTTCTCTTTTAGCCCTTGGTGTTTGTCTTTGGTGTCTCCTCCTTTGTAAAAGCAATTTTGACTCAGAGTAGGGCAGCTCTCAATGTACAATGGGGATGAATATGTTATTTTTCCTGTAGTACTTGTACTTAAATCAAATTTACTGCATATCCTCTGGCTCTTCTCTTCACTTGGGCCCTAATGCTATTCTGTAGCATGTCTAAGAATTGTGATCTTTACTAACCTTAAGCATGTTTTCTACAAAAAAACTTCTTTGTCTAATTCACTTTTGATGTGACATTGCACCTGTTTTTCCCTTTTGGCCCTTCCTTTGTAGCTGTCAGCCGCAACATTACCCAAAAGTCCATGAAAAATTTCAGTAAATGAAAAACTAACTCTGTTGTGAGTTTGGTTGGGTCTTCCCTTGCACTGCTACATTTGCAGGTGCAGAGCAGCATGGCATCTACTGGAAAACATGCAGCTGATGTGAAGCCCTGTGAGGTTGAAAGACATCATTAAAGTGAATGTAGAAATCTCTTGGAAGTCTCCCCAGCAATTTTCTTAAATGTATCCAGCTGGTCTTCCCATCCATTATTACGGTCTGACTATAGACATGACTCTTGTTTTCCATGCAAAACCCAAGGTGAAGTTTATCTTGGTTGGAAAATAAGGGAGCCAGCTGTAGGGTTGGATATGTCTCCCACACAGCTTGGCATGTTTTCTCTCTGTCTCCTACATTTTCTTCTTACATTTGTTATTTCCTGTTGCAACAGCTCTACTCTCTATTTCAGGTTGGTTCCACTGTGTGAAAACCAAGGCAGGAAAACATTGTGGAAACTTAATAAATTTCACAGTTTTGCAAACTATGTGTGACTTCCCTGACTGTGGGATAAGATGGCAAAAGCAAGCTCTAAACGATAGCCAAAAATTGCCTGGCCAGGGGATGGAAACGTCATCTAGGGAAGTCTTGGTTTAGTATGTTCTCAAAACCAATCTCTTCCTTCTTTTGTTGCAGAGGGAACAGAGTTATTTCATTTTATTACAGAGTCACTTCATCTCTGATTTGTCAGCCTGGGCCATAGTAGAGAATGTTTGTTAATTGGAAGAAAGTCTAATGTGTAGCTGAATAATAATGCTTCTCCCTTCCCCTAAGGCAGTTCACAAAGAGTATCTGATATGAGATTTGCACTCAGGTCCTCTGGTTTCTGAGCCAATGTTCCCTCCATTGTACTGTACTGCCTCAAGAATGCTCAAGTAGTGCATTGAAACATTCAGTAGGGATATTTTCCTGATCAGCTATTCCCTTTTAGGACAACTGAGGTAAATATTGCTTATAAAAAGGGTGTAGATTCAGTCATTTGGAGTTACTGAAGTGTAGAACATCATCTGTTTTCTTGAGTGGCTAGATACTAAAATGCCAAGGTAGAGTTAAACTTGGCATTTAGCTGGTGAGGTTTAATGCAAGCAATAAAATTGGGTGCACAGACTGAGTTGCTAAAAAAAGAATATATTTTCATTGGGAACACACAAAAATCTCACAGTGAGCACAGATAACAGATATTAATATTAAAATGAAATGAGCTTATTTTAAAGTTAGAAGTGGCTAAGAGAATTAATTCATGGATTGTATGAAGTAGGGAATGAGCATGGAACATATAGATCCCTGGTCACTGTTCCTAGAACCCAAAGGTTGGACCCATTGTCCAGGTACAAGCAGCAGGACACAGGTGGTAGCCAGAGACAGGTGTGTAGTAGCTGGAATACTTGGGGTTGGGCAGCTGTTAGGCAGGAGGAGTTGTGCAAAAATGGCCTGGGCTGTCAAAGGAGGTCAAAGTCTTTCATTAGAGGTCATTAAGTGAAGGTTATATTATCATTTTGGGAGTGGGGGTGGGATATAGTAGACAGTTTTCCAGTTTAAATATTTATTAGACTAAATATCCATTGCTGTCTCCTCTAAATCTGAGATTCCAAAGTTATAAGACTATGTAGAAACATAATTCCTAGGAGGGTGGTAAGGTCAATGTTCCACCAAAGATGCTGAGGTATTGGTATTGTTCAGAAGGAGGGATTCAGATAGAAAGGAAAGCAAGAGCAGAACGGCTGGGGAACATTCAGGTATACAGTGGCAGCAAGGTGCATAGTGGATAGAAAACCAGGCCTGGAATTAGGAAGGCTTGGATTCAAATCTTCCATCAGACACTTACCAGTTGTGTGGCTCTGGGCAAGTCACTTCTATTTGCCTCAGCTTAGTCATCAGAAAAATGGGGATAATAATGGTATCTACCTTCTGGGGCTGTTATGAGGATCAAATGTGATAAGAATTTCAAAGTGCTTAGCACAATGCCTAACACAGTAAGGGCTATATAAGTGTTAGTCATCATCACCACCACCTCCCCCTCTGCCCTCATCACTACCATCATCATTGTCATCATCATCACTAGTCAGGAAATCGGGACACAAAGGGGGAGGGGCTAAGCCTCAAAAGTTAGAGGGAGAGAGAAACAATGCTGTGCTGGAAGTCCAAAGTCAAGGTCAGGGCAACTATTATTTTTCTAGAACCAGATTACATAAGCAGATCAAAATGGGACCAATCAATAAGCCAATAAACAAATAAAGCACTTATTAAATGCTTAAGCCAACCAGGCAATGTATTAAGCCTGGGGATCTAAAAGTAAATTTGAAACAATATCTGCCCACAAGGAGTTTGCCTTCTGTTGGTGTCAATGATGAGTAGGGAGTTGGAATGGTTGTTGGCTCTAAGTTTGTTGTTTAAATTTAATCAGATCCAATTAAACTGCTGGTTAAAGTTATGACTTCTGCAAAGGTTTTAATTAATATAATATGGTTGGATGAAAAGAAAGGGGACTAGCTAGTTTGTAAATGACCTGAGTCACACTGGTAGAAAGAAGGAATCAAGGATTGAGAATGGGGATAAGTGCTGGCTTGAATGAGAGTCACTTCTGTCCAAGGTTCTGACCATCCATTGCTCTACATATAGACACATTGCTACCACACATGATACATTAGATTTTATTTACAATCATTCCAGAAAAGCTCGGTACAACTACAACAAATAAAATAATCAAAAATACTCAGATAATTTGAAGCAAATTGTAGTATAAATTGTTCTGGACTTGGACTAAAGAGAAATCAGGATCCTTTGACATTTTTGAAATTTTGAAAAAAAAATTCATATATATCAGGATGACTGGAGATGACCATGGATGGTTTTTTTTAAGGCAATTTGGGTTAAGTGACTTGACCAGGGTCACATAGCTAGTAAGCCTTTGACTTTTTTTTAGCTATTTGATTATAGGTACTTAACTTCTATGAACCTCAGTTTCCTTATCTGTCAAATGGGAGTAATAATACCAACAGTCAGGAGTGTGTTGTAGCCTACTTGAAGGGGCTTGTGAGAACAGATTGTTAAATTTTCTTTACACCTTTAAAATGGCTGAACTCTACAAATCAGGGCTTGATTTATTGGATTGTCGAGACTTAAGAAGTTTATGGAGAAAATACTAGTAAGGCAGATTAAATATACATGTGTGTTGTGCATCAGTTACCTGTGGATATTAACCCAATATCTGTAGGACAAAAGACATCATAGTCGGTTCTTGATTGAACCTGTAACTGTCCTTGAGATGCTCATAATCTAATGAAAATAGTGGCCAAGGTGTACAAAAACTAGACAAAATTTAGCAAAAATACATATCTGAGATGATGATGCAGAAAAGGATTATGGTACTCCTCTTTATGTTTCCCATACCATTCACTCAAAAGAACTTAGATGTTTGGAAGAAGGGAGTTGTGTTTCTATGAGTTTTTCTGTCATGGCAAGAAATACTAATTCAGAGCCAAACTCTTCAATACTGCTGACAAATTTCTGGGTGATAGATGTTCTTTGAATTAAAAAATAGTATGTGAAGTCTTTTGGTTGTTTTATCTACCCAACAAAGAAGAGAGAGTAGTTATCTTTGTAAAAAACTAATTCGCTTGTCCTAGAAGGCATTCTAGATACAAGTTGGGTAATGTAAAATTATTTTTGGCTTACTCCATGGTTCAAACCATCTCCTGAGCTCTCTTTCGAATGGACTGTCTGTCAAAAAAGATACAGCATATACCACAATGTGTTGTACCTCCCTTACATCTTTTCAGCCAAGAAAGAGCTTCTGAATATTGAAGTTTTATTTTAATCCCACTCTCCAACTCTTGAAATCCTCATTCATTTTTCATAGGGAAATCTTAACAATAATAACTCTTGTTTCTATGGTAGGTTAAGACGTAAAGACAACTGTCTCATGAGGTATGCAATGCCAGTGTTAGTACCCTGGTTTTTGTCATTGAAGAATGTGAAATGTTAAGTGACATTTAATATTAAATGACCCAGGGTCAAATAGCCAAGAAGTGGCAGAGCCAGGATAGGAGCCCATGTGACACACATTTTTCCCCAATATTAATAGCATTTTTTTCCAGTTACATGTAAAGATAGTTTTCAACATTTGTTTTTATAAGATTTTGAGTTCCAAATGTTTCTCTCTCCATCTCTTCCCTCCTCCCTCCCTAAGACAGAAAGCAATCTGATATAGGTTATATGTATTATCACATTAAACATATTTCTGCATTAGTCATGTTGTGAAAAAAAATAATCAGAACAAAAGGGAAAAATCCTGAAAAAAAGAAAAAAAACAAAGAAGAAATAATATGGTTCAATATGCATCCAGATTACACAGTTTTTTTTTCTGGATGTGAAGAGCATTTTCCACCATAAATCCTTTGGAATTGTCTTGGATCATTGCACTACTGAGAATAGTTAAGTCTATCACAATTGATCATCACATAATGGTGATTTTACTGTGTACAATGTTCGCCTCATTCCTCTCACTTCACTCAGCATCAGTCCACTTAAATCTTTTCAGGTTTCTCCAAAATCTGCTTGCTCATCATTTCTTATAGCAGAATAGTATTCCATTACTTTAATATACCACAACTTGTTCAGCCACTCCCCAGTTGATGGGCATCCCCTTGAGACAAAGAAAAATTTAAAATTGGAAGGGATTTCAGTCACCTGGGAGGTCCACTTAGATATGAAAAAGAACCTCTTATACATCATACCAAACAAGTAGCCACCCAGCTTTCTTTTGGAAGACCTCTGAAGAGTGGGGAATTCATTTCCTCAGAAGCTATTTTTTAGATCATTTTAATTGCTACAAAGTTTTTCTTTCCACACTCTTCAATTTACCTCTTTTTAACGTTCACCTTTTCTTTCTTATTCTCCTTTCTGGTGCCAAAGAGAATTAGTTTGATCCATTTCCTGGTGAGAGCCATGCAAATACAAAAAGGCAGCTATCATATCCTCCATAAGTATTTTAATCTCCAGGTTAAATATCCCCAATTGCTTCAATCATTTTGCATGTGGAATGAACATGAGGCCTGACAACATATTGGATACTTCCATCTAGATCTGTTTAGTTTATCACTATCCTTCCAAAAAGTGGTACCCAGGACTTCGAGTCATCTGACTTAAAACCTTTGCTCATTCCATTAAGTTAGGCAGCCCTTCCAATAATATCAATGGGCATTTACCTTTCAAACGCATTTTTAGGTGATGAATAGACTCATGAGAGATCACAGAGAAGACAAGACCTTACTCTCAATCTAGTTGTAGTGTGCATAGGGGGATAGAGCATGCTGAACCTAGTGGTATAAAAAGGGATAGATTTTATAACTAGAATTCTGCAAATTATGGGTATGGGAATTTGGGCCTGGAGATGTTCCATGGATGACAGCAGAGTAAGGAAGAAATCCAGCAACAGAAACATAGATTGTAGAGGATTACCTCCATAGCTGAAGGCCTTTCCTCCTCAATTCTACCTTAATCTCACCTTCTAGGTCTTGTTGTTTGGGTGGATAGATTGTTTGAAGCTAGGACATGGAAGGTGTGACCCTAGCTCTAAGACTTCCCATGATTATAACCGATTTACTATTACTAGGGTATATATTTACAATCAGTGGAGTACTTGAAAGAAATGGAGGGGAGTGAGAGAGACAGAGACAGAGAGAGACAGAGACAGAGACAGAGACAGAGACAGAGAGAGACAGAGAGAAAACCAGAGAGAGAAAGAGACAGACAATGAAACAGAATCAAAGAAATGAAGAGAGACAGAGACAGAGACACAGAGACACAGAGACAGACAGAGACAGAGATACAGAGACACAGAGAGAGAGACAGAGATGGAGAGAGACAGAGACAGAGAGAGAGATGGAGAGAGACAGAGACAGAAAGAGACAGACACAGAGAGCTTTTTTCATGGAATATATTGAATTTGAGTATTCTCAACATGTTTCTTGCCTTATTCAACAACCTTAGCAATGCCCAAAGTGGGAATGCTTTGGAATATGAGGGAACTAAGTTTTGATAAGAGAGAAAGGGCAATTTGATGATGGCAATGGTGCTATAATTCATTCAATACCTTAAGGATCCATGATTTCACTGGCCTGAGTTCTCCCTCTACCAATACAAATCATAGCCTTTCTATGCCTTAGGAAATATTTTTTGGTACTTTTCTGTGGCAAAAAGCCCACATTCTGATGATGAACATCTACAAATTTAGTTAGGATATTGACCCAGTTTTTGAGACAGAGTATCTCACTGACTTATATTACCCTGTGATACAAGAACCTAGTATCATCTCCATGTCAATGTAGGAACAAATATGAAGTCAAATTGATGATATTGATGGATTAATGAATTAACATAAGAGCAAATTACAATATTACTTTATATTATTTAATCCCTTTCCTCTAACTCCCACTATTTTTCCTTTTTTTTGAGTTTTTTGGGCCAGGAGGAAATAGTCCCACATTTAATGAACAACATAGGGTGAAAATAGAGGATATTCTTGGGAGATCCTCCAGTTACATTTTTTCAGATGAAGGATTTTTTTTTCTAGTTCAGATAAACTCTGGATAATTATCCAGACAGCTCTAGGTAATCATCTGAACAATAGTTATCCAAATTTCTCTAAGTAATTATCTGGACAGAATCAGAAGTTTGGAATTTGTCTATCTGCTGATAACTATAACATGGGACCAAGACAGCATTGCCTTTCAGAGAATACCTTCTGAGTGAGGGCCAGGCAGGAAGATGCTCTGTAAGGGTAGCCTTGGTCTGTTTTCCCTTTTTATAGGCTTTGGTTTGTAGATTTTTTTCCTTATTGTCTTGGGTCTTACATTTTAGGGATTGGTGGGAGGCAGATGCTAAATGGAAAGAATAGAGAAGGTTTTGAGGAGCAGTAGATAAGAAACCATTTTTCTGCTCCTGCTGCAACATTTTTCATAGGATGAAAAATGAGAATAGAAGGTCAAAACAGAGTGTGCTATAACATTAGAATCCAGGAAAATCTCATTTGTTGTAAAGTGGAGCTGAATAAATAGGATGGTTTCTATAGAAAAGAAAAAAAATCCTATTGGATAAATGACTGGATACGGCCATTGTCCCTTCATTTGCTATCCTCTGGCAATGCTGCTGGAATGGAATGGAAAGGAAATGCCTTGTAGCCAGCTCATTTGCATGGGCTCCCCAGCTCTGCCTTGCCAATGCTAATAGATGAAAGAAATCTGCAAAGAATGTCACATGACTGATTCTACTTGGAAAACATATAGCCAGACATGCCAAAACTGGTATAAAAATAACATTCATCCTATCTAGAAATAATACTGCTGTGGAGCTCAGGTTGGGGTGGTGTGAAATAATTCAGGTATTTCTGATTAATTTGGTCATAATACTGGATTTGTGAGGACATCTTGCTGTATGTGTGTGTGTGTGTGTGTGTGTGTGTGTGTGTGTGTGTATGCTTTGGTTTAGGATTCAGCTAATATTATTTGTAAGCAGAAAGCTGATACTTGGGACTGATTTTTTAACCCCCCTTCTCCTTCTTAATTACCCAACTATAGCAAAATCCCAGTTCTCAAGATGTAGGATCTTTTGCATAAAGATTAAGCACAATGAATATTTTGGTCAAGGTGAAGAAATATGTCTTTTTCCAATTACTAAGTCCCAAGATGGCACTAGATATTTATGACCAGCTTGGAAGGGGGGTAAAGATGCTATGTGTTAGAAGGACTGACTGGCTCTCTGAATTAGGAGAACTGATTACAAAGACATATCAACAGACAGAATATCTGGTTAACTATCATTCTTTGTCTTCATAGAACTTTAAAGTTGAAAGAGACCTCAGAGGCCATCTAGTCTAACCCATGTCTCAACAGGAGACCCTTCTACAATATAGGTAAGGAGAGGTCCTCCAACCTTTGAAGATATCTAGTAAGGAGGAACTTGCTATATTCCAAGGTCACCCCTTCTTCCTTGGCATAGCTCTAATCAGTAGGAAGAAAGGAAAATGACATTTATTAAGTGCCTACTATACGCTAGGCACTTTACATATATTACCTCATTTGATCCTCACAACAACCCTGAAAGGTAGGTATTATTATTATTCCATTTTAGAGATGAGGAAACTGAGATAGTGGTTCAGTGACTTGGCCAGAGTAGCATAGCTAGTGTCTGAGACTGAATTTGAGCTCACATCTTTCTGATTCCAAGCCTGGCAGTCTATTTACTGTGCCACCTTGTTACTTTTGTGAAAAATTTCCTTATATCAAGACTAAATTTGCCTCTCTGAAATTTCCACCCATCATTTCTTAATCTTGCCTTCTGGGGTACTCACTGTTCCTATAACTTTCTACACCAAATTTCTCTTCTATCATTCCTCTAAATGTTATATCTCCTTCATGGGCAGCCAGGTGGCAGAGTGGATAGAGCACTGGCTCTGAAATTGGGAGGATCTGAGTTAAAATTTTACCTTAGACACTTAGTAGCTGTGTGACCCTGGACAAGTCACTTAACCCCAAATTGCCTTAAAACATCTGGGGCCATCTCCAGTAGTCTTTATCTATATCTATATCTATGTCTATGTCTATGTCTAGGTCTATGTCTATGTCTATGTCTATGTCTATGTCTATGTCTATGTCTATGTCTATATATATATGTCTATGTCTATGTCTATATATATATGTCTATGTCTATATATATGTCTATGTCTATATATATATGTCTATGTCTATATATATATGTCTATGTCTATATATATATGTCTATGTCTATGTCTATGTCTATGTCTATATATATATGTCTATGTCTATATATATGTCTATGTCTATATGTCTATGTCTATGTCTATATCTATATCTATATCTATATCTATATCTATATCTATATCTATATCTATATCTATCTGTCTGTCTTGCCACTGGACCCAGATGGCTCTGGAGAAGAGAGTGAGGCTGCTGACTTTGCACAGCTCTCCCTCACTTAAATCCAATTCGCTGCAAGTCATGACCTCACTTCCTGATGTCATGGTCTTCTTTGAGAACAAAGGACAAAACAACAAAGATGATATCTCTTCCTATTAGAATGTAAGCTCCTTGAGGGCAAGGGTTATTTTTAGTTTTAAATATGTGTTGTCAGCACTTAGCACAGTGCTTAAGTCATTATTCTTTCCATGTATAGCTTCAACACAGAATCAAAATTACACTCACAACTCTCATTTCCACAGCTCTTTTGGGTTTGCCAGCACTTTCCTCATAATAAGCATTGTGAAGTAAGCAGTGCAATTATTATTATCTGCATTGATGGTAGTGAAACCAAGGTTCAAGGCATTTAAGTGACTTATCTTGTATAAGGTGGGCTTTCAACCCAGTTCTCATGACCCAGAACTCACCCTTCTTTCTGTAAAACCACATTGCCAGTTGAAAAGATTAAAATCCACTCCAAGGAACATCCTGCCTTTGCCACTTTGTGCATTTAATTCATCTGCATGCATTTTATAGGAAGTTTGACAGTTCTTATTATCTCTTTATGTTCCTTTGCTATCACATGTATATTTGTTGTTCGGTCATTTTCAGTTGTGTTTAACTCTGCGTGACCCCATTGGGGGTTTTCTTGGCAAAGATAATGGAATGGTTTGCCATTTCCTTCTCTAGCTCTTTTTACGGAGGAGAAAACTGAGGCAAATAGGGTTAAATTACTTGCCCACAGTCACAAGGCTAGTAATTGTCTGAGGCCAGATTTGAACTCAGGAAGATTCATCTTCCTGACTCCCGGCTCAGTGCTCTGGGTAATAATAAACCACATTTGTTGTTGAGTCATTTCAGTCATGTTTCACTCTTTGTAAATCCATTTGGGATTTTCTTGGCATAGATATTGCAGTGGTTTGCCATTTCCTCCTTCAGCTCCTTTTACAGATAAAGAACCTGAGGCAAGCAGAGTTAAATGACTTAAGGGCCCAGGGTCATACAGCTAGTATCTAAGGCCAGATTTGAACCCAGGTCTTTCTGAGTCTAGGCCCAGCACTCTACCCATGGTGCTACCTACGGATATTACCATACACCAAATTGTTCATTCCTATTTGATGAAATACTCAGGTTCGCTGAATTTTTTATTTGGAATAATTAAACAGCCTCGTGTGCTATGGCATTACTTTAATCAATCCACAAACAACAAGCATTTTTTAGCTTTTATTCAGGCACTGTGTTAAATGCTGGGGATACAAAGACAAAAGTTAAATAATCCCTCAAAGGGCTTTTATTCTAATGGGAAGACAGCATGAACATAGATAACCATAGGTATGCGTGTGTGTGTGTGTGTGTGTGTATATGTTGTATTTGTATATATGTTATGTATATTAATATTACTAAATCATTCTGTGATCATATCGATTCTGGAATTCTTTGTTATCTAGCAATAAAAGTAGTGTTCGTACTTGAAAATTGGGCCTTTGTGGCTAGGTGGAGCTTGGGGATCTTGCAGTCTCCTGGAAGGAATCCAGCTTCCATTCTTTCTCCTTCCACCTGAGCCCAGCTTATTGTCTGTCTATACTGTCTGTCCCAGATACACACACGGTTGGACAAGCTCTTTAGGGAGTCCATTCAAATGAATATTAAAATCTTGGCACTCTTTCTCTCACACACAAGTCTATAAATACACATATATAATCATATGCACAGTATGTGTGTAATCCATACAAGATAGTTTGCAGAAAAGGGCCCTCACAGCAGGAGTGGGGAGGGGGGAATACTAAAAGGTTTCATACAGAAGGAGGAGCTTGAGCTGCAGCTTTTTAAAAATAATTTTTTATTGATGCCTTTTGTTTTTTATCAACTAGATTGTTTCCCTTTATCCCTTTTCCTCTCTCCTTCCAGAGACCATCAATTAATGTGTGTATACACAAACACATTTTTAAATATTTATTCTTTGTTGTTGTTGTTGTTTTTTTGTTTGTTTTGTGGGGGCAGTGAGGGTTAAGTGCCTTGCCCAGGGTCACACAGCTAGTAGGTGTCTGAGGCCATATTTGAACTCAGATCCTCCTGAATTCAGGGCCAGTGCTTTATCCACTGTACCACCTAACTGCCCCCACAAACACATAATTTTGAGGGGGGGAGTCAAGAAAAGCTTCCTTGAAGGTGGTGAATTTTGAAGGAAGCTAAGGATTCTAAGAGGCAGAAGTGAGGAGTGGGCATAGTCTAAATATGAGAGACAGCCTGTGCCTTTAAGGCCAGAGACTGGAGGTGGTGTGTTGTAGGCAAGGACCATTATGCCTTCCAGTTGGGCTGAACTATAGCATGTGTGAAGGGTAGGGTGAGGCCAGATAGGGAAAAATATTAAATGCCAAACAGAGGAATTTGTAATTGGTCCTAGAAATACTAGGAAACCATTGGAGTTTATTGAGTGACATAGTCAGGTTTATACTTTGGGAGTATCACTGTATGGAGGATGAATTGGAGAGGGAAGAGTCTTGGGGCAGGGACATGATAAGGGCCTGAAAAAAGATGGTGACGTGTGAGTGGAGAAAAGGGGCAGACATAGTAGGTAGAGCACTGGGCCTGGAGTCAGGGAGATGAGTTTAAATTTGCCCCCAGACACTAGCTGTGTGGTCTTTCACAAATCATTTAACCTCTGTTTGCCTCAATTTGCTTATTAGTAAAATGGGGATAATAATAGCACCTATCTTTTAGAGTTGTGAAGATCAAATGCGATAATTATAAAGTGCTTATTAATATAGTATCTGGCACATCATAAGCACTATATGAATATTAACCACTATCCTCTTATCTTCTTTTCTTTCTCTTTCTCCTTCTCTTCCTCTTCCTCCTCCTCCTCCTCCTTAGATGTAAGAAATGTTGAGATTCAGAGAAATTAAATGACTTGTCCAAGGTCATGGAGTTACTAAGCAGGTGAGTCAGAATTTAAACTCAACTCTTCCTTGACTCTAAGTCTAGCTCTCTTTCCCTTACCCCATTCTGCTTTTTAAGTCTAGGAACTTTAAATATTTTTTCTTGCCTTTATTAAAATAAATGTTTTAGTCAGTATATATTCTCATTTTACTATCCTTGATTTGCAGTAAGTCAGATTTCTCTTTGTACTCTTCGGATTTATCATTTGCTATGGCCCAACAGTATTTAATTTCATAAATATAACACAACTTATTCAGCTCAATGGACATGTAGGCTATTTCAAGTTTTATGCTATTATGAATAAAGTAGCCATGAGGGCAGCTAGGTGGTGCAGTGGATAAATCACTGACCCTGGATTCAGTAGGACCTGAGTTCAAATTTAACCTCAGAAACTTGACACTTACTAGCTGTGTGACCACGGGCAAGTAATTTAACCCTTGTAACGATTGAAATGATGCCCCCTCCTGAAGACTTACTGTAGAAAAGCTCCACCATGAAGTGAAGGTCTTTGAGGGCAAGACCAAGAATCTTTTCTTTGGCATCAGGAAGTGACGTTTGCTGGTGGGAGGAAGAAGGGGGGAGCCTGGCACTCTGCCTGGGGCTCTTTCCTGGGGACTCTGGTGGAGAGCTGAGCTAGGAATGCTCTCTTCCTTTAATACATAGATGAATGTAGGCCTTTCTCTTTACCAAATTCTTATTCTCCTTAATAAATGCTTAAAAGCCTAACTCTTGCTAAAGTTTATAATTTATTGGCGACCACTCATTAGATATTTTAGACAGACTAGCTAGAATTTTAGCCCTTAACACCCTCATTGCCTCACAAAATAACAACAACAAACAACAACAACAACAACAATAACTGTAACTATGAATAGATTTGCAAAAATAGGCTTCATTTTCCCTTTTAATAACATCCTTAGGATATATTCCGCCAAAAAGTGAAATAGAAGTATGTAGGAGGCAGAATCCTTGACCTGCTGTCCAAAATGCCTGTGATCAAATGTCACCTTTGATACTTACTAGCTGTGTGATTCTAGGAAAGTCACTTAACCACTCTGAGCCTCAGGCATCTCTCTGACTATAAATCAATTG
The DNA here is from genome assembly GCF_019393635.1 of Dromiciops gliroides. Lineage (NCBI taxonomy): Eukaryota > Metazoa > Chordata > Mammalia > Microbiotheria > Microbiotheriidae > Dromiciops > Dromiciops gliroides. Next base: position 27,957,755 of record NC_057865.1, on the reverse strand, counting down.
TGATCTGAAATTACAAGTATTTGACCTACATTCCTCTTGATACAGTCACTTATTTTTAGCAGCTCTTATGAAAAGGATTGAAGTAAGAAGAGGTTGAAAATCTAACATAAAATGAAAATTTGGGGCTTACTTGTGCATTTTACCATTATATATTCTCTTTGTTTCTTTGATTATTAAGAGTTGGTTTTAGTGAATACAGGGGGAGTTCTCTCTTTTTTATGTGCGTGTATGTATGTTTTTATGTGTGCATTTAAAAGAAGCTATAGCTAGATTCATTAGTCTGAAGTCAAGCCAACCAGCATTTATTATTAACAAATAAAAATTATTATTAAACAATAAAGCTCATTGACTTGAATAGTTATTACCAATCTAGAGCTGACTTTACTATGAATGAAAAAGCAATTAGGCACTTTTCTTGGTATGTCCCATCTCTGGTATTAATTTTCTGTGGGCCCCTTGGGCAAGTCCTCAATTTTTTGTACCTTAAATAGCTTTCCAGGACTTATATTCTAAGTGAAACTTGAGATGAGGAGGGAGTTCCTGATCTTTTCAAAATCACAATCATTCTCATATTCAGATTCATGTATATCCATCGGCAGAACCAAATTCATTTATTGCTCTTTTCCTTCTCCCTGATGAAGGATATTTCTTTCATTGCTTTTATTCTAAGTGCTAGAGGTGTATATTTACTGCAAGTGTGACATACAAAAAATTATGTTTTTCCTTGCCTACTAGAGGATTGTGCCCTGAGGATTGTGGAAGCTGTGTTGGTGCTATTTCTAGCTTAGCCTAGAATCTGAGAAACTTGAGAATTTCTCCAGTGTTGATATTGCAATCTGACCTTATAGCCCACTGACCTAAGTGAAAAACTTAGAGACCCACTAGTACTTTGGGAATTGACCCAGATCCCAGGAAGCTGAGTCTACCAACATCCTGTAAAGGCCTATTGACACTGATTTAGGCCCTCAAAAGTCAAAAGAATGACAAAGAGAAGGAAGAAAAATGGCAGCTGAAGAGGAAATTAAAAAAAGGCCAAGCTCACAAAGTAGAAAAATACAAATTATTCATATATTTATAGTTTCTACAGATGAAATGATTATTACCTTGGTTCAGATGACTCTAAATCCATCTATCCAACTCCCGCCTTTCTTCTGACCTCCATATCACTGACCGCCTATTGAACATCTGCACCTGGATGTTCTGTTAGCATTTTTAACTCAACACATCCCAAAACAACTCATTGTTTTGTCCCCTAAATAAACTCCTTTTTAAAATTTCCCTATTTCTGTTAAGGGCACTGCTATCCTTCCCATTACTCATATTTGCAGCCTCACCCTAAGAGTCAGTGGCTTTTAATTTTTCTTCACCTCTTCTCTCTCAACTCATTTTTTATCAGTTGCCACGTCTTGTTGATTATCTCTCCAACATGTCTCTCACATCCCCTTTTCTCCCCTCATGTGGGCATTATCCTGGTTCAGTTCCTTTTGTTGTCATTTTTCAGTCATGTTCAACTCTTTGTGACCTCATTTGGGGTTTTCTTGGCAAAGATACTGGAGTGGTTTGCTATTTCCTTCGCTAAATAGATGAGGGAACTGAGTTAAACAGGATTAAGTGACTTGTCTAGGGTCATACAGCTAGTTAATATCTGAGGCTGGATTTGAATTCATGAAGATGAGTCTCCCTGAATCTAAAGCCAGTGCTTTATCCACTTCGTTGCCAAAGAACTACTATAATTACTTCCTAGTTTATCTCCCTGTTTTGCCTAACCAAAACTTTTTCTACAAAGCTTCCAAATAATCCTGCCAAGGAACAAGTCTGACCAAGTTCCCCTCCCCGACCCCTCCTCAAGAGGCTTCAATTGGCTCTTTATTGCTTCTGGAAAAAATACGTTTGGTATTTAATGCCTTTCCAAAGATGACTCCAGTCTTCTTTTCCAGAAGTCTTTCATATTGCTCCCTTTCATACACTCTATATTTCAGCCAAATTATTCCCTGAATTCATCATTGCCCCTTTTACTTGCATGCCTTTGCACAGGTTGTCCCACACATCTGGGACATACTTCCTCATGTACTGCCTCTGCCTTTCGGCACCTTTTAGCTACCTTTGAATCTCAACTGAGGCCCAATCTCCAATGGAAACCCTCTATTATCCCCTGAATTATTAGCATGTTGTTTCCCCTGGCAGAATGTAAGCTCTTAGAGGGTAGGGACTTTTATTTTCTTGTCTTTAGACACTCAGCACCCAGCAGAATGCCTTTCATATAATAATGATAAATAATAAAGCTTGTTGAATTGAGTAGTTAAAACTTTAATACAGCTAGACTTTGAAGGATTCAATAAAAAATAAAACATATTTTCTTTTTAAGACTCAGGAATCATTAAATGAGACACTGAATTTAGCTCGAGGCTTCTTACAGTTTGGTTCTTTACTATAGCTTCACTCTTCCCAGTTCATAGAGTAAATAAAGCAGGAGTTCTTAACCTTTTTTTTGTCTTATGGACCCCCTTTGGTATGCTAGAAAAGCTTAAAATAAATAGAATGACCACAGAAACCAATCAAATTGAAATAGTTATCAAAATATTTTTGAAGGTGCAAGTTAGTGGTCTACCAATATTAAGAACTCTTTGGCATAGAGGTCAACTAGTCCAGCTGCCTCTTTTTATGGACATAGGAACTAAAGTAGAGAAGGTATCAGGACGTAACGTTAAAAGCACTGAATTGGGAGTCAGAGGTCCTGAATTCAAAATATGATTCTGCCACTTACTGTGTGAACCTGGACATGTAATTTCCTTTCCCAGCCCCTCAATTTCTTTGTAGTACTGAGCCCTTCTCACATTCTAGTTCTGGAATTCTTGTCTACTTTTCCCAAGTAGAGGGAGGGTGATTTCATTAATCTTTTATGTAATTCAAGGCCTGAGTGCCCATATAGTACATTTTCAACTATTGACCAGATCAGTTCATTTTTTTTTCAGTTGTATCGGACTCTTTGTGACCCCATTTGGGTTTTTCTTGGCAAAGATACTGGAGTGGTTTGCCATTTCCTTTTCTCCATAATTTTACAGAAGAGGAAACTTCAACCAACAGAGTTAAGTGACTTGCCCAGTGTCACAGTGAGTAAGTGTCTGAGGCCTGATTTGAACTCAGGAAGATGAGTTCCTGCAGTTAGGGGTCTTCCTGATTCCAGGCTCAGCACTGTATCCACTGTGCCACCTAGCTGCCCTGATAGCAACCCGGTAGCAAAACCATTTAGTTGTTACAGGGAACAATGTTCACAATGAGAAGAGGAATCAAGAAATAAAACATTCTTTATACTCATACACAAATAAAAACAACTGTTCCCACTTTAATTCTTTCAGTGCCCCAGCATGTAATAACTTCCTTCACACTGCAAGGCCCCAGTACAAAATATGCAGTAAGGTTTGGGGCAGTTAGATGGCTCAGTAGGTAGGGTGCTGGACTTGGAGTCAGGAAGACCTGAGTTCAAATCTGACCTCATACACTTTCAGGCTGTGAGACCCTGGGCAAGTCACTTAACCTCTGTTTGCTTTAATCTACTGGAGAAGAAAATGTCAAATTACTCCAATATCCTTGTCAAGAAGACGGCGTGGACAGTATAGTCCACGGGGGTTACAAAGAGTCAGGTATGACTGAACAAAAACTACTTTCTGGAATTTTCTCTTGCCTGGTTGAAGAATATTGAAGCCTCTTGCCTCAAGTATGGGTCTCCTGGGTTTTAGTCTTTCTGGTACGGAGAGCCACTTTGCTCTATGGCATTGCCCCCTATCTTCCCTCTGCGTCTAGCCCCTCTGTTTGCCTCTCCCATGTCTGCTCCGACTCTTCTGCCCCAAACCTCTCCCTTCTTCTTTGCTTCCCATTTTACTCCTGTCCATCTTGAGAAATGGAACTTGTTAAGCCTATGACCTTGTTGAGCATTGCTCATGAATGAGTCTTCACCATGGATGGGGTCCTTCTGAGAACTGTGGGAAATGAAGTCCTAAGGTATGCGCACCATGTCTTCATCTATAAAACTGTGGAGAGGGTGTTTGGATTAGATGAGCTATAAATCTCTAATGCCAAGTGAAGTGACCTAATAATGTTTGTAGAGTTTTGAAGTGGAATCAAACCCAGCTCATCTATTTCTAAAGCTTCTCTTCCAATCCATCTTGATGCGTCCTCTATTTATATTATTTTTAACTTATGGAACAAAGCAAGCATTTCCACAACATAGTACAATAAAAAGATGATTGTTCATGAAGCTACAAATCTACTATGTACAACTTGTGATTCCTTTCAAATATACAACAAAATTACCAGGTAATTTTTTTCCTTTTTTTTTTCCTCCCCCACCCCCCACCCTAGAGAAGGCTACCATTATACACACACACGTAAAATTATTCTATACATACTTGTATTTTTCAGCCCTTTCTTTTGTTTTTTGCAGGGCAATGAGGGTTAAGTGACTTGCCCAGGGTCACACAGCTAGTACATATCAAATGTCTGAGGCCAGATTTGAACTCAGATCCTCCTGAACCCAGGGCCGGTGCTCTATCCACTGTGTCACCTAGCTGCCCCTCAGCTCTTTCTCTGGATGCAGATAGCATTTCTTCATATGTTCTTTTAGTTAATTTGGGTATTTATAATAGTCTAGAATTGGGCAAGTGGAAATGAATGACATTATAAGACACCAAAAAATAATAAAACTAGGAAAAATAGAAAAGCATATGAAACATCTCATTAGAAAAACAACTGATCTGCAGATGCTTCTTCTCTTAGAGGAATCCAATAAATCAGAAGACATACCTCAGGGCCACATGGAGCATCACTGACATAGGCTGAAGAGAAGCCAGGCCTTCTAGAATCCAAAGCAAGGCAGTTTCATTTTTTTTTTTTTTGCCTTTTGTTGGGTAATTGTTAAAACGATTCAAAAGCTCTCTCTGTTAGCTTTCACAAGGCATGAATCCCACAGCTGTTTAACATTTTTATTCTACGTGACTGCAGTCTGTTTATATTGTTCTTTTGGTTCTGCCTTATTTGTACTACATCACCTGAAATAAGTCATAGGACCATGAATTTGGAGCTAGATCGTACCCAAGAGGTCACCTCGTCCAACCCTCTCATTTTGCAGACAAGGACACTGAGGCCCAGGGAGAATAAATGACTTGCCCAATGTCATGCAAATAGTACACATCAGAAGTGCGATTTGGACTCAGATCCTTTGTCTCTAGAGCCATTTATCTTTCTACTTTGCACTACCACCTCCTTAAATCTCCTGCTTCTTTAATTTAATTTTTTTTTTTTAGTGAGGCAATTGGGGTTAAGTGACTTGCCCAGGGTCACACAGCTAGTAAGTGTCAAGTGTCTGAGGCTGAATCTGAACTCAGGTACTCCTGACTCCAGGGCCGGTGCTCTATCCACTGCACCACCTAGCTGCTCCTTCTCCTGCTTCTTTAAATTCTTTATAGTCATTAATAGCTCATGACTCCTCCCCAACCTCCCCACCACCAGTCTTCCAGTTTTGTTTCATAAGTACTAGCAGCCACAACTTCTTAGAGCATAATAATATCCCATAGGTCACATATCAATATTTTCATTTGTCTCCAATTGTTGGGCTCATAATTTGTTTCCAGGTTTTATTATATTTTTCACATTTTAAAATAATACTGCTAGAAATAGTTTTGTGCACATAGATTATTTTTGCCCATTATTAATGACTTGCTTAGAGAAAAACCCACTAGTGAGTCAAAGGGTTTGGCCAGTTTTATTTAATTGCACATACTTTTCCAAAGGTTTGAATCAACCTCAAGCTCCATCAACAGTGAAATGACATACCAGCATTCTCATTGTCTTGCCAATATTGGGTTTTATTATCTTTTGCCATTTTACGAATGCAAGGTGATAACTGAGTCATTTTAATTTATATTTCTCTGATTATGAGAGACTAAATTTTTGTTTGCCAAGGGACTGTTGATTATTTGTGTTTCTTTTAAGAACTGACACTTCTGCATGGATCACTCATTTATTAGATAATGTCAGTCCCTTATAAATGTGTGTTCTTTCATTATATATTTTGAAGATTTCATAAAAACATTTATTGCAAACATTTCCCTCTTTCTTATTCTTCAATTCACCTCCCCCCACTTGTAGCTACTCTCTCCAAGGTTTCTGATGATCTATTAACTGTCACATCTATGGCCTTTTCTAAATCCTCTGGATTTTTGACCTCTCTGCAGAATGTAACAGTGTTAATCACTTCCTCCTTCTCCCTGAGTTTTCATGATGCTTTTCTCTTGTTCTCCCACCCTCTGGTCTCTCCCCAGTCTTCTTTGCAGGATCACTATGCTTGTCTCACTCCCTTTCTAAGGGTATCTTAGCTTCCTGGGCCTCCTTCTTTCTTCTCTTCTTTTTCTGTGCTGTCTCACTTAGAACCCTTGTGCTAACTCCCATGGAGCACACCTTACCTGGCCCTTGGGCTGGGGTCTTGCCTTACCAGCCGCCTCCAGGACATCTACCAGTGGATGTCCAAATCAGAACTTATTATTTTCCTTTCCAAACTGTTACCTCTCCCTACTTTCTCTCTTTCTGTTATGGGTCACACCATCCCTCTTGGTATCCAGTTTTAGTCTGAAATCTTGGGATATCATATTTGACTCTTTCTTCCTCAGACTCCAATCCACCTCCTGGTCTCGTAAATCACAGTTCCAAACTATATCTCCCATCTAGTCTCTTTTCTCCAATCTTATGGCCATTAGTCAGTCAACATAATCATTTATGAAGTACCTATTGTATGCCAGGTCCTGTCCTCAACTGTGAAATTTCAATAGCCTCCCCAATTGTCTCCCTACCTCTAGCCTCTCCCTCCTCCAGTCCACCCTTCACCCCACTGCCTATCAAAGACTTACTAGGTGTCTCATCCTGGGTCCTTGGACATATTGACTTTTCCAGTCTCAGTTTCCTTATCTGTGAAATGAAGTGTTAGGACTTGATGACATCTACATTCTCTTCTAGTTCTAAATCTATGATCCCATGAGAAATAACAGGCCCCATACATGAGGCCATGCACCCAGCAAATTGTTTATTTGAATGACTATCATGTATGGAATACTGTCATAAAGACTTTATTTCTATTCATTAGACAAACTAAAGAAACTGAAATTTAACTAAACTTAAGCAAAATGCATATGCATATTACAACCCACACTTTAGAACTGAAAGAGCATATCATAAGATTAAATCAAAACACAAAACTTTTTTTAGAGACATTAGTGTGTGTGTGGGTATACCTGGCACACTGGTATATATGAAAAGCAAGGCAAGGCAACAAACACTTATTAGGCACTTACTATGTCTACTTAGCACTACTGTGCTAAGCACTGGGCATACAAATGCTAGCAAAAATACCGATAGTCCCTGTCTTCAAGGATCTTACATTCTAATGGGGAAGACAACACCTAAAAGGGAGCTGAAAAGCTAGGGGTGGGGTGGTTATAAAAGTACCCTCTCTGGGATATGTCATGGTGCTGAAGTCTGGAAGATCAGAAGCACAGATGAGATGGGATGGGAAGGTGGTGGGTCTGGGCAATCTCCCAAAATGGAGATTTTAGGAGGAACTCATGAACTGAATAAAGGGACTGGCATGGCAGAGGGTGTCTCATGATGAGCAGGCTGCAGAGACTGATAGATGTCTCAAGCTGAGGAGGTCCCAGGTACTGAGGCAAGACTGCAGCTGAAACAGAGGGTTGAAGTTCAGAAAGTCAGAAGTACATTCTCTATGAACATGTTATCAACTATCTTAACTCTAATAGAATATAATCCTTTTAAGAACAGACTCTTTCAATGTTATTTTCCATACCCATAAATCCTCACCTTGCCAATAAAAGGATGGAGAGGCATTTGCTCATCTTTTCTCCAAGTCTGAGATTGGTCATTATAATTAGTGTAATTCATTTTTAAATGACCAGGAAAATCAAAATCCTAATTATTCTTCCAGAGCAGTGCTATATGAACTAAGAAAGTGACACAACCTCCCAGTGGTAATTACTCAAATATTTTTTCATGCTTCTCATTGATTCTCTTTCATAGATATACCATCTCTCTATTGTCTTCACTTCTCCCATAGAGGAAAAACACAAGAGGTATTAAGGATTTGGGAAACAGGGGGTGGGGATGGAGGGGAGAGTGTCTCTCATCTCTGCTCATTTCAGTGTCTTCTTTCTTGTTCCCAAATGAGAGCGTTGTCAACTGATGCCATCAGAACCTGGTCTTATAAATGGCAGAAATGAGCTTTGCAGGTTCCCCAGGCTCTTACACTTGGAGCTGAGAGCTCATTTGGAGCATAGCCAAGCTCCAAACTGATAGGACTCCAGTGATGTATGGCCCTCCAAATGGCATTGGTCACAGGATCAATGGGGTCGGCACAGCATGTATGGATCCACCTGGGTTTATTTTTAATACCAAGCCCTTGGCATGCTCTCAGGATGAAAAATTCTGTCTCAGAGACTGCAAAACTGGGGAGGCTCAAACAAAGAAGTGACTTGTATTGGGGGGGGTTCTTCTTCCTTTAATCTGTTGCTTGGGAGGTCCCTGCTCTTTATATGCACTGGGCCTACCATAAGTCACAGGCAAGTTTTTAGTAGGCTGTTTAAAAAAGATATTGGGTTAGAGGAATAAATCAAGAGGTTCTCATGTCACAAATAACTTTGTAGGAACATAAATGGGGTGTATGGGGCATTCAGGGAGGACTAGCACCTCTGGTGTGAGGACTTGCTAAGCCCTTTTCAGGGCTGCTCATCCATCTTTGGTATCCATCTTTTACTCAACCCTCACCTGTGGCTCCAAGAAACTATAGCAGTGCAGCAGCCACACCCTGCTAAAACTAACTTGACAGATGGGCTAACCCAGGTGGAGGGTAACCAACAGGCCCCCAACCTATTGGTGATTTAGGGGGATGTCTACCCCAAGCATGTAAAGATTTCCCTTGGCAGAATGGGAAGATGAGAACAATTTGTTCCAACAGCCATTAAGGAAGTGGAAGCAGGTGCTCTTGGAGCTTGGTTAGACATCAAAGAAGCCAAGGTCACCCACCATATCCCAGCTTGTCCTGACTTTTGTCCCACCACTGGACTTTGATGTCTCTGTAAGAGAGAGTGAGGCTGACGACTCTGTGCAACTCTGCCTCACTTAAATCCAATTCACTCACAAATCAAGACATCATCCTGTGATGTCATTGGTCCTTTTTAAAATGAAGGATGGACAACAAGGGCATCACTGCAGACCTGGGAGAGAGCTCACCAGCCATCTAACCTCACTCCTTTATTTTAGATATAAAGAAACATAGGCCCATGAGGTTAAGTAACTTGCCCAAGGCCACATAGTTAGCAAGCTTCCTGGCATTATAGGGGCATGCCTCTAGAACTGGGAGGAAGCTCAGAGATTCTAGTCCAACCTTGTCTTTTTATGGATGAAGGTCCTGAGTGGCTTGGCCATGATCACATAGCTTGTAAGCGTCATATAATTGTAGCAGCATAGTTGTAGAGATAGAAGGAATTTGGTGGATTTCTTTAGAAGATTACCCCTCACTTTACAGATAAGGAAACTGAGGCTCAGGGAGTTTCAATAACTTGGCCAAGGTCACAAAGGTAATAAGTGGTAGAGCTGGTGTATCTTTGTACAGGTCCACTAAGTTGTATAAGAAAAAATAATAAAAGAAACCATGACACAATAGCACATTCTGGTTTTTAAGAAAATTCCTGCAGAGGGGGAAAAATTTTCCTTGTGTCTGCCTAGATTCAGAAAGACAAGTCAGACTGGCAGTTCTCCACTTCCTGATGGTTTGGTTATAATTTCTTAATTTTAGAAAGAGAACAAAAATGTATGTTTTCAATTCCACTCAGACCCTCAGGCAACACACGGAGCAGCCTGATAAGCCTTAAGTGGGGTACCTTAAGAGGTACCACATTCCTGATGGTGAGAATGAGGGATGAGAATTTCCTTGGATTTCTCCTGCATCACTTTGGATTATTAACACAATAGTGCCCAGGTCTGTTCTGTATTCACCGCCATCTATTTGGGTTTCGGACACTTGTCTTGAGTGTTAACAGGTCAGCATCATTCATCGCCATCTTTGCTTCCCTTTTCAGCAGCATTCAGAGCCTAGATTTGAAGTTGGATGGGCCCTCAGAAGTCATCTAGTCTAGGGCTTCTTAAGCTTTTTCCACTCTTGACCCCTTTTTGCCTGAGAAATTTTTATGCAACCCCAGGTATAAAGGTATATAAAATGGGTATACATAATCTTTTTTGTTGCCAAACTTTTTGCAGCTCCAACATTCCGTTACATGACCCCATATGGGGTCATGACTCACAGTTTAAGAATCTTTGATCTAATCCAATGCTCTCATTTTATGGGTAAAGAAACTGAGCCTCAGAGACATGAATTAGCTTCATAATATAGATTCAGAGCTGAAAGGAACCTTAGAGGTCACGCAGTCCAAGTCCCTCATATGAGGAAAATGATGCCTAGATTTGCCAAGGGTCACAGGGAAACAGCATTCAAAGCCTGGCTTTTTGACTCAAAGTCCAGTTCTCTGGGCTGTGCTGGACCTTGGTGACCATCTTTTCCAGTCATCTCATTTTAAACATGAGGACCAGAGAGGTTCAGTAACTTCCTCATCCTTAAGTATAAATAATGAAGCTGGGATTTGAACTGGGGTCCACTGACTTCCATTCTAACATGCTTTCTATTGTACCATTGGAATCCTAATGAGAACCTGGTCTTGGACACCTTCAGGCCACAGGGACAGAACCAGGGAGATTCCTACAAATAGTGAATAGAGAGTCAATCTATTTATCTAAGCAGATAGCAAGTAGAAATTCAGATTATACAGATTAGGATATAACAGAAAATAGACATAGTGAATTAGCTCTCTCAATGGAGTGAGATATCTCAGCTCAGCCTAAGAAAAGGAGAAGTCCTGATCTCATGCAAAGGGAAATGCTCTTAGGTTTCTAGGGAGACCAGCTGGAAATCAGGGACACGTGGAGGAATCAGCTTCTCCTACATGTCTATAGCCTTCAAAATCTTTCACTCTCTAGCCACATATCTGGAGTTGATCCTCTAGAGAGTCTGGCACAATGACTGTCTTCTGCAGGAGAAAATTCAAATAGTCACTAAGTGCTGTACAACATTCCACCTTTTAGAATAACCTTATGTAAAATATCCCAAGTTTGTCTGGAAACCCAGGTGATGTCTGCATGTATCCCCAATGGAATGTCAGCTCCTTCAGAACAGGGGTTGTTTCACTTTTGTCAGGCACCTAGTAGAATATCTGATACACGATTTTGATTGATTGATTGATTGATCAAGGCTGGTCTTGGAGTCACTATTTTGCCTAGCCAGTTTCTGATTGAGTTTACCATTTTCTTCCCAGAGACCCTTTTCCATTCTAGCAAATGTGTGTTGCTGTAGTTAATCACTTCACAGTTAGACTTTTGCTAATACCCCTCCCACAGCTAGTCTCTAGCATTTCTCCTCCTTGCCCTCTCCCCACCTCCTCCCCCCTCAGCCAGGCCATACTTTGATCCTTTCTTTTCTTTCTTTCTTTCTTTTTTTTTTGTGCAGGGCAATGAGGGTTAAGTGACTTGCCCAAGGTCACACAGCTAGTAAGTGTCAAGTGTCAAGGGCAGATTTGAACTTGGGTCCTCCTGAATCCAGGGCCAGTGCTTTATCCACTGCACCAACTAGCTGCCCCAAATTTGATCCTTTCTTTGGAATTTTCACATTACCTGTTTTCTTTTTTCCTGACAAAAAGAATAAAAATGATTCATAGCAACATCTCCTTCCTATTAGTCTAGTGTTGACCATACCACCTAAAATGCCACAAGTCAGTGATGCTTGGAATTCTTGGACACCTTCAGGCCACTGGGGACAGAACCAGGGAGATTCCTTTGGGGAAAACTGTTCTCTCAGCAGGGATGCCGGTTTTCTTATTTTTCAAAGGACAAATCCTGCATCCCTTTTAGACCTTATCCAAAATGAAACTGGCATTGATAAAGGCCAAGTCTTCAGCTCAGCTTAGGCAGGCAAATCTCCATAAAGCACTGGCTCCCTTATAAATCCCAGCTAAAGGCAAAAATCCCCATAGAGAAAAAGGATGTTCTTAGCACTAAGTTTACAGTATGATAGCTCAGAAACCTGCTGATTTTTCTTCATCCTAAAGGCCTTGACCAAACAAAAGGATTTAAAAAAATTTGGCCCTTCCAGAGGGCTTGAGGAAATGTTATGGATTTTGGAGAAATTTCTACAGTTTGCTTTGTTGGCTGAGGGAAAGCTGGATAAAGAGGCAGGTGGGTGGGTGGTCTCAGTGACTTTTTGTTGTTATTGATGATTAAATAGCTACACCTAATAGACAACCTATTTCTTCAGGTAAATGGGGTCTCTCGGAAATCTGCAGTCACCATCTGACTCCAAAATTCCAAACAAAACCCGGAGGCAGCCTGGCATGCTGCTTGATAAATTATTGTTGATTGATGCATAACAGTTCTGATGAGCAGCACTGAGGTTCTGAGATCAGATGATGTAAATTTCTAATGGCTCCATTGGTCCAATTTATTGGTTTTGTTTTTTTCCTTATAGTACTTGGCAGCTTAGGGAAGGGAGTAGAGAATAAGGCAAAGGAATTAATGAGAACACAGTTGCAGAAAGTTAAGGGGTCTAAGAATTCCAGGGAGCTATTGAGAGTAGAATTGAAATAGCTGACTCTGGAGTGCAGCCTAGACCAGAAACAGGTAAAGTCAAAAGGAGGCTAATGGGCTAAATGGAGGGGCATTGGGTTTAAGGGACTTGAAATTGTGATGATGGGGCACAGGGAAGAAGAGAGAGCTGGAAGGGGGGAGGTGAAGGACGGAAGACCAGGGAAGACAATTATAGCACAATTTGGGCTCTAGGAATTGGATAATGGATAATGAGGCCCAGTGTGTGACTTTGCTGATGGGTTGACTGAACTAGTGTCGAGGTGGAGGTCCCTGAAGTTGCTGTTTCTGCCCAGGGTGCCATCGCTTCTGCCATACTTGACTCCTCACCCTCCCTGCCATTATAAACTCAGCCACCGATTCTTGTATCTCTAGAATATGTTCTCTTCTCTCTGCTCACATGACCTGACCACCTGTGTTCTGCTTCTCATCTGCTCTTTCTTAGGTTATTGCAGCAGTCCCAGAATGACTCTCCCTGCTGTGTCTCCCCCCTCTCCAATCTATCCTCTACCTGGTTGCCAAAACTATCTTCCTAAAGCACAGCTTTGTCCATGTAGCTCCCTGCCCAAGAATTGCAGGCAGCTTCTCTTTGCCTTCAGGATACAATGCAAATTCCTTAGCCTTGGTATTTAAAATTAATATTCTTTGGTATTTTAAATCCTTCATGGCCAAACTTCAGTCTAACTTTTGAGACCCATTTCACATTTTCCCCCTTTTATATGCTTTTCATTCCAGATAAACAGGTCTACTACCTGTTACCTGAACAGGCTGGTGATAGAGTGGATGGAGTACAGGACTTGTCAAGGGGACCCGAGTTTGAATGATGCCTTCAATTGTCTTATCTGAGAGACCTTAGGCATCGTTTAACCTCTGTATGCCTCAGTTTCTTCACCTATAAAATTGGGATAATAGCACCTAATTCCCAGGGTTGTGAGAATCAAAAGAGTTAGTTAATGCAGTTATACAAAACTATAGCATGTTGCAGACCTGGAAGTAGTAGTAGTAGTAGTAGTAGTAGTAGTAGTAGTAGTAGTAGTAGTAGTAGTAGTAGTAGTAGTAGTAGTTAGCTCCTCATTCCACATCCTGTTTCCATGCCTTTGCATAAGCTGTCCTCCAAGCCTAGGATGAACTCCTTCCTCATCTCCATCTTGTTGAATCCTAAGCTTCCTTCAAGTCTCAGCTCAGGTCTCCTCACCTTCCAAGAGAATGTAAGCCCTGGGTAGGGACTACTTATTTCTTTGTGTTATTAGCACAACCTAATACCTTGATTGTAGTAAGTGCTTAATAAGTGCTCATTAATTTTTTAAATGAATGAATGAATTGAGGAAGAATGGTAAAGCCTGGGTATTAGAAGGATTCTGAGATCTGAGAGCTTATTCAGTCAAACATAGGATTTAGTGACCCAAGGCTAGTACTTAAGTCCTGAGGCTCATGCTGCTTTGGCTTGATATAAAAATGATACTCAATTTTCCCTATCAGTTTTCTCCTGTTGTGAAATGGGATAATGTCAGGTTTGCTTTGGACTTATATGATATAGATTAAATGCACGTAACATTTCTGTTCTTTCTGAATGAAGTATGCAAATAATTTCAGCATCCAGGTAAGTGATTCTGGAAACTTACAGCCCAGAGAAACTCATTCCTACCCACCCCCTCCCCAAAAAAGGAAGCCAGAAAAATTTATCTTGGTACATTGCATTCTTCTTCTTCTTCTTCTTCTTCTTCTTCTTCTTCTCCTTCCTGTTCTTGTTCTTCTTCTCCTTCTCCTCCTCCTCCTCTTCCTCCTTCTTCTCCTGCTGCTCCTGCTCCTGCTCCAGCTCCTCCTCCTCCTTCTTCTTCCCCCTCCTTCTCTTCTCCCTTCTCTTCCTACTTTTTAAAGACTAGTCTTCCTATCTCACCAAGGCTGAAAGTGTAGGGGCTACTTATAGGCTGGTCCAATTCTGATTGGTTTTTATCTGCTTTGCTCTTCTGACATGGTGCTGTTCATACTTCCTTAGGCAACTTGATGACCTCCTGCTCCCAGGAACCTACCACATTAATGATAAACTTAGTGTAGATGCCCAATTGGCTTAGCCCTCTACAACAGAATTCCTGAGCTCAAGAGATTCCACCATCCCAGTGGAAGGGATGACAGGTATGTGTCACCATGCCCAGCACTATTGAATTCAGTAAGCATTTTTCAGATAATAGGAAGGACATATTGCAATTCTGCATTAATGGTAGGGTCCTGGGCAAAACTGTAGACTTGAAAGGGCAGATTTTCAAGACTTTTGTCTCTTACCAAATAGTATTAATGGATGAGAATGGAATGAACCTACTTTCCATGTCTGCAAGGTGTGGGAGTCAATATGGACAAGATATGGCAGATGCCATTTCAGACCATAAGCTTCTTGCAAATAGCCTTTTCTTATCCCACTTCCTCATGTTATTGTGTGAACTGAGATTGGCAGCTCAAATAAAAGACTGAATTGTACAAGGCATGACATCCAAACCCAAGCCAAGGTAGCCTCAATGGCAGGTCAACATAATTCATTTTGGAGAGATTTATGATAAAGTCAAGCAATGATGCTTCTTTTTTTTTTTCTTTTGAGATATTTTATTTTTTCCGTTACATGTAAAGATAGTTCTCAACTTTTGTTTATACATGCTTTACACTTTCAGATTTTTCTCCCTCCCTCCCTCCCCTCCCTCCCCCCTCCCCTAGACAGCAGGTAATCTGATATAGGTTATATCTATATATATCTATACATATACATATAGATATATATATACACACACATATATATATACATAATAACATTAATCCTATTTCTGCATTAATCCTGTTACAAGAGAAAGAATCAGAGCAGTGATGCAAAACCTCAAAATAGAAAAAAAAAAACAACAGCACCCAAAACAAAAGAAATAATATGGTTCAATCAGCATCTATACTCCACAGTTCTTTCTTTCTTTTTTTTTCTTGGATTTGGAGATCCTCTTCTATCATGAGTTCCCTGGAACTCTTCTGTACCAAAGCAATGATGCTTCTTAACAAACCATGCTGGGGACAGCTAGGTGACACCGTGGCTAAAGTACTGGTCTTGGATTCAGGAGGACCTGAGTTGAAATCTGGCCTCAGACACTTGACACTTACTAGCTGTGTGACCTTGGGCAAATCACTTAAGCCTCATTGCCCCCCCCATACTAAACAAATAAACAAACAAAAAATCCAACCACAAGCCATGCTGAGGTTCATGCAGATACATACTCAGCAAAAAACAAACAAACAAACAACAACAACAACCCCAGAACCCACAACATGGTAGGAATTGCATGAAATATTGGTGCCTCAAGCTCAATATGCCTATAACAGAAGGGACCTTGCCAATGAAAATCTAGTTCTTACAGTATGTGAATCCATAATGCCTTGTGCCAACACATGAAAAAGTTTGAGGAGTCTAAGTAATGGAAGGCTCTCCCCCTCACTCCACACCATGGGCACATATTCTGAGATTTTCCAGTCTTCCTCTTGAGTGGTGAAAAAAAACCTTTTAATTGAGCCAGAAGTATTGCACTTCAGTGAAAAAACCTGATTCTCTCTGTCTCTTTCTCTCTCTGTGCATCTCTCTCAGTGCATCCTTCTCTCCCTCTCCCTCATCCTGTCACCCTTTCTCCCTCCTTCCTCTTTCCCTCACTCATGGCTTTGGGATAAAGAAGAAGAAATGCTGTGGATCCCTGAGAAAGGTGAGAGGTAGCCATCAGAGGTAGCAGTAGGTGATTGCATCTTCTTACCCAGGTTACCATGGGGTCCATGAACAGATAACACCTGCTGTTTCTTCTCTCTATATTTATTCTCTCCTGAACTTATGTGAAGGAGTATTGGAGAAGATAGAATGATCTTCAAAAGGTTGGGAGAGCCACCAGGGTTCCATTGATTGGGAGGCCATGGCAAGGACTGCTGTAGCCATTGCAGCTGATCTGGATAAGGAACCAGGAGAGCCCTAAGGAGCAATGTGTGTGACCTAGGCCAGCCCTGAATTAACCTGCCACTATGCCTACAAGCAGGGGAATTACTTATCCATTGGCCATGCCACAAGTGAACTTGACAGTGGAAATGTTTCCAGCAACTGATTTAAATTTGAGTTCATCTTATCCAATGATGGAGGAAGTAGAGGGGAGAGTGTCTCCCAGGGCAGAGGAATGTGTTTGTACTTTTGTTCTTGCTTCATTTTCTCAGTTAGTTTCCCTTTGTAAAAGCTAATTGATGTTAATTGCTTCTCACGAGATTGAGGCAATATCTACTGATCAGATAATATTTAGGAGGTGTTAATTGGCACAGGCAAATGATATTGGGACATTAATCACTGGTGATCGATCTTTAGGGGAAGGGGACACACTGGAATGGGGGCTTGAGCTGATAACATTATAAGAACAGTCCCTGGGTGGGGGGTAGTCCCTGAACCTTGAAGGAAGTAAAGGATTATAAGAGATGGGAGAGAAAGAACTCATCCAAGGCATGAGATGGAAGCTGAAATATTACATATGACACAAAAGTTCCAGGCTTTGGGGACCTTGAGTAATGAGAAGTTACTTTGCTCTGGGGACCTGACTTACCAGAGTGAGAGGAAGTTTAGAGAGCTGGTTCAGAGCCTAGCAGCTACACACCCAAACTGCTCCCAAAGTATCACTATATTAGTTTGACTTTGATTGACCTGATCAGCTTTAACCCTACTGCAGCTCAGAAGCCATAAACAGAAGTGATTGGCCCCAGCCTCAGGCTCCCTAAGCAGCATGGCTTATAGGCATTTGGCACCAGACCTGATTGAACCAGTCATTCTCCCAGTCCCTGATGCTGCTAATCTCCATGCCATCTTTGATGTTCCCTGCTCCCTTGATTCACACATCCAATTAATCACCAATTGCTGTTGCTCATCTCTCCACAATAGCTTTCACATTCCCATTGCCATCAGCTTACTTCATGCTCCTATAACCTAGTTTCTTTCTGAAGCTTCTTAACAAAACTATTAGCCTCAATTAACCCTACCCACCACTGCAGCTTAATCTTCTTATGACAGATCTCTTCACATCACTCTACTGCTCAAGAGCCTTTAATGAGTCCCAAAAGTCCACTGAAGAAAGTCCAGATGCCTTAACCTGCCATGTAATGCCCACCACAGTTTTCTTCTTTGGTATAGTCTACTGGGGCTGAAAGATATACACAGAGAAATAAACACAAATATGTACACAATATAAATAAAGGGTGGGTCCCAACAAATGTGGAGGGAGATCAGGAAAAGCTTCAAATGGAAGGTGGTATTTGAGGGATTCTAAGAGGTGGAATTGAAGGAATATATTCTAGGCATGGGGAGGGGTAGACAATCTGGGCAAAGGCATGTAAGTGGGAGATGGAATATTATATTTGAGGCTCAGTAAATAGGGGATTTTAACCAGAACATGGAGAGTATGAAGGGAAATAATGGACAATTAGCCTGGAAAGGTAGATGGGAGTTAGATTGTTAAGAGCTTTAGGTACCGAAATAAGGGAACCTCTTGAGCAGGAGAGTGACATCATCAATATGTGTGCAAGAAGAATATCAGTTGGAGCAGCTAGGTGGTGCAGTGGATAGAGCACTGGTGCTGGATTTAGGAAGACCTGAGTTCAAATTCAGCCTCAGACACTTGACACTTAAGTAGCTATGTGACCCTGGGCAAGTCACTTAACCCTCATTGCCCCCACCCCAAAAAGAATATCAATTTGGCTTTGTTTGGAGATTGTATTAGGATGGGCTGAGACTCAAGGCAGAGAGACCAACAGAGGAGTTATTGCAGTAATTCCCAAGAGAGGTAATGAGAGTCTGGATGGGGGATGTGCAAGTAGGGGATTCACCATACACTGAGTTGATGACTGCATGAGATTCTTTCCAAATTCCTCCACTTTTGGTGCTATGTGATTCATCATGAAAAACAGATAAACGCAGTATGACAATGAAAAATCAGCTTTTGAAATATGAAGGAGCAAAGGAGAATATTGAGGCTAGGAGACAAAAGAGAAATACTACAATAGAAAAAAACCCTTGTCTGCTGCAGTGTACATGTGTTTGCATGTATCTATACATGTGTCTATGCATGCATACATGTACATACATGTGCATCTTAAGATGATTTCTGCATTCTGAAATGGTCTGCTTTCATTCAGAATAGTGTCAAACATTTCATTTTTTTCTTTACACATGAATAAACCAATGAATAACATAAAAAGGTGAAAGTACTTAGAGAAACTGCACAGAAACTTTTCATTAGCTGAGGGGGAAAAGAGACCATGATCAAGCATGTTTGGCTGGATTCCCTGGGTCATGTGCTAATACTCAAGAACTGTGAACCATTTGCTTTTACGGAGCAGATAGCATCAAACTCCAATGAAATATCTTTTAAACTAGGACTTCCTTCTGGGGCTAGGGCTTTGTGGGGAGCTAAAATGAAAGCTGCAAATAGAAAGCCATTTTGGGTAGACTTGAAGGAAAGAATTGGACTGGTTTACCTTCTGCCATCCAGCCTAATTGCTTGATCTAACACAGACATATATAGTATGATATTCTATTTGAGCTCAAATCTTAGTTTACAAATTGACTTAAGGATGGTGAGGTGCTGATATTAAATACTTCCTGAGAAGGAAATTGGATAACCATTGAAAAAGCATTTTCAACAATCATTGAATTTTTTGATTTGTTCAATTGTTGGTTTTCTCTGCCTCCTCAGATTACTCTGCTTTTTTCCTATTAGTAGGAAATAAGCATTTTTAAAGAGCCAACTATATGCCAGTTACTGTGCTAGGCAAAATAGCCTTGGAGGGAGGTCTATTGGGGCTGGGGAAAATAACCTTCATGCAGAGAAATCAATACAAAAAGATACATAAAAGAAAATTTGTAAGGGTCCTAATAACTGGGGAGAGAGATCAGGAAAAGCTTCAAATGGAAGGTGGTATTTGAGGGATTTTATTCTTCTAGTAGAATGTAAACTCCTTGAAGGCAGGTCCTATTTCATTTTTTAATTTGTTTTTTGTGGGGCAATGAGGCTTGCCCAGGGTCAAGTGTCTGAGTCAGGATTTGAACTCAGGTCCTCCTGAATCCAGGACCGGTGCTTTATCCACTGTGCCACCTAGCTGCCCCCCATTTTATTTTTGTCTTTTTATTTACAATATCTAATTCAAGATCTTGTGCATTGTAGCTATGTTAGAAATATTTGTAGAATGGAATTGAAATTGACAATGTATCTTCAAGTAATCAAATAGTCAAGTGACCTTTCTATTTGAGAATTCCCTCCAGCAATACAGATACAACCTATCCATTCTCAAACATCCTATGTATCTCTTATCCATCTCTTCCATAAGTTCAGGTGCTGGGGGCCTTCCTTTATTTTCCCTAATAATATGAAGTTACAAGTATAGGTTTTATGTTTTTTTTTTGGGGGGGGGGCTGGGCAATGAGGGTTAAGTGACTTGCCCAGGGTCACATAGGTAGTAAGTGTCAAGTGTCTGAGGCCAGATTTGAACTCAGGTCCTCCTGAATCCAGGGCCAGTGCTTTATCCACTGAGTCACCTAGCTTCCACCACAAGTATAGTTTTGGGAATATCTACCTGTTATGCCTCCATGTTTTTATATGACCATATAGTTTTTTGAAGTTCCTTATTTATTATATGTATGTATATAAATACATATGTATATCTCTACACATAGAGATACCTATATATATTTATAGATGTACACACCATATATACACACATAAATACATACAATATGTCTCTATCATCTTTCTCTTTCATACTTGCTGTGATATAACCCCATTCCAAGGAGATATAGTGATAAAGCCACAGATGGTTTGTGTACTCACAGCATGCTATAATTTTGACATTATTCATGCGCTTGATTTTTCTTGTGTGGATGGCTAAGCCAAAATCTTCTGAGAGATTGTGGATCTCTTCTAGTAACTCTACAATGATCTAGGTTTGATACAGTTAAACAGCAACACCTGTAAGACCTCACTGTCCTTGAGAGTTCTTCAGTTTGAATGCTGCCCTGGATCTCCTCTATTACAGGGAAAAACATATTTAGTAAGTATGCATGCCTGGGGTATGACTTGCCTGATGTTCAGGATCCAAGGGCTACCCAGCCAGGTGTTGCTATTGGTTTATTTCAAAAAGTCTTGAATCTTTTTGGTGTTTCCTATTTATTTTAAATACTCAAAGAAAGGGGAAGCTAGGTGGCACAGTTGATGAAGCACCAGCTCTGGATTCAGGAGGACTTGAGTTCAAATCTGGTCTCAGATACTTGATACTTACTAGCTGTGTGTGACCCTGGGCAAGTCACTTAACTCTCATTGCCTTGCCCCCCCCCAAATACTCACAGAAACAGAAATGATATATTTTCAGAATCTGAATGGGTGATATATTTAAAGTTATATTTTGAATTTTTAAATTTTTAAAAAGATTTTATAAATTGCTTAATATTGTTTAGACAGTTTCTTTCCAATAAAGTTCCATTATGATCCCAGGTTAAGAAAGGGTTGTGTGGGTTCAGATTATTGTCAAAATCTGATACTTGAGAGGGATGGAAAGAGGAAGTAGGGAAGGAGGAAAGGGAAGAGAGGAAAGGGGAGAGGGGAAAAGGGAAGGAAAAGAGTCCTTGTCTACAAACATTAACTGACAAGGTGAATAATTATGTGAGTTAAATAAAAATCTCAGTTTCAATCTAACTGATGCAGAACCACCCCCTCCTTCTCATTTTTCTTCAAAAGCTGCATTATTTGGGTGTTTTTGGCCTAAGTTATTCAGATAATTCCTCCAGCTATCCATTTCCCTCTATATAAATACATTCCGAGTTTCACCATTGACACTTTCCATTTCCTATCCTTTGAATCTAGTGTGGCAGGAAGACTGTTTGGCCAGTACCTCCTAATTAGGTTAGTGCTCATGAGCTGTGGATTATGCCTTCATGGATTTTTCTGTCTTGAAACATGAAGTGGCTAAAGAGAATTTGAAATTGGGAAGGTTTAAAAAGCATGGTCCTCTGAAGGTGAGAGTATTTTTTAGAGAACAGTATTAGTCTATTGTGGGTCTTTGTATAAAAACAGATTGACTATATAAGCACTCTTGGATTACAATGAAACATTTGTCTTATCTAATGCTGCCTTGTGGGGGAAAATACAGTAAAGGGGAAAGTATTGGGATAAAAGGTAGTGTAAGGGGCTAAAATTCTAGCTAGTCTGTCTAAAATATCTAAAGAGTGGTCTCTAATAAATTATAAGCTTTAGCAAGAGTTAGACTTTTAAGCATGTATTAAGGAGAATAAGAATTTGGTGAAGAGAGAAAGAGGCCTAGATTCAGCTGTCTATCTCAGGAAGCCAATGTCTCCAGTTCCTCTCCCCCGTGAGGTCCTCCAGCAAGAGAGGGAGAGAGCAAGCCTTGACCCTTCTTCCTCCCACAAGCCTCCTGTGAAACTCAGAACATTCCGTCCACATGAACACACAGCTCCAAGCTAATTGGCTGGTAGCTTTGATAGACAGTACCCGTGAGCAAAGGTCACTTCCTGATGCCAAGGAAAGTCGCATGGCTTGCCCTCAGACTCCTTCTCCTCATGGAGAAGTTTTCCTACAGTAACTCTCTATCAGGTGGAGTCATTCCAATCCTTACAGTAGTAAGGGGAGAGGGCAGGTGGTTCCAAATTCAATCTTGATTGTATCAAGTTTGCTTCCCCTTTTATTACTGATAGGGGAGGCATGGCTCTTGTTAACCTGAATCCCAAGTCTGAAAGTTAACCATTCACACAATGAACATTATGAAGTGCTTACTACATTGCCAAGCAAGTAATCACTAAGGACATAAAAAAGGTCAAAAAGAGTTCCTACCCCCAAGGAGTTTACGTTGTACTGGACTTTGATCCTCAGTCATCTCATAGTGTACTAGACTCAACCTCCAATGAGGGGCTCCTGTAATACAGGCAATAAATTCTCCATGGCCAGAATGTGCTCCTTCCTCATTTCTACTTTTCAGAACCCTTCTCTACCTTTAAGGAAGTCCCACCTTCTCCATGAAATCTTCCTTGATTTTCCTTGTGTGATAGTATTGTTGTTGTTGATGATGTCTCTCCAGTAGGATGTAAGTTCCTTTTGGGCAAGATTTTTTTTTTCCATTTCTCTTATTGTATCTCCATGGTTTGGTGCCATTACTGAAATGTTGGCGATGCTTAATAATCATCTGTCTAGTTGAATTGAATTTGTGCATAGTCCTGAGTGAAATAGATGGAGTGGATACTAATGTTGTGTTTAATTGGTTATGCTGATCTGGTTAAAGTCATCATTTGTGTTAGTGGACAGTTCGCCTTACTGTAGGCCTATCATTTGCAAGGATGATAGAATTTTAGAACTTGGAAGTCACCTTTGAGAACATTTACATTAGCACTGTCAATAGATGAACTATTAATAGCACTATTGTTGAGAAAAGCAGCATGGCTGACCTATATTACACCATTAGTGGAATATTAGAGGAGTAAAGTTAGTTATAAGTATAATGATGATGAAAATGATTTTATTGTTGTTCAATCACTTCAGACCCTTTGTTACCATATTTGGCGTTTTCTTTGCAAAGACACTAGAGTGTTTGGCCATTTCCTTTTCCAGTTCCTTTTCCAGATGAGGAAACTGAAGCAAACAGAGTTAAATGACTCGCCCAGGTTTACACAGTTAGTAAGTGTCTGAAGCCAGATTTGAACTCCGGAAGGTGAGTTTTCCTCATTCCAAGCTCAGTCTTCTATTTACTGCATGTGTGTATACACAGTACATCTGTAAACACATTCATGTATTACATATAGCATATAAATAAATTCCTACACAGATAAGCAAAACTACAAGCATATACATATGTGAGTGAAAAGGTACAAGACACCTTCCCATTCCAAAACAAACAAACACACGTTAGTCTGAAATCAAAGAAGGGCTGGAGCTGGTGTGGCCAGACAAATGCTATTTCCACAGCTTAGTCTTCCACCCTGATCTACTTTCATAGAGCCAGGCAGCACTACTCACATATTAAGTGGTCCTAAAACCATCCTTGACAAGCATAACCACTCCTGACAGCCTTGAAATGATAATCTTACACCAAGATGAAACATGTCATTTACCTTTCAACCTCATATGATGGCTGTTTTTGACTTCATTCCTCTTGGCAACTGATTCCTGGATAAAACCAATTTGCCAATGGGGAACTCAAGACACAGAGAGGTAGAATAATATGCCTGATTCCAAGTTCAACGTGCTAGGCACAACTGTCACCTAGCTGCTCCTCCTGGATTCCCTTTTCACTCAATTTTCCAGGGAATCTGTTTGAGAGAAAGTATTCTGAATGTCCACCATGGGCAAATGCTAGTGTTCTGTTAGTCAGGGAGATGAAGTGCTATATAAAAGGGAAGAGTTAATTTGATCACACAAATATCACCTTCCTCAACCTAATGGTTTTTAGAAGCTATTTAGGAGACATAGTATATAGTGGACAGGGTCCTAGCTCCAGTTACTTGATCAGGGTCACACAGCCCAGTAAGTATCTGAGGTCAGATTGGAACTCAGGTCTTGCTGATTGTAGGCTAGCACTCTACTGTTACTAAACCATCTAACTGACAAGAGTAGTTTGGGTGCATTTGAGCTCATGGTCTATGCTACTGTGCTTTTATGGCTATCCTTAGGCATACTTCCTGCTGAGTGAGATGACTACATGTCCCAGTGATCTCCACCCAGCTGAAGAAGGTTATTTCCCCCCTTCCTCAGGAGAGCTCCAAGAATCATATCTTTTTTTATTAGACATTTATTGTTAGTAAATGAATAAAAGTTGTCCCTGTTTTCAGGCATTTCCAGTCAAAACGTGACAGCCTGGTGTATTCAATGCCGACAACAATGCCCTTTGAGCTCTATGGGAAGAAGACTAAGGAATCACTGAGGACATTTAAAAGGCCAAGAGTTTAAAGCGAATAAACAGCTATTCTTTCTGTGCTGCAAATACCAGGTCACTAGAGGCTGATTCGGCAGACTATATGCTATGGTGAGGAGCTTAGTAAGATTTACAAAGAGGATTAGGCAGTTATTTGAGTAAAAATAGAACCTATGGTTTCATCAGTGAGGCTCCAATGACTAACTCCCTTTCGGGTAATCCTAATGTTACTAGACATAAGCTGGTCACCATCTGGGCACCAGGAGAAAATCTTTGTGTGTTCCCAAAGTGCAATATCATGCCAGACATTTCCTCCTTTTTCTCCTCAATCACAAATTGGTCCTATTGAGAGACTGCCTAAATCAGAGATCATTAATAGTAAAATGGCTTCTAATTTCATTGACTATATTCAACCTGGAGTGGGGGTGGGAAAGAGGGGATACACTCCTACTTTGAGCAAGAACTATAACTAGGGTGAGGCCCTAGGGGTCTTGTCACTGGGCATCAAATTTAGAGGGTGCTAAAGTCAGAAGGTGCTTAATAATACTGATTGTCTCTGGGAATTTAGAAACAACAGATCTTATCACTAGATTAGCAAGAATAATTCCTCAAAATAGTTATTGACTAGATAGTCTGTTGGGGAGAAATCCTCTCCCACTTGTTCCTGGTTCTGACCCTATGAGATCCTTGCCTTAAGAACAAAAAAACCCTACTTCCATTTTCCCCCTCTGAGTTATGGAAGGTGATCTTAAGAAAAGACAGAATGAAATGCAAGATATGCAAATGTAGCCAGGTGGGGATTGGGGGAGGGGTTGACATTCTGCTGTTTCAATGAATAAATTTCTCCATGTTTAACAAGTACTTACCTGGCTTAAGAAGAAAGTCACAGTAAAAATAGAAATGCATAGTGTCCAGGCTGGAACACCCTTCCTCTTTACTCTGCTGATGTCATCCCTTTTATTTAAGGAGCCATGCTTTTTTTTTTTTAATCTGTTCTGTACTGTGCATTTCCAATTTGCTGCCAGCCCTCAATGAATATTAGATAAAAGCGTCATGCAGGGGCATCAATTGGACCTACATGATTAAAGGCAGACAGTGCTGTTTACCAAATTGTTTTTTTCTTAGCACTCCTCACCTTTTAAAACTGGTATCCTAGAGAAGAAGACATTGCTATTGAGCCTTCGATCATACCCCAAAGTGGGGAAGTACCCATTTATATTTCATGGGGGAGGGGTTACCAGAAAGTTTAAGACATTCTCTCCTTCCTTTGTGCTTCCAAGAGGCCTTTGTTTTGTTTCTCTTTCATGGAGATGGCTGTTGGGAACATGCTTCTGATCATATCTACAGCAGACAAGGTGTTCCTTTGGTGATGTATTCAATAGACCTATGGGTCATTAGTAGAGAATTCTCAATGTTCCTGGAGATTTGCAAAAGTAGAAGAGAGAGAGAGAGAGAGAGAGAGAGAGAGAGAGAGAGAGAGAGAGAGAGAGAGAGAGAGAGAGAGAGAGAGAGAAAGGTGTAATGTAGTGCATGCAACACTGGGTTTACAGTGTTAATATGAATATATGGATCACCTGGATTTGATAGAGGTACCTTATTATCCAAAAGTATTGTTTAATGAAACCCTGAGTTAATAGGAGCAAAATGTCTTTCAACTGAACTCAAAACTAAACCCAGATAGTTAGCAGATAAAAGACCCTACATAGTGTCTGTCTTTGTTTCTCTCAGGATAGTAAGTCCCTATCTTATGGGAACATCTGGGCATCTTCATCCTTGCTAAACCCTTTTTTTTTTTGGAATCCTGTAATCTTATCGTGATGTTTCAGTATTTCCTCCATATTTATTGTAACTGAAATTGTTAAACTGCCTTTGCTTCTGTATCATAGTATTGAAACTGACATCATCCCATAATCAGTGGACAAAAAACCCCAACATATATACCCTCAGAAATGGGGAGTCCTCTGAGATTCACTCTTAGGAGGAGAGTCTCCACATGATCATGTGCTATATTTTTTTCTTGGGACAAAATATTAAGTTGATATTATGTTTTTTCTGTATTTTATGTTTTTTTCTGTCTGTCTCTGATCTGTTTCATAGGAGGACAAGTATGGATATCAGGTTCTCTGATCTGGTTAGTAGGAGATATTATAAGATATTATAATTTCTCTGATCTGTTTATTAATTTTGTAAGAGATTAAACATTATTTCTCTGATCTGTTTGTTGGAGACAGGCAGATACAAAAACTATATTTTAATATTCACCAAAAGACAGTCCCTAAGGCTATATCCTGGTTCTGATACTTGCTTTGGAATCCTTTCTCCTCTGTGCTTCTTAGTTTTCTGTTCTTTAAAAAATGAGTGTTTAACATTCCTTCCAGCTGTAAATACTATGGGGATCTCTCAGGTCCCTTTGAACCTTCAGATAATGGTAGTGTCTAAAATCCCTGATGAATGAACAGCTAACCAACCTGGATTCTTGGAAGGAATCTTGACTCTGATGCAACTTTAAAGCAAATGGGGTTGTCATAGATTGCCTTGGAAGTCCTTTATATCTCAGGATCTGGTTGGGGGGAAAGAGGAGGGAGAAGAAGAATATTTCCTCATATATAAATTAATCAAATATTTTGATAATTTTGACAGCAAATGGTTTCATAGTCAGATAATTTCATAGTTTGAAACCTGCCAGTGGTTCCCTATTCCTTCCAAAGGAAAGTTCATACTCCTTACTAAGCTTGGCATTGACAGTTATCCACAGTCTGGTCCCAGTGGAGTTTGCTAGCATTATTTGATTGTCTTCCCCTTAATTTGCTTTTTGCTCCAAACAAACTGCATTATTTCTTGCTATCCATACATACTTTTCCACCTCCACACCTTGGTTCAAGCCGTTCCCCCATCTTTATCTTCTCTTCTCATATCCTACTTGTGGAATTTCTATAAATTCTGTAAGGCCCAACTCAGATGTTGCCTCCTCTCTTGAACCCTTCCTGATTCTTTTCAATAGATAAGGAGCTTGGGTGGCCAGGTGGTGCAGTGGATAAAGCACCAGCCCTGGATTCTGGAGGACCTGAGTTCAAATCTGATCTCAGACACTTGACACTTACTAGCTGTGTGACCCTGGGTAAGTCACTTAACCCTCATTTCCCTGCTAAGAAAAAAGATAAGGAGCTTATCAAACCTCCAACATTACACAGTACTGTGATGGCACCTCTCTAAATATCCAAAAGGCATAGTGGGTATGGCACTAGACTTTGCATCAGGAAGACTGGAGGTCAAATCCTGTCTCTGACAGTTGTTAGCTGTCTACCTCTAGGCAACACATTTAAACCAATCCCATAAGCATTAATTAAGTGCCTACTAAGTGCCAGGTCCTTTTTCTAAATATTCTCTCCTTTGATCCTCACAATTCTGAAAGGTAGGTGCTGTTATTATCTCCATTTTATGGTTGAGGAAATTGAAGCAGACTGAGGTTAAGTGATTTGCTCAGGATCACACAACTAACTGAGAAGTGTCTGAGGCCAAATTTGAACTCAAATCTTTCTGATTCCAGGCCCAGCACTCTATCCACTGGATCACCAAGTTTTCCCTTTACAAACAGAAATTCCAGGAAAATGTGTTACAATGATCATGATGACATGTTCAAAATGTGCTGTGTTCACTACTCCTTGAGGGAAGGCAATGTTTTTTGCCTCTTTTTGTAGCCCCGACACTTAGCAAAGTGCCTAGCACATAGTAGGCACTTAATAAATGTTGATTGATGTTATTTGGCAGTGGAGGATGAAGCGCCAAATGATCAGGATCAGGAGACCACAGGAGAGTCAATTCAAGAGATGGGCCAGAGCTTGCCCTGCTAGTAAGTACCTAGAGGAAGGGCAGGTCTTTGTGTCAGTTGCTTGGCAGTTTAGTATGTCTTATTTATCATCATTAAAGAATGCTTCTCCACTCACAGGGGATAGCAGAGATATAATCCAGTCACCCATAGTTTATACTTAGGGGAGAAGCAAGTTGTTTTAGTCTGTGTCCTCATCAGGAAGAGAATTATGATATGCCTGCTTACTTTGATTATGAATCTGAAAAATAGTTCTGGCTAAAAATAGTTTTCCCTTTTCACTTAAAAAATATGGGACTTTGATTGAATCAGAGAACTGGTATGGAAACTCCTTGTCCAATTATAGGTTGGAAGCTCATCTGTGCCTCATGGTCATAAAGAGCTGTCCCTGCTCACAGCTTATGGTTGAACTTGTGCCCAGCTCTTCCCTGACCCTGATGCTGGTTCTCCCTTCATTATTCCCTCCTTTATTCCTTTCTAATGTTGTAGATTTAGAGGCAAAAAGGACTCTAGTGGGCTTCTCCTGCAACTCCCTCATTTTATAGTTGAGTAAACTGAGGCAAAGGTAAATTGACTTGCCCAGGGTCACACAGTAGGTAGCAGAGCTGAGATTTGACTCTATCCTCTAGGCCTCCAATTCTGACATACTTTCTACCCACCATTGTTGCTTTTCATCTCCCAGGTTCTTTCTTTCTTTCTTTATTTTTGTAATTATGACTTTAAGAAAAAGTATGTAACCTATCAGAGCTACACGCAGGGAGTATGGCTTAAATTTAGGTAAAAGACTGCTTAGTCTAAGCTTGGGAAAATGCCCATTAATAGGAGTTGGAATGGCGGAGAGGGCTTAGTCATTTGCACCCTGTTGTCATTTGTCCTTCATTCACAAAGAGGACTGTGACATGGGGAGGTGATGTCATGACTTGCAGTGAATTGGATTTAAGTGAGGGAGGGTTGTACAAGGTCATCAGCCTTACTCTCTCCTCCAGAGCCACCTGGGTCCAGTGGCAAGGTATATATCAGGATGATTCGAGATGGCCCCCCCAAACCTTTTATAAATGCTTGTTGAATTCAGCTCCAATGGGATAGGAATGAGAGGCTTGGGATCAGGATTTGGAATGACACAAATTTAGTCTGGGGCACAAAGCCACATGGTGAACAGTTTGGGAACCCAGGACGATTGTATTGGAAATGTGACTAACGCCTGAGCCAACCAGGAAGCCCCTTCCCCCATTCCTTCTTTCTGTTCCCCATCTTTGTTTTTCTCATTCCTTTTGTCTCTTTTTGATGCTGTTATTTTTTCTCTTCCCCTCTCTCTGTCTCCTTTACACTCTCCTTCTCTCTCTCCAGTTTTCTTTTTTTTTCCTGTCTCTTCTCTCTGCTTTCTTTGATTCTCCCACTCCCTTTTCTTTTGTCCTCTTCCTTCCTAGCCTCCTTTCTCCCATTCTGTTCTCTCTGTCTTCCAGTCTCCGTCTCTGTCTCTCTGTCTCTTTGTCTCTCTCCCCTTCTCTACTTCTCCCTTTCAGTCTATCCTCTCCTCTCTTCCATTCCTCCCACTTACCCCCCCCTCACCTTCAGTAAGTTATTTACATTCTGAGTTCCCTTCTCTCCATGAGGCTGACAAGGGCACAACAATCTCAAATTCTGAGATAGGGAAGATGAATAATCTCCTATAACTCTCTGGAGTGGTCCTAGTGATTGGGTACTTTGCTTCTGGAGCAGCACTTATCCACCAATGTAACCATCCCCTGGATTCTCAGGGGGAGAATCAATTAACCCACCAGCATTTACTAAGGACCTACTATGTCCACCCCACCACTGCGCAAAGCCATGGGAATGCAAAGCAAAGGCAAAACCAGCCCCTGCCCTCTAGGAGCTTAACTGGTTCTGAGCAGGGCCATGAAAGAATGACTTTTGCCATAGGCTCTGGGGCCACCTTTGTGATGCAGGGCATGTCAAACTCAGATAGAACTGGGGGCCCCTAAATAGTACATAAGGATCTCTGTGTAATGCCTTAGAACTGTACGTATGTTCTATTGTACTTTTATTTATTTTGTTAAATATTTCCCAATTCCATTTCAACCTGGTTTGGCAGCACTAGGGAGTGTCATGTGGGCTTCCTGTTTGATACCTCTGTTATAGCAGATAGATTGGACTGTTGGAATCCCACCTCAATCACTTGCTTACTGTGTGATCCCTGGGCCAATCATTTAATGATTCTCATTTGTAAAATGGGTATCATCACAGTACCTAGTTGTGAGGCTGCTGTGAGGACCTGTTGTATGTAAAGGCCTCTGCAAACCTTAAAGCAAAATGAAAGCTGTTATTCTTACCCTGCTTCCACTGGAGCAGAGAGGTCCAAGGAATGTAGGAGGGGAGTCCTGTGTGAGGCTGCTGTATATATGAAGAAATGAGGGAGACATCCCCACCTCCCAATAACAATGCAGGATTTTCGGGATTCTCACAGGCCACCCCAAATATGCCTGTGAGCCCCCATTCAAACAAAGACATCCATCCTTGGTTTTTCTGTTCTGTCATCTTCTACGCTCTCTGGCCAAAGGCAAGCATACCAATGCTGTGTCTTTGTGCACAAAGCATTTCTATATTTAGCTCTCTGGGCATTTAGTAGTTCTCAGTCTTGGATACCATTTCCCATTCTCTTTTATGTTATCTTCTTCCAGGCAGTTACAAGGATTGGCATTTTCTGACAATGGTCACCTTTGTCCCCTCTCCTTCAGTAGGCTCTCGGTCAGGTCTTTCTGGGTTCACTGAGCCTGCTTATTTCGACATGTCAATACTCAAGGAACTGTGATTTATGATTTCATCATTGTGGCTCTCCTGATTCCCCAAACCAAGGATTTCTAACCTATTTTTTTTCCTTTTGGTCAAGGACACCTGATGTAGATTCTCGACCTCTTCACAGAATTCTGTTTCAAATTGTACAAAATATAAGATTATAAAGGAAACCAATCATATGGGAATAAAGATGTCATTTTTTCCCATCCAAGTTCATGGACCTCTTGACCAAGTCAAGAACTCCTGTGTCTTTCCCCTTACTGCCTCTAGTTATGAAGTGGAGAGGGAGGAAGATAACTGCCTCGCAGATCCATTGCTCGACCATATCAAAGGGAATTCTAATGAGATATTTAGGAAACAGCAAGAGCTATGGAGGCAGGAAGTGGGTCAAACAGGGAGGTTCATTCAACATATATATATATATATATATGAAGCCAGAAATAACTGAGGCAGGAAGGGAGATGATGGGATGTGTCCCCCTAAGGTGGAAAGTGGGTCCAGAGTCTTGGCCATACTGGGGCTATCACCAGGTCTCTTTCCCTGACTTTTAGTTTAGATAGATATGACCAGAGCCTGATAGCAAGTTAGCCCCACTGAGGCAGAGGTGGAAGAGTAATTATTGGTTGATAATAAAGGAATGCTGGCATCCCGATACCCTAATTAGGCAACCTTGAGGGGTCAGGGAAAGATCCTGATAGTGAAGGGACAAGAGCTTGTGCCAGAGAATGTGGGCCAAAGGACTCTACACTCTGGCCTAAACCCTCCTGATCAGCATATGTGATAGAGTGGATTGAGTGTTAGGCTTGAGTTCAGGCCTGGGTTCAAATCTTGTCCTTGACACTTTCTATTCTCACCTTTGAGACTAATGATGTATAATTGGGCAAGTTACTCAACTACTCAGTGTGTCTAAGACATCCTAGATGGACTGGGATCTGAGCTGGAGGAAGGAGTTCCTTACCACCAGAGTATTCTCAGATGTTTTGAAAGCCTTAAAATTCTATGTAAATGCCAGCTATTAAATGTTAGCCCTCAGGTGCCATCGAAGTGTGGGGTCATTGGTTCATGCAGCAAATGACAAAGGACAGATGTACTTCCCTACCAGTACATTCCAAAATAAAAATTGCCTTCAGGACACACTTTTAAGCTTAATTTGCATTATTGACATTTTCTCCTTCACTTTCTTGAATCTAGGAAATCAACAAAACAATAAACTCAGCCTTGGTTGGCAGCATTTGTGATTTCTGAGGTGTAAATGCTCACACTGAAAACCTTGCTGTTGGCTCTTGGAAATCCTTTGGGGCTGGCTCCAGCGACCACTGGTCTTCCTTCTCTCTGGTCATTCTGGCTCTGGCTCCTGTCAGTGTATTTCCTGCTTCAACCTTATTTGACACTTTACTGTTTGGCCTGAAAGAAATTTTCTCTCTCCTCCACAGTCAAGTTCTTAGACTTGGTGATAATTATTTGCTTCTCAGAATCCTCCTATGGTTGATGTCTGAGGCCATGTTTGTGTTCTGAGGAGGTGAGGTTACTGAAGTGGGGCTGATGCTATTGTAACTTCTCTATTCATGGGGTTGTTATGGACTTGAACTCTCAATGGCAATATTTCAGGACAAACTACAAGGGCAACAGGGCAGCTAAATGGTGCTGGGGATAGAGTTCTGGGCCTGGAGTCAGGAAGACTCATCTTCCTGAGTTCAAATCTATCTTCAGACACTTACTAGCTGTGTGACCCTGGGCAAGTCACTTTACTCTGTCTGCTTCAGTTTTTCATTTAAATTGAGCTGGGGAAGGCAATAGCAAAACACTGTAGTATCCTTGCCAAGGAAACCCCAAATGTGTTCACAAAGAGTCAGTCACAACTGAAATGACTGAACAAACTGCAGTCACATTTTCACAGGGAGAGAAGAAAGGGCAAACTCATAGGCAGTTTTGTGCCCAAATGGGTAATGAATTGCCTTCCTTTGGTCATTCTTTCACCCCTGTCCCCACCCTCTTATTTCAGATTTGTGGTCTTTAGCTTCAGGCCTAGAATTCATAGCTGTGGGGTCCCATGTTTATGCATTCTATGAACTATAAATCAAATGCACACTACTGGCTATGCTCACTGTTTTTAAACAAAAATAT
This sequence comes from Dromiciops gliroides, assembly GCF_019393635.1. Classification (NCBI taxonomy): domain Eukaryota; kingdom Metazoa; phylum Chordata; class Mammalia; order Microbiotheria; family Microbiotheriidae; genus Dromiciops; species Dromiciops gliroides. The sequence goes on along the minus strand of NC_057865.1, from coordinate 27,924,319 downwards.
GTTGCATGGGAAATTCGGTTCAATGCTTAAGAATTCTCCTTGGGAAGAAGGTTGTATTAGATGTGGGACATACAAGAAGTTTAGATAAGGTATAGTTACTGCCTTCAAATCAAGCTCTTTTAGGATATGGTGTTAGTCATCTGACATGATGGTTAGCACTCCAAGTCAACAAGCATTTATCAAGTGCTTACTATGTGCCAAGCTCAGTGAGTGCTTGGGGCACCATCAGAAGCAAAAAGACAGTCCTTACCCTTTGGGAACTTGCATTTTAATAGGAGGGGGAATATAGCACAAAAAAGGAAGCTAAAAAGTTGGGGTGGGTTAGGTGGAGAAGCATCAGGATGGGGCAGGGGGCAGGTCATGGTGGAGAAAGAAGTCCTGGGAATCAGGAGAGGTAACCAGAAGGGAATGAAGGAGTGCCCATGGCTGTCATGGTGGATCTTCCTTAAAACAAAGGTTCTGGGATGACTTGATTAATAAGAGGAAGGGGCTGCTGTAGTGGAGGGATTATTCTAGGATGAGAGAGCTGGTGGAGCATGATGGCAAAGGTAGCTCTCATGGTGAGGACGCTGCTAGTGGGATGGAGAAAGAGGTCAGGAGAGTCAAGAGTGGGGTCCAAAGAGGAATGGAGGAGTGTCATTTATAATCAAGATAATCTACAACCATGATAATCATGCTGCTTATTCCTCCATAAACAAAGGAAGGAAGGAATAATAGAATAGGGTCAAAGAAAAATCCCTGGGGCATACTACTAGAGACCTCCATCCAAGTTGACATCAATTTCTTAAATACTACCTCCCCTTTCAGCCTCAGTCCATCTACTTGTAGTAGTATCATTTGGCTCACATTTTTCCTTCCTCCCAACTCATTGTACACAGTTTAGTGTTTTATTTGCTGTGATATTCTTAGGTGTTTTGGCATCTTGACTCAGTGAATGCCTGGCTGGCTTGTGGCTTTTCATTTTCTGAGGGATACAATGAAAGTGACAGAAATGACAATATTATACTGACACTGAAGAACAAGGAAGAAAGAATGTGTAGGAAAGACCAAAGGGAGCTTAAGGGAAGCTTACTTGAAATCCAAGTTGTGCTGCTAAGGGTTTAAAGAGTATATAATTTATTACAGATGTGTGTGTGTGTGTGTGTGTGTACACATGCATGTGGGAACCTTATATAGGAAAAGACACCAGGAGATGTTTTATCTGGAAGTGTGGTTATATCACCCTATATGTTGCAGGGAATCATGGAAGACCTTTCAGCCAGGACAGATTAGAGGTCTGAGAAGGTGACTTCTTGGTGATCTTGGGCTCCAAATCCCTGTGGTGAGAGCCCCACAGGCTCTGGAAATTACGTAGGATCTTTGCTTTCCCTGAAACAAAGGAGATTTTGTTGTTATTGTTTTTCCTTTTAAAATTATTTCTAGCTTGGATAAGGACTTTTGCAAACACTAAGGTAATAATCCGTGAGAAATTTATAAAATGCTATCTGCTTGAATCACCATGTATTTTCCCCTACAAGTAACATCATGATATAGTACTAGAACTCAGACCAATCAGTTAAAAGGGGGACCCCCAGTAATAACAGATTCACATAAATGATTTAATTTTTGCATCAAAGGGAGGACCTTAAGAGATATTTACAGAAAAGTAAGTAAATGGAGTCTCAGAGAGGTTGTGGCTTGCCCTGGCTGAGACAGCTACCATGAGTCAAAGGCAGCATTGGAATCCAGCTCTCCCTGCCTCAAAGACCAGAATTCACTTCCCTCTGCTACTCTGCCTTTGTACGATCATAACAGTCATGTGCTACATTGCCAAATTCCTCTAAAAATGTGCATCAATTTTCAGTCCAACCAACAATGTCATAAAGGGTTTTTTACCCAGAATCTCTGTCAACTGAAATTCGATTATTTTTAGCTATTTTTGCCAATTAGATGGGTATAAGATATTTGCATTTGCATTTTGCTGATGGTTACAGAGTTTGAATGGAATGAAATTTGAAAAGAAACATAAAATTATGTGTGTGTATGAAGGAAGGTCCTTGAACTATTCTTAGCTCTAGTTAAGGCTATTTAAAATTTTATAAACCTTTTCTGATCTCAAATTGGCTTCAAAGGCTCACTTTTAAAAAAATCTCAATTAATTTCTAAACACTATCTTCTTAGTACATTTAATGTCTTGACTGAAGTTACAAATGTCTTAAATCCAATGTTTTGTAGAGTTTGATAGAGAGGGGAAATATTCTCTCTTAATTCATAGGTCTTGTGGGGGAACAATCATTACGTTGATATGTTGCCAATTGAATTCAACAAGCATTTATGTACTATGTACCAGTCTCTGTCCTATGTGCTAGAGATACAAAGACAAATATAAAACAGTATGTATGTCCCTGAAGCTTACATTTTATTGGTGGGGGGAGCTGGAGGGAGGTAGAGAGTGGAGGTGACTGTGTTTTAGGGACATAATCTCTTTCTGAATATTATCCTTTATTCTCTTTCACCTGATGGACCAGTTAGAAGACAAGTTTGGTCTAATCACTTATCACTAAATAGAAATGCTTTTCCAAGCAATACAAACATTTCAGCTAATCATGAGCTCACTTCCCCATGACAGTCTACTATAGCTATATTTGCACTAACATGAATGTGATGGTATTCTGTCTATATTAGTGACTGCTCCATTTGTCAAATGTTATTTGAGTGGAACTTTGTGCCTTTGGTCTACTTTCATTTTTACTGTTACACAAAGGAGGCAGTGTGAGATAGTGGAGTCCTGGCTTGGAGTCAGGGGTCCTGGCTTGTTAACCTTGAGCTTGTTAAACTCCCTGTACTTCAGTTTACTTGGCTAAAAGTGAGAATAATAATATTTGTGTTCTCTTCTTTACATGGTTCTTGTGGGAAAACTAATCTGGAAACTTCAGCTAGAGTTCATATTGTGTAAGGGGAATTCTGATCAATTTCTTAAGTTCCTCCATTCATTTTGATGAGATTACAGGCATTCACCTTTGTTTGCAAGCATGTAAAGGTCACCACCCCATGGAGGGTAGGCATGTTGCACCTAGGTACTGCTAAGAGAACACTGGAAACTTCACTGACAGGAAGGAGGAGGACAGAAGGGGAGGTTTGCTGGCTTCTACACACCAGTTTCAGTAGTGACCCAACCCGTCAAACTCTCTTTATTTCCTACTGCTTTTTCTATTGTATCGATGGCAATGCCTATCTTTGGCACACACTAGCTGAATGATTAAGTACTTATAGTGTTGCTAAAACACTGCACTCCTGCTATTTTTCAATTGTCCTTATTAATTATACTTTAGAAAACATTCTAAAAGTGCATGTCATCTTAGTGCTCCACACAGGTAGAGAAGGTGTTGACCCACATTGTATAAGGTACTTTCCTCATTAGGAAGATCTCTATACCATTGAAAATCACAGATCCAGTACCCATTCCTAATCCTATCCTATATCTATAGGGAAGAAGAGAAAGCTACTGTTACAGTCAAGAGATGCAAGTTCTAGGTCTAGAACCTGCCTAATCTGATTCATATGCATTAGAAACATCATAATTTCTAACACAAAAGTGTGTGGGATTTTTTTCTTAAATTTTAGGAGAAAACTCTTTGGCCAGTCTTTTTTGTTTTTTATTTTTCCTGGGGCCTCTTTCTAACTTCTTTGATGTCTAGGATTTGCTTTGATTTTCATTAGTATGTCATCAAATGTTTTCCCCCTTCATTTATGTGACTGTAAAGCTGAAGTATTTTATGACAGAGCATTAGATTTGGTGTAATTACCTTGGTTCAATTCTTGGTTTTTAACTTACAACCTAAGTAACCTTAGAGAAGTCCTTCAAACCTATTGACCTCAGTTGGATCATCTATAAAATGAGAGAGGTGACAAGTTCATTTCTGAGGTCACTTTTAATTCCTTTAAAAATCATATTAACTAACAGTTTATGACCAAACAAGAGACATAGCGTATTATGAAATGCAAAATGTATGATTTTGATTACATTAAATTAAAAAAGTTTTTGTACAAACAGAAGCAATGCAGCCAAAATTAGAAGGGAGGCAGAAAGCTGGGAAACAATTTTTATAGCCAGTACTTCTGATAAAGGCTTAATTTCTAAAATATATCAAGAAATAAATCATATTTATAAGAATCCAAGTCATTCCCCAACTGAGAAATGGTCAAAGGATATGAACATGCAATTTTCTGATGAAGAAATCAAAGCTATCTATTGCCATATGAAAAAATGCTCTAAATCATTAGTGATTAGAGAAATGCAATTTAAAACAACTCTGAGGTACCACCTGACACCTATCAGATTGACTAATATGACAAAAAGGAAAATAATAAATGTTGGAGAAGCTGTGAAAAAATTGGAGCACTAATGCTTTGTTGGTAGAGGTGTGAACTGATCCAACCATTCTGGAGAGCAATTTGGAATTATGCCCAAAGGGCTATAAAGCTGTGCATACCCTTTGACCCAGCAATACCACTATTATGTCTTTTCCCCAAAGAGATCATAAAAAAGGGAGAAGGAGCCACATGTATAAAAATATTCATAGCTGCTCTTTTTGTGGTGGCAAGGAATTAGAAATTGAGTGGTTGCCCATAAATTGGGGAATGGCTGAACAAGTTGTGCTATATGAATGTAATGGAATACTATTGTGCTGTAAGAAACAATGAGTAGGTGGATTTCAGAGAAACCTGGAAGGACTTGCATGAAGTGATGATGAGTGAGATGAGCAGAACCAGAACATTGTACACAGTATCATCAACATTATGTGTTGATCAACTGTGATAGACTTGATTCTTCTCAGCAATACAACAGTACAAGATAGTTCCAAAGGACTCATTATGGAAAATACTCTCCAAATCCAGGAAAAAAAAGAACTTTGGAATATGGATGCAGACTGGACCATACTATTTTTGGTGCTGTTGTTTTTCTTTTTTGAGGTTTTTCCTTTTTGCTCTGATTCTTCTTTCAAAGCAAGACTAATGAAGAAATTTGTTTAATGTGATTGTGCATATATAACCTACCGATTACTTGTTCTCTTCTGGAGGGGGAAGGGAGGAGAGGGAAGGAGAAAAATTTGAAACTATAAATCTTATAAAAACAAATGTTGCAAACTATCTTTACATATAACTGAAAAATAATAAAATACTTTCATAATTAAAAAATCATATTAACCAATAAAACTTGGAGGTGGGGGAACCACTATAGATATGCAATTTAGCATGCTCTTTCAGATGAGATCACAGTATTGTTAGTTTTACTTATTTTATTTTGTTACTCTCATGGAGTATGAGTAATTTGTATGTTTGTAATGTAAAGACCAATATAGCTTTAATTAAAAAACCCAAACCTATTAAAAATTTTCTTCATGTGTTGCTATAACACTCTACCCTTGCTATTTTTCTAATAGTCCTTATTCATTATACTTTAAAAAAACATCCTATAAGTGGATCTCATCCTTATTTTATAGTTAGAGAAGTTGAGGAATAGAGAAGATTGGCTTTTGCTTAAAAACAATGAAAAAGTGATTGTTACCAGGAAAATCTATTTTTATGGGGGCCTACATATGGTGAGACCTTAGTGACCACTATCAGGTTCACAAATGCACTAAGAACTTTTCAAGCTTATATTGAGGATAGAACTCAAGTTCATTTACTTTTGTTTCAAAAATTCATTACTGCCATCTCAAGCACTTAGTTTATACTATATATATTTCAAATTTCATTTAATGTTAAAAAATCAATAGCATAGCTGAAACCAAAATTTAACATCTCTAGGAGCACATCAATGTTAATAGATAGACTAGCCTGGCAAAGAGCATCTGGATCTGGTTCAAAGTGTTGTGCAATTCCCTAATTGGAATCCAGTTTGCTCTCTTCTTCCTCTTCAATTCTGGGCCCAGCTCATTGTCCACTGGCAGTACCTGCCTGAGATATATTTACTGATGGACCAGTTCAATGGGCTGTCTACACAAGAGCATACCCTAATCTGGGTAAAAATACAATTTTATCCACTTCTTTTTTCCCCACATAGATTGCTAGTCTTCTGAGTGGTCATGGACCTAATTGAAGAAACCCTGCAGTTTCCCAGGGCTTGGTGTAATCAGAAGTTGTGAATTGGTCCAACCATTCTAGAGAACATTCTTTAGAATGAAATTATTGAGTTTCCAATTAATTTTCAGTCTACCTTTCTCCATGGTTATTTATTACATATAATTTTTATTGCATCATGATCTGAGAAGGATGCATTTACTGTTTATGCCTCAGACAGTATTTTTAAACTTCCTTTTTATTGCTAGAGCTTAGCACCATACCTGACATATAATAAATAAGTAATCTTTGTGGACTTGACTGTAAGGCCTGTACTGTGAAAATTATTCTGAAAAATTTAGAAAGTACTTTGTAAAACTTTTTTTTTGGTTGTCTCAAACTGTTTAATTGTTGAACCTGACTGCAGAATGCCTGTAATATGTACATCCTCTGAGACAAGTGGGAAAACTGGAAACCTGTCCATACTTACAATTTTTCAAACATTAATAGTTAAATATACAAGTACCATTCATTCATTTGCAAGCTCCCCTGAATGTAGCTGTCCCCTTAGGCTCTGTCCTAGACCTTCTTCTTTCCTCTTTCCAGTAATCACATCCATTCTCCTGGGTGCAATTATCATCTTTGCACAGATGGCTCCCAGATCCATACATCCAGACCTACTCTTTTCCCTGAGGTATGTTCTCACACATCCAACCACTTGCTGGTCATCTCCATCTATCTGTCCTTGGGGAAGCTTCAATTAAATTGTCCTTAAATGAAAACAATCATTTTTGTCCATAAACCTGACTCTCCTTCAAATATTCTTATTTTCCCCCCATCATTTTCCTGGTCACTGAGATTTCAGACCTTGAATCAACCCTCTGCCCCAACATACACATGGATTTAGCAGTATTAAATTACTAATGGTTAAAATGATATATTCAAAGTCTTAATGCAATTCTAAATGTGTTTAAAGCTGAACTAAAACTTTGGAGGCTTTATAATCAGTTGTCGAGTCCTGTTAATTCTATCTAAAAATCTTCCTTCTCCTTTACTTTTTTTGGAAAAATGTTTATATTTTATTTTTTCCAATTCCACGTAAAAACATTTTTTACCATTTGTTTTTTTTAAATCGAGTTCTATATTCTCTTTCCTCCCCCACAAGCAATTTTATATAGATCATAAAGGCACAATCTTGCAATACATATTCCCATGTTAGCCATGTTATGAAAGAAAATATAGACCAAAAAACAACCAAGAAAAAGAAAGTTTAAAAAAGAATGGTGGGGCAGCTAGGTGGCACAGTGGATAGAGCACTGGCCCTGGATTCAGGAGGATCTGAGTTCAAATCCATCCTCAGACACTTAACACTTACTAGCTGTGTGACCCCGGGCAAGTAACTTAACCCCAATTGCCTAAAAAATAAAAAATAAAAAAAAGAATGCTTCCATTTGCATTCATACTACATCAGTTTTTTCTCTGGAGGTGGATAGCATTTTTCATTATGAGTCCTTCTATAAAACTTCTCTTATGAGATAAATATAGTTTAACTATCTAAACCAGGGAATGATAAAGTAAATAATGAGAATAAATCTATAGCATGAATGCATATCGTTTCAAAAATTTTAAATATAATTCTGTCAAAATTACACCAATTTATTATTATTATCATCATTATGATTACAAACCATTCACTATAATCAAATTGGATTTATAATAGGGATGCAATGATGATTCAACATTACTAAAATGATTAACATAATAATATTAAAAATTTGTCTAGAACCAAATGATCACTTAAATAAATATAGTAAAAGGTTTTTTTTTTTTAAAAAATACAACACTCATTTATCCTAAAATCCTACAAAGCATAGACATAGGTGCAAGGGTATGCTGGAGTCAACTTGGACTGTTTCCTGACAGCTAATTACTAAATTTTTGATATAAGCATTTATTTATACCTAAGAAATTGGCAAATACTATTAATCAGGGCTTGGTTTATTTTTTCATTGCCTACTCTTAAGAAACTGAGGGAGAAAATGTTAATATTTGCAGATTAAACTTAAAATTATGCTGTGCATACATTTTTTTTCTCTTTAGAGAGCTGGCTGTAAACATTTAACAGCAGAACTGCACATAAAGATATCTTTTTAATAGGAAAATAAATATTTAAATAAATCTATATAAATCCAAAGCTGTCATATTTAATAGGAAAACCCTAGAAACTTTCTAAGAAAATTCAGGAGTAAAGCAAATATACCCTCTTTTCCTACTAACTTTCACATAATTTTGGAAATACTAGCAATAGCAATCAGATGGGAAGAAATGAAATGTATGAAGGCAACAAGAGACAAAACTATCTCTATTTACTGATGATATGTTGGTTTACTTAGAAAATCTTAGGGAATCATCAAAAACCTGAGATAATAGAATCAGTAAAGTTTTCAATTACAAAATTAACCAAGAATGTAAAGATTTTTTTAAACATTGTTTTCCACTTTTGACTAGACATGATCTTGAGATAATTTGGCTTATGGAGTTTTCTCCAAGATTTTTGAAGGCTTATTTCCTGCTCCATAGTTTTTCACTGAGAATGAATGATGATTATAATATTCTGTCAGCTTCCACATTGATGTTTTGCAAATAAATTTTTATTTTTGTGTTGCTCTTGGCTGTCATGTCTTTCTATTTGGCAAGGAGATTGAAAGTTTGCTGACCAAGATATTTTCTGGCATTTTTTTGGCCTCCTTTTTGTGGTGATTATTTTGGAATGGTTCAATTCTTCTAAATAATGGCAATAATCAGAATGTCTGTGTTTTTGTCAATTTCCCAATTTTGAGCAGCAAAAGCTCTTTGGATAGGTCAGGTTAGAGTTGTTTTCATTCCATAGTATCTTATCTTTATCGTTTCTCCTAATTTGATGTTCATTTTAACATTTGCTCTAAACATTTTATAATCTGAGTGTTCATAGAAAGCTTATTTGGAAATGACATGTTTCAGTAACAAAGCTTTTCTTATCAAGATATAGTAAATCTCATTATTTAACATTTTGGTCAACATTCACCATATCCGGCCTCTTCCAGTTTTCTCTTTTTTTTTTAGTTCTCTTTTTGAATAAAGTTTTTATGGCATCATAGATTTAGAGCTGAAAACTTTGAATTCTTTGTCTTCTTGTTTCCAAAACAGTATTTTCCAATTTTTTTTTGCTTATCTATCAAGGATTATCAACAAATCTAAACTTCTTTTGGAGGATATTTTAAAATTCCCCATTGAATTTAAATCTTTATGAATACAGAAGATGTTGGAATGTGTGAGACCACTGACTTTAAAGTGAACTCTTTTCCTGTGCCCAAGGACCTGACTAGTTGTCCCACATGACACTATTTCTTATTGATCAGAGATGTGTTATGTAGGCACATATTATGCATCTGCCTATCAATTTTTTTTTCTGAGAAGAACCTGAGTCACCATTTCTAGGTGACCTAAGAAGTGATTAACATATAGTATCTATAGTCTTGAAAGTCAGATTCAAAGAAAAGTTCTCTAGATTACTAGGAAAAAATGAAGGATTACTTCAAAAATACAAGACTGAATGAAAACAATGATGAAGAGGCCAAGGGGAAATAATGACTAGAATCAGTAGATGACTAGATGCTGAAAAAATATAAGTAGAAAGGCAAGGCAAGAAAAGGGATCATGACACCCTTGGAACTAAGTAATAGATATCAGTGTCTTTTTGAAGAGGAAGAAATTGGCACTTCTGAGGAGAAAGTAGCTACTTAACTCACAAGGAATGACAACATGAATCTACAGTTGCCATTATGTGAGAGATCATCCAGTCAAGTGAGAGAAAAGATGAATAATTTTGGTTGGTGATTCTCAGGAGAGTGATGCTGAGATAGCTTTTTTATCTCACGATAACAAAACCAGAGATGCCTGCTATTTGGGAGGAGGTGTTGCTAGGGCTTTTGGGTGGCATAGTGCATACAGGACTGGATTTGGAGTCAAGAAGATATTGGTTTGAATACTATTTCCAACAGTTAATTGTATGACCTTGGACAAGTCACTTAATCTCTCTCAACTTTATCTGTAAAATTGAGACAACAGCAGCACCTACCTTACAAAGTTGTTATTAGCTTAAATAACATAGGTAAAGCCCTTTGATTACCTTTTTTCTTTTTTTTTGTGAGGCAATTGAGGTTAAGTTACTTGCCCGGGGTCACACAGCTACTAAGTGTCAAGTGTCTGAGGCCGGATTTGAACTCAGGAACTCCTGACTCCAGGGCTGGTGCTCTATCCACTGTGCCATCTAGCTGCCCCAAAGGATGCACACTTTTTTTTTTTGTGAGGCAGTGAGGGTTAAGTGACTTGCCCAGGGTCATACAGCTAGTGTCAAGTGTCTGAGGCCAGATTTGAACTCAGGTCCTCCTGAATCTAGGGCTGGTGCTTTATCCACTTCGCCACCTAGCTGCCCCATCCCTTTGCTTATATTAAAGCACTATAGAAATGCTAACTGTTATTATTATCCTTCCTGATTCAAAATTTGTGAATTTTTGAATCTGAATGCTCTGAAATTATAATGATAAGACTTGGCCCTGAAGAAGAAATGATGATGTACAACTCTTCCTTCTTTGCAGAGGTAGGGAATGAGAAGTATGGAAGAATGTAAATAATGCAATTTTAATAAATATGCTGGATAGTTTTGCTGAACTTCTTTCCTCTCTTATTTATTTATTTTTTATCATAAGGTTTAGTTCTATGAGAGTTGGGAAATGTAGATGATGTAAAAAACAAAGAATAAAGTTAATTTTAAAAAAAGAATAAACTGCTTTCATTCACTAAGGGCTTGCAATGAAGGTAGTAGCTTCCTTATATAGCTAACTTTGGCAGAGCAGCTAGGTGATGCAGCGGATAGAGCATTGACCCTGAAGTTGGGAGGACTTGAGTTCAAATCTGACATCAGACACTTGCTAGTTGTGTGATCCTGGACAAGTCACAACTCCAATTGCCTTAAGTATCTGGGACCATCTGCAGTCATCCTGACATGTATCTTGTTACTGGAACCAGATGGCTCTGGAGGAGTGAGTGACGTTAGTGACTTTGCACAGCTCTCCCTCACTTAAATCCAATTCGCTGCAAGTCATGACATCACCCCAATGTCATGGTCCTCTTCAAGAATGAAGGACAAATAACAAACTTTGGCAATAGATATGTAAATATAAGCACAGGAAATAATTTTTTGCCTACTGTTTTTTTCCCCCCTCTGGGGAACTTAGGTAGCATTTATCATTACAAAAGTCCACCTATATATGATCCCTCTTTTTTCCATTTTCATATAGGATGTTTTCCTTTGTGCTTTGCAGTGACTTAATGGCATATGCTTAGTGAATTTTTTTAGCATTTAGCATAGATTTTATGGGAATGCATCATTATTATTATATTGATACAAACTGAAATGAAGAAAATATGCTTGCCATGTTCTCCTTGGGGAACAATTGGGCCATTGCAGGGACCTAGATTAAGCAGTCTGTTTAAAATTTTCTATCCTATTTCGCCAATTTTGATAATTCTTTTGAAGAAATAAATGACTGGAAAACAAACAATTTGACACAATTCCCAATGCCACTATTTATACAGCAATTTATCTCATTTGGGGTGGTCTTCTTTTTTGTGTTCCAGCAAACCCATGTCTATTCTTTCACTGTTTTTGTTGGTACAGGCAAAGGGAGAGATGCCATCTGAGGAGAAGCTATTTTGGGTAATATTCGGCAGAATCCAATATGGATAGGAAAATAAAAAGTGAAATCAAACACGTCTTCCCAGGAAGGAATTGCTGGAGACAAAATGCTTCATCTAATCTGGATGATGACAAGGTACCAATCTGCCAAATAGGCGTCCCCATTGCCAGTCTGTGAGGCTTGGCGGAAGTCTACTGAAATTGCCTTCTGCTTGACAGATGCCCATAGTACTCTGTTCTGTGTCTCTGGAGGTGTTGGCTCATCTCTATGTGGGTGTTTTCTTTCTTTCTTTCGGTGGGACAGTGGGCATGTTGAGTAATTGGTCATATGTGATACAGAGCTGTAATCAGGAATTCCTGATTTTCCTGGAGGGAAGTTCATTTGTTCAGAATAGAGGGGGAGACAATAGTTCACACAGGTCAAGTAGAGTTGGATTGGGAAGCATGGGTGTGTAAGAGAGTCTTTCCCCTAGCCTCCTGTGGTATGGCCATGATCCTGCTACCCCGTCCTGTGACAGAGATGGAGGTGGAGGATGAGTTTAGGTAGCAAATGGGGAAGTACAGTAGTAGGAGAGGACCCTGGACAAAGAGAATCATGGGACCTTAGGAATTTCTGCTCAGGAGCAGTTATTCAGGGGACACAGGGCTGGTATAGGACTGTGAGGCACAGGAACAGGAATAAACATGCATCTCTCTCCCAGCTTATGGCAGCCACCCTCAGAACCCTGGAGAGGATTTCTGAACACCTTGTCTGCCCCAATTCTGTCTCCGGTTAATGGCAAGCACAAGACACAGTTGTGTGCATAGCGATAGCTTTTGTTCTCTAAAATGTCTACCTCACCTTGGTTGGCAAATACTAAGTTAAAGTTCATTATTAGAATCAGGATAACCTCTGCTCCCAAGCATCCTTCTTCCCTAATACCCACCTACATATTACCTTCCCCCAAGTGTTCAGCAACTTTCAGTCAATTTTCAAAAATTTCTACCATCAGTATGTGGTTCGATTTCCATTTATTCATCTCAATGTAGAAAGTAGACTTTGTTCCTAGTTCCTCATTAATTACCTTTTTCCCGAGGGGTCTTGACTTTACTCAATGAAAATGCAGAATTTGTATTGGGTAAAAATTTTCCATAAGCTCATTTCAGGACACTTCTGGTAGCCACAATAAAAATATCACTGGGAAATGGATTTTGGGATAGTATGAAACAGAACTGAGCCAATTTTAAAACTTATTTTGAATAGGGAAGAAGGTAATAAAAGAAAAGAAAGGCATAGGGTTGGGGAAGGCTAGTTGAAAATGTCCTCATTTTAAAGGTTGTCCTCCTTCTATTCCATGAGACACAGAAGAAGAGGTGGCTGACTTTGGAATCAGAAGACATGGGTTTGAATCCTGTTACTTTTCCAAACCATTCATCTGTGATTAAACATATTAAGATTTTCATGCCAAATTAACTTCTAATTATATTTTGTCTGCCTGAGGTCACAGCATGGTTGCTGTATGCTATTTTTTTTTTCTTTGATGGAAATAGGTTGTTCTTGACCCTGGTTTCTCGTTGCTTGTCTTAGAAAACTGTCTGTCCCCCACCATTACATATCCCCCTTTCCCCTTCCTTACCCCTGCAAGTGAGCAGCCTTCTTTCTCATGGGGAGCTAGATAGGGTGGAACCAATGTATCTGAACTAAAGGAGAAGAAAGGTAGAAATTACTTTTGATTCTTCAGATCCCTAACTTTCTTTCTGGGTTTCCCACCTATAAGAAGCCTTTCCTGATCTGCCTAGTTATTGGTGTTCTCTTCATCTTAAAAATAATTTTTTTCATATAAACTTTGTATTTACTTATCTGTGTACATGAATCAATAAAAAACATTCAATGAAGTGCCTACTATACTCTAGGCACTGTGCTATATCCTCTGGTGGAATGTGAGTTCCTTGAGAATAGGAATAGTTGCATTTTTATATTTGTATTTCTAGGGTCTTGCACTTAGAAACTGAATAGGTGTTTGTTGAATGGAACTGAAGTTAGAAGCAAAAGTCAGAAAACAGTAAAGCCATGCCAGAACAGAGATCTTTTGGATAGATGGCTGACAGATTCTCAAGATTCATGGATCTTTCCATTGAGTTTGCTCAGAAAAACAGACAAAGGGGATACATTTCTCTTGAATAGAAGACTTTAAAGAGCTTGGGTCTGCAAAAAAAGGGTAAAACTAAGAAGGCAGGCTCTGCAAATTGGGCCAGTGATAGTCTGGATTGGATTGGCTGCATGGCAGTAAATGGAATGGATTTTAGAACTCCAAGTAAGATCACTTCTAAAATGGCTTTCGACCAACTTTGTGTTCAATACTTGACTACAGGTCTATATTTTGTAGAAGTGCTGAAGAGGAGAGACATTCTTAAGGTTGTGGCAGCCTGGAAGAAGACTGAATCTGTAAATTGTTGAGGTTGGCAGGAAATGCTCAAGTTAGTGTCGGATATCTACTAAAGAAATGGAACTGTAAAGCAAGCCCCTCTTCTAGATGCAAACAACATTTTAGAAAGAATAATTGAACTATTTAAGAAGGCAAACTTTTAAAACATCCTTAAATAGGGTGAGTAGCATTTATTTGTACACAAAGCATTATTATGCTAATTAAAATCACTGTTGCTCTAGAAAGCCAGTGTCCTCTGGGACCTGGAATTAGCCACACATTCTTAACTTGGTCCTAGTTACTATCTGCAACTCAATGATAACATTTATCTGAATACCTAATTTATTTAAATTTATTTTATAATTTATTTAAATTTACTTTAAATTTATTTAAATACCTAATAATTCAGATTATTTTTCTAGAGGTCTGTCTGCCTTTTGTCACTTGCCTCTCCTTTCCTCTGAATCTGAATTCATGAGGTTAATTCTTTATACTAGCAGGAATAACACTGAAAGAATTTTAAGGGGATCTTCAAACATTTTAATCAACTTTTGATTTTATTTTGGGTTATCTGTCCCATACTTACTTATATGTCCAGTGGCTCTGACTCTTGGGAATCTAGAGAGGTAGGATGTTACTGTTTTTGGCCATAATTTCAATTAATATCAATATTCACACTTTCCTGGAACGTAATTTATTTTAGGTCCAGTCTAATTTATTTTTGGGTCTTGGATCTGCTGGCTTCACTAATTTTCATGGATTATTTTTGTCAAGGACACTGCCATCTTTCCATTAATTCAGGTTTGAGGTATTATTTTCTTCTCCTCATTCTCCCTCACCCCACACACTCTATCAGATGTCAAATCTGTTCTTCCTCCCTCTACAATCTGTCACATAAGTCTCTTTCTTTTTACTCATAAAACCTCCATCCCTTTTTCAGAGGAACAGAGGGTGTTCAGGCCCTCATCATTTCTTTCTTGGACTAAGGAGATGGGTTCCTAATTGGTTTCCCTGACTCAATTCACTCCAATCCATCATGCACTCAGCTGCCAAAGAGATTAGCCCAGAGCAAAGGTCTAATCATTAAATAATTAAATTCAATAAATTCAACTGATTCTCTATTATCTCTAAAAGAAAATATAAAGTCCCCCTAAAGAATGGGAGCCATATGGTGCCATAGTGGATAGAAAGCCGGGCCTGAAATCAGGAGACCTGAGTTAAAAATGTGGCCTCAGATACTATCTTGGATGATGCTGGACAAGTAATTAAACTCTGCCTCAGTTTCCTTGTCTGTAAAATGAGCTAGAGAAGGAAATGGAAAACCACCCCAATATCTTTGTCAAGAAAACTCCAAATTGGGGGGGGGTGCAGCTAGATGGAGCAGTGGTTAAAGCACCAGACCTGGATTCAGGAGGACCTGAATTCAAATCCAGCCTCAGACACTTGACACCTACTAGCTGTGTGACCCTGGGCAAGTTACTTAACCCTCATTGCCCCATCAAAAAAAAAAAAAAAGAAAAAAGAAAACTCCATATGGAATTATAAAGAGTGAGACATGAATGAACAAGAACTCAACAAAGAAGTGTAAAATATTTTTAAAAACCCTTTACAACTTAGCTTTAGTCCCCCTTTTCCTCCTGATTACACATTACTTCCCTTCCCACTCTTTGTTGTCCAACCAAAATGATCTTTTTGCTATTCTTCATATAAGACACTCTATCACTTCTATCAAATTTGAACTCAGGTCCTCCTGAATCCAGAGCCAGTGCTTTTATGTTTATGCACCACCTAGCTGCTCCCTGTAAATCTTTTTAAAAGCATCCATAGTGTTGCTGCTAGTTTATATTGCTGGTTAAAATGAGTCATACTCATTGCCATTTATGATGGGGGTCCAAAGTTTTCTTTCAGTTACGAATAATGAATTTCTATTTTTGTCCAGGTAGAGGGGTCATTTCAGCAGCTCAGAAAAGACTACTGCATCTTCCTCAGTCCTCATCCTTGACTTCTTTGCAGTATTTAACTCCTTTGACTCCCTTATCCTCCCAGATTCATTCTCATTTTCTCTCTCTCTTGTCTCTCTGTCTCTGTCTCTGTCTCTCAGTCTCTGTCACTGTTTCTTCCTCTCCCTCTCCCCCCCATCTCTCTCTGCCTCTTCAGCATCTCCCATATATGTCAATTTATCTTTACTGTCATATCCTAATTTCCCAGTTCTTCAATCTCCTCAAATGCCAAGACCATTCCTCTACTTTACCTCAGCTATACACAGAGATAGCCATAACCATCATCTTTCCATCAATCACATGTTCCACTTCCATAACCTCCAGAATTCCTTACTCTAATAATTATCTTTTATCACATCATCTTTACCCGTGCCTTAATCCTGTTTCGCATCTTCACCATGTCATCTCTTTCCCCCAATCTTCTGTTGTTGTTGTTTCCTGCCCATCATCCCATGGACTGGTTATGCTTTCCTTCCTTTCTTGATGAACCAGTTCAGTATGACACTATCCTCTATTCCTTAATCTCTTGCCCTGTTGTCCTATCATCACTCATATCTTGCCAAACCCCAGTCCTAGGTCATGTGCACCCTCTTCTTCCTTCACTCCTATTCACATACTGTTAAATGGAGCTGGACAAAACCCCTGAAATCATGTTAATTGGATGTACTATGAATTTATGTTTAATGTCATTTGGGCTCTCACTGCAGCATCTGATACTTATCTCAAATGGATTCATTATCCCACTCTGTTCAGTAGCTTTTTCAAACTTTATTCTTTCTCCACAAGCCTCCCATGGCACTCCTCTCCCACCCTCTTTCAGTTAAAGGTCACACCTCTTGCTTTTCTGAAAAAAAAATTGAGACCATTCACCCAGAGGTTCATCTTCCAGCCTCTTCTTCATCTCACATCATTCAAACATATTAGTTTTCATTTTCTTTTTTTGTTTGTTTTAGGGTTTTGTGGGGCAATGGGGGTTAAGTGACTTGCCCAGGGTCACACAGTAAGTGTCAAGTGACTGAGGCCAGATTTGAACTCAGGTCCTCATGAATCCAGGGCCGGTGCTTTAGCCACTGTGCCACCTAGCTGCCTTGCTTTTTGTTTGTTTGTTTGGGGGGGGGGTTGTGGGGCAATGGGGGTAAAGCAAATGTTATTTTTCATCCATTATCTCCTCCTCCAGTCTAGTCTCATGTGAAGAGGTTTTCCTTTTTACCAAGGCAAACATACTTCAACATGTACCTTGAGCCTATCCTCTTCCAACTTCTCCAGCAGATTATCTCCATTATCATCACTTTTCACTCTCCAAAATTTAATTTCTCTGTTTATATTGGTTCCTTTCCTGATGTTGACCAACATGTCCATGTTGTTTCTATTCTTAAAAACCCCTCACTCACCCTCTACCATCATACTTAGCTAGTTCCCCCATTTCTATTCTTCTTGCCTACTATCCTTGAGGAAACTATCCACACTAGATGCTTTTATTTTATTTCCTCTCACTCTCTTCTAAATTCTCTGAAATTTGGCCCCATTCAACTGAAAATGTCCTCTTTGGGGGGAGCTAGGTGGTGCAGTGGATAAAGCACTGGCCTTGGATTCAGGAGGACATGAGTTCAAATCCAGCCTTAGACACTTGACTCTTACTAGCTTACTAACCCTCGTTGACCTGCAAACAATAAACAAAACAAAACAAAACAACCATCCAAAAGGAAAATGTCCTCTTTAAAGTTATTTCTTAATTGCCAAATATAATATCCTTTTTCTAATTCTCATCCTTCTTCACTTATCTAGAATTTGGCCCTGTTGATTACCCTCTCTTCCTGGATCTTTTTGGACTTATTTTTTGTCACACTGTTCTCCCTTGGTTCTCCTTTTCCTTGTCTGATAATTCTCCAGTCTCTTTTGCTGGTTCTTCATTCATAGCAAGTCCTAAAATCCCAAGCATCTATCCAGTTCATTTTTCTCTTTTCTCTTTTGCTTAGTGATCTCATAAGTTTCTATGGGTTCCATTACCATCCTATGCTGATTATTTCCATATGTATAAGTTCAGCTCAGATTCTTCTCCTGAGTCATAGTCTTGAATCACCAAACAGACTATAAGATATCTCGAACCGAATATCCCATAGACACCTCAAATTCATAATGTCTAAAACAAAACTTTTTATCTTTCTCCTCTAAACATCATCTCTTCCCAATTTCCCTATTATTATTTAGGGTAAACATAATCTTCCCAGTCACCCAGCCTGTGATTCTGTGAAAGCACTTACTTCCTTCATATCTGAGATTATCTTCTGTATACTTGTATATATGTTATATGTACCTAGTTATTTATATGTTGTCTTGTCAATTGACTGATTGATTCATCCACCTATAGGAGCTAGCTACAAAATACCCCCTAGATAGCTAGATAAATTTACTTATTAAGTGAAGTTATGATGGACTGTTTAGATATTGGTGAATATTTTCCAAATAGAATGGTTTTCATTTGCATAATCAAAAAAAACAGAGATACAGTATTTGGGTAGTTGATAGAGATCTGGCTTTGAGGTCAGGAATATCTGGGTTCAAGTCTTATCACTGACAGTGCCCCCTGGCAACTCTCCCAGGCTCTATGTTGCAGAGCAGGTGATGATCTGAGTTGATAAGGAACATTTTTCTCACTCCAGAGAGTTCCCTATACCAATGAAATCACCAGTCCAGATTCCTCCCCCACACAAAATTGGTGACCAGTATTCACTGAAAATGTAGTTTGTAAGATAATGTTAGGTGCTGCAGACACATTAAAAAGAATGAAAATCAGTGCCTTTCATCAAGAAGTGCACATTCTACTGGGCATAATTGATGCAGACCTGCTTCTTTTGACATTAGATAGCCACAGATCCATGGTTCTGAAAAGTGCTCTTGTCTAGGGCAATAGGACAATGTAACCAGTGTAATGAAAATTCTTTGTTAGCAGGAGGACATGCAATTTGTGTGTGTGTGTGTGTGTGTGTGTGTGTGTGTGTGTGAGAGAGAGAGAGAGAGAGAGAGAGAGAGAGAGAGAGAGAGAGAGAGAATGGAAGGGTACAAGAACATGAGGATACAGACCAATTTGATACCATTTAAGACCAGAATTATATATGGAACAGGCAGCTAGGTGGCACAGTGGATAGTTTGCTGGGTCTGGAGTCAGGAAGACTCATCTTTTTGAGTTCAAATCTTGCCTCAGACACTAGCTGTGTGACCTTGGGAAAGTCACTTAACCTTGTTTCCCTCAGTTTCCTCATCTGTAAAATGAGCTAGAGAAGGAGATGTAAACCACTTTAATACCTTTGCCAAGAAAATCCTAAAAGGGATCATGAGGAGTCAGATATAGCTGAAAAACAAAATAATAACATATGGAATAAATCCATTGCTTCTTTTTTTAGTGCAACAAACATTTATTTTATTTTTTCTAGTAATGTGTAAGGGTAGTTATCAACATTCATTTTCATAAAATTTAGAGTTCCAAGTTTTTCTCCCTCCCTTTCCTCCCCCTTTCACAAGACATCTACTAATCTGATATAGGTTACATATATACAATCCACAAGTGCTCTTTTTGTAGTTCTTTCTATGGGTGTGGATAGTATGCTTTGTCATTAGTCCCTTGGGATTGTCTTGGATTATTGTATTGCTGAGAATAGTTAAGTCATTCACTATTGCTCATTGCACAATACTGCTGTCACTATTTACAATGTCCTCCCAGTTCTGCTCACTTCACTATACACCAGTTCATATGAGTCTTTCCAGGTTTTTCTGGTATCATCCTGTTTGTCATTTCCTTTAGCACAATATCATTCCACTGCAATCATATACAACAGCTTCTTCAGTCATGCCTCAATTGATGGACATTAGCCACCACAAGGAGTTGCTATAAATATTTTTGTACAATTTTCCCCCTTTTCTCTTGTTCATGATTACTTTTGTTAACTGTTTCCCTCAATCCTATTCCCTTCCCCATGATATTTATTCTTTTATCTCTCTTCTTTCACCCTATCCCTCTTCAAAAAGGATTTGCTTCTGTCTTTCTCCTCCTCCAATCTGCCCTCCCTTCTTTTGCCCCTCTCTTTTTATTCCCTTCCCCTCCTATTTCCCTGCAGGGTTAGATAGATTACTACACTCAATTGAGTGTGTATGTTATTCCCTCCTTGAGACAATTCTGTTGAGATTGAGGTCTTTGAGCCAGTTATGATGAGTGTTAGGCTCATTTATTGCCCAGATTAAATAGATTACTCCAACCAATTGGGTGTGTGTATTAATCCCTCTTTGAGGTAACTCTGATGAGATTAAGTCTTTGAGCCTATTCTGATAAGTGTAAGATTCATTTACTGCCCTGCTCCTCCCCTATCTCTTCCCCCACTCCATAAGCCCTTTCCTGTTTCTTTAATGTGGGATTTCATCCCATGCTACCTTTGCCCTTCCTCCTTCCCCAGTGCATTCCCCTCACCCCTCAATTTTACACTAAAGATGCCATCATGGGACAGCTAGGTGACACAGTGGGCAAAGCATTCACCCTGGAACCAGGGGGATCCCAGTCAAAACCTGGTCTCAGACACAAGACAGTTACCCACTGCACAACCCCAGGTATGTCACCCAACTCCAATTTTTTATGGTTCTCTAGTGTCTTGTATGTGAAAGCCAAATTTGCCATTCAGTTCAGGTTTTTCATCACGAATACCTGAAAGTCCTCTTTTTATTGAAATTCCATTTTTTTCCTCTGAAAGATTGATGTAGGAGGCAAAAAAGGGTTAATAGAAAAACCTAAGACCCAAGCTCTAATTCAGATATGAGCTCTAAGAGGGAGTCAGGCCCCAATTAATGGATAACTTACAAGTCAGGATGCTAGGTTATTGTACCCACAGTGATCAATACCCATAATGGGACCATAAAGGGTCAGGTCATATAACAATAAGACACAAGACAGGGTATAGAAATTCTAGTGAAAAATGTGAAATGAGCCATGGGAAACAGAAAGAGACATGTGCAGAAAAAGCCAAATTTGTCCCCAGATTCACCTTATGATGTGTAACCCCCCAAAATATACCTCCACTGAAAAAGGTACCAACCTCAGGGGTTGGCTTAGGACCCCAGGAACTCCAAATTAAGATAAGCCCTCCCTTCTACCTCCCCAAGGTGGAGAATAATATAATGAGTAGGAATGCCCTCCCTTGTACCACCCCAGGGTAGAGATTATTATAATCAGACTGATAATAAATTTATCCATACTATAAATATAACTGTCTTTTCTTTCACTATTCCAGAGATGCTTTTCCACATTTCTGGTTCTCTCCCTGTGGTCACTCACAGTATTGCAATAAAACTTGGGAAACTGAGTCACTGAGTCTTGTAATTCTTTTGGGATGACTCACTATCAATTTGACTCCAAAATTCTGCCCACTTCAAAATTATACTCAGTTTTGCTGGATACATGATTCTTGGTTATAATCCCAATTCATTTGCTCTCTGGAATATAATAGTCCTTGCCCTCTGGTCCTTTAATATGGAAGCTGATAGATCTTGTGCTATCCTGACTAGGGATACACAGTACTTGAATTCTTTCTTTTTGGCAGCTTGCAATATTTTCTCCTTGACCTGAGAGGTCTGGAATTTGGATATAATATTCCTGGGAGTTTTCCTTTTAGGATTTCTTTCAGGAGGTGATCAGTGTATTCTTTCAATTTCTTTTACCTTCTGCTTCTAGAATATCAGGGCAATTTGCCCTGACAATTTCTTGGAAGATGATATCTAAGCTCTTTACTTGCTCATGGTTTTCAGGTAGAACAATAATTTTCAAATTATCTCTCCTGGAACTATTTTCCCAGTCAGCAGTTTTCCCAAGAAGATATTTCACATTGCCCTCTATTTTTTTTATTCATTTGGATTTGCTTTATTATGTCTTGATTTCTCATAAAGTCACTAGCTTCCATTTGTTCAATCCTAATTCTTAGGCAATTACTTTCATCAGAGACCCTTTGTACCTCCTTTTCCATTTGGCCAATTTGGCTTTTCATGCTGTTGACTTTTTTCTCATGTCTTTCCTGTAACACCCTCATTTCTCTTTCCATTTTTTCCTCTACCTCTCTAACTTTATCTTCAAAGTCCTTTTCAAGCACCTCTATGGCCTGAAACCAATTCATATTTTTCTTGGAAGTTTTAGATATAGGGACCCTGATGTTGACATCTTCCTCTGAGGGTGCACCTCTATCTTCCTTGTCATTGAAGAAACTTTCTATGGTCCTTACCTTTCTCTGTGTGCTCATCTTGCCTTTCTTTTACTTGACTTTTAGCTCCTTAAAGTGGAGCACTGCTTCCAGGCTGCACTATTCTAAGCTTCAGGAGGTTCCAGGTGGTATGATTTAAGGAGGAGCGGCGGGTTCTTCACTCATCTGGCCTGTTCCCTGGTCCATAGATGACCCCAGAACAACTTAATAATCAACCAGCTTTGTGTGTTGTGGTTGTCATCTCTGATGAGCCTGTGCCCCTCCCCCACCTGGGCCACTGCTACTCAAGTCTAGCTCCTGGTTCCCAGCAGGGGTGAAAAACCCAAGTTCTGCCTCAACACCAGCATAGACCCCTGTAATCTCCTCCCTGCTAAGGGCTCAGCCCTCTCAGCAGACTGTGAGCTTAGTTCCAGATGACACTGGCACTGCAGCTGATTTAGAGTCTCTGGGGATCTCTTTCTCTGGCAAGGCCTTCCTGGGACTGGATCTAGGTCAGGGTGACTGTGTGGTTATGTTCCACTCCTGTCTCAGCACAGTACCTCCCTCCTTCTGAACTTCCAAGCTGTCCTTGGTTGGAAGATGATATCAGCATATTCTTCTGTGGATTTTGCTGCTCCAAGAATTGTCCTATAGCATTATTTGGATTGAGTTTATTACTTCTAAATTTGGTTTTAGAAGTACTGAGTGCTGTATTTTTAAAATTTGATTTAATTTTTAAATTAAAATTACTTTCCTTTTCCTCTTGCCTTTCATTAAGGAAAAAAGGGGAAGAACAAAACCATAGTAACAAAAATGCATAGTTAAGCAAAACTGCTATTTCCCAAAAGTATATGTTTCCTTGGCTACCCTGAGTCACTTTAGATACAGGGATCATAGAAGCCATAAAAACTTAGGAGCTATGTCAAGCCCATCTACTTTTGCTCACTGAATCCACAATCATGTATTTAGGACTAAAATAGATTATAGAAGCCATCTAGTTCAATTCTCTAATTTTCCAAATGAAGAAATAGAGGCCTTGAGAGGCAAATAGACTTTCATGGGTTCATAGATCTAGAACAAGAAAGAACCTTGGGAGTCATCTAGATTCAACTCTCTCATGTTGCAGCTGAAGAAACTGAGACTTACAGTAATTCAATGACTTGCCCAAGGTCACCTAGGTAGTGACTATCAGAGGCAGGATTTGGAACCAGGCCCTCTGTCTCCAAAACCAATGTTCATACCTCTGAACCAAGCTTCTTCTGTGCCTAAGAACCCATCAAAAGTGGCAGAGCTAAGTTTTGAACCCAGATCCTCTGACCTAAATCAAGTATTTTTCCATTGTGCCACATTGCCTGATTTCTATTGAATTCAGAGCTGATGAGAAATCAATAAATGCTACAGATAGGCTTAAGATTCCTTTGCCTATGTTACAGAAATATGTGGTAGAATAAAACATAGTTTAAAAAATAAATCTAATTGAATTAACCTGAGAATCAACCCCAATAAAAGTATGAATCATTTGTAACACAACAGTAAAATTAAATGAAAATTTATATACATGAAGTAGGACAAAAGATATCTTCAAAGAGATGAATGACCTGTAAAGGAGGTTATTTAGTCATGTAGTAAAAACAAGGAATAATAGATGGGAAGTTTGTGGGCTTCACTGATATCCATGCAATGTCAAGAGACCAAGAGCAAGTCCTTCTCATGCTCTCTCCCTGCCTTTAGACTACTAGGTATAGCCACTATCAAGGATTTGGTGGACCCATTATTGAGGATTTATGGGAAGACACAAGCAAGAGGTTCACAGAATGGAAAAGCATGACTAGGTTGTAATCCTCATGTTTGGAGAGGTCATTCACATTGATGAAATCATGGATCCACTAAACAATGGTAAAAACATTTATTTTTAAACCTATGAATGCACACACATATTCAACATATACCCACATAAGTTTGCTGTCTGAAGCATAGAAATATTCTGCCTTCATTTGTATATGAAAATGTTAAATTATTGTATATGTGTTTGTACAGTATCATTTTGCATTTCATATGCATGCCCTTGTCAGAAATAACATGATCAATAAATGTATTTTTTTCTAAAGGAAAAACTGAGGCAGGATGAAATATAGAATAATTTAATTCTCCCTGGAATCCTGAGATTGTCAATGAGCTATTAAGAGAAGCATGAAAACTCTCAGAAGGAAACAACATGACATGCCATTGACATTATCTTTGATTGCTAATGGCATAGCCCTTTGTAATCTTTTGACCTCTCTCTCTCTCCAAAATAGATTCATACAGTACATAGAATCAATAGAGTTCAAGTCAAATAGAAAAGCCTTCAATAGCTCCCTGTGATGTAGTAGATTTTTCCCATTCTTTCCCTGTAGGTTTTACCAAGATGGCTAATGATTCTGAATGTTAAGAAGAAAACAGGTTATCTACATATAGGTGAAATTTGTCACCTTTGGGGTTATTGATTCTGTGCACTGACTTTTGTCCTTGACTATCTCATTTTAATTAGTTTGCCATTTCATTGGTAGAAGGTAAGCTCTGGGGGCCTCCCTTTGATAAAATTCATGCTGTACTATAGAGTTTGCTTTTTGACCTTTGACTTCATTCTAGTGTAAAGTTCATCCAAATAAGATCATCTTTGACTGAATCTAAGAAAATGGATTAGTATTTATCACTGGGATTTGGTTACCTTTGTAGGTAATTTAGGAGGAAAAACACCTTTGACCCCTTTTTTTCTGTAGAATAAAGGTTATTCTACCAGTAAAACTCTTGGTTACACCTTTTGCTAATTATATAAATAGAAGATACTTGCCTCAAGTGCATTATAACGTAATGAGCCTGTAGAGGTATCCCTTTCTCCTTGCTCTGATAAGCTCTTCCTAATTCATGGAGGTGCAGGCATTAGAGGGGATTTGATTCAGGCTATAAGCAAGACCACACAGGCCATGGAAAGGAAACTTGGATGCTTAGATGCCTAAAGACTTGTACAGGAGCTTAACCACCTTCAGAGAGGCATGAGCACTGAGGCATTGACACCAGAATGGACATGTTGAAATAGGACAGAGCTAATACTATAGATCAGTGCCCATGAGAGGCCCCTGTGCCCAAGTGTAGACCATACCTCTCCCTTCATTGCTAATGACAGTTATTAAAATGCATCAGTCCAGAGGAAAGGAGGGATCTTTTTTAATGGCTCAGTGCCCACTGGAAAAGGGATAAATCCTGACAGTTGAGTGTGGGGGTTCAAACATGAACCGATTACATGCTTTTTGTCAGATTAAAAAAAAAGACCCAAACTATATTCAATGTCTTGCTACCCTGACTGCTTGCAAAGGAGCTGAGAGCCTTTTTTTTTTTTGAAGAACAAGTGAGCTAGATACTGATGTTCTTGTGGTCTCCTGGGTCTTCCTAACCCCAGCCTGTGTCTCTAATTCAAGTCCAGTTCTCTAGATGTAATAACATAATAGAATTTCTTTTTTTTTCCTTTCTCTTTTTTTGTGGGGCAATGAGGGTTAAGTGACTTGCCCAGGGTCACACAGCTAGTAAGTCTCATGTATCTCAGGCCAGATTTGAACTCAGGTCCTCCTGAATTCAGGCCTAGTGCTTTATCTACTGTACCACCTAGCTGCCTCCTAGAATTTCTTTTTTTAAAATTTTTATTTATTTAACTTTTTTTTCCGGGCCAATGAGGGTTAAGTGACTTGCCCAGGGTCACACAGCTAGTAAGTGTCAAGTGACTGAGGCCGGATTTGAACTCAGGTCCTCCTGAATCCAGGGCCAGTGCTTTATCCACTGCACCACCTAACTGCCCCCAACATAATAGAATTTCATAGATATAGAAGGGTCTACCTTGTTCCAAGGGAATAGACTAGATAAAGCAATGTGGGTAGGAGTGGTATTATATATCTAGATGTTTTACTTGTGAAAAAAAATTAAGAATTGGGGTAGAGGGGAAGCATGATGTTGATTAGTTGGTTGAAGATCACCAGATGGAGAACTATAAGTGATATTTTTCAGGGAGTCTTATAAATCACCCAAAGAGGAGGAAATAGATGAGGAGTTCAGGAAACCTCGGTAATTGGCATTGGGGAACAACAAAATAAGGATGGGGGACATTAGTCATTTGGGCATCAGCTGGAGCTCACTTCCTGCCAAAAGAAGAGGAGATGAAACATTCTTGACTTTTCTTAGTTATGATTTTATTCTTCAGAAGGTGGAGGAAGTGAAACAGGTAACCTGGGCCTGTTCTCACCAGCAAGGAAGAATGGCTTACTAAAATTAAAATGGCAACTTCTTAGGGAAATGACCATTCTAACTTAGAATTCTTGATGAAGGAGAGGAGGGCCAGGTATACTACCTACTCTGGCATCCACTCTAGATTTAAGGGCAATAGGCTTAAGAGCAGTTAGAGAAAGAATGTAGAAGATCCCATAGAATAAAATTTTACAAGAGAAATCAGCATGCAAGTGTTGGAAAGAAAGTTCTCAAGAATGAAATTCTGAACCTGAAAATAGAAATTATTCTGATGAGGAAGAAAAATGGAACCTTTTTCTCATGTTAATTGATATCTTTCATTTTTGCGGCTCCTA
Source organism: Dromiciops gliroides (assembly GCF_019393635.1). Taxonomy (NCBI): domain Eukaryota; kingdom Metazoa; phylum Chordata; class Mammalia; order Microbiotheria; family Microbiotheriidae; genus Dromiciops; species Dromiciops gliroides. The sequence continues at coordinate 27,897,313 of NC_057865.1, read as the reverse complement.
TATTTTATCCTATACTCATCCATGACCCAAAGAGTCATCTCTTCTTTTAAAAAAAATAAAATTTTTGAGTTCTAAATTTCATCCCTCCCTCTCTCCGCTCCCCCCCCCGCCCCCGCTGAAGTGGTAAACAATAAGATATAGGCTATACAGTGCAATTATGTAAAACATTTCCATATTAGTCATTTTGTATAAGAAGACTTAAATAAAAGAAAAAAATGAAAGAAATAAAGTGAGAAAATAGCATGCTTCAGTTTGTATTAAAAAATATCAGTTCTGGGGGCAACTAGTTAATGCAGTGGATAAAGCACCAGCCCTGGATTCAGGAGGACCTGAGTTCAAATCTGACCTCAGATACTAGACACTAGTTGTATGACCCTGGGCAAGTCACTTAGCCCTCATTGACCTTCAAAAACAAACAAACAAACAAATAAATGAATGAATATACAAAAATATCAGGTCTTTCTCTAGATGTGGATAATATGCTTCATCATTAGTCCTTTAGGATTGGCCTTGATCATTGTACTGCTGAGAATAGCTAAGTCATTTAATCAGTTCATGTAAGTCTTTCTAGGCCTTTCTGAAACCATCCTGCTTATCATTTCTTATGGCACAATAATATTACATCACCATCATATACCACAGCTTGTTTAGCCCTTCTCTAATTGATGGGCATCCTTTGATTTCCAATTCTTAGCCACCACAAAAAGATCTGCTATAATTATTTTTGTACAAATAAATAATTTCCTCCTTTCTGGGAAGTCTTTCAGATATAAACCTAGCAGTGGTATTGCAGGATCAATACCACAATATGCACAATTTTATAGCCTTTTGGGTATAGTTCCAAATTACTCTCCAGAATGATTGGATTAGTTCACAACTCTACTAACAGTAGATTAGTGTCCCAGTTTTCCCATATCCCTTCCAATATCCAACATTTTCCTCTTTTGTCATATTAGCCATTTGGATAGGTGTGAGGTGGTACCTCAGAATTGTTTTAATTTGTGTTTCTCTGATCAATAGTGATTTAGAGCATTTTTTCATATGACTATTTATAGCTTTGATTTCTTTGTCTGAAAATAGCCTGTTCATATCCTTTGACCATTTGGGGGATGACTTGAATTTTTTTTAAAAAAGAAGAAAGTAAAGAAAAAAGTTTTTAAAATTCAGTAAAACTGATCAGTCCATGACAAAATCTGATATTTTATGGGATATTCTACATCTGTAGATCTCTCCCCAATAACGTATGAAAAGGTATTGAGGAAATCATTTCCTTATATCTCTTCTTTGAAGCCATAGCTTAGATTTAAAAAAATATATGGAAGATGGCTGCCAAAACAACTAATAAAATATGGATCCTGGGGGCGGCTAGGTGGCACAGTGGATAAAGCAACGGCCCTGGATTCAGGAGTACCTGAGTTCAAATCCAGCCTCAGACACTTGACACTTACTAACTGTGTGACCCTGGGCAAGTCACTTAACCCCCATTGCCCTGCAAAAAAAAACAAAAACAAAATATGGATCCATAAGAACTCTGGGATGGGGTGTGATAATGCTCCAAATGGGCTGATTGTGGCAATAAAGAGGAAAAGTCCTTGGAGTTGTTTTTTTAGCTAAATTAAGGTCAGGAACAATTTTGGAGAATAGAGAATCACCACTGCTCTTGGTGGTCAAGATAACAACAATGGACACATTTGTCCTTTTTTTTTCTCTGCCTAGGTGAATGATTTTCAGATTGGAAAGGCTGAAACTAAAAATGGGTAGCAGTGCTCTGAAACTCAGATATTAAGAAGGTGGGAGACGGTATATTGAATTTGGAGAATAACTATTATTCATGTTGACTGGAAGCATGGAATGCATGAAGTAATAATGTTAAGTTGGATATAAGCAATAAAGGCCTTAAAGTTTAGCAAGAGGAATTAGTATTTTATTAATTAAAAAAATTTTGTGGGGCAGTGAGGGTTAAGTGACTTGCCCAAGATCACACAGCTAGTAAGTGTCTGAGACCGAATTTGAACTCAGGTCCTCCTGAATTCAGGGCTCATGCTTTATACACTCTGCCACCTAGCTGTCTCTTTAGTATTTTATTCTGGAAGGAATAGGGAGTCATTAAAGAATATGGAGTAGGGGAGTGACATGGTAAGGCAAATTCTTAGGTTGATAGTTTAGATTAGGAGGTTATACCAGTAGTTGAGGGAAGGGGTGATGAGGTCCTACCTAACCTAAGGCAGTGTGGGTGTGAAAAGACAGAAGAAGGAAAGGGAGGGGAAAATATATGTTGTTCAGTTAGATTTGAACAAGACTGGACAACTGGATGTGAGACATGAATGAAGAAAAAGAATCAGAGAACTCTAACTTTTTAAACCAGGGTGAGAGGGAAGATGTTAGTGCCATTGATACAAATAGGGTCCTTGAGGGGAGGAGGTGGGGAGCAGCTCTATGGGGAAAACAATGAGTTTGGACCTGTTGAGTTTGAGGTTCTAATTAGGTATCTTGATAGAGATGTTCAGTAGGAATTAGAGATTCAGTAAAGGTTAGAGGTGAAAGCAGATAGTTAGATAGGGAGGGAGGGAGAGAGAGAGGGAAAGGGAAGGAGGGAGGGAGGGAGGGAGAGAGAGAGAGAGAGAGAGAGAGAGAGAGAGAGAGAGATTGCTTGATTTAGTACTTTCTGCTCTATGGGTGATTACTGAACTTGGGAAATGGCCAAGATTGTCTAAGGGAACGACTAGAAAGAGAAGACCTAGGAAAAAGTCACTTTGACACACTGGGGTGCATGGGAGGAACACTAATCAGAAAGAATAGACAAGTAGTTGGAGGAGAGGTAAGAGAGAATGGTCACAGAAACCAAGAGAAGGAAGAACATTTAGGCGAAGGAGGAGATGGTCAGTTTTTCATCTGGACAACCTTCTGGTGATGGGCTTCTCTCATCTTGGCTAGGTAGGTACTTGGATATGTTGACTATCACTGGGTCTGTACTTGATGACTTTCTAACTTCTGGCTCAGTTCTTGCAACTTCAGGGCCATCTCCATTGTTCTTAGAGAAAGAGTTAAATAGAGGAATAAAAAAGAGAAGTCAAATTGTTTTTAAAATAATAAGCCAAACAAGTAACTACAAAGGTGAATGAAAACTTTATTTTATGCTACAAAATGAAGGAAAAAAGTTAAATCTTAATAATGTGTCTTTGGGGGGGAGGAAGGTATTTATATTCATTCATACATTATTATTATTATTATTAAATTTTTAAAAATAGTCGACTGTGTTAGAGTTTTATAGATGATCAAATTACTGAAAGGCATATTCAGGCGTATTCAGACACTTCAAAGAAAGGAGAATTCTTCTGATATGGCAGGATCACCATCCACACATGAAGAGGAACAAGGGCCTAAGGGCTTAATAGAGGGATGTGAAATTGAACAGTGAAAGGGTTATGGAAATTGGGATTCAATGGAAGACAGCAGATGATTTCAATACATAGGTAGGTAGACAGATGATTGATAGATTATGGGGAGACAGATACATAGAAAGATAGCTATATAGATAAAACATATATTACCTATTTTAGGTATCATGCTAAATGATGAATATCCAAATATGAATACAAGCAAGTAACATAGTTCCTACCCTCAAGGGGCTTACATTCTAAGGAGTGATGAGATGACACAAAAAGGGAACTTTAATGGGGAGGTAGGGACACAAGTAGCAGTATGATATGTGATGGCCAGAAAGTGATGGAGACTTGTAATAGGTAAACAAAGTAGAAAGCTCACCCATCAGAGTCCAAAGTTTCAGGGGTAGAATCCAATGTTCAGGAGGGAGGGGAAGTGGAAAATGACTGGTAAATGGTAATGGTGGGCAGCATGGTGTGGAGATGGTGGGGAAGTGAGGCAGAAGCCTACAGGGGATGGATCAAGGTAATGTTTCTCAGCTCAGGGAACTCCAGGGAGCCAGGGAAATCTAGTTAAGAAGTAAGCAGGGAACCAGTGTTTTCTGGGCCCAAGCTTTTGCTTGAATTTCAGCCTGATTATCTCCGACTGCTCATTGGACATTTTCCTTGGATTTCCTTCCAAACATAAGATGCCAAAATGATTTTCATCTGCCTCTGCTCTAAAAATGGTTGTGTCTTCTCTTTTCCCTCTTGCTGCAAGTGGTAGCTTCATTATTTCAGTCATCTAGGCTCCCAAATCCAATCCAATTCAAATCCAAGGAGCATTGATTGACAGAAGTGCTAGGGATCCAAAGACAAAACTGACAACAGTCTCTGCCCTGAAGGAGCTTTTGACTCTTTCTTTCCTTTCTTCTCCCTCCATTTATCTGCCATACACTAAATTTACCAGCAATCAACCATTAGGTTCTGTTATTTGTGATCCCTTTTTCATCCTCACTGCTACTGCCCTAGTCCAGGTAGTGTACAACATTAGAAAGAATGCTGGGGGACAGGTAGGTGGCACAGTGGATAAAGCACTGCCCCTGGATTCAGGTGGACCTGAGTTCAAATCCAGCCTTAGACACTTGACTCTAGCGGTGTGACCCTAGGCAAGTCACTTAACTCTCATCGCCCTACCAAAAAAATAAACAGACCAAAAAAACCCCAAAACCAAAAAACCAAAAGTCAAAACCAAAACCAAACCAAACCAAACCAAACCAAAAAAGAAAGAGAGAGAGAGAGAGAGAGAGAGAGAGAGAGAGAGAGAGAGAGAGAGAGAATGCTGGATTTGGAGTCAGAGGACCTGGGTTAACAATCTTAGTTGGTTATTACCTATGTCACCTTGGACAAGTCATATCACCTCTCTAGGTCTTAGGTTGATCATCTATAGAATGGTTCAATGTGCAGGAGTACACTACATAACAGGCAAACATTATTTCTAGCATTTATATAGAGCTTTAAGGTTTGGAAAACACTTTCCATACATTCTCTCTTTGGATCTTCACAACAAGCTTGTGATGTAGGTGGTACAGTAACTCAGTGCCATATGAGGAGGGGGTGAAATATCTTCTTTTTTTTACAGATGAGGAAATTGAGGGAAGCAGAGGTTAAGGGACTTGTTGCTAGTAAATATGAGAAGCCAGGTTTGAACTCTTGTCTTCTTAACTCCAGGCCCATTGCTCTTTCTACTGCTGCACATGTGTATGCTGTAAAGTCTCTTCCAGCCTGAATCTCATAGTGTCGGAAGCCTTATAGCTCCATATGTGGATCACTGGGATGTTTTTATTGATCTCCATGCTCGTCTCTCCATTTTCCCAACCCATCCTATGTATGGATTGCATTAATCTTCATGACGTGCCCATTCTTACTTCAAAACCACTAGTGATTTCACAATTGAGTACAAAAGAAATTCCACTTTCCATAGATTGTCATTCAAGGTCCTTTGCTAGATTTACCCCACCTATCTAATTTCATGTTCTATTACTGTACCATTTGAGCCTTCAGTCAACCAAGTTGAGTTATATATTTTTTTTTTTGCATGGCAATGAGGGTTAAGTGACTTGCCCAGGGTCACACAGCTAGTAAGTGTCAAATGCCTGAGAATGAATTTGAACTCAGTTCCTCCTGAATCCAGGGCTAGTGCTTTATTCACTGCACCATCTAGCTGCTCCGAGTTATACTTTGTACTTTACCACATCTTGCTTTTTTTAATTATACAATTAAAAAAAGTTATCTTTACTTTTTTCCAATTATATGTAAAGATATTTTTTGAGTTCCAATTTTTTCTCCCACTCACTCTCCCTTCCCTCCCCCCGCCCTAGGCTAGCATGCAATCTGATATAGGTTGCTTATATGTTTTTTCAAATCATTTTTCCAATCTCCTATGAGTAGTACACAGTAAATGCTTTTTGATTGATTGATTTCAATTCTGGACCTTGGGTTATACCACTCTCTCTGTTGGGAATATCTTCCCTGTAACCCTAATGAAACCCTACCTATCCTTTAAGGCCCATGCTAAATCTTACTCCTCCATGAAGCATTAAGATCATAGAATTCAGAGCTGAAAGGTACCGTAAAGAACATCTAGTTCAGCTCTCTCTTTTTATAGATAAGAAAACTGGCTTGGAGATGTGAATAGAATCACCCAAGGCAATACAGGTGAGCTGAGTGACATAGGTAATAGTCCAGCTGAAATTGTTAACCCAGATTGTTAACTCTGACTGCAAATCCAGTGTTCTTCCAAATCCTGCTTTGGAATTCCTGTTGCAGTTTTTATCCATACCATATATTTTGAACTTAATCATACTCGGGTGATGTTTTTCAGGCATATGTTTTGTCTCCCCAATTAGATTATAATCCCCATGAAGTCAAGGCTGATGCATATACTTTTACATCATCACTCCCCCCATGACCTTCAGCACATTGCAAAGTACACGGTCACATACATATTTGAATGAATAGAATAACAAATGGATAAGTGATTGAATATGATTTAGAGACATTTAAGAGATTTGATTATCCTATACCTGGCCTCTAATTTCTTAACTTCTTTTAATAATAATTTTATAGTTTTATTGTTTTTAGGAAGACTATGCCATTTTCTTATGATGTTTTTGGTATTTAAATGATTTCTTGGATATAAATACAAACATATATGCAAAAACACGCACAACTCAGTGAAACTAGATAACCTTTATGAAGGAACCATGCATTAAAAATGGGAAGGGAACAGATGTAAGAGTCTTTATTTGGTACCTTCAAAATACTCATCTGAATTCCTTCTGGGTGGTTTGTCAGATCTGAAAAAAATCCTCTAATTTGGAAAACTAGAAATCCCCAGCAATTGATGGTATAATTAGAACTTGGATTGTGTGAAGAGATTAAATTCAGCAGCTTTTAGAAAATGTCTTAATGAAACCATAAGTACTTATCACCCTCTGGGTCAGAATTTTCCCCATGTGCTAAATCTCCTAGAAACCACCCAGGAGCTCTTTTATTTGGGAGGGGGAGTGGTTTCTTTGGACTTAGCACTTTCATTTATAATAAATAATTCTCAGGGAAAGAAAAGAGGCTGAATCTCAGAAGTATAGGGATTAGAGAAAAACCTAGTGTTGAATGCAAACTATCCATGCATTTTCCCCTCAATTCTTCAGCTCCATGAGAGCCTCCTGTAACCTCCAAAGGAAAGGGAAGAAGCTGCTGCTGCTGCATGACAATGATTTAATCAGAGCCCCTTTAGTCTTTTTTGTTTGTTTGTTTTTGTTTTTGTTTTTTTTGCAAGGCAATGGGGGTTATGTGACTTGCCCAGGGTCACACAGCTAGTAAGTGTCAAATGTCTAGGGCCGGATTTGAACTCAGGTACTCCTGAATCCAGGGCCGGTGATTTATCAACTGTGCCACCTAGCTTCCCCTGCCTCCTTAGTCTTAATGAAATATTGTCTTAGGCATAATAAGGTATTTTTATTATGTTTATTTTTTTTAAAAAAATCCTTCTTCACTATCACCTAGAAAAGATGGCAGGAGAATGGTAAGGTTTTATGGATGCATTTCAGTCTGAATGCATTGGAATCCTAATTTTGGGAGATCAGGGCTGAGCCTGTTCAAACTGAATAGGAAGGCAGGAGTCTGTGGAAAACAAATTTCAGCAGCTCCATTTTCCTTCCATGCCATTCATTTAAAATTTAGAACAGGAAATCTGGCACTTTATGATCCTGTTTCTTAATGAAGCTGGAAGAACCCCAGTAAGAACCAGAAAAGCACAGAAAATACTTACACCAAGCCAACCATACTCTTATCTATTGAATCTCATTTTGTATTCTCCTCAAGTGCCATACAAAAGATTAACCCTTTCCTTCCCCTAATTCACACATCCCACTGTCTATTCTCTTTGTCCCTTTGAGTTGGTATTTCAGTCTCTTTGCTAGAGCCAGCCTCAAGTGGGGGGACACTACTCTATATGCAATTACTTAAAAGGATTCATCAGTATATATATTCACACTTGCACAACATGAATGTTATATACAAGAAAAAAATTGGAAGGTGTTGGATTTGTTGAACAGACAGAAACTAACCAGTGCACATAGTCAATTTCATTTTTTTAAAAATGGAATTAGGGTAATAGATCCAACACTCTTGTTAAAGAAAATATTTATGCTAGGAAGGCATGAGGCTTACTGCATAATTCTGAGTCTTTGCATTGCTTTCATTTCTTGATCCAAAACCTTATTATTGCAGCATAATTTTTGCCTTCTTCTTTTGAGCCTATTACCTGTGCTATAATGATTGATTTTAAGGAAAATGTTGACTTATCCTGGGCATCTGGTCAATTGGTTTTTTTTGTTTGTTTGTTTGGTTTTTTTGCGGGGCAATGGAGGTTAAGTGACCTGCCCAGGGTCACACAGCTAGTAAGTGTCAAGTGTCTGAGGCCAGATTTGAACTCAGGTTCTTCTGAATCCAAGGCCGGTGCTTTATCCACTGCACCACCTAGCCTCGCCTGGTCAATTGTTAATAAACTTTTCTTTATTCCATGCAAGGGATTTGTGACTCCAATTTTTTTTTTTTACAATACCATTTAATGTAAGAATGCAGTTTAAAAATTAACAAAAATCTATTTTCTTTCCTTCCCATTATGTTCCCTCCAAACCAATGAAAAAGAAAAGAAAAAGAGAATTCCTTAAATAAATGTAGTTAAGCAAAACGAATTTCCTATTGGCTGTATCTTAAAAAAAAGTATGTTTTATTCTGCACCCTTAGTCCATTACTTCTCCGGCAGGAGATGGGTAGCCTGCTACATCATCAGTCCTCTGAAATCATGATTGATCTCTGTATTTATTGGAATATAAGAACCATATATTGATGTGCTACAGCTCCTGCCATCATACATGAACTGGTTGGGGCATTAGAAAAAGATTTTGTATTGAGAACAAATGGTTTAATTAATATGTGGAGACAGATGGTCTAAAACCTGAATGATTTTTAGCATCTTCTATTCCCTTTCCTACCTTTTTAATCATCATTGCAGAAGTCAAAGGACCATACCAGACTTCAGGCCATTTTGTATTTTATCTCCTTTGTGAGTTGATGTTGTGGCTGCTTTCTGGTAATGAGCTTCTTTTTGCTGAGCTAGGATGGGCCTCAGGAAGCAGAAATCTCATCTTTACAGGATGTCTTTGTCAACTTCTCTTAATTCTAGTGCCTTTTCTCTATTAATTACTTCATATTTATCCTGTATACAATCTCTCTCTCTCTCTCTCTCTCTCTCTCTCTCTCTCTCTCTCTCTCTCTCTCTCTCTCTCTCTCTCTCTCATATCCTTCATTAGATTTCAAGTTACTTGAAGTCATGGACTGTCTTTTGCCTCTTTTTGTATATCCAATATTTAGGACATTACCTGACACACAGCAGGCACTTATGTATTGATGGATTGATTGAAATAGTCTATTGCTGAGATTGTACTTCAGTGAGGCATTGAAGCATAGGGTTGTAAACTTAGAGGTGGAAAAGACCCCAGAAGTCATTGAGTTCAAACCTTTATAGATTAGGAAATTGAGGCCCAGGGAGGTTAAATAATTTACCCAGGGTCATAGAACTAATAAGTATCAGAATGGTGGGATTCAAAACCAGGTATTCCTGGTTCTAAGTCCAGCATGCTATATACCACACCATGTTAATTTTGGCACAGGGGAATTGCTTTATTGGCAAGGGATATGTTATGGATGTTTTTATTGTATTCACTTTTATTTGGTGGGTCAGGCATGATGTAAACCATGATGTATCCATTTTTGAAATAAGAGCTATGCCTATATTGGGATATTACCATAATTAATTGGAGTAACAGCAGTGTCACCAGGCTTTAAGAAAAGTTGCCCACATTACTTCTGCTCTATCAACAACTAACTAAAATCTAAACATTGCCATAAAATAGCCAGAATTTTAATCTTATGTATTCTTTCTCCTCCTTAGAACTGGATAAACAGTTATAAGTTTCCTGAGGAAATCCTGTTCCTGTTGCCTTGTCCTTGGCTTCCTTATTTTACTTTCCTTCCCATCTCCAGGTTCACTCCATTTGCCACCTCCTTGTTTCCAGTAGTCCTGGTTACCATTGTTCTTTGAATAAGTGGAAGAGTTTTCCTGTGGAAATTTCCCATTGTTTCCTCATGGCATGGAGCTGACCTAGGTTGCTAAGGACTATTCCCATAAAGGGCAAGATTTGGCAAATCCTACCAGGCTTCAAGGTTGATCAGTGACATACCACATATCTATGGCCTCAAGACTAGAGAGTTAGTTACCAGGAAGTGATTTTTTTTTGCTTTTGGGAGAGAGGGTCTCACTGAACTGCCTAATATGGCATGGAATAGTTGTGATCACTATTGCTAAAGGAACTATTGATTAAATGAAGATAGATATCCCTGAATTATGAAGTATTGACATAATTAGTGTAATGGGAACTGAGAGCCTGCATTCCCTAGCAGTCACCTAGATAATATTGCATAATCCCTGTCAATGACACTAAGAAGATATTTTGGGATTGACATAGAGAGCTCTCAGGGGAAAAGCTCAGTCTACCAATTCTGACCATCACCTACTCTGCAACTTACAGGCAACTGCTTGAGGCAGTGAGAGGTTGAGCTAGTATGTGTCAGAAGGGAGATTAGAATCCAGGTTTTCCAGAATCCAAGGCTTACTCAAGACTATTTCTTCTTTTTTCCTTTTTTTCTTTCCTCCCTCTTTTCTTCCTTCCTCTTTCCCTCTCTCCCTCCCTCCCTTCTTTCCTTTTTTCCTTCGTTCCTTTATTTCTTTCTCTCTCTTTCTTTCTTTCTCTCTTTCTTTCTTCTTATTCTTCTCCTGCTGCTCCTGCTCCTCCTCTTCCTCCTGTAACTCCTTCCCATGTTCCTTTCTTTCTTTGCTTTCTTCTTTGTTTCTTTCTTTCTCTTTTCTTATTCTCCTCCTCTTGCTCCTTCTCTTCATGTTCCTTCTCCTTCTCTTTTACCTTTTTCTTCCTTCTCCTCTTCATCATAACAACTCATAATTTGGGAAGGCTAGAAAACACGTTAGGTCTAGAGTCCTTGAACTTGATTTAAACCACAGATTTGCTATTTATTCCCTGTGTAACTTTAGGCAGGTCATGTAAGCTCTGTGGACCTCACTTTCCTCCTCTGCAAAATGCGGGGCTTGGATTTGTTTACCTCTAAGGTCTCTTCCAGCTCTCCTATGAATTGCAAAAATATAACTAGAATGAAGGTTCTTCTACATCTTTTTGAGAGTTGCTGGAAGTACACAGAATCAAAATTTTATGTAAAACTTTCTAATTTACAAAGTTCTTTCACCACAATGACCCTATGAAGTAGCATTATCCCCATTTTGCAGACCAAGAAACTGAGGATGAGAGAGGTTAACTGATTTGTTTCTGGTCTCACAGTTGGTAGATCTAGGTTTAGAACCCAAGCTTTCAGATTCCCAGGCCATTACACTCTACAAATGAGCTAGCATATAGTTTTAAGGCTCTAAATGATGAAAGCTGGGCAATGAATGGTTTGAGAAATAGACTTCCTTTCATCCTTAAAAGCACTGGAATTAATTGGCCTGACCCTCCTGTTGGCCCAAAGGCAATTCTCACAAGGTGTACTGGGGGTCTTTTCTCTGTAGCCATTTGCTGGCAGCAATTTGGTTTTCTTTTATTTAACAGGTTTTTCAAGATGAAAGGAGCATTGTTATATGGTTAGACCCATGTGGACCTTGAGTTGTCCTACCTCTAAGCACACTCAGGTCTGGGGTCAAGCTAGGATTGTCTCCATGGAAAGTGAACTCTGGACATTATCCAAATGTAGTTTTTACATAGAAGCCTGCCACACTAGGGTCCCAGGTAAACAGATTGTGGGCCAGACAGTTTCCAGATCTCCAAGCATAAAGAAGAAAAAGTTGAATATCCCACTGGTAGTGGAAAGAAATTCTAACTGGTGGGCTATCGGGAACTGAAAAAGGGCAAGGGAGGCAGTTGGAAATGGAAGATAGCTATTGCTTTAATAGTGTGATACAGTGGAAAATATACTGAACTCAGGGTCATGGGACTTGAGTTCAAACCCTGACTTTGCTCTTTACTGTGTGACCTTAGATAAGTCATTTGATTTCTATGAGCTTCATACTCATTTGTAAATTGGAGGAGTTAGATTAAATGACCTCTGATGTCCCTTAGAGTTCTATATCTATGAGCTTATGAAATATCTAAAGTTCCTTTTCTTTGGAAAGTTAAATGAAAAGGAGAATTGAACTGCTCTATGATAAATTTCCAAGAGCTGGAAAATGTAGGTGCTATATTCCTTTTTCCCTGCATTAACAGATCCATCTATACAGTATTACTTGATGTTTCCATCTTTGCTGTTGTTACCCAACCCCCCAGGCCCAGAATGCTCTCCTTGCTCACTGCCATCTCCTAGTACACCTGGCTTCCTTCGAGACTCAGCTCAAACAATATTGTCTGTAGTAGATATTTTCTGGTCTCTCCCCCCCCCCAGCTGTTAGGATCTTCTATCCACTAAGATTTCCTTGTATCTACTCTAAATGTATCTTGTATATGTACATCCATCCATCCATCCATCCATCCATTCATCTATTGTATTTCTTTAGAATTTATAATCCATGAGAGTAGGAATGTTCTTTCTTTTGCTTCATATTCCCAGAGTTCACAATACTTGCCATATAGTAAGCACTTAACAAATATCTGTTGGTTAATTGACTGAAAATTTCCAGTGAGTGTCTACTCCAAACTGAGCAGAAGACAATGAAGAGTGTAGATTGCTTTGTAAATAGCTATATACCGTATAGGGGTAGGTAGGTGGTTCCGTGGATAGAACACATGGTCTGTAGTATGGAAGACTCATTTTCATGAGTTCAAATTCAGCCTCTTATTAGTTGTGTGACACTTGGCAAGTCATTTAACCCTTTTTGCCTCAGTTTCCTCATCAGGAGAAGGAAATGGTAGACCACTCTATTTTCTTTGCTAAGAAAACCCAAAATGGGGTCATGAAGAGAAACTACTCAACAACAACAACAAATATTGTTCCCCAAAATTCAGCTATGACAGGGCAACTCAAAGAGCTTCAAAACGAGCTCTAGCCTCGAGTTCGGAATGCTTACCCTGAGGCATGAGGCCAATGTAGGAAAAGGTCTCTTTTCAGATATGGAAAAGATATGCATCCATCCTGTCTATTCTCTTTATTTTAGATCTGGGGAAACTGAAGTTGATGGTGACTTGATGGCTTCTCCAAGGTCCTATAGGTAGTTATAATTTGAACCCAGGTCTTTTGACTTCAACCCAGTATTATTTAAGGATACTTCCATCTCCCCAGGGGTTCAGTAATTGCCTCCTCCTCTCATTCCACCCTCCATGCTCCCCCTCCATCACCTTCCTAACCAAGCAACCCTCCCAATTAATAATGCCTGACTAGAAATATAGTTGCTCCACTAATTAGTAATATAATCTTTGCCTGGAAAAACTTAGTGAGTTCACAAGTTATTCTGCCAAATGTTGAAGTCAGGTAAAAGCTCTGCCCCCTCCCTCTTTGTCTGTGGGACTCTGGCCAGTGGGCATTAAAAGTAGGTGCACCAGAGCATAACCCTCTCTCTAGAGGAGGGCCTCTTCTGCTATCATGTGTCAAACTTTCTAGTGTTAATTTGAAGCTGCCTCTCACCGGGATTTAAAGCAGGTAGCATAGGGAAGCAGTGATGCTGAGCCAATTTAGAAAGCTCCTCCTCTGACCCTGGTGACAGGAGGGCTCTTACAGTTTCACAGCACAGGGATTTCTTCTTCCTCCAGGCCCCATTCCCCTACCCCCAACAGCTCAGAACAAGGAAATCAGACTTTCCTGGATATGCTGTTTAGACAGCTCCAATCTGTTTGAAATTCAGAGAAGCTAATTAGTTTTAAATTCCAAATGGCACAGTTTAACACCTCTTTGACAAGAGTCTATTTTCCCTGAAAGGGGATTCTGATTATTTTTCTGTTGGTTTTTATTTCAAGGTACCAGGGTCAGGGGAGATACCAAAATTGAATTTTGTGAATTGAAGATGCCAGAAACTAGGAGTGACCTTTTACCTAAGATAACCATTGGGGACAAATAAGTGTCATAAAAAGAATAATAGACTAGCAATCAGAGAACCTGAGATCCTCTTTCCTCTGACATGTAGGACCAGACACTTGACACTTACTAGCTGTGTGACCCTGGGGAAGTCACTTAACCCCAATTGTGTCAAACATCCAGGGCCAACTCTAGTCATCCTGATGTAGATCTTGCCACTGGGTCCAGATGGCTCTCGAGGAAAGAGGCTGGTGACTTTGCATAGCCCTCCCTCACTTAAATCCAATTCACTGCAAGTCACGACATCACCTCCTGATGGCATGGCCCTTTTCCAGAATGAAGGACAAACAACAACAAGGACCTTTGGGTAAGTCCTCAAACTTGTTAAGGCTCAATTTCCTCAATTGTAAAACAAGAGGCTCAGTAGAGAAGATTTCTACAATACCTTCTACTGTCAGTGCTCTATAATCTGTCAAATGGGGATAATCAAATTTCAGCTACCATCTAGGCATCTAACTTGGACATACTGCCATCTGATCTGCTTCCCTGCTCTTACTTCCCATTTCCCTTTTTGTCTCTTGCTCTGGGTCTAATAAGCAAATCAACAGTCTCATTGCTTCTGGAGAGGACATGCCAATTGTCTGCCCTATGGACCAACTCTTTAACTCGGTGACCTTCAAACCCAAATGCCCCAATTTGCTCCTAATATGTGCTGACTCCCTGCATTAGAATGTAAACTCCTTGAAGGAAAGGATTAGCTTACTTTTTTAAAAAATCCCCTTCACTTAGCCCAATTTTGGGCACATAATAATCACCTAATTAATGCCTTTCAGTTATTTCATTCATTGATAATCATGGTAGGGAGTACACTGGTGGGGACTCAGGAGATACAGTACTAAAAAGTGGTAGTGGAATTGGTGGCAGGAAGAGTAGAATGACTCCCTCCCATCCCTTCATCGAGACCACTCCCAAGGTTTTAATACAAATCAGAGTGTTGAGGAATGTTAAGCAGCATAAGAGACAATACTAAATAGAACTTCAATATATTTTCTTATGCTAAAAAATATTTAAATCTATTTCATGCTTTTATATTTGAAGTTTATTTAAGTAAGGAGATGGAAAGTGCTGGGTATGGTGAATAGCACTACAACAATATCACCTAAAGGGAAATTGACTGGAAATGACTGGTTAGGAATCATTACAAAACCATTTGTCTCTGTTCTAATTGATGGGAAAGAGTACTAGATTTGGAATCAGAGGACCTGGATTTGAACCTTGGCTCTGTCATTTACTAGCCGTTTGACCTTGATGAAGTCACCTAAACTTTAAGAGTTCCAGTTTTTCATTTGGTATAATGAGGAAGTCAGACTGGATGGCCTTTGACGTCCCTTCCATTTCTAAACAATCATATTATCCTATGAAATACCATAAACAAAATTTAAAAGATACATTCTGTAATTTCAGCATCTCCAACCTGACCTGTTTAACCAAGTTATCAAGTCTAAAAATTGAGAAATGAACAAATTTAAGAACATTGGGTCTATTATCATTTAAAAGAAAAATATAACTTATGGAAAATAATTTCCACATTGAAGAGGCTGCCTCAGGCAGCAGGCAATTTTGTTTTGCCAAAGAGAGAGACCTGCTAAGTAAGGGCAAACTAGGTCCTGAGCACGAGCTCATTTGCAAATCATTTCAGAGCCCAATGATGGAAGATTATTTTTGAACAATATCACTGCACAGACCAATGAAAACAATTGAGTAGAGGAAAAGGCCAGACAGCTCAGAGCTGAGCTAATTTCAATCACAGAATGATAGATTTCAAGTTTGAAGGGACCTTTGAGACCATTGAATCAAATACCTTTATTTTATAGATGAGTTAAATGAGACCCAGAGAGGTGAAGAAGTCTAGGGTTATGTAGCTCATAAGTATCTGAGGCAGGATTTGACCTCATGTCTTCCTGGCTCCAAGTCTAATGCCAATGAACAAAACCATGTTGTAATTAATGAATCAAAACAAGTTTATTAAATATTTACCCTGTGTGTAACACTGTGCCAGGTTCTGGCAACACAGAGACAAAATTTAAAGAGTTCCTGGGCAGCTAGATGGCACAGTGGATAGAGTACCGGCCCTAGAGTCAGGAGGACCTGAGTTCAAATCTGGCCTCAGACACTTAACACTTACTGGCTATGTGACCCTGGGCAAGTCACTTAACCCCAATTGCCTCACCAAAAAAAAATTAAAGAGTTCCTGCCCTAAAGGATCTTACATGTATCAGGGGATAGAACATGTACATGTATAATTACATACAAAATATATACAAATTAAGTATAAGGTAATTTGTTGGGGAGGGACAAAACAACCGGCAATTGGAAGGATTGGGAAAGGCCTACAAAAGTCATCCATTCCAAGTGTTTGTCAGTATCATGGAGGAACCCCAGAACACAGTCCAAACAGAAGATAGGTAGAAATAGGTATGGGGACTTCCAGATGAGGAGACTCCCTCACCAATGCAGACTGATCTTGCTTTGTAACTCATAGTGTTAGAAAGTTGCCAAGAGCACTGAGAGGCTAGGGGACTTGCCTAAGGTCACAAAGACAATATGTTTTACATCTAGTACTTGTGACTAAACAGGAGTCCCCAGTAGAACTACAAGACCAGCTCTCCTTTCACTGTGATCAACTGCCTTAATCATCAATTGCAAGAGTCTCCAAATGCTCCAATTTACGAATGACATTATACTAATTATGTGGATCCCCAGAACATACCAAAACTTATCCAATGAAGTCCAAAATTATTTGAAAGAGATTTTCCTGTTTATCTATGATAAAATCATGGGATTTGGCAGATGCCCAGGGATGCCACCTGAGGACTGATTCAGTATTGTTTGAATTGGGTGAGATTGAGAAACTGACGAAGTGGATGGAGACCACACCTGGCTGGCCCTGAGTGGCATTGTTCTCAGAAGTGATGTACTACTGACATCAGCAAGAGACTACTCTCAACCAATCAGCTTGAAGGACCTCCCCTTTCAGGGAGGGAGAGAGGAAGTAGGAAGTCCTAGTGAGCAAACCTGACCCTGAATGTACATCTATTGGATCTCTAAATGTAGTTGGCATTTCAGGAAAAGCACAATCAGTTGCAAAATTAACCCCTTGCATAGTGAATCTGGGCCCATTAACAGTAGAACATTAATTTCTACTTATGCCCGACTCTCCTGCAAACCTATTAGGTCATGACCTTCTTTGTAAACTTAGAGCAACCATATCTTGTTATCCAGATGGTGGCATTTCCCTGGAATTGCCAGAGGATACTGTCCACTTATTGCCACTTTTGATGTCATACATTCAGGAAAAAGTGGGGGATACATTTGAAATCCCTTCTGATATTCCTTAGTCTTTATGGGCTTCCTCCTCTACTGATGTAGGTCTCCTCAAATCTGCTGTGCCTGTTACTATTAATACCAAACATGGCCCACAACCATCCTTTCCATAATATCCCTTATCTCTAGATAAGCCATTGAGGGAATTTGTTCTATAATTGAGGCTTTGAAAAACCAACGCATAATTGTCCCATGCCCTTATTCCTTGTGCAATATGCCCATTTTGCCAGTCAAAAAGCCCAAGCCTGGGCCAGACATCAAGCCTATTTACCATTTTGTACAAGATCTGCCAGCCATTAATTCCTATGTTATACCTAGACATCCAATAGTACCTAACCCTGCTACTATCATTTCCTCAATCCCATGTGAAACAACATGCTTCACAGTGGTAGATCTATGCTCTGCTTTCTTTTCAATACCAGTACATCAGGATTTCCAACACTTGTTTGCCTGGAAGAATAGACAGTGGACTTGGACCAGACTCCCACAGGGGTTTGTTGACAGTCCCATGCTATTCTCTCAAATTTTGCAGCAGGATTTAGCTTCCATTACCTTTAAATGTTCACCTTAGTCCAATATGTAGATGACTTACTCCTGGGTGGCTAGCCAAACTATGTTGTTTAAAATCTAAATTGTGGGTTCTAATCTCTCCCCCCAGTTTTTTTTTGGGGGAAGCTGGCTAAAATCACTGATAAATTCAGCAAGAGTTTAGGCTTTTAAGCATTTATTAAAATATATATTATAAGTTAGTGGAGGGAGCAGGGGAGAGAGAGAGAGAGAGAGAGAGAGAGAGAGAGAGAGAGAGAGAGAGAGAGATTGATTGTGAACAGATTCCTTATAGCATGGAAATCCTAGCTTGGATCTATTCAGTATAGCCAGAGAGAAAGAAACTTTCCTTTTCCCAGACCTTCCTTTTCCTAGCAGCTCATGTGAAATCTCTCACCACCAAGCTGATGTCTGAACAACCAAGAGGGGCCCTCCTGTTCTCCTGTCTGCCACCACATGCCTATTGCTCATGAAAAAGAGAAAGAGGCAGCACCTAATGTCTGCTTCCTAGTTCCTCTCTCCCTCCCTGAAAGGGGACGTCCTTCAAGCTGATTGGTTGAGAGCAGTCTCTTGCTGATGTCAGTAGTATACCACCTCTGAGAACAATGTCACTCAGGGCCAGCCAGGTGTGGTCTCCCTCCAATCACCCTTAAGTAGGTACTTAGTCAGTTTCTCAGTCTCACCCAATTCAAACAATACTAAATCAATCCTCAGGTGGGACCCCTGGGGTCTGCCAAATCCCATTATTTTATCACATATCCATCCATGTTTGAGTGTGGGTTGATTGAGTAAATCAGTCAAGGTGTCAATACCCTCACTTAAATTTAGGGATGATATGCTGAGATCTGTCTGATACATTGATCAGGTGAGAGCTCACCTCTGTGTTCACAAGTTGTGAATAAGGCCTGGACAAGTCCTTGAATCAGTCAAAGGCATTTCAACTAGCTATAAGGGGAAGTCTATTCCAACTGCATGAGGGACTTGATGATACCCTCTTAGATCTATCTCAAACTAGGAAGCTAATTCAGAACCATTTGAATAAGCAGAGAGGAGAAAGCATTCCAGCTAAACCTCTGAGAAGGACTGGACTGGGAAAGAAGAGCAGAAGCCCAGGCTTCAATTTCGTCTTCCTCCATATCCTCCTTCAACCAAGGTAGGGGTGGAGGGAGATGTGACTCAGGCTGGATCTGATATTATTACCTACCAGGTGCCCTACCAGGCACCTGCCCCAATTCTCCCATTTTACAGAGGAGAAAACTGAGACCCCATGGATGTGAAACCACTTGTCCAAGGTCAGAGGCTGAATTTCTACTCACCCAAGAGGTTGTACCTTCCATTGTACCATTCTGCTGTCTCTCTTTGTTTGTTTTTGTTTTTGTTTTGTTTTGTTTTGTTTTGTTGGTGGGGCAATGGGGGTTAAGTGACTTGCCCAGGGTCACACAGCTAGTTAAGTGTCAAGTGTCTGAGTCTGGATTTGAACTCAGGTACTCCTGAATCCAGGGCCAGTGCTTTAACCACTGCACCATCTAGCTGCCCCACTGCTGTCTCTCTTAAAGATTTCAAGGAATAAACAAGCACTCAACCTTAATTAAGCACCTACTATGTGATAGATCCTGTTTTATTGGAGCAGGAGGGGATCTCTATATCATGACAGACAAAAGCTCCTCCAGAATTTAAACTTCATTGGTGGTCACCAAGAGTTGCTATGGTAAAAAATTCTATCACCTTCTGACAAAACTGGTGGTGTCTCTTAAAACTTACCTAGGCTGGTTCTCAGTTAACAGATTTAAACTCCAATCACTAGGTCCAGACTCAAAGATTTTTCAGTTCTGTAGGAACTTTCAGCACTGTAGCTTCCCAGAACTCAGGGTCACCTTTATGTCCTGACCAGCAACCCAGCAGGTCTTTATTGAAGGGTCTAAGGATCTAAGTATGAGAAATAGTGATACAAAGGGATATAAGCAACTGAAATGTGGGGCTTGCAGTACCTCTTGTCCTCATTAAAATGCAAATTATTTAACAGAACATAAATAATTTAGCCATAATATAGTTGGAGATCCCAGAGAAAATAAATCCAATTTTCTCCAATGGAAATAACAATGCATCTAATCAACATTAATTCACCACAGAGCCTTTTCTGTGGAAATAATGTAACAACTATATGTGGGCAGGGTACGGATGTGAATATTCTGGGTCGTATTATAATGATTAAGGGTGATGGACCATGGTGTATAAATGAAGCTAATGATGACTGTGGATGAGTTTTATATTCATCCAGTAATAAATCCTGAAATTAGCTTGATGATTTTTGGAGAGAAATCCTCAGCTCAAGGGACTTGTTTTCAAGAGTGTCTCTGGAAGGAATGTAGGCATAAATGCCTGGGGGGGGGGGCGGCTATGTTCTATGTCATGCATTCTCATATGCCCTGCATTATTTACTATGCATTGTGTGACATCTTCAGTTATAATCAGAATAAAGATGCAGTGGTATGAAGAGGCAGGATGGGGCAGGGCAAACAAGGTTTCATTTAGAATCTTAGTGCCTGGATCAAATTCTTGGCTTTCCTACTTACTAGCAAGACATTTCAATATCGTGGCTTCAGTTTTCTTATCTATAAAATAGAAATAATAATAGTCTTTTCTCCACCTATTTGTGCAGAGAATAAGTAAAATGCTTTATAAACCTAAAAGCACTATAACATCATAATCATCACCCATCATCATCGTAATCATTCTGAACATAGGAGTATTATGGTAGCATAGAAAGAACCCTAGATTTGGAGTCAGAATATCTGAGTTAAATTTCCATTCTTCCAGGCTATATACAATTAGGTAAATCAAATAACCTCTATAAAATGAGGAGGTTGAGAATAACTGAGGTCAAAAGTTCTTTCCAACTTAATTAGCCAATCAACAGTTATTAAATACTTTGTTCCAAGCCATGTGCAAAACAGGGGATAGGAAAAAAGGCAGTACCTGAATCTGATTAAGGATTAGGAAATAAAAGATGGTGTATAAGAAGGTACTGAAATGGATAAGAAAAACCATGACTGAAATGACTGAATGAATATAAATGAATGAAATGGCTGAATAAATAAATGAATGAATGAAAACACACTTACGGTTTCTATATGTCAAGCTGGAGATACAAAATGTGAGATGGTCCATACAAAGATGAGATGGTCCTTGCCTCCAAAGATCTTAAATTCCTCTGGTTCTTTTAATATCTAGGAGACATGACTATATCCCTCAGTTTGTCCATTGTTATCCCTACAGTCTGATGGCTGACTTCCTTTTCCACATTTTTAGTGCCTAAAACACTGGACTTAATTTTTTAAATATTCATTTAAAAATTTTAAGTTCTAAATTCTCTTTCTTCCTCCAGCCATTCCTCTATCCACTGAGAAGGCTAGCAATATGATACCCATTATACATGTTAAGTTATACAAAACATACTTCCATATTAGCCAGGCATATGTATATGTATATGTATCTTTTAATATAATTTCAAATAGTAAAAATTATTGAAGACTGAAAAACTCCCAGTGAGATAGAATCAGTTTAGAAAATTTTAGCCCATGTCCCTTGGTCAAAACAAGAAAAATAGCAATGTGCAATGATCACATATCCAGATGTGAATCAATACTATGGGATGTGTGCAAAGAAAAAAGGCTAGAGGAACCTGCTGATTGGTTCTAAATGATTTTTTTTTCAAGTGAAGAGGGTTCTTAGTGCCTTTCTAGAGGGTTGGAAAGAATATAGCAGAACAGGCTAATTCTCTCTAATTACAGAAAGAAGCCACTGAGGATTCTCAAGTGAAGCAAATTAGTTTTAAAAAAACACCCAAAACCCAAACCAACAATAAAACTTCCCCCAGAGCCTGTGATGATAATGATGACTGCATCACAAAATGTTCCTAGTTCATTAATTTTGTGAAGTGCCATTCACATCATTTTGTGATAATACTTCACGGCTTATTTGGCAAGAGTCACAAAGCCCAAGCAACAGGAATGTTTGCAACAGTGCTTCTGTGGGAAAGAAATCATGGGGGAGTGCAGGTAGGGCTGCTTGCAGAAGGATAGAGTTAGACTTCTGTTTTTTGCAGGGCTATCTTGACCCTTATGCACTCAACAGGGCTAGCATCAGTCTTGACTTATACTACTTTTGCAAGTTGTCAGATGGCATCTGTTTCTGGGCTTCATCCTGACAGGGGCAGCTAGCATTGTAGACAAGGCCATTTGGAAGGTTACGGTTGGAATCTACTTGAATCTGCATGCCCCCTTCAACATTCTGAGCTACAGCATTGTATTGAAGAAAAAATATTGGATTTGGAGTCAGGAAGACCTAGGCTCAACCCCCTTAGACATTTCTTAGATGTGTGACCATGGCAAGTTATGTAATTCATTTGTGCCTTAGTTTCCTTATCTGCAAAATTCGGGTATTAGACTAGATGACCTCTAAGGTTCCTTCTAGTTCTCAATCTATAATCTTATGAATGAAAAGAGGGTAGAGGAAATTATTTTTCTTTCCTAGGTTTATTATTTATTGATAAAACTAAAAAATGAAAACAAAATCACTCCCTAGAGGAAATCTTTATTCATCTCCTAGTTAGTTAGTCAATCAATAAACATTTATTAGGTGCCTACCATATTCCAGGCACTCTTATGAGTATTGGTTATTAGTGATCTCTAAGTGCTCTCTTAACATCATATAGCCAGCATTTGGCACAGGCCCACTCCAATCTTCCTTGATTTGGTTGGTATTTTCTCTACTGATTCACAATGTATTGCATAAACTAGGCACCTAAAATGCTTTTGGATCTTCCTGCTTGTTGAATTTAAGGGCATTGACTCCTAGTTATAACTAGGAATTGCTTCATCTATGACAAACAGATTTTGTTGTTGTTATTCTTGTTCAGTCATTTTTCAGACATTTCCAACTCTCCATGACCCCATTTAGGATTTTCTTGGCAAAGAAGGGATTGTTAAAGGCAAAGGACAATATGTGTGTATGTTTGTGTGTGTGTGTGTGTGTATGGGTAAATGCCATGGTAGGGTAGCAATATAGCTATAGAGCATAGGTTGGGGTTGGAAAAGAAGCAGGGTTTCACTGTATATCCTTCCTTTCTCCCTCTCCCCTCCAAAAGTTACATATACCATGTCAGTGCCCTGGACAATACCCGCAATGCCACACCCTAGCTTTTGCTCAGCCTAATCAAAGCAGACTGTTAAAGCCTTTTTGGCTCAATGATGGACTTTTCCATTTGAAATTCCAAAGATTACATAGCTGGACTAGGTTTTCACTACTATTTGATATCCTTTTAATTCTCTCCTCCAAGACTATTAAGTCTATACCTAACCCAGGTTAAAATAATTGTTAACTGATACACTTTTATTAGGCAAGATTTGAAAACATTTTCTCATGTTATATTCACCAAGAGGGTTTTTATTTTTTGGTAAACAGTTTCCTCATGTCTTCTAACAACCATTTTTAAATCAATTCCCATTACACATTTCCAATTTTAGTTTTTCATTTCAGGAGCAAAGCAGTAAATTTAACTATTAAATTATTATGCCAGGGCCAATGCTCAGTATGGTGATTTAGCTGGGTTTATAATCCAGTCCTGAAAACATATGAAATCTATCTCCAGAAAACAATGAAAAAAACAATTAGTGAGAATTCATTTCCTAAAATATAAGCCCGTCATGCAATTGTAGGACAGTTGAAGGATATCCCACAAAGGAAGAATCTTTTTTGAAGTGGTGAAAGAGTTAATTAAGAATACCCATTTAAATATTTGGCACGTTATCCTTTTAATTTTTTATATCTACTCATTGAATGGAACAAGGATCTTCTGATGCCCAAGGATCCTATTTATTGGAACATCAAATATAACATTAAACACCAGCACTATGTGTTGTTGTCATATTTGTTTCTAAAAATGGAAACCACTTAAGGAATATTTGTAATGGGATTTTTGCTTCTGCAATCTCTTGGTCTTCTATTCTTAGAAACTGAGTATTTTTATCCCCTACTTGTAGGCCATCTCTATCCCAGATGTGGGGATCAATCTGGCCCTAGGCAGGGAGATCATGGGTTATAACATAATAGATTTCATCCTGGAAAGAATCTTAAAAAATATCTAATTCATTTATCTAATTTCATAGATAGGGAAACAGAGGCCCAATGAAGTGATATGACTCAAACAATATGACAGCTAGTAAGAAGCAAAATTGGGATTTGATCTCATGTTGTCTGCTTTCAAAACCAGTGCTATTTTTACATCACTGTGAAATCAAAATTAAAATCAATGAGGAAAAATGAAAAAAGGGGGCAAAATATGGAAACCTATGTTATTAGGTGAAGCATCATGGTGTAGTCAGTCAGTTAGCAATCATTTTTTTAAAGCACCAAATCTTTGTCAGGTACAGTGCTAAGCTATGGTGAGATAAAGAAACTCTCTGAACTCACTGCCTGCCATAATGATCCCTTAGAATAACACATCTGTTTCTCAAGGGGTAGAGTTGACTCCTCTGATACTGATTGCTTACCTTCATGGCCCTCTCTCACCACCCCCAGACCCTCTGCTTAGAGAGAGGCTCAGAATCTTTGATCCTGTCAGTACCTTGGACAGAGGCCTTCATATCCTGCTGGGTCTATTCTTTTGCCCTTTCCCCCATTTTGGGGAGTGATTTCCCAGTTGCAATCTTTCAGGACTCACATCACCCTGTTCTTGTCCCTAGAAGTACAGACTCCTGGCTATACCTCCCAGGTTTAGGCCTTTGGATTTTGCTTGACTTTGTAGGTCTTTCTGAATTCCTAGTCTTAGTCTTCCCTGGTCTGGTTTGTCACATTACCTTTCAAACCTTCATTACAACTTTCTGCCCTCATATCTATTTCTTTCTCTGTCTTAGGACTGATGGGGAAAAGTGAAAGTAGATTCTTGGAAGTCAGAGCTGGAGGGACCTTAGAGACCTTATGCAAAGAACACTAATCTTCTAATGAGGAGTGGATTTGAATCCTGGCTCTTACTCTTAGTAGATAGATGTATGGCCATTCTGGGATGTGTGGCCTCTCTGGACATCACTCTCCTCATCTTAAAGTTGGGATAATTATACTTGTACCTAATATTTTATAGGATTTTAATAGATAAATATATAAATCTCAAATCACTGTATATATGTATATAGATACATATTTATCATCTGTCTGTCTATACTGTATATCTACCTCCCCTTTGGAGTAAAAAGAAAAAAAAAACAAAGAAAAAACCCAGTGTTTTGTGTTTGCTGTAGTTTTCTAGAAGCCTACATAGGCATATCAAAACTATGGCATTCAAATAAAAATAAAACAAACTTCAAGATCATGGGGTGTGCATGCATGTGCATTTTTCAAAGTGAAGGATGATGAAAAATAATTGTTCACATGTCATGGGGGGCTCTCACCTACTCAGTCAATTATGCAATCAATAAACCTTTATTAATGACATATTACATGCCAGGTACTGTACAAGCTAAATTGCTTTTACTGTGTGTATATGATTGTAATAGAATGAAACCTCATGGATTCTAACTCCACTGACTTAGAGTTGCCCATACTCCTGGCTCCTGACTTACAAGGGTCCCTATAGAGATATACATATACATATATACATACATACATACATATATATCTATATCTATATATATCTGTCTCTGTAACTATCTCTAACTCTCTAGAGCATGTACATTATTGGTATAGCTAACACATACATATACATAATACATAATATATAATATATAATATACACATACACATTCACATCATATATGTGTATGTCTATATGTGTCTAAACAAGTATATGATATACATTCTTCCTGCAGTTCCTTACTGCTGTAGGGGCACTTAGTGATTCAGTAAGGCAGCTGGTGGTTCAGCAGATTAGAGTGCTTGGCTTGGAGTCAGGATGTTCTGAGTTCAAATCTATCCTCAGACACTTATTAGCTATATGATCCTGAGCAAGATACTTAACTTCTGTCTGTCTTGGTTTCCTCAAGTGTAAAATGAGGATAATATTAGCACCCAAATGTTTACTTCCTTTCTTTCAGGGGATCCTTCCTGTTGGACTGAAGATTCTTTGTTGAGAGAACTATTTCTTCATGGTGTATATTAATAATATGTATTCTGATGCCACCGTATGTATAGACTGGAAAGATCATTGACCTTGGATCCTTGAAGGCTATACCAAGCTCTACAGGTTCACACTGGAAAGGTTTGAGTATGGACCACAGATCCAGATCCAGTAGAGACCCTAGAAGTCATGGACTCAAACTACCTGTGTAACTTGAACAAGCTGATTAACCATCCTAGGGCTGTTTCCTCATCTGTAAAACTAGAGGTTGGACTAGGTGGCTTTGAGGAAAACTGTTAGCTCAAGATGCATGAACTTATTTCACAGATGAAGAAACTGAGGTGAAGAATGATTCAGTGACTTGTCCGAGGCCACAAAGGAAATAAATGAAAGAAGCAATACTTGAACCCAGGTCCTCTTACGGGCCCAGTAATGGTCCACCTGTTTATTTTCTTAGAACTAGCCTAGTTAAGTTTCAGGAAGGCTCATTACCAAGAGAGAGGGGCTACTAGGTAGCAAATTTTTTCTTATGATAGAAACCAATGATGGTGGTCTTCTAAGGTATGGAGATATTGGAATATATGTTGGTGAAAGGAATACTCAGATCAATTAAATCATGGATCTTTTAAATGACAGCAGCCCCACCCACAATAATGACAACAACAATAACTTCATGTTATTACACTTTAAAGTTGATAAAATACTTTCTTCATAACATTTTTATGAATCAGGAAATACAAATCCAATTCTTTTCATTTTACAGAAGAAACTGAGAAAACTTGGCTAAAACTGAATGCTCTTTCTACTACACTATTAGTGATGAAGCAAGCCAGGTTACTTAAAAGCAATATGATTGACAGAATGAGCAAATATATTAGGGAATAGGCTTAGAAAACAAAACAAGATACAACAAAATGTATGTCCTGGACATGGCCTAAGTTGGGTAAACTCAGCTCCTCCCCATGTACTCCATGTTCTATGTCTTCAGTATTGTATAATCATTATGGATTTTTAAAAATCATCTCTGGGATTCAGAAGAGTTGGGGTTAGTTCAGTATCTTCAATTCTTCATTCAGAACCTCCAACAAATCCCATCATCTCTTTGGGTCAGTGACCTCATCTATAAACTGAAGAAAGTGGGCTATATGTTCTCTGATGTCCCTTTCAAATCAAGAATTCAGTTTCCATGGGGGCAATCTTTGAAATACTTAATAGGAAAACTTCTCCAGACCCCTCCCCCCTTTCAAGCCCTTCAGAGGTACCATTTTGTATATAGCTATGTCCTAATTAGTGCAAATAATGAATGCTGCAAAGTGGTTACATGTATTCCAACTGGCAGTATTTGAAGTTATAATTATGCAAAATAGGCTAGTTTGTTCCAGCCCAATGAAACTATGCAGTTTGAATTCAAATAATGTGACCACTTCAAGGGATTCATTATTCCCACTAATTGGGATCTAGTTGTATGAACAATCCCAGAAGGGAAAAAAGAAAACCCTCAATTGATCATAATGCTTTCTGAATGTCTTCTGAATGTAATTTAACTTTCTGGGTAATCAGGAGTTAAGCAGAAAACCTATGTTGTTTCATCTGTTACAGAAAAATCTTTCTGAAATGTATTAGTCCACTTTTCTGCCTTAGGATAGTATACTGAACATTAATTCAATCACTGAGATCTTGTGGTGTCCCAGAGTCATGATAATGAACATCAATTCGCAATGTAGCAGATGTGGAAAGCAGAAAAGATGGTCCTGGATGTTTGCTGAACTAATTTCATGCCCCAGAAGCTCTTTTTCATTTTTAAAACTAAATATCTGATATAAGTATGTTTTCTTGTGTGTTTTTTTGTTGTTGTTGTTGAACATCTCTCTCTGGAAGTCCCATAGGCATCTCAAGCTCAACATCTCCAAAACAGACTTCATTATCTTTTCCTCTAAATCCATATCTTTCACTAACTTCTCTGTTTCTGTCTAGGCCACCACCATCCTTCCAAATATGCAAGTTTCCAATCCTAGAGCCATTTTTAACTCTTCCCTTTCCCTCATCCCTCACATACAGTAAGTCTTTAAGTCTTAAAAATTCTACTTTCACATATGTCTCAGATCAATCTCTTTGTCACTACTCACAGACTTTTGTTCAGACCTTTATCACCTCTTGCTTGGACTGTTACAATAGCCTACTAATTGTTCTCCAAGCTTTGTCTTACAGATTTCCTTTCCATCCTCCACACAGTGCCAAACTGATATTCCTGAATCAAAAGCCTGACAAGCTTCCTCATCTGAACAATAAACTTCTGTACTTTCCTGTTTCTTTTAGGATAAAATGCAAAATGCTGTTTGTCATTTAAAATCCATCATGAAGTGGCTCCAACCTATCTTGCACATTTCTCCCACAAATACACTCTTACATTACAGTCCAATTGACTGATAAGCCATTGGTTTTTTTTTTTGTTTTGTTTTGTTTTTTTGCAGGGCAATTGGGGTTAAGTGACTTGCCCAGGGTCACATAGCTAGTAAGTGTCAAGTGTCTGAGGCCGGATTTGAACTCAGGTACTCCTGAATCCAAGGCCAGTGCTCTATCCACTGCGTCACCTAGCTGCCCAAGCCATTGTTTATAAATAAGATTCCACTCATTGTCCCTGTACCTTTGCTCAAGCAATGGCCCCTACCTGGAATGCTCTTCCCTCCTTACCTCTATGTCCTGGAATCCATACCTCTCATTGAGGCTCAGCTTAGGTGCACCTCCTAAACAAGTCCTTTTCTGATATCCTTATTTGTTCACACTCTTCCCATAAAAATACTCTGCATTTTGTCCATTTCATATCCCACTGTTTTGTTATGTTCTCCCAGTAGAATTCAAGCTTCTTGAGGGCAGGAATGTTCTGTTTCATCATTTTATCTTCAGTGCCTCAGTGTCTGGCTCCAAATAGCCACTAAATAAATGCTTATTGAATTAAATTGTTGATTTGTTTCTTTATCCTAAGATCCTCATGTAGGGAAAAAAACACTCCACTTAATTAAGGGTTCCATTGAATCAGGCCCCTGGTAATTCATGTTCTACTGTAATATATTAATTGTGAATCATTCTGCTTATCATCAGGTATTTTATTAAGGACCTTCTGTAAGCTCAATGAGTTCCTAACAACTTCTCTAATAGGAAACAATCTCTTTGTCTAGTTTGAGTCATTGTTTGTAATAAAACTGTCTAATTCTATATGTTTTTCTCTGAAAATCACATGTTCTATAAATAGGAAATGTAACCAGAGCTGCATTTCTTTTAGAAATGATTCCATAATTCGCTATTTACCAATTCAGTCCAGCCTTCATTCCGAGTTAGTTCAAATCATCGAAGCCTTGCTATTTCTGTAAAATGAGCTTCAGTGTGCAAATTATATGCATGTCTTCCTTCACTTAATCTCTCAATGTCCCAGGCAGCTATCTGACTGTAAGTCATAAAGTGGGAGCTGATCTGCATTGAGAGAGCATGTTTTCTCTCTGGGAATTCCTTATGGCAATTCATTCATAGAGTCAGCTCTCTCTCTCTCTCTCTCTCTCTCTCTCTCTCTCTCTCTCTCTCTGTATGCATGTGTGAATGTTTATGAATGTGTGAGTTTGTGTGTGTATAAGTATGAGTATGAGGGTAGGTGTGTGTGATTGTGCATGTGTGTGTGATTTTTTATGTGTAAGTGTGTGAATGGGTGTTAAATGCAGGTGAAATAGATTGGATATTGGGGATTCAAAGACAACAGCGAAACACTCCCTGTCTGCAAGAAGTTTACATTATAATGAAATACATGAGTCCAGGTATGTGTGTACACAGTTTGTCCAAAATGGGTAGAAGGTGATTTGGGGAAGGAGTGCATTAACAGAAGGGGAATCAGGAAATACTTCATGGAGGAGGTGGCACTTGAGCTGAGCTTTGGAGGAAATCAGAGATGCACACTGGAGGTGGAGGACTAAATACATTCCAGGCATGGAGGAGACCCACCATGGAGAAGGCAAGGAGGCTGGAGATTAGTGTCATGTAGGAAGCAGCTGACACTTGGTTTTCAGTTATATGATGCCTTCCCATGATATGGAGGTGACCCCAGGGTTTTGACGATCTTGTCAGGGGGAATGCAAGGTCTAGCAGATTCTACTAGGATGAAAAGAAGAAGAGTTCAATTATGGAACCCTTGGGTTGCTCATCAATGACCAGACTAGTCAAGTTTGAGGAGACATATCAGCAGGCTGGCCATGATCTGATGAATTGCAGCACCTAGGACAGTACCTGGCACAGGAGAGGATCTTCATCAATAATGGTTGACTGAAATCTTGGGTAGTCATGATATGTTATTTAAAAGAGTTATAAGGTATTATAAATACAAGTCATTTAACCTCTCATTCCCCAAGTATTAATGATGATTGTGATGATAATGATATTCAAGATAGCCAAATGATATTATAAAGTTTACGAAACACTTTACATATAAGATCTCATTTGATCTTCATGACAACCATGGGAGGAATGTACTCTTATTTATTATCCTCATTTATAGGTGAGGTGAAAGAAATGGAGAGACATTAAGTGACTTTCTTGGGGTCCTCCAGCTACTTAGTTTCTGGGGCAGGATTTGAACTTAGGGTTTCCTTATTCGAAGTCCAGCATCAAATGGCTGCCTCAGTTTCAAAGAAAGTACTGATCTACTTCAGTAGAGGGAATCCACCTGATGGCAGAAATTGGAAAAAAAAAATAAAGCAAGAAAGAAAAGGTAATAACAGAAGGTTATTTGGGCTAGGGAGGAATAAAGGCTTCCTTGATGCTAGTGAAGTCTGTAAAAAAAGTTTACGTCCCCAAATTAGTTTTGTTAGGTGGCACATTGGATGAAGTGCTAGGCCTGGATTCAGGAAGAAACTCATCTTCCTGAGTTCCAATCTGGCCTCATAAACTACACTGTGTGACTCTGGGAAACTTATTTAACTCAGTTTGAATTAGTTTCCTCAAAATGAGCTAGAGAATGAAATGACAAAACCCCTCCAAGAAAACCCCAAATGGGGTCACAAAGAGTTGGACGTGACTGAAGAATGACTGAAATGATGATGAAGTATATAACACCACCATAGATTTCATTTTTTGTGTTTATACTTTGCACCCCTCTATACTTTTAACTTGCCATTCTAATCAAGCAGGGGAAAAATACAGGGTGTCTCAAGGGGGTCAGAGCTCTGAGACCTTTGGGACACCCTCTATGCTCTCACCACTGATGCCATCATCTCACATCTTGAAGTCATCATATCTCACTTAGTAGTGTGATCCCTAAGAAGCAAGGAAGAGAATTTTGGCTCTGAGTAAAGAGAGTTAGGTGAGTGTGCATTTTATACTGGTTCTATCTTTGCTTCCCCCCACCTCTGAAAAAGCTGCATCTATAAATAGTAAATAATGCTGGAGCATTTTGTCAGTAATATTATGGAAACCGCCAGAGGCACAGAGGAAATCTGACAATGAATGGCACTTTATGCTGTTCACCCCACCCCTCTCTGTTTTTGTCAGTTTCTGTGGGGGATTTTGTGTTTTGGAAACCTGGCTAATGTAAATTTTGTAGGCTGATAAATTATTTTTCTCTTGTGGGTGTGAGGGTGCTTTGAGTTTATTTGAAGAGCTGGGCTGAGCTCAGTGCTAAGGAGCATCAGCAAAAGCAGAATTGGCTGATCTAGCTGGAGCTCATCTCCCTACCCCAGGCCACCCTCTACTCATTTGTCAAATTGATCTTTCTAAAGTGCACGTGTGACCATATCACATCCTATTCTATAAACTCTGGTGGCTCCCTATTCCCTCTAGGAATGAATGTAAAATCCTTTGTGTTTTTAAAATTTTTAATAACCTTCCCCCTTTATAACTTTCCAGTCATATCCATTCCTCTCCAGAGATACTTATTGGTCTCCCCATTGTTCCTTACATGTGCCATTCCATCTCCAGACTCTGAGCATTTTCCCTAGCTGTGCTGCATGACTGGAATACTCTCCCTCCTCATCTTTACCTCATGGATTCTCTGGCTTCCTTCAAGTCTCATCTAAAGTCCTACCTTCAACAAGAAACTTTTCCCCATCCTCCTTTATGTTAGTGCCTTACTTTTGGTAGTTCCCCCAATTTTTTTTCATACATTATTGTTTAAATGTTGTCTCTTTCTTTAGACTGTGAGCTCCATGAGATCAAGGATAATTTTTTTTTCTTTTCTCTGCATTCCCACCACTTAGTATAGTGCCTGGAACATAGTAGGGACTTAATAAATGCTGGTTGACTTATAAACATCTATCCAATATGTTTAGACTTCTTTCTTTTTAAAAATTTAAAAAATTTTTTTACTTCTTTCTACAAAATGCACACCCAAACATTATGAGAAATGGCTTCTCTCCTTCAGATTCATTCAGAAAGGAGAATGTACAAGTGATGCTTATGAATGTCAGGATTACCACATGGCCCTGAATATTGCCCATCTCAGGAAAATTGAAGAGTTTTATTAGCAGGACTGAAAATCTTTAAGACTGCTAATCCATAGGAAAAAATCAATTGAGAACAATCTGAGTGAAAATAAGTCAATGTAATATTTTAATTTATTTTTTATTTTTTATGGTGCAATGAGGGTTAAGTGACTTGCCCAGGGCCACACAGCTATTAATTGTCAAGTGTCTGAGGCCAGATTTGAACTCAGGTCTTCCTGAATCCAGGGCTGGTGCTTTATCCAATGCACCACATAGCTGCCCCCAATTGGGTATTTTTAAAAGATGAAAATAGTATGAAAGATATGTATTTATGATAGGCAATGCAGTAGATAGAGTTGTGGACTTATAATCAGGAAGAACTGAATTTAAATCCTGCCTCAAGGACATACTAGTACTGTGACCTTGGGCAAGTCTCTTAACCACTTTGTGTCTCAGTTTCCTTATTTGTAGATTTGAACTCAATGACTTCTCTGGACCCTGCTAGCTGTAAATCTGCAATTTGGATGAACTGGATCCAGAAATAAACATGAGGAAGAGAATAAGCTGAGTTGCCTTCAGGAAAGTGCAATGCTTCTTTAATGAACCCTAGGTTCCCCTGGAAACAATGGTCCATTATTTTAACATTCTACCAATGTTACTGTATGGAAGTGAGCCTTGAAATACAACAGTCTCTGAAGAATCAAAAAATGAATGTTACATAATGGAAAGACAGAACCATATTATGGGGGAATTTATATTTTATCCATTAGACAATAGAGAGACACTAAAGTAGGTGTAGGGAAACCAGGTGGTGAAATGGATACGGTGCCAGATCCTGCGATAGGAAGACTCATATTCCCAAATTCAAATCTGGCTTCAGACACTTACTAGGTGTGTGATCCTGGACAAGTCACTTAACTGTTTTCCCCAGTTTCCTTATCTGTAAAATGGCAAACCACTCCAGTATCTTTGCCAAGAAAACATCTGATGGGATCATGAAGAGTGGGACATCACTCAATAACAATAATAGAGTAGGGATTCTTCATCTTTCTTGTGTCCTGGATCCCTTGGACCATTTGTGAAATCTTCTCAGAATAAAGATTTTAAATGTATCAAGTAAAGTCCATAGAATTACAAAAGAAATAAATTATTCTGAAATGGTTATAAAAATAAAAATCAAGTTGATAGACCCCAGATCAAGAATCTAACTAAAGATTTTTGAACAGGGGAAATACATGGTCAGTCCTATGACTGCGGTATAGGAGGATGATTTTTGTAAGCTTTGGGGATAAGGTGGCAAGGATGCATTGGAAAAGGGAGGGACTAAAGACCAATAGGAGTCCAGATAATGAAGGCCTGGATTATGGTATTAGATATGTGGCTGGAGAGAAAAAGATTTGATGAGAAACATATAGTGAAGATATAAATGATGAGATTTGGCAACTTATTGTACATGGGGATAGGTAAAGAAGAGAGGAGAAAAATAGGATGAGAAGGGTCATGAACTTTGGGTGTCTGGAAGGATGGTAGGGTCCTCAATGGGAAGAAGTATATTTGGAGGATGAAAACATTTAGGGTAATTTTTTAAAAAATATGGTAGATTAACAACTCTGAACAATAGGAAATAGGAGAAAGGATATGGGAATTTGCTAGCTATAAGAGAGAGAGTGTATCAGCTAAGTGAGGTTCTCAGTTGATCAGAGGAGAAGCCAGAAGGATTGCTAGTGATGGCATCCTGGAAAGTGGGGAAGGGGCCATTAATCCTGGGCAGCATTAGTCCAGTACAGCCTTTTCACCACGTGGTCCCTCTCCATCAAAATCTTTGAAAGGTGCTGGTATAAGAACCAGCAGGATGGATGGTGATGGCATTTGGATAAGTTGTGTGGGGGTCGAGACCTTGGGTCCAACAGCATTAGTACATGTCACTACTTAATTCCATCATCCCTCCCCACCACTATTTTAGTTATAAAAGTGCCAAAGCTATCTGCTTTTTACTCAACAATGATAGCCCTACCTATGTGGGCCTTTGGTGTTAAAGATTCCAGTAGGCATTTATTTTATAGATGGTAATAATGGGAGGCATATTGCATTTCAAAGTATAAGAAATGTTTCCTCCATAAGTGGCAATGGCAGCCTGGGTAGCCAAGTGGCGAGAAAACTTCCAATTCTAGGTGTCAAAATAGGCCAGGAAAGGAGTTACCATCCTCCTGGGTCATTAATGAATGAGTAAATGAATAAAAAACCGTATTTATTAAGCATTTAATATACACAAGGATCTATGCTAAGTGCTGGGAATGCAAATACAAAAGTGAAACAGTCTTTACTCCTTACCTTCAGGGAGCTTACATTCCAATAGAGGAAGCTACACATATAAGGTAGTGGTAGCCAAGCAAGGGAGTTTGTGTCTGGGAAGTCTCATGGGGACTGTAAGTGGAAACATGGAACAACTGATTGATTCATCCTTTCTAGGAATGGTAGCATTGATTTAATTATTGTTTCCAGAGCTGGAGGTAGAAACCTGGGGGTGGGATGGTGAGAAAGACATGGCATCATGGTGTGAAGATGGTTAGAGAGTCTGAGTCTGGATAATATATGATAAATTTTACCAATTAGAAGCCCAGAGTTAGAGAGCTGACTAAGAGGTAGAGGTTGGACCAAGGAGGCATGGCATGAAGGTCAAGGTTCTCATCTGAGAATTGAGGGCTGAGTAGCTGGGGGATGGTAGTAGTAGAAGAGAGGTAGGTTAGCATCTCTCCTTATTGGCAGTGGCCTCTACCTCCTAGAAGCTAAAGATGGTGGAATATAAGATAAACATTTCTGTTCTACCTCACACCAAATGGAAGTATGGTGGAGTGATTCCTTGGTAACCCATATTATTAGAACACAATCTAATATGGTGGATAATCAAATGATATTTGTATTTGACTTTTTAACATATCATAGGATCCTGTCATTTCCAAGAAGTTGGAAGGCACTTCAAAAGCCAATCATTCCAACTTATCACTGAATAGTTCTTCTCTATACAATATACCTAACCATGAGTGGTCATCCAGTTTTGTCTTGAAGAACTCCAATAAAGTGGAACCTATCATTTACCAAGATAACCCTCTCAAATCATCTCTGAATCTCTCATGCATAACCCATTTTTTCTGCTACAGCTGCACATTTTATCATTTTTAGAACCTTTTACTTAAGACAATATTAAAATAAGTTCCTAGTCACTGAGCCCAGAAGGACTCTGAGTGGCAGGGAGATGCTCACCTAGGAATTTCAAAATAGCTCCTAAGAATTCATGAAGTCATTAATACATGCCAGGATAATTAAGAGGTGAATGATTTTTTCCTCCATGATCTATTCATTAAGCTTTGATTTTCCTTATTTCAGGATTCCTAATTTCTTCCTTACAGCTTAAGCCAACCAATATTATTTTTTTTGAAAAGAGACAGGAAATTAATTCTTTGTTGTTTGAACTTTAGAGAGTGACTCTGTCCTTGGACCTCATTTCTCCTCTCTAAATTCTTTTCTTTTGTGATCTTATTGGCTCCCATAGCTTCAATTATCATCTTTATTTGGATGATGGCCTAACATAACTCCAAACCTGACCTCCTTCCTAGCTCTAGCCGCTCATTTCAAATCTTCCTTTCAGTGTCTCAGACTCCATACATTCAAAATCCAGCTCATCATGGTCTCCTAAAAACCTAATGCAATAGGATAAAGATTTATAACTGGAAGTCCATGTGGGCCGACTCCTTCATTTGCAGATAAGGGAACTAAGGCCCAATTAAGTTCAGTGATTGCTACAGTATCATGCAGGTAGCAACTAAGATTTGAACCCAGATCTTCTCATTTCAAATCTAGCAAACTAGCCACTGTACCATGTTGCCTCTATTCCTGTTTATGAGATGAACATTCAGTATCCCAGGCTCAAAAACTTGACCATTAACCCTCTCTCATCCCTGACATCATCCCATTAGTTATGAATTTTTCTTGTAGTTGTTGCAACTTATGTTGAGTTGTGTGGATTCCAACTTTGCAATATCTCCCAAATGTGTCTCCTTTGCATCATCCTTGCCCCCATCTGAGTTCACAGACTTATTTGGATGACTGTAATAACTTCCTAGCTGGTCTCTGTCTGTAGTCTCTATTCTTACACCCACCTTTGACAGCACAGTTGTGTAATCTTCCTTGTATTCTGCTTTGAATATAAGAAAATACAAAATGCCTACCTTGACATTTCATTTCACCTTACCTTTCCAACTGTATAACACATTACTCCCCTTCATATACCCCAAATTCTGGATAAATTGAACTCCTCAATTTCCTTTGTATCACCTCACTCTTTATTTCCTCCCTTTGCTTGTATGTTTTCCCACAATAAACCCCCTCCAATTTCCAAGTCTTGAAACCCTTTCCACCATACTTTATTGTTATTATTCAGTTGATTCCATTATGTCCAACTCTTTTTTTTTGGTGAGGCAATTGGGGTTAAGTGACTTGCCCAGGGTCACACAGCTAGTAAGTGTGAAGTGTCTGAGGCTGGATTTGAACTCAGGTCCTCCTGAATCCAGGGCCGGTGCTCTATCCACTGCACCACCTAGCTGTCCCCATTAATATTTGGGGTTTTCTTGGCAAAGATACTGGAGAAGTTTTGCCATTTCTTTGTCCAGCTTATTTTACAAATGAGGAAACTGAGGCAAACAGTGACTTGATCAGGGGGACATAACTAATAAATGTCTGAGGCCAAATTTGAAATTAGGAAGATAAGTCTTCTTGAATCCAGGGATGGTGCTCTATTCATTACACCACCTGGCTGCCTAATCAAAAAGAAATCTGATACCTGTCTTCAAAAAGTTTCCATTTTAATTGGGGAAGATCACATATAAAAGGCATTTGAAAAGGGATGGAGGACATGAGTGGGGCATGGTATTGACATCTGCAGCATTAGAAGCAGATCTTCTCAGGGAGAGAACTCTAAGTAAGGAATTTCTTCCTCACCCTCTCTACTTTCTCAGAAACTTATAATCTTAGGGAGTTACACAGTGCAGAAAGAGGTTAAGTAGGGTGTATGGAGAATTCAGGGAAGACTAGTACACCTGCTGTGAGGGCTTTCTGAGCCCTTTTCAGGGGTGTGCAGTCACTTTTGGTGTTTATCTTTCACCTAACTCTCACCTGTGGCTCTAAGAAGCTGAAGCATATGTAGTAGCTACACCCTGGTACAACCAAATTGGCAGGTAGGCTAAAGTAGGTTGAGGGTACTCAACAAGCGTCAAACCCTTTGGTGAATTAGGGGGATGTCTACCCCAAACATGGGAAGACTTCCCTTGGCGGAAGAGGTAGATGATAATAATTTATTCCAACACTCATGAATGCAACTGAAGCCAGCGTCGTGGAGAGCTTAGAGCTTAGTCAGACATTGAACACAGCAAAGTCATCTACTGCATCCCAATCATCACCAGCTGTTATGACTTTTGTTCTTCCACTGGACTTTGATGACTTTGGAAGAGACAGTGAGGCTTATGACTTTGTGCAGCTCTGCCTCACTTAAATCCAATTCACGTGCAAGTCAAGACATCACCCTATGATGTCACTGATCCTCTTTGAAAAGGAAAGATGAGGGGGCAGCTAGATGGCTCAGTGGATAAAGTATTAACCCTGGATTCAGGAGGACCTGAGTTCAAATCTCACCTCAGACACTTGCCACTTACTAGCTGTGTGACCCTGGGCAAGTCACTTAACCCTAATTGCCCCGAAAAAAAAAGATGAATAATAAGAGGTTGTTACAGAGTTACAGAGCCAATGTTTTTCACAGATGGAACTTGCACCCACATCTTTGCTGCTTCAAACCTCACTCTTTATCCACTCCACAATGGTGCTTCTCAAGGGTAGTTGGTGCTAGCGTACAGTTGGTTAATGTTTGTGGAATTGAGTAGTGTTTTGGAAGATGAGTTGATGGATGTGTATGCATTGATCTATAAAAAATTTCCTAGTTTTAGAGCAATCATGCACTGCCAAACCCTGGCCTCTCTGAGTAATAAAAAGTGAAACTTTCTAGGTGGTTTTGGTTGGCCTTGCAGTAAGACCGGTCTGATTTAGAGAGGTTGTGGTCATGAATAATTATATGTACTTTGATTCCACTCAGCTCTGCACAATAGAAAAAAACAAACACATCTCAATGAATGGATATATTCAAAGGAGAGTCAGAGGCCCTTTCAGTCCATGAAGATATTATGCATCAGCAGCAGTGGTGATGGGCAGAGGTTGTGCTAATGGTATTGAGAGCAACTGGATCCCTTCTAAGCTGACACCATAGGTAGAGGGACCACAGCAGCCAGAGAGATACAAACATGAATGGACTTTATCCCCCTTCAGTTGTGAAACTTTGTTTTGCCTTTTTCCATCTTTCCATCATTCTAGGCAGATTCAACCATCAAGTCTCCATTTATAGTCTTCCTGTTTTTTCTTTTCTTTAAAATTTTTTTGTGGGGCAATGGGGGTTAAGTGACTTTCCCAGGGTCACACATCTAGTAAGTGTCAAGTGTCTGAGGCTGGATTTGAACTCAGGTCCTCCTGAATCCAGGGCTGGTGCTTTATCCACGGCACCACCTAGCTGCCCCCTGTTTTTTCACTGGCTATATAGACCCCCTTCTTGCTAAGCATTCATTCTTCATGGACTCCCCATCTTCTTTGAAGCTACAGCTCAAGCAGCACTTTCTACATGAAACCTTTCTTGGTCCCCTCAATTGTTCATGTTTTCTCTATTAAATCATATTGTATTGAATTACTTTGCATTTGTTTTCTTTATTTTTAATCTCTATAAACTAATATGTGTTGTCATCTCCTCTTAAAATCTAAGCTAATCATGTATAGGGATATTTCATTCTTTGCAAAATTTAAAGCACTCTCTAAGTTCTATGTTCACTATTATTCTTAGTACTTTACAATGAACACAGTAGGTGCTTAAATGATACATGATTGATTGTTTAATTGGGAGCATCTTGAGGTCAAGGATGATTTCTATTTTGTCTTCATATTTCCATTGCCCAATAGTACTGAGAACATAGGAGCTTAATAAATGCTTATTGATGAACTGGATTGATTTTATGAATCTTTACACTGGTTTGTAAATGACTGATAATTTCTTAAAACATTATCTACCATTACAGAAGAGGGAAAAGGACCCACATGTACAAAAATATTTCTAGCAGCTATCTTTGTGGTGGCAAATCATTGGAAATTGAGGGAATGTCCATTAATTGGGGGATGGCTGAACAAGTTGTGATATATGAATGTAATGGTTTATGACTGGGCTGTAAGAAATGATGAGCAGGAGGATTTCAGAGAAACTTGGAAAGACTTAAGTGGACTGATGCTGAATGAAGTGAGCAGAACCAGGAGAACATTGTACACAGAAACAGAAACATTGTGTGATGATCAACTCTGATAGACTTGGCTCTTCTCAGAAGTGCAATGATTCAAAACAATTTCAAAGAACTCATGATAGAGAATATTCTCCACATCCAGAAAAAAATAACTGTGGATTATGAATGCAGATTGAACCATGTTGTTTCTACTTCTTGGCTGTTTTTTCCTCTTTTATGAGATTTTCCCCTTGTGTTCTGCTTCTTCTTTCACAATTTGACTGATGCAGAAATATGTTGAATGTGATTCTACATATATAACCTATATCAAATTGCTTTCCATCTTGGGGGAGGAGGGAAGGAAGGGAGGGTGAAAGAAAAATATGGAACCAAAAATCCTATGAAAACAAATGTTGAAAACAGTCTTCGCATGTAACTGAAAAATAATAAAATACTTTTATGATTAGAAACAAAAACCAAAAACATTATCTACCACGTAGACATTTGCACTTTTGAAGAGATCAAAGCTTTCAGAACTAAAAATCTGACATTTATAGAGATTTTGTAATGCAATATCAGAAAATAAATAATAACCATGACAACAGTAGCATTTACATAGTGCTTTAAGATTTGCAAATTACTTTACAAATATGATCTCATTTTATCCTTCCAACAATCCTGGTAAGTAGGTGCTTTTATTATCCCTATTTATAGATGAAGAAACTGAGGCAAACAGAGGTTAGGTGACTTACTCAGAATCACATTGCTAATAAGTATTTGAGGCTAGATATGAACTCAGGTCTTCTTGATTCCAGGTTCAACATCTATTCACTGAATTGCTTACCTTGGAGGGGGAAGGATTTTTTTTGGGGGGGCCTTTATTTATTTGATTTTTGGTTGGGCAATGGGGGTTAAGTGACTTGCCCAGGGTCACACAGCTAGTAAGTGTCAAGTGTCTGAAGCAGGATTTGAACTCAGGTACTCCTGAATCCAGGGCCAGTGCTTTATACACTGTGCCACCTAGCTGCCCCCGGGGGTATTTATTTTTAATTGTATTGTTTTCCAAGTTATCAGGCTTTTTTAGTGTCTTCAAATCATACTGTATAGATACTACAATTGCCTATTCTGTTTTTGACCTTATCTTCAGGGAATTCCGATATGTGAACATCTAGGATGATGGTTTTTAGTCTGGTCTCAATCTCAGTCTCCTCATGTACACTTAATTTTTTTCTCATGTACACTTTACATTTTTTTTTGTTCCTTGGGGAGGGAAGAAAATGTTTCCATGGCTCCTGAGCCTCAGATAGGGAGGTTTGTGAAGACTTTTCCTTAAAAGCAATGCTTCCTTGGCTTTGTTCTCAAGAGGAGTGGAAGGTGGGGAATATGCCTGGTTTATTTCAAAGGGACCCTTTGACAGTGTTTGCAATGTTCAAGAGGTCTGAGGAAGGCTGCCAGGGCAGGGATCCCTCGGACCTGTGTTTGCAACTGAAGCTTTAAATTATCCCATAATTTCCCTTTGGCATAGACATATCTTGGCCTTACTCTTCCCAGAAAGACATCCAAGGGGAGTTCAGCTTCCTGGTCCAGCCAGTCATGGTTTTTTCATGTCTCTTTCCTTTATCTTGGGAAGCCAGGTACTGGGAGGTTTTCCACTAAAGCAGCAGGGCAGTAACATAGAAATATACCCAAATCTCAGATTTTGCATTTTGATCATTTGCATTTTATTTCTTTATTTCTTCCTATGGTGATAAAACAGGAAAGGCTCTTTGTGTAGAGTATTAGGTTGGAATGTCAATGAAGCAAGGAACCATGTGTCAGAGCTCAGAGAGTGGGAAGGAGTTCATGTCTGTGTTTGCTCCATTTGGCCATTCATATACCCAAAGAAGCCTGTGTACAACTCCAGCAACATTGGTTCCTCAGTGAAAAAAATATAGTGTTTTTTTTCTACTTTGCCTTGGGATGCCTGCCTTTTCACTGATTACCAAAGTCTTTGTATTCAACTGAATTCATTTCAACAAATGACTATTAAATCTTTGGAGATTCAGACAGAAATGAAAAAGTTCTTGTCTCCAAGGACCTTACAGTCTATATGGAGATGCAACATAAGTATAACATGACTTGGCATGGAGTATGCACAGATTTTCTCTGCCTGCTGTGGGTGAACCATGTGGGAGATCTGGAGATGGGGGCAGGTGAGGGGTGTATGACTCATCACATACTCTAGTTGGCTACTGAGCAAGAAAAACTGATTGCTTACTCAGAGGCACTATACTGTTCCTAGAAGAGACAGTTTCCAACTTGGGGCTTCTTGGCTGCTGATCTCTAGGTAATAAGATTCTATTCTAGTGAGGAGTGAGGAAGCGGGTGGGGTGGGGAAGTGGTGGTACTGTCCAAATGGGATCCGGATCTGAGGATCCTTATTGGGTGACTTTGTCCCTGTCTATTTCTCTTTTGTGTTTCTTTTCCTTTAACAGGTAACTTTGTGAATTCAAAAGGTCTATGGGTCTGCAGGTCATAGTAGCAGCATTTGCCAGAGTGGTTGCATTTGAAGCAGCCCCTGCCCTAAAGGAGCTTAAATTCTATCATGGGAGACAATGTGCATAGAGATAAATGTATATGAAATATATAAAAAACAAAGTACAAGGTCATTTGAAGTGAGAGGCACTCACAGCTGGGGGTGGGGAGGGAATCAGAAAAGGTCTTGTGGAGGAGATGGTATTTGAGATGAATTTTGGAGACAACAAAAGATTCTACTTTCAACATTTGGGTGCCTTTCTTAAGGGCTCTCTTCTGCCTCTTACAAATGCCAAATGAATCACATAACATATTTCAGAGTTGGAAGGGACATCAAACACTACCCATACTTCAACAAGACTGCTCAACCCTGTATAAAGTTTATGACAGGTGAGCTTGTAAGTAAAAGCTTCAAGACTTCAAGTGAGATCTACCACTTGGGTCAGCCTGTTGCCCATTTGAATAGCTGTGATACTTAAGATTTTACTCAAAGAGAAAGAGTCTTTGGAACCAGGTGGAAAAACAAACAAACAAACAAACAACTCCCAAGTCTACTTTCCTGATCAGGGCAGAATAAGAGTTGGACAGCCAGGCAATATCACTGGACCATTCATTTCCACCTGAGGCCATTCAGAGAAGAGATTCTAATTTTGCTTCATCCTCTTTTAGTCACAAAATTGTCCTCCCTTTTTGAAGTTCTCTCCCCCTTCCCCACAGCAGGCTATTTCTGAAGGAACATTGTTGCCATTCTTTTTGTGAATTGTTTTCTTTCTCCTTTAAATGCATTTGAAGTAAACCTCCCCTCTGGCTCATGCTCAGTTGACTTTATTTCAAGGGCACATCCACTGAAGCTCAATTCTCTTGTGCTCTGAATAAATTTGAAGGAAGATTCACTAGAAATAACTGGAAAGGGGGCCTTCAAAGGTTTGGTGAAAGGAGAATGATAATCTTCGGTACAAACCAGGATTTCCTGGAAAATTCTGGCAAAGACAGACAAGACCAAGGCAGTTTTCTTCTGACTTGAGAATTTGTGTGGTTGTTGCAATCAAAGAGCCAGAGTGAACAGCCAAAGCTTTTGCTTGTTACCACCTGATTGACCAAATGATATTTCATTTTTATTAGAGGGTCTGGGAAGTATCTGGATAATAGGGTGTCTGCTATGCTCCCCTTATTATTG
Source organism: Dromiciops gliroides (assembly GCF_019393635.1). NCBI lineage: Eukaryota > Metazoa > Chordata > Mammalia > Microbiotheria > Microbiotheriidae > Dromiciops > Dromiciops gliroides. Next base: position 27,853,772 of record NC_057865.1, on the reverse strand, counting down.
GAGAGAGTGATGTATAGGGGACCTGGAGAAAAGAAAAGTTGGGACTGAAAATGTTGGTTCTTTTACAAGTACTAAGAACAAATATGGGGAACAGTGCCCACTGGAGAAATGCTAAAATGGAAATACACATGAAATTTTTTGGAGGAAAAGAAGAGCATGGTCCCATAACTAGTACTCTAAGAGGGACTGTGGCTCATGAGACATTGTAACATCCATAAGAGTAAATCCTGGAGGCCAGCTAGGTGGCACTGTGGATAAAGCACTGGCCCTGGATTCAGGAGGACCTGAGTTCAAATCCAACCTTAGACACTTTACACTAGCTGTGTGACCCTGGGCAAGTCACTTAACCCTCCTTGCCCTGCAAAAAAAAAGAAAGAAAAAAAAGAAAGAAAGCAAAAAAAAAGAGTAAATCCTGGTTATATCATTGGGCATAGTGAAAGAGAAAGAAAGGAAACATCAGTGTTACCAGACTGGGAACTTCTGAGCTCAGGTCTTAAAAGTGCATGTATTAAAAAAAAATTTTTTTTACATGGATAACCAAAGGCAATAAGGAGCAATGACAGTGTCATGAAAACTGATGTCCTAAATGAAAGGAGCTTTGTGAAAAATGGCAAGAATAAGAGAGGTATTGTATTATTTTGTATATTCAAGTCAACAAGCATTTATTAAGTGCCTACTATGACTTAGGCATTATCTGTCTGTCTGTATGTCTGCATATGTTTATTTAGTTTTGTAAGTATTGTATCTTCTAGAGGAATGTAAGCTCCTTGAGGGTAGGGATTATTTCTTTATTTTGTCCTTATAGTCCCAGCACCTAGTCCACTGCCTAGTCACAGGGAGGACTTTTATAGAATTTAGTTGAATTGAATGGAACTCAATTAAATTAAAGAAGAGAACAGAAAAAAGATAAACCCACTACTTTAGGGTAAATAATATGAAATGAACAGATGTAGAGAGAATATATGTAAGAACATGTTGTAAACTATAAAATTCTATAAATGTTAAATATGATTAAGGCTGTTATGTTTGTGCTGTCATACTTCCATCTTTTCAAGAAACAGTCTTCAAATAGGAAAGGTAAAATGAACAATATTCAAAAGGAACTTCAGCCAAAATAGATGAGAAAATAGCGAGAAAACACTGTCATGCAAACCCCGCCCAAAACCCAAAAAACCCCACTGCTTACACCTGAAGGCACAAGGAGTAAGACTTCATTGCATCCATAATTACAGGCTAAGGCTGGGAGAATCATCATCTGGCATATCATGAAGAATGTTTCTGTGGGGCAAATGGGCTTCTGAATAATAGCAATTTCCCACAGGTACTTATAGTATATAGAAAACACAGAGTTATGATGGATTCATTACTAGTCTGCCATTGGTCTTGAGAGTAGCTTGTTGTGTTTTGCTGGGGAGGAGAGACTTTTTAATTTGTTAGTTTGTCACTGGGCTATGATAGGCCCAGGTAAGGTAGACTGTTGGTTGTCCTTACGATTTAGGGGTTAGGATATGCTAACCTATTTACACTGAAATGGCTTATTATAAAATGTCAATACTCATTGTCAGGAAAGGAAAAATACAGGGCCTTTATCTTTGCCACCCCAAAACATTATAACTAAAAAAAAATCCAAATCTCCAATTAAAGGGATAGATTTATAGCTGATATTAGAAAACCTATGGATGATTAGAGAGGCATCAAAAGATAAGAGATAAATACAGGATTTTGAAAAGGTTAGGTTTGTTGAACTATAAAATTAATTACATTAATTTTAAATTTAAACTTAATTTAAAAATTATTAAAATTTTAAATTAAAAATAAAATTAACCAGCAAAATTAATTTAAAATAATAAAAACTAGAACAGATTATTAAATAGATGATTTATGAGAATTTAGAAAAGAATGTAGTGATCACTAAGACACAACATTGGTCCACTAAGAACAGGTCATACCAAACTAATCTGATTTCTTTTCTTCATTGGCTTACCAGGATGGTTGATTTAGGGATATCATAGACATGTTAAAAGATCAATGATGGGGTAGATAGGTGGCACAGTGGATAAAGCACTGGCCCTGGATTCAGTTCAAATCCAGTAGCAGACACTTGATGCTTACTAGCTGTGTGACCCTGCGGCACTTACTTAACCCACATTGCCCCATCATCCTCCCCCAAAAAAGAAGATCAATGACATAGTCACAAGGGAACTTGGAGATCAATCATTCCTATGTTTTAATTTTATAGACCTCTATCATTAAGTATATGTTTCAACTTGGCCAAGTCACTTAACTTGTATGAGGTTCAGTTTTCTTCTATTACAAAGGTTTCCCTTCCTGACTTTCCTATACCAGGGAGGTCATGGGCTCACCACATATCTAAGCAGAAGCTGGATGACCATCTCTCAAGATTTTGGTAGAACAGATTCCTGTACTCAGAAGAAGTTGGACTCCATGGCACCTAAACTTCTAATTCAATATGGGAGGTATGTGAAGAGGCTTCTAACAAATGCATAAGATAGTTGGTTATCTTAGCGTCTTCATAACCATGCTGGAAAGTGTTCAAATTTTATATTGGGCATGAAACATGAAATTTAAAGGGACTTGGGAATTTAAGAGATCATTTCTATTAATATTCCTTTCCCCATTATTCACTCTCTGTGAACCCTTACTACCTCCTCTCCTCCATCACAATGAAGTTGATCTCATAAGTGTTCAAAGACCAAAATCTTCCATATCTACTACTCTCAGAGTGTTTTTGTTTTTCATTTTTGTCTTTGTATTAATAGTACTTAGCACTGTGGCTTACCTGTAACTTTATAAATGGTTGAAGGATTGTACACCTCCAGGAAGGCTTTATTGATGGTTATTTATGCCTTGCAAAACCAACTCAGTCTTCAGCTATTCAAAATGATGGCAGCAACATTAGTAGAGCCTAAAAAGTTTTTAGTCTTTTGAATGCATTCAAGTTCCACTTAAAATGCTTGGGGGGAAGGATATCTCTGTATCTGCATCTAAATATAATTTGTGTAGGTGCCACTTTCTGCAGGCACAGAGAAAGATACAGTTGTATGAATCCATATGATCAGAGATTTGGAACTGCAAGGGACCCCATGGGAAATCTAGTTTAACCCTGTTATTTGACATATGAGGAAACTGAGGTTCAGAGAAGTAATGCATTGCATTAGAAGTGAGGAATTCTGAAATTTAAGGGCACTTTGAAATGTGATATTGTCTCTGTTGTTATTCCCTTTCCATCATCTGCCACTTTCTCATTTCCATTTCTCTCACTTTGGAGTTGATTACAGATATACTGAAAAAACAGAGATCCTTTCATACCTAACACTCAGCAGAATGTTGAGAGGTTAGATGATATACTCAAAGTCACAAAAAAGACAAGTAGCTTAGGCAGGATTCAAGTCCATTTCCCCCAAATCTAACTTCAACAGTCTTTGCAGTATACATCAGCTAAAGCTTTGGGGTTTGTAGAAGCTCTAAGCTCTTCTCCTTAGATTTCTTAAAATAGAAATCCTGTTCTTGCTGGACTCTAGTGGGCAGGATGGTAGGGTAGGACACAACTGTGGGGAGGAGAAAAAGATAATTTTAAAATTCGTATTTGTGGCCCCTGGACCAGAGGACCTGCAGGGGTATTGCAGGAGGTCCACTCATTTACAGACAAATCTATAAATAAGTAACTATCACTTCTGGAAACTGTAATTAATAGTAAAATAATACACTTTAATGCTTGTAAAACACTCCACATGCATTATTTTACAACAATACTGTGCTGTTATTATTCCCATTTTACAAGTGAGGCAGGCAGAGGTGAAGCATCTTGCCCAGGGTCATATAGGTAGTAAGTGTCTGAAGCTGGATTAGAACTTTCCCTCAGGGAGCTTATATTCCAGTGGACAAACCGGAAGATCTCTTCTAAGGTTTTTTTGAATGTTAGTGTATTTTATTATTTTCCGGTTGCATGTAAGGATAGTTTTCAGCATTTGTTTTCACAGGATTTTTAGTTCCAAGTTTTCTCCCCTCCTCCCTTCCCTCCCCACTTCTTCTGAGATCTCTTATAGCTTCTCAGGCTATGACAAAGGGGTTTGGTTATTCAGTTGTATGGGACTATTCCTGACCCCATTTCAGGTTTTCTTGACAAAGATACTAGAGTGGTTTGCCATTTCCTTCTTCACCTCATTTTACAGATGAAGACACTGAGGCCAAAAGGGCTAAGTGACTTGCCCAGGGTCACACTGCTAGGAAGTGTCTGAGGCTACATTTGAACTCAAGAAGTTGAGTGTTCCTGACTCCAGGCCAGTGTTCTATCTACTGTACCTCCTAGCTGCCCCAATCAAAGGAGTATCTCAAGCTACTATTGATGATCATTTATTCAGTTCAATCCAATAAGCATTTAAGTTCCTACTATGTGCAGGGTATTAAGACAAAAAAAGAATAGTCTCTCCCTTTAAAGCAAGAGCTCACATTCTACTGTGGGACCCATAAGTCCACAGATAAGTAACTAGGACAGTGGGGCCTGTGAATTTGTTTTTAAAAATATTTTGATAACTCTTTCAGTGTGGTTAATTTCCTCTGTAATCCTCCTAATTTTATTTTGTGCATTTAAAATATGATTCTGAGAAGGGGTACATAGGCTTTTCCAGAAACCAGAGGGGTTCATGTCACCAAAAAGGTTAACAAGCCTTGAAAAACAAGGGAATTGGACAAAGAAGAGGGAGCCACACAATTTGGGGGATTGGGGGAAAGTTTCACTTCAGCTGAACCTTGAAAGGAAGATGAGAGAAGTTGGAGATGAAGAGAGAATGCCTTCCTGCTTCATGTGATGCTTGGGGAAGTTACCTGCAAGCCACCATCAAGCCAGTGGGAAAATTCCACTAGGGTTTATCAGCTCAAAACACCCCACAAGCCTGACTAGGCTTCTTATGGCTTCTGACCTTTAAACACAAATCAAATGTTCCTTCTGTTACAGGCCCAATGCAATAAAAATCGTTCCCTTTAAAAGAAATCCAGTTTAATTTAAATAAAACCACTGAGCTGGGCTCCTCAGTCATGTCTGACCTTTTTGCAAATATGATGAATTGAGTTCAAATGTAAATACTAGGCTGTTGGCAAAGATTCTTTAGTTTAGAACAGCATTTCTCCCTGTCAACAGGTCAGCTGGTGTCACTGACATATTTCAGAAGCCAAGTTGTGCTGGGATGCTAAACATTTTGTCTAATCTTGCAGAGAGTTTTCAGAAGCCAGTAGGAACATGAAATGTGGGTCTAGAGGGGATTTATGAGTTATCTTATATCCTGTTATTCAACAGAAGAAAAAACTGAGGCCCAGAGAGTGACTTGTCCAATGTCACATGACTGTGTGTTGCTTTTTTTAAATCAACTTTTAGTGATATCTTTTGTTTTTATGTTGACCACATCCCTTTTGCTTCCAGAGATCCATTTTGTATAAGAAAAAAAAATTGGGAAGAAAAAGGAGAAAATGAACAAAACCAATCAATATATTAAAAAAAACCTGAAAATGTACACATTGGTCCAACCCCATGTGCTCTCATCTGTAAAACCAGGACCATCTTGTTCTTTGTAATTTCCCAACATTCACCATTCATTGCTCTACAGCTGTTACTCTATTACACTATTTATATAGTGGTAGTCATTGTGTATATTGATTTCTTGGTTCTGCTCACTTCATTCTGTGTTAGTTCATGTGAGTCTTTATGCTTTATCATATTTGCATTATTAATTATTATTTCATTATATTTATGTGCCACAAGTTGTTTATCTATACTCTATTTGATGGGCATAAACTTTATTTCCACTTCTTTGCTGCCACAAAAAAAAAAGTCCTGTAGCTGGTTAGTTATGGGTCTGGGAGTCAAAATTAGGTCAAAGTAACATAAAGAACTTCTATGGTTTCCAAAGATCTTATTTTACATCTAAGGAAACTGTGGCACACTAAGAGGTTAGGTGACTTGCCCAGGATGATCCAGCTAGTGAGTATCTGAGACAGGATTTGAACTTAGGTCTTCCTGACTCCAATGCAATATTCAAATCCTTTGAATCCATCTGCAGGGTCATTTGCATTACAGCCTCCTGCTTCTATTGGGCTGGAGGAGTTATTTTAGCCTTAAAGGTTGCCTTATGTCTGTCCTAGTTAACCCAATTCTTTTCCTCTTTCCTTTTTGGTCATCCTGGCATCCTTTCTCCAACTTCCATAAAACAAGGAAAATAAAGTGTGCATCAGCTTATGAATTTGTGAATTCCACCAGCAATAAGGTTTTCTATAAAACTATCTCCCTTCCCCTAAGATACCCCCCACCCAAGATGCCAGCTTGGAGACTGAATAGTCATCTCCAGCTCCTTACACTGATGCTGTTCCCAGCTCTCTGGGAAGTCAGATAAAGGTCACTCACTGGCTCCATATCACAATTCATCCATCACCTTGTAAAGCAAAGAAGGACTCAGTTTTGCTATAAAAAGACTCAGGCTGTCAAGGCAATGACCCTTTGAGTGGTAAATCTCAGAACAATTACCCAGCTCACCCTTTGCTCTCCTGCTTTGCAAACATCAACTCAAACAAGCTATAATCACCAAGGAATATTTTTCCTATTAATCCACAGCCACCCTTTGTAGTAGCTGGTTCTGAAACTAATTGATTGTCTCTTCTAATTAAGCAAGTGATTAATGAAAAATATCTTAGTGACTTTGTCTACCCTGCCAATCCAAGGAGTATATGGTGACTTGGGAAAATATGAGAAACACATGGTCAGCATAGAATTATAGAATCTAGATAGCCTAGTCAGGCTTGTGGGGTGTTTTGAGCTGATAAACCCTTCTGGTTGGAAGCCATCTGGTCCAATCCATGCCCTAAAACAGTCACCCTGCTACAATGCACCTGGCAAGTGGTCATTTAGTCTTTACTTGAGAACCTCTCATGAGGAGAAACCCACTGACAGCCCAGATAGCCCATGATACCTTTGGCTAAGAGGGAACCCATGGAAAGTTAGACTATGCATTTCCTATTGAGTATAGGATTATGTATTTAGAACTAGAAGTGCTCTTAGAAGTCATCTAGTCTGGCCCCTTCATTCTACAGATGAGGAAAATGAAGCTCAGAAAGGTTATGTTTTGCCCAAGTACACAGAGGTGGTAAAAATTGTAGTCATACTAACTTTTGTCCTGCCATTGGACTTCAATGACTCTGGAATAGAGAGTGAGGCAGACGACTTTGTGCAACTCTGCCTCATTTAAATCCAATTCATGAAGGAATCAAGACTTCACCCATGTGTCATTGTTCCTCTTTGAAACTGAAGGACAAACAAGTACTGTAGCAGAATGGAAATGAGAACTGGGTCCTCTGATTCCACTTCTAGGACTTGACAAAGAGGGAAGCACCCTCTGGACTTAGGCCTATACACATGGCCATAAAACATTCTATCTGGCTTTTTACTAAAAGCATCTACAATTTCACCAGTGTGGAAACTCAGTCTACTATATCATGCCCTTGACCCTAGTGAGGTCAAGGGCAGGGACCATTGTGCTTGTGTCTTTGGAACCCCAATGTACTAGCACAGTGACTGGCATAAATAGTTGAAAGGAAGTGAATTTGTGAGTTGCTGTGGCTAAAATATGACCTTCATCTACCAGATACAATTGAGGAAACTGAGGCAACAAACTGTTGATGGAAAAGTTTGGAAAAGCTTGACTAGCTTCATCCTCAGATAACAGACATGCAGATAGTGTGTCACTAGGTCAAACTTGAAGGCTTTCTAGCTTAGTTAGGACCTGTCAGAATGTATGTACCAAGAGCATAGTCTTTGAGAACTCAAGGTCACCTCTAGCCCACCATGAAGCATCCCAAAAGGATTTTTTAGCCAGGACCTCTGGCTGTACTTGTGTCAAATTCAGCAGCTAATTTGGTCCTCGGAGCCTATGCCTTAGAAGCCAAGAAAACCTTGGCAGTCCTGCTGAAAATCTGCATATGCGAACGAAATGAACTACCTGTAGTCAATTGAGAAGGAGCAGTGTATCCAAATTATCTGTCTCCTTTCCAAAGGAGTGGGTGGTGTTGGCATGAAGTGGACATGGGCCAAGCCAAACTTGGCAAAAGTTCCAATAATTTTGAAATCTCTTGTTGCTTCCTGTTCCCAGCATCACTTTCCTCCTTTGGCAGCATCCAACACAGGTCAAATTAGTCAGGGGTGCATTTTGCGGAAAAGTCATTAGTTTTGTGCTCTGCATCCTTATCTTGGGTGTGAGGTTGGCACTTTGTTCATGTTTGTTGCATTTTGATGGAGGCTGATTAGTACCTTTATGCTGGACCTTTTACATAAGACAGAACAAGCAGATGTAACAGGACTTTGGACTGATTCATTAGATAAGTAGTTTGAAAAATGGCTAAACATCCTAGCAAAATTATTGAACAACTTGGGATCTGGACTAAGCAAGATTATGAAAGCTCATGATAAAACAGATGGAGTAGAGTTGTGAACAGAAGAATCAGAGCTGAGGTAGTAACAGTAATAGCAGTGGTGATTGGACGTAGTTAGTCTCTTTTCTCTTCCAGCTGCTGAGAGTAGTAATAGGGACATTGGGCAGCACAATGGTGGTAACTATTTGGTGATGTATGTGTGTGTGTGTGTGTGTGTGTGTCTGAGAGAGAGAGAGAGAGAGAGAGAGAGAGAGAGAGAGAGAGAGAGAGAGAGAGAGAGAGAGGAGACAGAGAGACAGAAACAGAGAGAGACAGAGTGTGAGAAAGAGACAAAGAGAAAGACAGAGAAATAGAGACAGATGTAGAGAGACAGATAGAGAGACAAACAGAAACAGAGACAGAGAGACAGACACAGAGAAACAGACAGAGATAGACAGAGGCAGTGAGATAGAGCTGGGACCCGAATTGTAGCCAGAGAGCCAGGAGAGTATTGCTGCTGTTGGGATTGGGACCTAAGAATAATGGTTAATGGCAGTCTATTTCAGCCTTCTTTATATCAGGGAACTCCTGACTGGGTTTGGTGGGGGAAAACCATCTGTCTGAGAGAACCCACTTCTTCTCTCACTTACTTATTGTTTAACAAGCATCCTTTATGATTTGTTCTTTGCTACATTAATTGTTTTATTATGCTGATCCTTTTTTCTTTCTACATAAAACATCTGTGAATGACCCAGGGGTGCATTTCTTTGTGTATATTTAGAGGGTTCTATTAGAGGCTGAGGGGGGGGGGCGGTTAGAGGTTGTTTTTTTTTTTTAAACTACATAGGAGGAAATTGACTTGGGAGTTTCCTTCCTAGTTTAGGGTAGAGATCCCAGTTTCTGGTCATTGGTTAGGGGGTGCATGAACAATATTAGTTTATTTTGTATTTTATTAATAATTATGAATTACCAACTTCTGAGAGAATTCTATGTAGATTTGGAGTCATTGCTTCTGGACACTAATGAATCTATTGATTCATAAATTGAGGTGTGGCTGGTTAAATCTGTAACTTCAACTCTAGGTAGAGGCCTATGGAAGAGGAAGAGCAGTGTGAATGGCTACAAATACAAGTCTAGACCCCTCACCTAAAAGGTAACTAGCAGCTAAGTGGATTCTGTTCTTACTCTTTTCCTGGTTGAGAGGAAGTAGATGCAAACAACAGCTAGACCTCTTTGTCCTATACATTGATGCCTAAAAGTACTCAGATCCCAATCATAGATGTCTAGATTTGGGAGAAAATTTGGAGAGCATTGGTATAGTGGACAGAATGCTAGAGTCTAAGTCAGGAAGAAATGGATTGGAATCCAGTATGTTCTACATGTGTGACTCACAAAGATTCAAATGATGTGAGCCTCTCTGGGCTTCAGTTTCTTAATTTGTAAAATAAAGGCTTTGCACTGGATTTGTGAGGTCTCTATCAGATCTTCATGCATGATCCTATGAAATGACTTGCTCAAGATCACACAGCTATTTGAGTCAGCTTCCTGGCGTACAGTCCTATACTCTTTCCAGTACCTATTGCTGTCTATGTAATGGACTAATATGTAATACGTGCTAATCTATAATATTCCATAACATATTGGAGTTTGATTGCTGAGGAGACACCCAAACAAGTGCTTTGGAATCTGAAGCTATGGACTTGTGAAGTTATTTCTCTTTAATTGATAGTGTTGATAAAATAAGATCTTCTGAATCCAAATGTTATTGGATCTGATGGAATGAATATTTATCAACCACATATATTCACTTTATCAACCCCTATATTCAGACTGCTATTGTAGAAGTTAGGTAAAATAAAAATTTACCTAATACCAAGTTACTTATGAAAAATATAGTCTACTAATTAAGTGGGAATGGATTTAATTGATCAAGTTAATTGTGAGGCATCCCAAAGAATTACAAGACTCAGTGACTCAGTTTCGTAAGTTTTATTAAAATACTATGAGGTCACAGGGAGACACCAAGGAGAAAAGTGTCTTGAAAAGGGAGAGGAAAATGGTTATATTTATAGTGAGAAAAGTAGGTTATCTTCTCAGCATCTCAATCTTCTCCTTAAGGAGGTACTTGGGAGGTTCACATCCTATTTTGAACTTCCTGGGGTCCTAAGACATCCTCCAAGGTGTGTACCTTTTTCCCTAGGGGGATGTTTTTCGGGTTTAAATGTCATAAGATGACTCTAAGGACGCATTTGGTCTTTTCTGCGCATGTTCATAAAGACATGCTTAGACTTGTCAGAACCAGAGGTACTCTTTGTTTATGGCAATGGTTAATGGTCCCGGTTACTTTCCCTAAGCTTCTAAATACAGTATTGGTTGATGGGACTCAAACCCTCTTGGATACAGTTGAAAAAAATCTCAAACCTTAGTTTCTCTGTTAACTGTTTTAAGTACTATTGATAGGTTATCTGTTAACCCTTTTAGCCTCCTCCATCACTAAGAGAACATGACACATATCCAAAAACTCTAATACAAAATAACATAATAAATCCATAAAAGTTATGTAAGCCAACTGCTACTTAATATGGAAGGTGAGCAGGGAAGTCATTATTGTCTGGAGGGAAATCAGGGAAGACTTTGTGAAAGAGGTGATATTTAAGTTGTGTTTTAAAGGAAGCATATGGATTCAAACTAGCAGACAGGTTGACCAGAATCCTAAACTTAGAGAAAAATAGTCCATTTTGGCTGGAACATAGAATATAGTAGAATAACATGAGGCCTGATTGTATAGGGATTTCAATCAACCAAAGAGATTATGTTTTCAAACCCTGGTCTCTTGACCATCTTGCCCAGCTTTCTTTTCACTATGTTATAGTAACTTTCAATTTCATATAATGTAATTTGACCATATTTTGTTATGGGAATAATAATGATAGTAGAGACTTAAGAGCAAGTCAGATAATGTAAAGATATTTGGTCGGTTTTCCCAATCACTCAACAAACATTTGCATGTGTTACATATGTATGTATGTGTGTATATCACTAAGTTTGGAGTATCATTACCAGGTTAGTTATAAGATAAAGAATTTTTTAAATACAGTAACTCTTGGAAATTGCTAATAAGTCATAGATGGCTTGCAATCTACATTGATGGAAGGGCTGCCCACATGTACAAAATCACAGGTCCTCAAAATATGAAGCAATCATCCTTGATAAGCAAATGGTATCCTACAAAGTTGGTATTATGTCTGGAGAAGAACAGATAACCCTAGCACTAGGACAATCTAAATGGGACAGCTGAAGGATGCATTACACTCAATAATGCAGATTCCCCACAGCTATGTGTTTTACAAGGAGGAGTGGGTCATGGTCAAGCTCATGTGACTGGTTTCCTAACTTTGATCTCCCAGGAAGGGAACTTCTGGGGTTTGACCGAATGCAAAGGTATAGGTTGACAAAGATTTTAGTTATATAAGAATCCAGAAAAGGACAGGGAAGTTTCCAGTAAAACTTAGGTGTAGGAAAGTGAATCTTAAGCAGACAAAGCCTGCTTCAAGAGAGAGTAGGAGGTACATTTAGAGAACAGTATTGGTGGCAAAGAAAAAAAAATCAAGGGATTTTAGAAGATTGAAAAATTAATATGATATATCATGGCATAGCAACTAAGAATGCTAATGTAAACTTGGGTTGCATTAAGTGTCTGTAAAATAGATATTTCTACCCTACTTTACTCTGATAAGGCAGATAGGTGATGCAGTGGATAGAGTGCTGGACCTGGAGTCAGGAAGACTCATCTTCCTGAGTTCAAATCTGTTCTCAGACACTTACTAGATGTGTGACCCAGGGCAAAATATTTAATCCTGTTTTTTCCTAGTTTCCTCCTCTGTAAAATGAGCTGTAGAAGGAAATGGCAAAGCACTCCAGGATCTTTATTTTTTAAAGTAATAAACATTTTTGTTTATAGTTTTGAGTTTCAATTTTTATCCCCCTTTTCCTCCCTCTCCTCCCCACTTCCTGAGGCAGCAAAAATCAGATATGGGTTGTACATGTATGGTTATGTAAAATATTACCATCTAAGTATTTTTATACAAGAAAATGAATAAAAATGAAAGAAAATAAAAATAGCATGCTTCAGGCAGTGTTTGATCAATATAATTTCTTCCCTCCAAGGTGAATAGTATGCTTCAGCATTAGTTCTTTGGTATTGTCTTGGATCATTGTATTGCTGAGAATAGGTATAGGTATAGGTATAGGTATAGGTATAGGTATAGGTATAGGTATAGGGATAGGTATAGGGATAGGGATAGGGATAGGGATAGGGATAGGGATAGGGATAGGGATAGGGATAGGGATAGGTACCTATACCTATATACCATCTATGAAAGTGAATATACCTGACTTAGCTCAAAGGCTCAAAAATGGCTTGTCTTGAGAGGAACCTTGCTGACATTTGCAGCCACATGGCAATCACAGCCAAAAGATGGACTGGTATAGTTAGCTGTGTAATTCTCAGCTTCAGCCTTGACTTTTCCCTCGAATAAATATAGCAATGCTAATTAGAGGCCTTCAAACAATGATAAACTACATGGGAGATGACCTACTACATGGGAGAGGCCTCCTTGATTTCAGGGAAAAACTCCTGGGGTTTCAAGGAAAAAATTTCCTTGACCTCCCCAGACAACTTCTGGGGTAACCAGGGCCCATAATTCTCCCATAACAGAGAGAATTAACAATTAGAGAATTAGTAAAGGTCTGAGGCTCCTTTTGAGATGTATTGCTCAGGGCAGTCTTAAGTTCCTCTTCCCAGGTAGGTTTCATTTCCTCAACAATCAATGGAGGGTCTTTCCTGATGAGACAGGTTCCTTGCCTTCTCTTTATCCTAGTCACATTTCCCCCTTATCTTAGATTCCTTTTCCCTAATTCCCTAGCAGCTGACACATACTGCTTACTTGTCACAGAGCCACTTTCTGAGTCTTTCCCATTTCTCAGACCCAAGGAGTTTAATAACATCTTCATATTCTCACTCAGGGGGTGGGCTACTTGTTGTGGGAAACCTGAGTTCTGACAGAGGTCTCCATTTTACTTGGCTATCAGAGGAAAACATACCACGAAATTCAGGAAGCTGGGATTCTGAAGAGATTATGCTGAGGGGCTTCCCCAATTTCTACCAATCTCTGTATGTCAATGTAGTAGGACTTCAGGGTCATCAAGCATAGATTATGGGCCACTGATTTGCAACTGAATCACCCTGAATATCTGTGTAATAAAACTGTTTTGTTATTGTGAATAGTATACTTGTTTTCTTCTGGGAAAGGAAGCTAGGGAGCAGCAGATAAAGTGCTGGGTTCAGAATTCAGAAGACCTGAATTCAAATGTGATCTTAGACACTTATTAGCTTTGTGATCTTGGGTAAATCACCTAATCTCTGTGTGCCTCAGTTTACTCAACTGTAAATGGGAACCCATCATTCATCATCACGACTCTCCTGGCAGAAGCTTCCCTTAAGCTCTTCCATATGGGGAATTGAATCACTGCATACTTGTAGGAACTGGGATCATTGTCCAGTCTCTTGTTATATATGATTGTATCCTCTAATAGAATGTAAACTCTTTGAGAACAAAGACTCTTTCCTCCCTGTTCTTCTTCTGTATCCCCACAGTGCTACCTGGTAATACCTCTGATTCATAAAGCATTTTAAGGCTTGCAAAGAACTTTTCATATCTCATTTGATCCTCACAACAACCTGGAGGTAGGTGCTATTAAAAATACATAAGGAAGCTGAGGCTCAAAATGTCAAGTGACTTGGCTAGGATGACACAGCTAGTAACTTAAAAGAAGGATTCAGAACTCTAGATCCAATGCTCAATCCACCATACCCCTAATCCTCTTAGTACTGTGCATAGAGGGTTAGTAATGAAGGATTCTTTCGATGAATAAATGTGCTACAAAATATGCATTCTTCTACCACTATTTATTCTCAAATAATTTATTCTCCAATAATTTATTCTCCAATCATTTGGAATGTAGGTTGCTTCCAGTTGCTTGCTATTCTTATTTTTGTTATTAGTTAATGCTGCTATGAATATCTTATATAGATAAGATTTCCCTCTTTCAGTATTATCTACAACTCTAGTAGTAGAATCTCTAGGTCAAGGGTAGTATTATTTTCCTAGCTCTTATTGAATATTGCCATAGTGTGCTCAAAGATGTTGCACCATTTCCCATCTCCATCAGCAGCACAAGAGTGAGTGTTTATTTCTTCACAGCACTGCAAACATTGAATTTTATTCTTCACCAATTAAGTGGGTGTTTACCAATGAAACAAATATAAGTGTTATCTGAGAGAATTAAATTTGCACTTCTCTGATTATTAATTTGAACAAATTTTGGAGTGGTTACTGGTAATTTGTGTTTTCCTTTTGAGAACTACTTGTTAATTTCCTTTGACTATTCATTGAGAAGTAGTTCTAACATTGATAAATTTGGGACAATTTCTTGTAAATTTCAGAAAATAAAATTTTATCAGTAATAATAATAGCAAAGATTTTCCCCCAGTCTGTTGTCAGTTGTTTTTCTTTGTGAAATGAATTCAAGACATAACATTGGCTAGTAGATAAATAATTGACCTTAGATCCGAGAAGATCTGGCTTCTGACACACACTGTTATATGTACCTGGGCAAGTCACTTAACCAATTAATGTTCTAGGCAATGCTCTAGTTACATAAATTACAGAGAAAGCACCAATTTGAATGGGGAGGGGAGTTTCCTCATAATGGAATATCTTATACCAGTGAAATCTCAGAGTAAGTTCCAGTCACCAGTTCTGGATATATTACTTTGTTATGAAAAAGAGATTTTCTATAATCAAATCCATTTCTCTTTTAGTTTCTTTTTTTTGTTGACTATGTAAATAATACCACATCTCTTCTCTATAGATGTAATAGATAGATCATATCATTGTTTTCTAATTTTCAATTTAAAAATATATGTAACAAAAATCTAGAATACTTTATCATCTTGGTTCATATTAAGTGTTGTGTATAAATGCAATTATACAAATTATGGCTCAAGTTCTCATCAGTGTATGTTCTATTCATAAACCATCTAGAAACCATAAGTCAAATAGCAAATTACTTAATTAGTATAAGATAGCAAGGTAACACAGACAGGATACAGAATCACCAACTTCCTCCACACCCCCATATACAAATGAATACAGCCTCCTATACCTCCCAACATTAAAAAAATAAGCAAAACAAAACTATACTGTGGGTCAAAACTGGAATTTCATTATCTGCACGGAGAGTTCTATAGCCCTTGGGACTGCCAACTGTCTCCATATAGAGTCATCTCTTGGATTTCCATCCTTCCAATATCTCTGGAGTCTATATGCTGGGTAGAATTTCATTATTTTAATCTCCCAATTTTCAGACCATGTCACTGTCTTTCTGTCCCTTCCTCTACCTTCTCCATCATGCTCTCAGAAGCCAGAGATCAGAACATGATTCTAGGTCTATTTTACCACTATAAAAGGGGAGCTCTTCTCTCCCTCTACTTTTTTTCCTACCTAAATTGGTACTTGCTGACAGATGGATTCTCCATTTTATTTTTAATTTATTAATTTATTTTTAAAAATTCAGTTCTGAAATTTCTTCTTCACTTTTGGCTCTTCTCTGCCCTTTGAAAAAGCAAGAAATATAGTATGCAATATACATATGAAGTTATGCAAAATGTTTCCACCTTAGTCATGGTATGGAAAAACAAAGTAAGAAAAATTATAAAGTGAAAAAAATCTGTCTCAGTTTATGCTCAGAATTCATTAGTTTTCTTTCTCTGGGTGGATAGCATTTTTCATCCTGAGTCCTTTGGAACTGTTAAGCATCACTGTATTGATCAGAGTAGCTAAGTTATTCACAGTTGATTATCATTACAATATTACTGTGTTGTAATGTGTACAGTGTACTCCTGTTTCTGATAACTTCAATTTGCATCAGTTCATATGTCTTCCCAGGTTTATATAAAAGCATACCCATAATAATTTCTTATAGAAAAATCATATTCCATTGCAATCAAATACCAGAATCTGTTCAACCCTCCAAATGATGAGCCTCCTGTCAATTTCCAATTAATTGACATCACAAAAAAGTTGCTATAAATATTTTTCTATATATTGGTCTTTTTCTTTTTTCTTTGATATCTTTGGTGTACAGATCTATTAGTGGTATTACTGGGTCAGAGGGTATGTGCAGTTGTATAGCCCTTTGGGCATAGTTCCTGATTGTTTTCCATAGTGGTTGGACCAGTGCATATCCCCACTAACAGTACATTGGTGTACTTATTTTTCTACATTCCATCCAGTATTTGTCATTTCCCTTTTCTATCATGTTAGCTAATCTGACTGATGTGAGGTGGTACCTCAGAGTGATTTTAGTTTTTATTTCTCTAATTATTAGTGATTTAGGGCATTTTTCATATGACTATTAATAGCTTTGATTTCTTCTTAAAACTGCCTTCTTGGGAGCAGCTAGGTGGTGCAGTGGATAAAGCATCAGCCCTGAATTTAGGAGGACCTGAATTCAGATCTGACCTCGGACACCTGACACTTGCTAGCTGTGTGACACTGGGCAGGTCACTTAGCCCTCATTGCCCTGACCCCCAAAAAATCAAACAAAAAATGCCTGCTTGTATCCTTTGAGCATTTAGCAACTGGGGAATGACTCAATTTTATGAATTGGATGCAACCTTTATCAGAGAAAATTGCTGTAAAATTTTCCCTAGTTTCCCAATTTCCTTCTAATTTTTACTGAATTAATTTTGTCCAGAATCTTTCTAATTTAATGCATTAAAATTTATCCATTTTACTTCCCATGACCCTCTCTATCTATTGTTAGGTCACATATTTTTCAATTATCCATATATCTGACAAGTATTTTTTCAGTGCTTCTCTAGTTTCTTTATAATACCACCCTTCATGTCTAAATCATGTAATCTTTTTTAGCATATTATTTTTGAACTTATATTAGAGCATATATTGATTTCCACTTTCTGGAACAGAGCTCTCAGGATTATAATGTCTGTCCATGGCTGAAAAGTAGACTTTCCGTGTTGATACTGGTACTACTTAAGAGACCTCCACTATGGGCAAAGCACTTTGCCCATGTCACATTTGAATCGCTGATCTGCCAGAATTTACTGTATTATGCTTTGTGAGATGTGGACATAATCCTCCCTTTCTCCTAAACCTACCTAATTCTATTGGTTAGTTTATCAACTTCTTTAAATGCTTTAAAATTTTCTTTTGGGGATTGTTTTTAATTGTTCCTTTTAGCATCTCTACTGTAATTTTAAGGGAATATTGTGAGATCAGGTTCTCTTTTGATCTCTCATTCTGTCTCCTCTTAAATTCCTCTTATAAAGCTTTTAAAAATCTAGTTAATTTTTCACAACATAATTATTTACCAATATCCATTTATCCCAAATGCCTTTCTTCTTTAAAAAATGTTCAGAAAAAACATTTGATAGTCTATTTACTAGACTGGTACTGACAGAGGATACAATATTCCACTCCTGGAATCTACTAAAATAATTGGATTGGAGATTTTGAGTTGGAAGGGAACTTAAGGTTCCTTTAACTGAACCACTCACCATTTTCCTGATGAAGAAACTGAAGTCCAGAACAGTTAAATGGCTTATCTAAGGTCACACAGAACTGCCATTTGAACTCTTTTTCCAAAGTCAGATCAAGCACTCTTGAGGAGGTGGTTTTCATTGGTAGTCATCTGGAACTAATGTTTGATCTGAAATTTGTGGCCTTCTAGCATAAAACAACAAACATTAATTTGGATAGACTTTGAGAGATAGTGGAGGGCAAAGGACTTGGTATGCTATGGTCCATAGGATCATGAAGAGTTGGCCATGATTGAGTGACTGAACAACAGCAGCAGCTGCAACAACAACAACAACAAACATTTCTTCACTTACATTATTGTAATACTTTGCACCTGGTTCTTGAAACACCTTTGCATGGACTTGTTATCACCTAATTTGTTGACATGAAATAAATGTCTAAGATGATACCAGACAAGTAGTTGCAGAAATTACATGGAATTGTGGAAGTGGATGAAGCTCAGAGGGCATTTAGGCATAACAAAACAAGAATCCTATCTACCATAACTTTGACAAGGGGTCATTCACTCTTCAGTTGATGACCTTGACCTTCAATGAAGGTAAATTCACTACATGCAGAGGCCTTGAATTGTACTTTAAACAACTTCAATTGTTAGGAAGTTGTTCCTGACATCAACTACCTGAGACCTATTATTTGCAGCTTATTCAATTACTCTTAATTCTTCTAATCATGTTAAAAATCTCCATACTTTCCCACAGGGCATTCTTTCTAATACTAGAACATTGTCCCTAAATCTCTTTTCCAGACTCAAAATTCCTGGTGCCTCCACATGATCCCAAACCAGTATTTAGTCATCTCACCATCCTAGTTGCTTTCTTCCTGGTACTTTCTTGCTTATCAATGTCCCCGACCCCAACATGTTATGCTAATGGCCACATGTCATAGTCCAGATATGATCTGATCAAGGAAGGGCACAATTGTATTATCACCATCCTCATTCTGTATGTTATGGCTCTCAAACCACCTAGTATTGTGTTAGCTTTTGGGTTCCCATGCCATGCCACATAGTTCATTCCTGTTGAATCTTGGTGTGGTCTTTCACATGGCCCTCTAAATTGAACTAGTTTACTCTACAGGTTAGGTTTTGATTTTTTATTTTGCTTTAGGGAAAGAACTGCTTTGTAAAATATCTAGAGAGCTTTTATTGAATAAATAATAAATCAATAAAGACTTATTGATTGCAGTTTGTTGAAATACTTAAAATATATAACCCATGTAATTATGTGAAAATATGTCTAATTATCTATAAGTATATACCTGGTTTATGTATTTATCCACTGTTCATGTACATATAAGTATGAATATATATGCATACAGGCATGAACACATGCAATGAATATTGTTTACATATACATGTTAATATACATAGATTGTATATGCATGGCCATGTGGGTATGTACACATGTAGTTGCATGTTTGGGGCAGCTAGGTGTAGTAGAGTGCCAAGCCTGGAGTCAGGAAGACTTCATCTTCCTTAGTTCAAATCTGGTCTCAGATACTTAGTAGGTATGTGACCCTGGGCAAGTCACTTAACCCTGTTTGCCTCAGTTCCTCATCTGTAAAATGAGCTAGAGAAAGAAATGGAAAATCATTCCAGTATCTCTGCCAAGAAAACCCCAAATAGGGTCATGAAGAGTTGGACAGCACTGAAGAATGACTGGAGAAGTGCTTATATATTTATATGTAAATATACATATCTGAGGCAACATGGAGTCATGGATAGAAAGATAGTCCTTGGAGCCAAGAAGACTTGAGTTTGAGTCCTGTCATAGACACATATTATCTAAGTGACCCTGGCCAAGTCATAATCTATGTTCTAGGCAATCTGTGTTAACTTGTATTGGTAGAAGGAGTTACTTCACCAAGGACTCTAAGCAATGAAATCACAGGTCCCATATTAACATCCTTTTACAAATACAAGATTTCACCCTTAATGAAATATAAGCTTCTTAAAGACTGGGATTATTTAAGTTTTATTCTTTGAACAACTATTACTTAATCTAGTGCCTGGTATATAGTAGGTACTTAATTAATGCTTCTTGATTGATATTTTGATATATAACCCTCTTTCATAAAGGTGACTGCCTCTCAAACAATAGGGAAGAAAAGGTTGTTTTGTGGATAAAGTAAAGAAAGTGCTCTGGAGATATGAACTCTAATTTTCAACTATCTCTGACTCATTCTTCATCAAGAGAGAATTAAATTCATCTTCCTGTTATTATCTGTTGCCACTGAGAAAGCAAGGTCTTTCCTAACTTGCAGGTGATATAGACATTCTTAAATGTGTCAAATTGATACTGAATTTTTCACAGTTGTGTGGTACAGTGGAAAGAACATTGAATTCTAAGTTGGGAAACTTGTGTGGCACAGTGGAAAGAACATTGAATTACAAATTGGGAAACTTGGATTTGAGTCCTAGCTCAGAGAGTAACTTATTAATTTTGGAGGAGCCCAACCTCCTTTCTCTGTGGTGAGCTCAGTTTACTCATCTTTAATGTGAGGTGACTAAACTAGAAGATCCCTATAAGGTCTCTTTGAAATCTAAACCCTATGAAATTCACGTTATTTACCAAAAATCTGTCAAATGCTAAATTTAATCCTCCAATGGGATTAGCCATGCTTCCTGAATGAAGATTAAGTTAAAAATGAAAACTACAACACAGAGAACTTCTAATCCTTTTGCAACACACTATTCACCACAGTTTATCTTCATTCACTTGCATAGGGCTCCTTTGAATTCTACAAAAGTAGCTTTTGAACAATCAAGTTTGCTCTACAAATACGTTAGATATTCTTAGACATACTTATTCATTATTAAGTTTCTTGCCAGTGATTTTAGTCAATTACATCAAGTATTCAAAACCCAATCATTATTATCAGGAACAAAAGAATAAATACATCACTCTATACACAAGAAACATTATTTTAATTGGCTATAGTCCCTAATGAGAGCAGCCATTAGTTAAAGAAGCAATCAATGGGGTGACAAAAGTGTTCATGAGGGTACCCACTGTTTGCTGATTTGAGAATTATTGAATTGAGGCCATTCACTTCAGTTCTATAGAGTGTCTAGTGTCTATTGTGTGCAAGGGGTAGGGATACAAATACAAGAAATTATAGTTTTGCAAAGTGCTTTACATACACCATTTTCTTTGATCCTCATAGCAAACCTAGAAGGTGTAATTATCATCCTGTGTTACAGATTCCTGAGAATAAGAGAGGTCAAATGATTTGTTCTAGGTCACACAGCTAGTAAGTGTTTCAGGTGAGGTTTGAACCCAACTCCCCTTACTCTATTCACTTTGCCTTTATTTGACCAACCAGTCACTCTACTCTGTGACTCTCTCTTTTAGGCCTGAAACTCAAATGGCCACCAGATCTCTAAACATAGATTTATCCATTGCTACTCGTCCCAAAAAAATCTATACAGATTTTTAATTATTTGCATTTCTTCCCAGTGTTGTTTTCTATAGCTTAGAGATCCTTTTTTCTCTGATTCCATTTCAGCATCCAATACCAAGCAGTGGGTGTCCTATAGTCATCCCTCTCCAATCATCAATTTTATAGACCAACGATAATTTCAGTTCACCCAAGGAGTTTTTGGAAGATTCATCTGCAAGGTGAATTTTAAGGTTGGAGAAAGCCAGGGAAGGGGGAGATTTACATGTAGTCATTCTTGAAACATTTGAGAAACTCCTTGATTTAAATAGAAAGGGCCTATGTACAAATTGGAGCCTTCCAAATGGTAGATTTTTGCTGGCATCAATAACTTCAAAGCTAATTGGCCTGTTGGGAAGAGCTGTGATTCCATATTTAATGAGAAATTTATAGGCCAACTCAATGAATAGGAAGTCAACAAAGCATGCCCTCTGCAATCATCAGCTAGCTTCCTGGTCCTCACCACCATAGACCGCCTTTCTCTATAATGAACCATGCAGCATTTCTGTTGACTCTAGTTTCTACAGCACAAACATTTATCTGATACTACTCAATCTGATCTAAGTGCCTCAGAATGATGCATCAGTTGCCCTTGTTTTAACATGCCAAAAAGTCAGTAATGGTGTCCATGGGCAGATGTAGGGTCATTCTGTCCCATGGTATATAGTGATAATCATTCATCCATGTGTGTGCATATGCACATACACACACACCAACACACAGACACACCTCTTGTCTCCATGAAAAAAATTAGCATCCTTTCCTTGGATTAATGCATGAGTCAGATCTGATCTTTGGCTCTTTGCCAATCTATGGACAATCCTAGGATTTTAATGTGGGGAGTGACCTCAGAGACTCTCTAAGGCAGGGGTTCTCAACTTTATGTTTTCTGTATATGTTGTGGACCCCTTTGGCAGTCTGTAGAAGGATATGTATTTTTCCCCCTCAGAATAACATATTTAAGTGCATAAAATAAAATACCTAAACTTATGATGGGAACCAATTATATTGAAATGCTTTAATCACAATATTTTTTTTTAAATGAGTTCCTAGGGGCAGCTGGGTGGCACAGTAGATAAAGCACTGGCCCTGGATTAAGGAGGACCTCAGTTCAAATCCAGCCTCAAACATTTGACACTTACTAGCTGTGTGACCCTGGGCAAGTCACTTAACAGTCATTGTCCCACCAAAAAAAGGAAAAAGAAAAAAAATGGAAAAAAAAAGAAAAAATGAGTTCCTAGACCCCAGGTTAAGACTCCCTGGTGTAGTGGAATTCCTTCATTTTCAAGATGAGGAATGTGAGGTCCTAAGATACACACGCGCACACACACACACACACACACACACACACACACACACACATTCATGTGTTCTTCATTTTCTTCAGCTGCAAAACTAGAATAATAACAGCACCTAATTTGCAAAGTTGTTGTAAGCACAGTGCTTGGCACATAGTAGGTGCTTAATAAATGTTTATTGATTGATTGAAATGAACTGTAGTAGGTCACAAAGATTGTGGGTGCTAGAATGAGGATTCCAACCCAGGTCTTCTGACTTTCAGCCCTGTGTTTTGTTTTTCTAACACACCACAAAGGCAGCTTGGATTAAATATTCTCATCAATATTTTTCAAAATCTTTCATTTGATATATTGGTTATTATTTGTCCTTCATTCTCAAAGAGTACCATGACATCAGGGTGATGTCATCACTTGCAGTGAATTGGATTTAAATGAGGGAGGGCTGTGCAAGGTCACCAATCTCACTTTCTCCTCCAGAGCCATCTGGGTCCAATGGCAAGATATATATCAGGATGGCTGGAGATGGGCCAGGATGTTTAAGGCAATTGGGGTTAAATGACTTGACCAAGGTCACACAGATAGTAAGTGTCTGGGGTGAGATTTGAACTCAGATCCTCCTAACTTCAGGGGCAGTGCTTTATCCACTGTGCCACCTAGCTGCCCCATATATTGATTAGGACTGTCCTCAAACACAGAAAGAAGAGGTAGTTATCAGTGATAAATCATCTGAGATGTGCTCCTCAAACCACCCCCAGCTCCTGAATATCTGTCCCTGCCTTGCCATTCCTAACCTTATTATGACATCTTTAGGGTTTATCAAGGGGTCTTAGATTAGGTCAGACCAAAACATTACCTGGTACATTTGTCGCACTCCAAGCTATCTGCCAGTTGAAACTCCATTTAATCCAATGATTGCCCATGGCAGTGAGTTCCCAGTTGCCTATTTGAAAAGAGATTGAGTCAGTTCAGTGCTAGTCATTTATTCCAACATTGTGCCATGCTATGCCCCATGTGGTCTGAACTCATTCAGGTCCCCATTCAGCTTCAATCCAATTTCTGTTGGGCTGCTAAAATGATATTCCTAAAGCCCTCATTTGACTGTATCTCTTCTCAAGAAACTTCCATGACTCCCTATTGCCTCTAAGCTCAAATAAGAACTCCTGGATCTGGCTTTTAAATCCCTTCATAATATGATTCCAACCTATCTTTAGAGGTTGATTGATTGCATTTTAATTCCTTTCATGCCCCTAGGGGGTGCCATAGTGCACAGGGCTCTGGACCTGGAGTCAGGGAGACTTGAGTTTGAATCCAATCTCAGACTCTTACTAGTTGTGTCACCATGGTTTGCCTCAGTCTCCTTAAATTTAAAATGCAGATCATAATAGCCCCTATCTCTCATGTTTATTGTGAGAATCAAATAAGAATATTTTAAAAGTGATTAGCGGGGGCAGCTAGGTGGTACAGTGGATAGAGTGCCATCCCTGGATACAGGAGTACCTGAATTCAAATCTGGCTTCAGACACTTGACACTAGCTGTGTGACCCTGGGCAAGTCACTTAACCCCCAGAGCCCCACCAAAAAAAAAGTGATTAGCATAATGCCTGGCAAATAGCAAGTGATTAATAAATGCTTGTTTTCATTTCCAATCCATCCAAATCCTTATTTGCTCTTCCCTGTGTCCAACATTCCATCTCCTGCCCTATTGCCTTTCTTATATGGTATCCTTCATTCCTAGAATATTCTCCCTCCTTGACCTAGCCCTTTAGAATTCTTGGGCTCTCAGCTCACATACTCTTTCCTACAAGAAGACAGTCCTGATTGGCTTCATTACCAAGGCTTTTATATGCCCCGATGGGGTTCTGTAATTATTTGTTTTGTATTTATTATCTGAGTGTACGATGTTTCATTGAGGGATGTCAGGGCGAGAACTCCTTTGTCTTTGTTTCTCCAGTTTCTGGAGATTTGGGGCTGTCAGGGACTTTACAGTTCAAGTCCAGCTCCTTGCATTTGATATATGAGGAAACTGAAACTCGGAGATTAAATGACTTTTGTGGTGCCACACAACTAGTAAAAGAATAAAACAGTATTTGAGTTCAGGTCTTCCTGATTCTGAATTTGGCACTTTATCCACCAAACCATCAGGTAGTGATAGAGCACTTGACCTGGAGTCAGGAGGACCTGAGTTCAAATCTCACCTCCGACACTTACTAGTTGTGTGACCCTGGAAAGGTCACTTAACCCCAATTACCTTAAACATCCTGGGCCATTGCCAGCCATCCTGAGATCTCTCTCTGTCTCTCTGTCTCTTTCATCTCTCTTTCATCTCTCTGTCTATCTCTATCTATCTATCTATCTATCTATCTATCTATCTATCTATCTATCTATCTATCTATCTATCTATCTTGCCACTGGACCCAAATGGCTCTGGAGGACAACGTGAGGTTGGGACCTTGCACAGCCCTCTCTCACTTAAATCCAATTCACTGTAAGTGATGACATCACCCCAATGTCATAGTCCTCTTTGATAACAAAGGACAAACAACAACAGCTTTTATATAGTGAATACCTAGTAGCCGTGTGTTGAAATTAATTTTTGAATTAATCCTGGCTTTGGTTATCTCTGATTCCAGCTTCAATCCTCCTGATATTTATTTAATTTCTGACTCTGATCTCAGAATTCTTGAACTGGTCACTGGTGAGTGTCCAACTGATCTGTTTAGCTCTGTGCCAATTTCCCAGTACTCTCCATTCCTGTTGCACTTCCCACCCTTCACAGAATTGGTGGGACTTGCTCTGCTCTGTATGAGGCCCTGATCCAAGGTCCTGCCCTTGGCTTAAAGAAACTAGATGGACATCTGAGCTCATTCTTTGGACAAGGCTGCCCCATCCCTGTGGTCTTCTCCTCAGGCAGCTGGTAACTCCTCCTGTCACCTGCAAATGTTCTGTGCCCACGCCTGGCTCTTTGATAGCCCCTTGCAACACTAACCAACCAGATCAGCATGTTTGTCCTTTTTATGCAGGCAACACTTGTCCTCAACTGACATTCTCTATTGTTATGCCATTCTTCTTTCTCCATTCTGTCCCTTTCCATTTTCGGGAGATTGCTGGTGAGAAGGGAAGTTTATCCAGCAGAGGCACCCATCCCCCAACCCATAGAGTCCTCACTCTCCATAAAAAGCTTTCCCAAACATTCTCTTCTCTCTTTAAGCCTCCCACACTTCCCCCTTCCCACTCTCTCAGCTGAGGCCCAGCCTCTTGCATTATTATGAAAAGCATGGCCAGCCAATGTCCCCTTTGTCTTCTTCCCTCCTTTTCATACTCAAATCCGCTAACACTACCCTCAGCTCATTCTCCTTTCCCCTATTGCCTGACAAAAAGGTGGGAAGCCCTCTGAATGTGCCCTTAAAGGCATTTCCTCCTTCCTTCTCCAGAATATTGCAAACTTAACCCCCCCCTCAACACACACACACACACACACACACACACACACACACACACACACACACAGAGGGTTCTCCCAGAATGCTTTCCACCATGCCGAATATCTTACATGCTTAAAAAAATCTTCACTAGACCTTACCTTGCCCTCAAGCTATTATCCTATATTTCTCTTGCTTTTCTCAGCCAAACTCACAGAAAAAGCTGTCTATACACATAGACTCACAGCCTCCACTGCTTTGTCTCTCACTTAATTTTTTTTTTGCACAGGTAATTTTATTCTAGCCTGTGGGTGTTGACAGTGCTCATAGATTGTTGTTGGAAATATTAAAAAAAACACATACCTGAATATTGTCACTTTTTAAAACAAACATCACAATTCAATAACCATTTAACAGTCAAAGCTATTAAATACGGGGGAAATGGTACAAATGTTTATGCCTTTTCCTTGTAAACAAGGTCTTTGCGTACAATAGTAATGAGTTTATTGAATGTATACCTCTATATCTAAGAAGAAAACCCTTTAACATATATACTATTCTGTGTACAAATAAACTCTGATTTTTTTAGTACACATTTGTAGACCTGATAAAAACAATTATATACACACATATATATTATACATACACACAAGTTCATGTGCACACACACATGCACATGCACACACGCACGCGCGCGCGCGCACACACACACACAGTTCTTTAAAAAGGAAATGTCAAGAGATGGACCACTATGGGAAAATTCACCTAAGGAAAGATAGCAGGAAGCAAGCACTGGATTGTTGTAGTTCAGTTGTATCTGACTTTTCATGATCCCAATTGGTGTTTTCTTGGCAAAGGTACTGAAATAGTTTGCCATTTCCTTCTCCAGCTCATTTTATAGATGAGGAAATGGAGACAAACACGGTTAAGTGACTTGACCATGGTCACGTAGCTAGTAAGTATCTCAGGTTAGATTTGCACTCAGGAAGGAGAAACTTTCTGACTCCACAATTGGTACTCTATCTTCTGAATCACCTAGCTACATTGGAATAATAGAGAATTTAAAATATAGGTATGCTTTAAATTCATTTCTGTCCATATACACCAACACTAGAATAGGATTGTCAGTATTGAGGACCACTTCTACTTATTCTCAAGAGATTGCAATCAATCTCTTAGTATAGATAAGGATAATATTGCTGTTGACTGAGATTTAAGCCTGGAATGCCCATAGAAGCATCACCAATAGCAATTAAACTGCTGTCCAGGAGTTTGTACAAATCATATAATAATTTTTTTCAGTTTTTTATGGTTTTTTTTTTAGTGAAGCAATTGGGGTTAAGTGACTTGCCCAGGGTCACACAGCTAGTAAGTGTTAAGTGTCTGAGGCCAGATTTGAACTCAGGTACTCCTGATTCCAGGGTCAGTGCTCTATCTATTGTGCCACATAGCTGCCTCCATGGTTTTCTTATTGGCCTGAAGTAGCATTGCTTGGAAGTTCATTGGCAATTCATACCTTAAAAGAGACTCAAGAAAACCTCTTAATGCTTTCATATGAATCCATGCTATGAAAGCATCACTGAAATTCACTGTCAGCCACCAAGCTCATGGTCCATGGTTCTTGTCAATGGAGAGCCTGGTTATCTCCTCTATGTCTGCTTTCATTTCATCTTCCTTATACTGAAAATCATGAACAATGAACTTAGCTTTATGTCTGAAATCTTCCACTAGGTAATATTGCACAGGTGCCTATCTTTATCCCCCAAAAGAACTTTCCCAGACCTTGGGACTACCATCTGAGTCATTATTTCACATTGCTTAACCCAGTTTTTTTCCTTTATCTTCTAGTATGTCAGCCATATATTGGGCCACTTAGCAACTTCCTCCACAAATGCATCCAGTTTGGCCAATTTATCTGATAATCTAACCAAAACAACCAGTGTGCCAACCTTTAAGTAAGGGATGTTGAACTTTGAAATAGTAGAGAGTTTATTATTTTTGGTTGCTGCACATAGATTCTCCCATGTTTGCTGCCACGTTTTCTCCTCAGGAACTGATATGAGACAAAACTCAGTCATGCTTATCAAGGAATTTTTCCAAAAACAAGATTGATACAGTGACTCTGGCAAAAAAAAAAAAAGAGGCAATGGAGGTGAGAAACCTGGGAGAACTTAGCAGCTCACCTCCTCATCTTCCTGCTCCCTGGGCTCCCTCATCCCTTGCACCTACCAATGAGAATCACACACCAAGCCCAAGTAAACCCTCTCACTCACTTTTCAAAACTTTGCAATCTGAATTCTGATCTTCTCACTAGACTGAACCTGCTCTCTCCAAAGGTACCATTAGTTCTGCAATTGCCAATTATGATGATTGTGTTTCACACCCGTATACATCCAGATTTATGTGCTGCCTTAGACACAGCTGACACCCCCCCACACTTTTCTGGCATAGAAAATAGGATCACTTTCTCTTCTATGGGGTTTTGTGACACTACTTTCTCCTGGTTCTTTTCCTATCTATCTTTCTTCTTCTTCTGAGCCTCCTTTGCTGTCTCATCATCTAAATTATACCCCCAGTTGTTGGTGTTTAGCAAAGTCCTAATTGAATCCCTTTAGTTTTTCCCTACATTATCTCTCTTGGTGACCTCATCAGCTTCCATGGGTTTAATTATCATCCTGATGCCTATGACTCCCAGATCAATATATCCACTCCAACCTCTCCCCTGAATTTAAATCCTGCTTCACCAATTATCTATTGGACCTTTTACACTAGATATCCCATAGGCATCTCACACTTAGCATGTCCAATACTGAACAAATTATCTTTCCCCTTAAACCCACCCCTCTCTGAAACTTCCCTATTTCTGTTGAAGCTATCATTGTTCTTTGGGTCTTCCAAATTTGTAACCTTGTCATTAGCCTTGACTCCTTATGATCTCTCACCCCAAACATCAAATCAGTTGCCAAACTTTGTCATTTTTATTGTTATTCAGTCATTTCAGTCCTGTCCAACTCTTCATGATCCCATTTGGGGTTTTCTTGGTAAAGATGCTAGAATGGGGGCAGCTGGGTGGCACAGTGGATAGAGCACCGGCCTTGGATTCAGGAGTACCTGAGTTCAAATCTAGCCTCAGACACTTAACACTTACTACCTGTGTGACCCAGGGCAAGTCACTTAACCCCAATTGCCTCACTAAAAAAAAAAAGATACTAGAATGGCTTGTCATTTCCTTCTCCAGCTCATTTTACAGTTGAGGAAACTGAGGCAATGAGATTAAGTGACTTGTCCAGGGTCCCACAGCTAGTAAATGTCTGAGACCAGATTTGATTTAGGAAGATGTCTTCCTAACTCCAGGCCTGGTACTTTGAGCTCAGGTTCTTCTGACTCCAGGGTTGGCACTCTCCACTGTGCCACCAAGCTGCCTCTTGGTCATTTTTACCTCTACTATATCTCTTGTATTCTAGCCCATCTTTTACTCACCTAGATATAAACTGAGTTAAGAACATCATCAGCTCTTTTCTCCTTCAGTGCAACAATCTCCTAACTGATTTCCTCACTTCTTCTTTCCTTACTTTTGTCCATCCTCTATAATGCTGCCAAAGTGATTTCCCAAAGATCTGACTGTGTCACAAATTCCTCTAATCAATAAACTCCATTGGCCACCTATTGTTTCTGGGGCAAAATTGAAATGTATCTGTTTTCCTTTGAAAGCTCTTTACACCCTTGACTTAAGCAGTCTTCCCAGGCTCATTTCCAGGTATTACTTCTCCAGCCTTGCACTCTCTAACTCATCGAGGCTGGTCTTTCTTTCCCTTACGCATGACACTATTTCCTACCTCCCTTCCTTTGCTCTGGCCATGCTTTATGCCTGTTCACCTATGCTTCCCAGAGTCCTGCTCTTCCTTCAAGACAAAGCTCAGACACCCCTTCCTTTTGATGGAAGCCTTTCTCATCACCAATAGCCTTTATTTGCTAACTCTATACTTTTGAATACACAGGGAGGTACTGATGATCATGAATGAACCCCTTCAAGTGGTCACATGTTTTTGAGTTAATATTATTCAGAATCATAATTATGGTTCCAGTCTAATGAAAATATACCATGTGAATCGGAATAATGCTACCACTACAGGAGAGTTTTTATTTGCATTAACTGGGAACTAGCTGTACTTTTATTTTTTCACTTTACATTTTTTGGAGGTTTGACCACATCATTCCCCTGCTCATTGAGTTCCAGTGGCTTCCTATTGCCTCTGGGATAAAAACCAAGCCCCTCTTTATCTTTTAAAGCCTTTCACAATCTACTTTTCATTTTTCCTCATCATTTATACTTTGGTTCAGTCACACTGAGCTTCTTTCTGATCTTAAGTGTTTTTTGTTTCTGTGGGGCATTGAGGGTTAAGTGACTTGCCCAGGATCATACAGCTAATAAGTGTCAAGTGTCTAAGGCCAGATTTGAACTCGGGTCCCTCTGAACTCAGGGCTAGTGCTTTATCCACTGGGCCAACTAGCTGCCCCTGAGCTTCTTTCTGTTACTCACACACAATAATTCTCTGCACAGGCAAACTCCAATGCTTGAAATTTACCCCTTGTTCCTCTCTAGCCCCTTGGAATTCTGAGTTCTCTTCAAGGCTTAGCTGCAATGCCATGTGAGGTCTTTTCTGATTCCCCCAACAGATAGCTTTCCTCTCCCCATCATTCTATCATTACCTGGCATTTATTGTTATATATTTAGTGATAGAGAGCTGGTTTTAAGCACAGGAATACCTGGGTTCAAGCTTCTGTTGCATACTGGCTACGTCCCTGGACAACTAACAATCTCTTAATACTCTAGGCAATTTTCTAAACCTATAATTTGGGGAGAAGGAGCCTGCCTATGCTTGTTTTCACATATATTTAAATGCTGTCTTTCTCTGCCCCCTCATCACATATAGAATGTAGGCTCCTTGAGCATTGTGACTATTTCATTTTGTCTCTGTGCAAAACCCCTAGCCCAGTGCTTGGCACATAATAGAGAACAAATCCTTGTTGATTAAGTAGCTCAAAGTAGCTATCTTTCTTGATCAATTTGGGAGCTCAGAGCAGCAGATAATATATTACTAGGATAGAGTACCAAAGCTGGCTAGGTCTGGAGATTTTTCATACTGGGGAGGAGGAGTCTTGGCCAGGCATTTGGAATTGGTTTTCCATCTCTGCTATAGCCAGAGGATTCCCTCTCCCCCCCGCCCCATTCAGTGGTCAATCATGTGGCATGGATGTTGCCAGCATGGAAGATTCCATCATGAAAGATTCCTAAAAAGGGAGGGATGTTTGGTGAAAGAAGGGGCCATTTCTATATCAGAGTGTGCCTATCACACAGAAGACCCTTCTGAAAAAGGTTTTTTGTTCTGTTTTGTTTTCTTAGCTTCCCACAGAGAGATATTTCTTCCCATTTTCCCTTATGAACCATTGTTTTTTCATCTTGTGATACAGGAAGTCTTGGAAATTGATGAGTTAATGGGCCATTCTCTGGTTAGGTGATTGACAAGGCACTGGAGGGATTCAGAAAAATAACTGGAGTCACGTGTTCAGACCAAAATACTGCTTGAAAGGGCATGCAAAGGGGCTGGACCCCCTTTTGCATCTTCCATGCATAATTTTAAGGAAAGAAAAAAGCCCCTGAAATGTGTTATTATTTTTCCTTGGCCCCTCAAATGCCTTTTGAAGCTTCCAGCTGTCTTCAAATCACATCATATGGTGACTAGAATTTCAAGTGGATTTCCAAGCCCTCCTATCTAGAAGACTCCGGGCAGGCTCCCTCCGGCAGGGCATCAGTATAATTTGTATATGCTGATCTACCAGTGCCTGGGGAGTGAGCAATGAAATATTCATCCCAGTGACCACACATTTTCCCTTTGCTGAAAACCTTGGCAGTCAGGTCAGCTTGGATGGGAGAGACAGAGTGTGCAGGCTCCTTGAACATTTCTGGGGGGAGAAAGGAAAAGAAAAAGAAGAAACTGAGCCAGAGTTCAAGAAGGTTTGACTTGTTTGCCCAGAACAGATGTTGAGGAGAAAAAATGAAACTCCATCACTTTGAGAGCTTTATTCCAAGCTCCAAGCCCCCAGCTTAGACTGACTTGACCTCAGCTACACAGTGGCTAGAGACACAGACTCTGGCTGTCCTAGGTTAATTAGTTTGCCACCTGAAATGTCTATGCTGGGATTTTTATGTCTTGCTTTCCTAGCATCAGAAAACTCTGACAACATTTGACTGAGGAATAGCAAGTTAGTGTAGCTGTCTTCTTCTGGGACAATAGTAATTAATTAAAAAAACTGAATCAGAATCAATCAATCGTTATTTATTAAGTACATACTATCTATCTGGAACTGTGCTAAGCGATAAAGATGAAATGACAATAATTACTGACTTCAAGGAACTTACATTTTAATAGAACCACAGAATCTCAGAATGGGAGGGACTTTAGTGGTTATCTAGGAACTCCTAGGAAATGGTTACCTAGTATTCACTTGAAGTGAAAGGGGACTCAGTCTTTCTTCAGGCAGCCCATTTCACTCTGTTATTGTTTTTTTGGCTGTTTTTCAGTTGTGTCCACTCCTTGTGACCCCATTTGGGGTTTTCTTGACAAAGATTGGCTTGCCATTTCCTTCTCCAGGTTATTTTACATATGAAGAAACTGAGGCAAACAGGGTTAAGTGACTTGCCTAGGAAATGTCTGAGGCCAGATCAGGACACACTATACCACCTAGCTGCCCCATTTCACTCTTAGACAGTTCTAACTGTCAAGGAGTTTTTGCTTACATTGTCCCTAAATTGTATTCTTTGCAGTTTTTAACCCATTGCCCTGGTTCTGCCTTATGGGACAAAATAGTCCCTCATTTTCATGATAGTCCTTCTAATACTTGAAGGGAGATACCATAAGATCTGAGTCTTCTCCAAACAAAGCATTCCCAGGTACTGTATGGGAGGCTAGGTGGTGCTAGTCAAGGCTCAAGTCACTTATCCTCTGCCCACCTCAGTCTCCTCATCTGTTAAATGGGGATAATAACAGCACACACTTTGCTGGTTCATGGTGAGGATCATGTGAGATAACAATTGTAAAGCACCTAGCAGAGTGCCTGGCACAGTGCAGATACTTCATCACTCAATGTTCATTCCCTTCCCCTTTTACCTCTGAGGCTTGCCACTTGTGACCTTGGGGGGAAGACATCGAATCTCCCTGGGCCTTAGTCTTTTCTTCTATAAAGTGATGGCGAGGACTGGATGACCTCTAAGGGCCCTTCAAGTTTCAAATCTACCATGAGGCTAGGGAGTCTTTGCATTCTCAGTTGAAGAATGGTGATAAAAACCCAATTCAACTCATCTCTGTTCACAAGCTTCCACCAAAGTTTTAGAAAGTTATCTTTGCAAGTCAAATTCTTCATTTGTTTTGATCTTAAACTTCTGTACTTGAGAAGAGATGAGCTGAGGTATTAGGTGGGGTGTAGACATCAATCTATCCAGTATCACAGATACTCACCGAATGCCAAAGGTGGAAGACACTTCAAAGGTCACTGATTTCAATCCATTTGTGAACAAGTGTCACCCTCCTCTAAGGCCCACTTGACAAGAGCCCGCTGCCTCCTGGGGCAGCTCACTCCTCTTTGCACAGCTCAAGTGATGAGGAAGGTTTGCTTTACATTCAATTGCATTCTATCTCTGCATCCTTCATTCACGGTGGCTAGATCTGTTTATTAAAGCCAAGAGGGACAAGTCAAATTGATAGCAGTTCCACTATGGTAAGAAAATTAGAATGATCTCCACCCCTCCCCAACTCCCAACCCTGTATGCCAGGTATAATTTACCAAGATTTGAGTGAAGAATGGGACAAATATGTTTGCATCATTCTTCTTCTCTTTTTTTTTTAGTGAGGCAGTTGGGGTTAAGTGACTTGCCCAGGGTCACACAGCTAGTAAGTGTTAAGTGTCTGAGGCTGGATTTGAACTCAGGTACTCCTGACTCCAGGGCTGGTGCTCTATACACTGCGCCACCTAGCTGCCCCCCTTTTGTATCATTATTGCAGAAAAGTAAAGAGATCTGGACTAGATGCCAGTAGTCCTGGATTCAGATGGATTCAGAACTGAGGCATCCAGGGGGTGCCATGAGTAGAGCACTAGGCTGGGAGTTTGGAAGAGCTGAGTTCAAATCCAGCCTCAGAAACTTAGTAGGTATGCGACTCTAAGCAAGTCACTTAACTTCTATCTGCCTCAATTCTCTCTCTCACTCTCTCTCTCTCTCTCTCTCTCTCTCTCTCTCTCTCTCTCTCCCTCTCTCTCTTTCTCTCTGTCTCTCTCCCTCCCTCCTTTCCTCCATCTCTCCTTCCCTTCCCCGTCATTACCTGCCCTACCTTAGAAGCTCCACAGAGAGAGAAGCATGAGCAGAGGCATCAAGCCACATTCAGCACTGCAGAGCCTAGAAGAGGCCTTGTATTCATTGGGTACCAAATAATTGTTGATTTGAATTGATTTGAAGATATGGAGCTCATGCTCTTTTCTCTCTGATGATGATCTGGTCAAGCTTATATGTCCCAAGGTCTAGGAGTCATTTAGGTCAAGTCCTTTATTTTCTGGAGGAGGAAATGGAAGCCCAGGAGGTTAAGTGACTTGCCCAGGGTCACATGGATAAATATGAGACAGGATACAATGAGTCCTTGCATTTTAAAAAAATTTCCCAGGGTCATTGTGAGAAAAGTTCTTTGGATGCCTTAAGGTGCACAGTGAATTATCATCATGAACTCTCAGTCTCCTCAGTTATAAAAAGGGGAAAACAATACCTCTAGTATTTTCCTCATCTAGCTTTTGCAGAGACAGCCAGCCAGATGAACAGACAGACCAACAGATGGGCAAAGTCATTATTAAGCATTTATGATGTACCAGACACTGTGTTAAGTTATGGGTACACAAATACAAATAACAAGATTCATTATAAGGGGAGAAGACAACACAAATGCGGATCTAGAAAATAGGGGCAGGTGGAGAGTGCCCAAATTGGAGGAATGCTGAGAGAAGGAAGAGAATTCAGGAAAACAAGTCCAAGAATGAGCAAGATGAAGTATTGGCTGGAGTCCTTCTTGACACTGTGGTCCTGGTGAAATAATTGGCTAAAATGAGATCATATATGTGAAGCACTTGGCAGGTTTTAAACCTATGTGGGCTTGCACAATCCTAGGTAGATGACATTTGCCACAAATATTAGTTGTTTACCTTATCTCTAGAGCAGCTTGAAGCCTACTCTAGTCCAAATACATTACCAAGAGGGGAAGCAAAAAGGAAGAAAGGAGGAATGGGAAGAATTCTACAAGCTTCCTGGAGCCTGTTCGGGGTGACCTGTAACAATCTGGGTCCTTTGACTGTAGGCTGCATTCATCAGTCCTCTGTGTATCTCCAGAGGATGGATGTCCGGTAGTGGGCATGCTCACATGTTGGTAACTTTTTTTTTCAATTTATTTTTTATTTTTATTAATTTTTTGTGTGAGGCATTTGGGGCCAAGTGACTTACCCAGGGTCACACAGCTAAGGAAGTGTCAAATGTCTGAGGTCGGATTTGAACTCAGGTTCCCCTGAATCCAGGGCCGGCGCCCTATCCACTGCACCACCTAGCTGCCCCATGTTGGTAACTCTTAGCCATGCCCCGTACTCTACCCCTAAATTATAGCCAGGGAATAGTTTTGGCACCAGGAGGCTGTAGCTCAAGATTCAATATTTGCTTCTCAGCAGGAGACAGAATGAAGCATTTTCTAACATCCACATGAGCAATGACTTGAGGAAGCCCTGTGGTTAAACATTGCTCTCAGTCACGACTCTTGGCACTGTGGCTCCAGAGAGAAAGTCTGCCATCTGTAATCATTTACAGGGGTCACTTGAAAGCTCTCCTTCAGAGGGCTTGTTCATTAAGTGACTGAGGGGTCCTTTTTGGATCAAGGTGGCCAAATCTTTCTGTTTTGAGTTGGAGTAATTCCTGGGAGAAGCCTGGGCAAGATCATAAAGTGGGAGGCTTCTTTTTTGGGTCCTTTCCCGGAATCTTCAATTTCTAAGAGCTACATGGTCTAATGGGTAGAGTGCTAGACCTGGAGTTAGGAAGGCATGAGTTTAAATCCATCTTCAGACACTTAGTAGCTTTGTGACCTGAAATCTTTGTTTGCTTTATTTATTCAACTCCAAAACATGGATAATAGCACCTACCTCCCAAGGATGTTGTGAGGATGAAATAAGATGTTTGTAAATTACTTAGCATGATGCCTGGCACATATTAGGCACTTGATAAGTCTTTCTTTCATTTGTTCATTTGTTTGTTCATTCTTCCTTCCTTCCTTCCTCCCTCCCTCCTTCCATCTCTCCCTTCCTCCCTTCCTTCCCACAATGTGTTACAGTAGAAAGTATGTTGACTCTTAAGTCAGAGGAGGTGAGTTCAAATTCTGATTCAACTGTATGAGCATAGACAATCCACTTAACCTCTCTCAGCCTCACTTTCCTCATATGTAAAGTAGGGATAATAATAGTATCTCCCTCCTAATGTTGTGGAGATCAAGTGAGATATATACAGAAAATGCTTTACAATCTTTAAAGTATTAATATAAATGTGAGCTCTTATTGTTGTTTCTTTCCCTCTCTCTGATGGTTGGTTCTTCCCCCCCACCATAATGCACAGCACTGCCTTATTGCTCTTGGCTTTTTACTCTCACCTCAATACTGTGTCCATAGAACCTTGTTTTTTGCTAGGTAGAATAGAATAGATCTTTGCTGATCTATTCAATTAAATATTGCTAATGGATATGACTGGGTCAATATCATATCTTCATCTTGGCTGGGTCTTTGCATTTCAATTGAATTTAGCAAATATTCTAAAGTCCTACTATATGCTTAGCTTGCCTTTTTATAATGTCTTCTGTAGACCCAATGGATGTGTTTGAAGGATGGGGATTTCAGACTGAATGGGCATTTCCTGGTACTCTTCCAATAAGAGACTTTAAGATCTAGAAGGGATCTTACAGATCATTCACCATATACAGATGAGGAAACTGATCCCCAGATGCCACTTAAGCTGGGGCTTTCTTTATAAAGTGATTGAAATGGGAGAGAACTCAATCAACTAGAAGTGTCTATACCTCTGTGGTTAGAATGCTTTTTAATCCTGTTTCAGGAAGTTTTAGTTCAGCAAGATTATGATGTGAATTCCCTAGTATATACCCTTTCCATGGAATCAGAAATAAGATGGGGTCATGGGAAACTCTGGCTGTTTTTTCTATGCTGTTGATATGAAACTGGATTTTTATTCATTCATTCATTCATTCAACAAATATTTATTAATTGCCTTATTACAATGAGTTAGACTTTGTGTGCTAAGTTCTTGGAATATGAAGATAATAAAAGCATGGTATTTGTACTCCAGGGGCATTTCCTACTATGATGTCCAGAGAAAATTATAATGAGGCAATAACAGCAATAGCTGGCATCAAAGGAGTGCATTAAATAGCTTGCAAAGTTCATGACACAAGTTATCTCACTTAGGTTTGATAAGAAGTAATGATGATTGAACATTTCCAAAACAGAGTTTCTGGGTAAATTCAAATCAATTTTATTGACTATGTCTAGAAAGAGTCAAGAAAACAGCCTCATTGTCCCTTTGGTAATGTGTTATTTAAAATTCTAAATGAGGGTTCTAATCTGTCCCTCCAGTTTTGGGGGGAAACTGACTAAAAATCACTGATAAACAAGTTTAGTTTTTTTAAGGGTTCATTGAAAGATAGTAAAAGAAAGAGAAAGATTGAGAACAGATTTCCTATAACCTGACAATCCTAACATTCCTAAGCTCCCCCTTCTGAGGTCTTCTGCCACCATGCTGATCTCTCACACCAAAAAGTGCCAGAAGCCTCTCCCCAGCATCCGCTTCCTGTTTCATGTTCCCCTCCCAGAAATGGGAGGTTCTTCAAGCTGATTGGCTAGTGTCATTCAAATTCATTGCTTCCCTGTACCTGAAGGTGGTCTCTATGTAAAGTTCAAAGTATTTAGTTTCTGAGAACAATTACTTTCTTAAGTACCCTTAAGTACCAGCCAGATGTGCTTACAATCTAGTAAGCAGTCAACAGTCAATTGCCTTATCCAATTCAATCAGTTTAACTCAGTCTCCAGGTGGGCTCCTGAGTATCTGCTAAATCTCATCTATCATATTCCATTATCTTGACACAGTAAGCAAAGAAACTGAGCCTGTCAAACCTTTGATTTAAAGTCTTTTAAAAGGGGGGTGCACTTGAGGGTGAAAATAAACTCTGATTGATTAACAAGTAATGAAAAAATGAATACGATAATGAGAGGTGGGCTTACTCCAGTGAGGGTCTTGAGGTATGTGACATTGAGCACCCAAATCTTTGCCAAAGTGATTTATCAATATTCATATCACCCAGCTGACAAAAAGGAGAATCCTCATTTTCACAAATCTGTCTGAGAAAAAACAGGGAGCAGGAACCCACCCATTTACTTAAACTTGGAATTTCTTGACTATCTTTGATTAGATCTCAGTCTTCCTGGCTGGGTAAATTCTGCCTGAAATTTTCCACACTGGTTGATTTCTGGATGAGGAAGTAGAAAAGGGAAAATACCTTAGTCCTACTTCAATAATTAGTGATTAAATACATTAGAGAAATAAGAAGTTCTCTCAAAGTAGGTACTATGTGTATTATTGTTCCCATTTTACAGATGAAGAAATGAGGATCAGAGAACATAGGGAGTATCAGAAGTGGAGTTTGAGACCAGCAGAGAATTGCCAATTTTCACTTGGGAGAGGATGAGACGTGGGTTGAGATTGGCGAAGTCAGATCCTAAAATGATACTTCCATATTCACAACCAGAGCCATCATTGGTTTTCTCTCCCATCTCCGTTGCTGCTTCTCATTTCCTCTTTTTCTGCTTGCTCTTCTTTCTCCTCTTTCTTCTCTTCTTCCTCTTCCTACTCTCCTTCCTCCAATTCATGTTCCTATACAAATATCTTTATTCAGGATGCTACATGGTATCTTACAAAAGCCTGGGCTAGGGACTCATAACCTTGCCATATGCTGAGATTGAAAAGGCAACACTGGATAACCACACAAGGAATTTTGATCATTTCAAATTTTAACTCAATTCAGGAAACTTAAGCATTTAACTCAATTCAGCTTAGCAACTTAGACATGCCAGGTACTGTGCTAGATACTAAGAATACTAAGACAAAAATAACTTGCCCCCAAAGAGCTTATATTCTATTGGATAATTGGACAGTTATATTGGCTACTCTACTGAATAATCTCCTGGCCTGGTTTGTAGTATCCAAGCAGGCCAAACCAATATGTCCAATAACTATTGACTCATTAAAAAAGAAAGCAAGGAATGTCTACATTAGAGAAAATTTCATGAATTACTTCAGTTGTTGTGAAATCATATGCTTTTATTTGATATAACAGACAATAAAACTTGTCTAAAAGACTATGCTACTGGGGGCAACCAGGTGGCACAGTGGATAAAGCATCAGCCCTGAATTCAGGAGGACCTGAGTTCAAATCTGACCTCAGACACTTGACACTTATTAGCTGTGTGACCCTGGGCAAGTCACTTAATCCTCATTGTCCCACAAAAAAAGACTATGGTACCTACTAGAAGGTTCTCATCATTGGCCTCAGGCCAACAATTCCAGGCTCATCTGTCCAAAATGCTTCTTTGTGGAGAAGTTTTGGTTTCTGTTTGGTTTCTGTTGATGAGATCCTTAAGTCAGGCTTCCTTGTAGTGGTCCTCCTTGCATGGAGAATGTTATTTTACCAGGGTCCTGGCTTATATTTTATCTGAATCAATATCCTTGCTGAGGACCACTTTTTTACAGTAGAGAAAATCTATGGGCCTTTATTAGGAGAATGACTTGAAGCCATAAGTAGCTCTCTTGGGAAAGAGTGATAAAAATTGATAATTCTTCTTTTCCTTCTTAATTCAAACTGTCCAGTCCTTTGCACTTTGTGGGTGCTTTTAAGGAAAAGCATCTTTTGAAATAATCATTTGTGAACCAAAATAGATTTTGGCCTCTTATCCCATAAAAGAGGTGAGGTGGACCTTTATCTGAGGGTTTACTGTCTCCTGGCTTTCCTGTTCTGATGGAAGCTCTGTTTTTATTCTGTTTTATTTTCAAGAACCTTTGACCCATGACTGAAGAAGGTGGGAGGAAATAGTGCTCTATGAAATCTTATTATTGGGGCAGCTAGGTGGCTCAGTGGATAAAGCACTGGGCCTGGACTCAGGAGGACCTAAGTTCAAATCTATGTGACCCTGGGCAAGTCATTAACCCTTATTGCCCTGCAAAAAATCTTACTGTTTCCATTAAAAGACCATAGATTCATAGATATAAGAGCCCAGAGAAAGTTAGTGGCTTTCCAAAGTAACATAAGGTTTGTACCCAAGTCCGCTGACTTTAAATCCAACACTCTTTGGATTGTACCATGTCACGAGACATTTGAATTCTGATTAAAATTGGTATCCAGTTAAGTTGGAGGATTCACTCAAGTAGTTCCATCTTGGTCCCTTGCTGCTTCCACAGCTTGAACAATGCCACAATGAACATTATCTAAAGCTTTTAGGTGAGATGTGAGTATTCTGGGAATCCTAGGGTTGTTGGGGAGTAGTGGCGTTTAGATGATCGGGACTTCCCAAGTATCCTTTTGACATAGATCTCTTTAATTGCTCTCTAACTCTGTATGTCTGAGTTAAATTTGCCTCCAGAATCTTCCACTAGGAGTCAACACTTGATTTGATAGCTCAGTTTGGAGAACTGGAGGCAAAGTCAGCATTTGGAAGGTGATTGGCTCCTCAGAGGCCAAACCCAATGATTTGGTTCACTCAGCCAGAGGCTTCATACAAATGTGTATTGATTACTCTGTTGGGAGCCCTCTCTTGGTTGGCTGCATTATGTGTGTCTGAGACTCAGGATCCAATGTGAATTCCCTTGGTACTACACCAGAGCACATCAATTAATCAGTTTTCCTTTTGGAGATCTACAAATGAAACTGCTAATGTTGCATGAGTGACCTGAGCCATTGCAGGCAGTTTCTGTTGTTTTGAGAACCAGAGCAAGGAAGAAGCCTGTCTATGATGGAAAGAACCCTGGCTTCTGACTCTTCCATTTAAAAACAATTATTTTATTGATTATATAGTCATGAATAGTTTTCAGTTCCCTGGCTTCCATAATATACGCTATTGCCATGAGCTTTTCTTTATTTCTTTAATTCCAAGGACATTCTAGGGTTGGAATAATATTAAAGTGCAGTAAAATCAGGTGGAAATGCTCCACTTGAAGCCAGAGAAGCTGGTTTTAATCCCATCCACTGCTATACACCACCTGTGTGACTGGGAGTAAGTCATTTCCCCTCTCTATGCCTTAGTTTCCTTGTCTATCAAACGAGGGGCTTGGACTAGATATTCTTTCAAATCCTTCAAGCTCTGAATCTGTATTTACAGACCTCTGTAAGGTTTATACATCACTCCCCTTCTCAGAACACTGGAACATAAAGAGAATGAGTGTAACCAGCTCCATTTCACTTCGATAAGGCTATATGCTCACCAGTCTGGGTGGTTCTGTCAATGGGGCTAAGCAGATTCCACATAGAACTTCCATCCTGTGTGATTCTTGTCCACCTCCTCTTGTTGTTCTTCCCTAAGTGACTCACAACTTAATGGGTAACTTCCTCTAGATCTCTTGACATTGAGTAGACACTCATGGAACATGCAAGCTGCCTATTTGGTTACCCTTTGCTCTCATTACATGAACAGTCAATTTTCCTTACCCCTCATACACTTCTCTTTGGTATTTTCTTTTGGTGGTGCAGTAGATAGGGCACCAAGCCTGGAGTTAGGAAGACCTGAGTTCAAATTGACCTCAGATATTTATTATCTGTGTGACCCTGAGCAAGTCATTTAACCCTGATGGCCTCAGTTTCCTCATCTATAAAATGAGCTGGAAAAGGAAATGACAAACACTCCAGTATCTTTGCCAAGAAAATCCTAAGTGGAGTCATAGAAAGTTGGACACAACTCAAATGGCTGAATAACAACACTTCTCTGATGGAAAATTTTATGTTGCTTTGTGCTACAAGCAGATCATGTCCACCTTCCATGAACCTCTCCATCACCTTTTGGGTGACCTTCAATATTAATTCTTCAAAATACAGCTGTGACTCATATACATATAGCATTCCTGGAAAAAATATTGTTTATTTAAAAAAACAGATATTTGTTTTATAGTTAACCTTGCAGTGGGAACTGGGGGTATGGTCGTTAAAAGTTCTGTTAAGGGGCAGCTAGGTGGCACAGTGGATAGAGCACCAGCCCTGGATTTAGGAGGACCTGAGTTCAAACCTGGCCTCAGCCACTTGACACTTACTAACTGTGTGACCTTGGGCAAGTCAGTTATCCCTCATTGCCCCCCCACCCCAAAATAAAGTTCTGTTCAGTTTTCCAGTGGCCATCCAATCCACTCATTTATATGTATATCTATATACACATATCGACACAAATAAATCTGTATGTAGATGTATATGTAGATATACATGTCTTATTTATCTATATCATAATTTGTCCATATATTTCCGTGCTATCTCTCATCTGTCTATCTCTATCTCTAATTGTCTATTTGTTAGTCTATCCTATCTCTCATTCATCTATCTCTCATCTGTCTATCCATTTATCTCTGTCTGCATCATTTCTGTGGGTTGCCAGCTTGTTATAGTTTGAACAAAATCATCATCCACTTGGTTTTTCTTATGTAGATGGATAATCCAAATTCTTTTAAGTAATTACAAATCTCATTTAGGAGCATCTGCAATGTTTTGATGCTTGATTCAATTGGCTTAATGCAATCCTCAGGAGTCTCTAGAGCAAAGCCTCTTAAATTGTGGGTCATTATCCCAGAAGGGGTCATGTGGCTGAATGTGGGAGTCACAAAAAATTTGACAACAGTAAAAGGTTATGTATACCTATTTTATATACCTACATACCTGAGGTCCTATAATAGTTACTTGGGTTTAAAGGGGTCACAAGTGGAAAAAGTTTAAGAAGCCCTGTTCTAGAGGACCCCCCCCATCCATAGGATTTCCTCTTCCATTTGGAATCTGAAGTGCACATTCCCATTTAACAAAGAATTGATACCTAGAGTGGATAAATGATCTGTTTATCTTAGTCACTGTTAGATGATAGTTAGATTTATGGGTCTTCTGACTCCCAGTCTAAGGCTCATTCCTACTGTACCATGTTCTTCCTTAAAGTCCCTAAAAGCTCCTAAGAGATTATCTACACTATCCCTCTCTCTTTGTCATACCACTAAAGGTTCCTAATCATCCAAACTGATTTTAAGGTCTTCAGAGCCTGAAATCCCATATCTTCATTGGTAACTCTTTCCAATGTACAGCCTGCATAGCCAAAATATTGTCAACAATCTCCATCTTGGGATTCTTGGCTTGGGAGATGATAAATGGGGTGGGGGGTATTCAGCAGGATTGTTATCAATTATTTTTCAGGCCTTTGATTAAAAATTGAGAGGGAATTCTTGGGCTAACCCTATGTGCCTCTTTCCCCCACTAAATTAAATTCAATTATTTGGTTTAATTGAATCAAAATAAACATACTTTGTTCAATTAAATTCTGTCAAACAACCAAAACACCAAATTCTTAGCCTGGACTTAAAGTCATCACAAGATGGCTCCCAGCTAATGTTATTTCATATCCTTTCATTTCTCATCCTTGTTCTTCTAGTTAAATTAGTCTGCTTGTTGTCTCTGTACATAATATTCTATCACCTTCTTCTATTCCTAGCTTAGGTGTGACATTCTGCCCAGGGTCTTTTTTCTTTTTGGAATTACTTTGGATTACTTTGAATAAACTGTAATTATTTATCTTGGCACTTGTCTCATTCTCCCCACTTCCGAAGTCAA
Source organism: Dromiciops gliroides (assembly GCF_019393635.1). Taxonomy (NCBI): domain Eukaryota; kingdom Metazoa; phylum Chordata; class Mammalia; order Microbiotheria; family Microbiotheriidae; genus Dromiciops; species Dromiciops gliroides. The sequence goes on along the minus strand of NC_057865.1, from coordinate 27,809,547 downwards.
TAGAATGTAAGCTCCCTGAGGGCAAAGACTATTTTGGTTTTGACATTATAGACTCAGTACCTAGGACAGTGCCTTGTATATACTGAGTACTTAATTATTGAATATAATTAATTACTTCTTCTTGTCTCAGATAAAGTACCTGACCTAAAAATTCTAAACATCATCATCAGATAGACTTTCCCTTAAATTTCCAGTAGTGTCTCTGGGAACATTCTTTCCAGAGATTAATTATGTAGAATCATTAAGGGAATTAAAAAAAGTTATGCACAAATTAATTCAAAATACCATAGGTGAAAAAGAAAGGACTGGAATAATTCAAGTACCCTCGAGTATTAATAAGCATTTTTCAAAGGCTTAGGAAATGGTGTGTAAGTGATTTAGCAGAGCCACTTGAGGGCTAAAGAAATGCAGACTAGGAGTAGGGAATATGGTTTCCTGATGTTTTCTGATTAAGGAGTGTATGCCCTTAGCAAACTGATCAGTAAGCTAGGAAGAAAAAAACTTTTGAGACATTAAATAATGAGGCAGACTAAAAGTTTGATGACTTACTATGTGCAAGTTTTGTGACTGCTCCCAACAGAAGCTATCAGATGTTATAAAGGATACTTATGAAAGAATCACTCCATTTCCATTCACAGAATATCAGCGAACAATGTGTGAAAGCAATCAGAATTCTATCTTTCTAGGCCAAACAGGGGAGGCAAGGCCTTTTATAAATTCTCAAATTCAGTATCTTCTTACAGTCAGTTGTCTATATCAAAAGGTAAACAGGAGGCTAATTTTGTGATTGCCCCCAATAATTTAATCCCCAACAAACTTGCTCTACCTTAAATAACCACATAATTGTATGGACCTAACATTTTATAAGAATAGTAGATTCATAGAACTTTAGATTTGGAATGAATGAGTGAACAAACATTTATTAAGCATCAAATATGACAACATATGGGGGAACTGGATAAAACACAAGCCCCAGATTCAGGGAGACTCGTCTCCTTGAATTAAAATCTATCCTCAAACACTAGCTCTGTGACCCTGGGGAAGTAACTTAACCTTGTCGGCCTCAGTTTCTTCATTTGTAAAATGAGCCGAAGAAGGAAATGGCAAACCACTCTAGTATCTTTGCCAAGAAAACTCCAAATAGGATCATGAAGAGTCAGACAAGATTGAAACTAGTGAACAACAACAAGACAATATTTGTAGGGTGCTTTACAAATCTCAGAGTACTATACAAATGCTAGTTATTATTAAGCCTCTACAATGTGTCTGTGTAAATGCATCTACAATGGACTATATCAATGCTAGTCATTATTAAGCTGATATGATGTTTCAGTTAGTATTTTAGGCACTTGAGATAAAAAATAAACATAAAATAACCCTTACTATTGAGGGACTAATATGCTATTTAGGGAGACGGCGTGTACATAAAAATGTTCGAACCTAAACCTTTTATTTTACAGGTGAGGAATCTGAGCCCCAGAGAAGTCTGTCATTACAGTACTGGTAAATACCAGAGCAAGTATTTGAAGGCGGGTGTCCTGACTTTTAGGACAATCTTTCCATTATTATTCATTTTTTTGGCAGGACAATGAGGGTTAAGTGACTTGCTCAGGGTCACATAGGTAGTACATGTCCTGTCTGAGGTTGGATTTGAACTCAGGTCCTCCTGACTCCAGGCCCGGTTCTTTATCCACTGCACCACTTAGCTGCTCCTATCTTTTCATTACTTGACATAGATTTAGTCACTATCTTTTTTCTTGTTTAATATACTTTTTAAAAGTAATTTTGGAATTTTTCCTCAAAAGGCAGGACTTTTACCCCATTTTATTCCCCCAAGAACTATATGATTACATATAGATGTAACATGAAGGACTTTAGTGATATATCTGTATGGTTATTCTTAGGCCTTACTTATGTCTAAATTACCTATATGGCCAAAACCTTGCATGTAGCTTTGGATGTGAGGATGTATCCACAAAGGATATGATTGACAGGTGACATCAGAAGGATAGGCAAGGACCCAATTACCATATTGGCATCATTATTCCTTAACCATGTGAATAAAATCAAAGTCTTTATGAAATCACTGTCACGTGGCTCCTGGGGATCTTGCCACTATTCTGCTGGAAGAGATGGCTCCTAATGTGTCAGCCATGTTGGATCAGAGGTTGACTTGAACCAAGGCTGCTTCCCTAACAACTTCACTCTAATGTTTCTCTGTTCACATTGCTACTTCTGCATAATTCTAGGGTTCTGTAGCCCTTAAATCTTTACTTGGCTTGAAATACAATTTGGAGATTGACTTATACTCTTGTATTTCTCTATTACAGTAGACATCATGAAGAACTGCTTTAAGATGCTAATTAGAATTTTTTTAACAATGAAGTTAGAATTTGGAAGGCATCAATCAATATTTAATAATAAGAGCTAGCATTTCTATAGCACTTTCAAATTTGCAGAGCATTTCCTAAATATTAGCTCATTTTATCCTCACAACACTCCTAGGAGGTAGGTGCTATTATTATCTAAATTTTGCCAACTAGAAAACTGAGGTACCCAGAGGAGGATGCAGACCAGGTGCCTGAGAGGCAAACAGTGTTAAGTGACTTGTCTGGGGCCATAGAGATAGTAAATGTTGGAGGCTGGATTGAAACGTGGATCATCTGGGTGTCAGGCTTGGTTCTCTATCTATTACAAAGCTACACTGCCAGGTTAACAGTAACTCTTTCAGTCCTAATTCCATAGTGTGCTAGGCACTGGGGATACAAAGACAAAGATTAAACAGCCCTTATCCTCAATAAGCTTCCATTTAAAACATTTGGGAAAAAAAAACAAATTAAATAAATCATTTGACTGATTTGTTTGGTATTGTGATTTTTTTTCTTGGTAGGGCCCAAACTTCTAATATTTAGCCTTGTGCATTATCCAAACCAGGTAGTGTAGTGGATAGAGCCTTGGGCTTGGAATCAGAAAGACTCATCTCCCATAGTTCAAATTGGGACTCAAATACTTACTAGATATGTGACACTGGGCAAGTCACTTAACCCTCACTGTCCCACCAAAAAACAAAAATAAACAAACAAAACCAAAAACCAGACAAACAAAAAAAGAATGTATATGTCAGATCCTAGACCCAAAGCTGGAGTATTACTTGGACACTGTCTACTTTAACCTGATCATTTGAAGTCCTAGTGATGAAATGACATACCCAAGTCCATACAAGTAATGTGTCCAAGTTAGCATTTTAATCCAGTTCTTGTAATTGAAAGTAATTTTCCTTTTGTATTATGATGCCAACCCTATCTTCAATTAATAACATACTAAGTAATGCAATTTTCAGTAAGTTCTTTCAATATCTTCTATAATTTGTCAGTAGATTCCTTATCTTGTCAATGTGGGTATTCTCTCCACTTCTGTTCATGATCAAAGACATCCCCATTCTCATTTTGTATAATTCTTGTCCCATCACCTTCAAATCTTCCATTACAGATCCAGTCCATGTGCCACAGGCTTTCATCCAGGAGGGCTTCCAATGTTCCATGGCTACCATTGCAACATTTGTTTCATTTGTGCCTCTGTACGTCCACCCAACACCTTGCATGTGTGCTTAATGGAAGCTTACTGAGTTGAACTGGGCTTCTAGTCTGTAACTTCTTGCTCTTGCTATAGAATGGTCCACCTTCTTTTCTCTTCCCATCTGAGTTTGAGGACATCTTTTAGTAACCTAGAAACAGCTACAGAGCACCATAGTGCAAAGAGAAACTGGCCTGGAGTCAGGGGGACCTGAGTTCAAATCTAACCTCAGATACTTCCTAGCTGTGTGACCCTGAGCAAATCACTTAACTTCCATTTGCCTCGGTTTCCTCAAGTATAAAATGGAGATAATAACAGCATTTACCTTGCAGGGCTGTTGCTAAGATCAAATGCGATAATAAGTGTAAAGTGGGCACAGTACCTGGGACATAGCAAGTACTTTTAAAATGTTGGCATTTATTATTATTATTAATTGCTAATTTATTGACCCCAGGTAAATCATTTAACCCCTCTCAGCTTTGGTATCCTCACGTGTAAAATGAAAGTAATAATAGCATCTACTTCCTGGAATTGTTGTGATGGTATAGAGATAACATATCTAAAGAGCTTTGCAAACCCTAAAATGCTGTATAAAGGTGCCTAATAAACCCAAAGCGATTTCTCTTTCTCCTGATTTCCTATGGCAATTTTGGTCCTAGTCACAAAATTTAGTACTTAATTTAACAATTAAGTTCAATTCAATTCAGTGAGCATTTATTAAATACCTGCTGTATGTCAGGCACCAGAGACATAAAGACAGTCTCTAATGGTCCCAGAACAAGGATTTCATTGATCTAGGATACTTCCATTGAGAAACTTCCAGTGGTCACCAAGACAGGTAAGTAACTTTTTTGTAGCTCTACTGATGACAATCACTAGAGTGGTGATGTCATCATCTTCTTCATCATCTTCTTCATCACCACCACCACCATCATCTATAGTCCTTTAACATGTACAAAGTGCTTTATTTACAGTATCTCATTTGATCTGCAAAACAAATAAAAAAACAAACCCTTGGGAGGAGGCAGGCATTTAAACTCATTTATAGCCTTAGAGATCTTCCTGAGACATTGCAAGAATAGGAGACTGTTATAGAATCACACAGCTGGTATATTTCAGAAGCAGGCCTGTAACTCAGGCCTTCTTAACTATTACATTTGCTCTTTTCCCAATATATTGTGTCTTGTGAATTAATAATTTAGTTATGCTTTTTTTCCTTTTTCTTAATATATTTTTATCCTTACCTTAAACTGATATTCTTACTATTTTATTCAGGTAGAAAGAACACTTGGATTGGAAGTTAGAGGATTTGAATTTGATTTCCAGTTATGCTGAGAACTAGCAGTGTGGCTTAAGACCCTTACCCATTTTGGTCCTAAGTGCCCCATCTGTAGAATTCATGAGATCAGACAAAATGATGCTTACAGTACCTTCTAGTTTTAAATCTATGGTTCTCAGTACCATCAAAGATTGAAAAGACTGAGAGAAAAAGGCTTTCATCACCTCTCCCTTTCTTAGATATCATTAAACCCAAGTTTTTCATAAAAGCAAATTTGGAACAGATACATAGCACTAAGCAATATTGGATGGTGATTTTTCTTACAAGCCCCTGGAATTAAGATCTGAGAGAAAGATGGAGAGTACTTATCCATTGTTGCTACAATGACTCATAATTATAGCCATCCTACTTGAGGGAGCCATTAGCATCCAACAATATTGTTGCTCTAGAATTATTTTTGGCCTCAATTTACCAAATAATTGCTTCAATTACCTCCTTCACTTTAGCCATGGAGACATGGGCAGGCCATTTGCTCTTGTTTACTGCCTTGATCAGTGCTTTGTGGTCCCACCTCAATGTCTAATAAGTATTTTTTTCCTATCATATCATACACCTTGATGATTACTAAGGCAGAATCCTCATTCTTCTCTCATTCTACACTCAACAATTCTAGAGTAAAATAATAGTTAGTGGTGGTGTCACTGTATTATTGGGGAGTGAACAAGAGGAATTCTCACTGACGACAGCTATAATTACTTGTCACCATAGTGACAAAGGTTGAATAGAAAGCTATTTTTCAGGTGCCTAGAATTTGGCAGGACCATTTTTATCAAGGCTGAGGATTCTGTGGATGAGTACCAAGGTCAATGGGAAATCTTATGTTTTCAGTTAATGTCTTCTAATTGATAGGGAACATAAGACTTTTATTATATCAATATTTGTTGATATCTGGAGATGGGTAATGGAATAGTGACCCTTTGTTTTCCAGATCTTGTTAACTCATTGGAAATGACACAGTGATTTGAGCAATTAAGAGAATGTAGACTTCTACTCTAGGACTCCCATGTCCTCTCTCTTAAATAATTCAGACAATTCAATTCTTAGTTTTCTTCAAGACTTAGTTCAAATGTCACCTTCTGTATTAAGACTTTCCCTATCCCCTAAGTGCTTTGTCTCCCTCTCCATCACTTTGTATATATTTTGTGTCAACCTATTCATGTGCTTGTTGTATCCCCCAATGTAATGGAAACTTCTGGAGAGCAGGGATATACTTTGTATTTCCATTACCTACAACAGTGCCAGCATAGGAGACTTTTGATAAATGATTGTTGATTGATTGCTTCAAATTGTTTTTCTTGCCTTGGACCAAGTAGAGTCCAGATTGTTCTCAGAATTATTTCAACTTTCCACATCTAGGACATTCTTCATAGCCTATTCCTCCCTCACTAGTGCTCTGATCAACTCCTAATTATGTAGATATTTTACATTTACTTATCTCTGTACATTGCCCCTCTTTTGAAGCTATGGGCTTTCAATTTTGTCTTTGCATCTCTAACACAGTCCAGGGCACAGAGAAGATGCTGAATTGAAGTGAACTCCATGCTAAAATTCATTGGTAGCCTATTGTGTCTAGAATTTAGAGCAGTTTACTCAAGAGAGGAGATGATGTCACTGATTGCATTTGAATCTTGCAGTTTTTTTTTTATATTTGAGGTAAGAGAGGTATAGATAACATGTACCAATCTATGAAAGGAAGATTAAGAAAGAGTGATGAAAATATTGTGACAGCCCAGTCAGCAATTTTACAGAGAGTCTATTCTGTGAAAAGCACTGTATACAAAGAATCAGTGTGAAATCAATTATAGACCCAACTGAAATGTTTTTCTTATTTTTTTGGATATCATTGTTATCACTAGAGCTCACAAATATCACTTTCTGGACACAAGTTGACACTGCCAAAGGATTAGAACATGATGTGAAATTATTTTGCAGGGCATGAATCTTCTTTTGGCTGAATTAAAATGATTGGGTATAGTCAGAATAGTCTAGACAACCAATCTATTTTTTTCTTGGATACGCTCCTTACTAAGTGCCAAGCACTGTGTTAGATGCTATAGGCTACTGGGGAAAACTCAGATGAAAACTAATCCATATTTAAAGATCCTTGTGGATCTCATGATGACTGCATTTTAAAATGCAATATTATGTATGGTCTATTGTATTTTTATTTACTTTGTTAAATATTTCCCAATTATATTTTTGAGCAACTAAGTGGCACAATGGCTAGAGTCCTGGGCCTGGAGTCAGGAAAACTAATCTTCCTGAGTCCAAATCTAGCCTCAGACACTTACTAGCTATGTGACCCTGGACAAGTCACTTAACTCTGTTTGTCTCCATTTCCTCATCTGTAAAATGAGCAGGGGAAGGAAATGGCAAACCATTCCAATATCTTTGCCAATAAAACTTCAAAAGTTGTCATGAAGAGTCAAACATGACTGATAGAGCTGAATACTAGCAACAATAAAAAGAGTCATGCACCTAGCAAGTTCAGAGTTAAAATGCAAACTCAGTTCTTACTCTACTTCCAGTATTCTTTCTACTTCACTATATGGATTACTGGATTTGAACTGGTTGAGTAAAGTTAGGAAAGTAACTTAAAGCTTGGTTTCTATTCATCTCTCCTCCACCATGGTTTTCAATGTTGCTCATGTGTTTCCCATCTACACTGTTCCATCCTTTCTCCTCCATTTATCACAATTTTAGTCATTTTCCAATGCCCAGTTCAATTTTCACCCATTCCATGAAGCCTGCTCTGACTTTTCCAGCTCACACATATTTTTCCTTTCTGTGAATCCCTCAAACATTTTTCTTCAGAATCACAGTCCGGATTTAACACCACTAATTATTTCATGGATATTGTTAGCAAAGTGCCTGGAACACAGTAAGCACTTAAAAATGTTTTTTGATTGATTGATTGATTGATGTTAATCTTGTTTTCCCAATTGGATTGTCAATTCCTTAAGGGCAGGGACCATGACTTGTGCTGCTCATATATTCTCTACAAAACTTAGCATAGGATTGGGTGTCTAGTAGATGCTCAAGGAATCCATGCTGATTGACTATAAGACTAATATAAAGATTCAATATCATGAATCAGAGATTGAGTTTTTAAATTGTTGAGAAGACTGGCCACCTGTAGCTTCAAGGTAAGAGGGTCATCCAATACCCTTCAAGGCCAGTTAATAGCACTACCAAGATGTTTTATGTCCTCATACAAGAACTCAATGAAATGTAGAAACTAAGCCTAGATTTCTCTATTTAATCAATCAACCAGCCAAAGGTAAAAACTAAGTGGAAAGAAGCCCTGATAAATTATGGAGTAAAATACTTTTGAGGCCTTGGATGAAGGAGGAGATGATACACAGGAAATGTATTGGGATTAGTCAAAAGAATTAGCCACACCTCTGGGCCTATTTATATCTGATAAGAAAGCAATTTAATCAAGAAAAGGCAACAAGCTTTGGAAGTATTTGAGAATGTAAACCCTTGATCCTACACCTGAAGGAAAGCAGAGCATAAATGGGGAGAATTTAATCTTTCTCTTCCCCAACTTTGGCTAGAGGATGATCCCATGAACTTCAAAAAGTTTGAAGTCTTGGACTTTCCATTAAAATGGGTAGTGCTGTCCCAGAAACAGCAGTGGCCTGAGGTCAAATTAGACACACCAAAGAAAAGCAGCTTCAGGGAGCATGACCCCTTCAGAGCAGAGAGAAGTAAAACTATGAACTCTATTAGTACTCCGGATCTAATAGGGAACTATACTTCAGGGGAACTTCATGAGAACTCCACAAAGGGAAAAAAGAGCTCCTAGTAATGCAGACTATGAATTTGCCCTTTAGTCACATGATCCCGCTTTGATCCCACTTTCCCTTGGATGCTGTAAGTACTTGTGGGACCTGGTTTGCAGAGCTGTTTTAAACCAATAGTCTTACTGTATCATCTTAGTATGGACCCGTTTCTAAAAGCCAATCAAATCCAGCTGACTAATTACTAATCAATAGAAAATACACCAGAGGGAGGATCATGAGCAGCAGTACTAGAAAACCACCCATAGCCCCTCACTGCCACTTCTAGAACCCCAAGGGGAGAAAAAATCAATAGTTCTCTGGTGACCTGACCAATCAGTGCCAGTGGCCATTGGAAAAGTATCCCAGGGTGGTTGGGGATGGGACTCTATATTGGCAAGCATCAGAAATTTTGTTCTTCAATGATGTGGTTGATAATACCAACCAATGTCATTAGTGGAATTTCCTTTGACCTGATATAATTACAAATCTTCAAACAACTGAAATTGAGGGGTTTTATCCTTTTTCCTTCCTTCTGCAGGACACACTGATAACTGATACATATAGTAAAAAAACAGTGTATTTTAATAGAGATAAGAACGTAACTTGTAGAAAAACAAATTAATTGCTTAACATATCCTATGTCCTATGAAGTTACTTAAATTGATGTCATCACCACCATCATTATCTCTATGAGCCCTTCCTTCATCAGCAACAACTTCTCTCCTCAGCCCTCTCATTATATTTTGTTTCAGATCTTGAAAATGGACTTTAAAAAGCATTTGTTATAGTTGATTAAGGTTCTCCCTGGCAGATTATAAATTCTGTCCAATCCAAGTCAATGTGCCAAGCATTTAATAAGCATTACCATGCACAAGGCACTGTGCTAGGTACTGGAGAAACAAAGACAGAAATGAAAGATTCTACCTTCTCATTCTACTGGAGGGGGGGGGTACTAGATGTGACATATAAAAGAGAAGCATAACATGGAAATTTGAGGTGGAAGTTTTGACCCCTAGGGAGATTTTCACAGTCTACCCCTTGGAGAAGGCACATGAGGCAAGCCTTAAAGGAAAACTGCTGATTTCAAGACATAGGGATCATGAAAGAGTGCAATGCCTATGTGAAGCACAGCCTGAGAAATAGCACAGAGTGTGGGAGATTGAGCCGTGGTTCTGGGGAATAGAATACAGGTGAGTTGGGTCAGAAGGTAGGCATTCAAAAAGGCTATAATGAGCACTATATGGGGAAAAGGAGACTGAAGCTGGATTGCAAAAGACTTTTACATGGCAAGCTGAGGTATTTGTATTTTATTTCCCAGGCAAGAGGGAAGCACTGAAGTTATTTGATAACTTCAAAATTATGGCAGCAAAATTACATGGAGTGAGGAGGCATGAGTCCATGTGTTTCACAACATGAGGGACTCTGATCTAAAATTTGCATCTTCCTCAGTGTCTAGAATGGTGCTCAGCCCACCCCCCCAATCCTTAAGAGATGCTTGCTGAATCAAGTAATTATAAATAAACGAATACCCCCAAGCACAAATGTAGATGGATTGTAGAGGTGTCAGCATATGACAGTGTCATTTCCATTGAGAACAAATGCAAAAATAAAAGGCACATCTTGGTGCTACATAGCATATATTGAGTCTTTACAAGACTAACCCTTTAGTGGGGTTTCTACTGCTCAATATCTGTCTCATTTCCAGCTGGGCAGATTCAGAATCTCTGCCCTACAGGTGATTAGACCTAGAGAATTGGGGGTCTACTGACAAAAACACTTGAGAGGATGACTTATAAATCAAGGCATTTGTTCACTTATAGTGGAAATTATTCCTTTCCATTGGCCAGAGTAATCATGCCAACTGCTACCCAAAGCTTTTCCTTGCTGGGATCAAAGTGAATGAATGCTCTGCAAATTGCCTGGCTAGGATCAGAGCAAAGGGAGTTAGATAATCTTATGGGATATTTCATTCTTGGCAGTCAGGAAACCTGGAAGATCTTCCCTACTCTATTACAGATCACAGCCGTTGAAGTGACCTGAATCCTTATGTCTATGAGATAACAAACAATATCTCTTTTCTTTTGCACAGATGCTGGATGAACCTTGAAGAATGCTATTTCCAGCAATCTTTTTTCAGTATATCTTATTGATGATGAAAAGCTCTTAGAATATATCTTCAACTTTCAACACATTGGTTTTTTGTTATTGTTGTTAGGTTTTATTTTTAGAAGAGCTTTATTTTCATCATGAAAGTTTAGGGAGATTTCTTAATCACAGTCACATATTTGCAAACATCCTTCATTCATAAATGCATCTTGTTAAAACCAGTATTCTACTGGTGGCTCCCATGTGGCTGAGAATCAATGGCATTTCATGACTGACAAAGGACCAAAATTGTGGGTACTGCAAAAAAAGCAAGAAAGATGAATGATGGTAGCAATACCAAGACTTCAGAATATTATTCATGATGCCTGGTGTATAAGAAGTGTACAAAAAGACATCATCTATGAAGTTTGGGATCTAAAACGGAGAATAGCTCTTATAGTAGGAGTAAAATACAAGAGATGGACACTGTAAGGGCAGCACTGGTAATTAATGTTTAAAAACTTAGATCTAGAGGACCTTGAGTACTTTGGGTACATCTCCTATAGAGTATTCATGGGAACATCATAAGCTGCTGATGTTCATGTTGTTTAGCCTTCATTTTTGAAGACCAAAGGCATCACAGAGTGATGGATGCATTGGGTTGTACATGAATTGGACTTAGGTGAAACAGAGTTGCACAGTCATCAGTCTCACTCTTTCTTCCAGACTCATTGGAGTCATCCAGTGGCAAGACAAAAGTTGAGACAACTGGCAATGGCCTGGGATTCAGTGCATGACCTTGATATTCAAGCCCTAAGCCCTTCATAGCATACTGCTTCAGTCACTTCCCTGGCCAGTGGAACAAATTGTTCTCATTCATCCCTTCTGCTTAAGGAAATCTTCATATGGTTGGGGCAGACATCCCCTTAACTCAACAATAGTTTTGAGGCCTGCCAGTTATCCTCAACCTGGTTCAGTCCATCTGCTGAGAATGTTTTGCCTGGGTATTGGTACTGCATATGCTACAGCTTCTAGTATCCACAGGTGAGTGTTGGGTGAAAGGTGGACACCAAAATTGGATGAGCATCCCTGAAAAGGGCTCAGGAAGCCCTCACACCTGAAGTACTAGTCTTCCCTGAATACCCCATACACTATTTCATGAGAAATGATGAAAGAGGAAGATTCAGAAAAATGTAAGGACTTACAGAATGAAATGAGTAGGACCAAGAAAACCCCTAATGATGAATATAAGGGAAATATTGGTAGAAAATTAAGAACTCTGATCAAAGCAAAAACCAGTCATGACTGCAGAAGACTGTTGGATCATGATTTCCACCTTTGGGCAAAGAAGTCATAAATTAGAGGTACAGAATAAAATATCCATTTTAGACACAATCAGTAAGTGGATTTGTCTTGCATGCCTATTTTATTTGTTACGAGGAAGGAGGGCATTTGTTTTGGGGGAGGGAGGAGTACAGTAATCATAATAAGGTGATAGTGAAAGAAGACAAAGAAAAAAGTAATCAACCAACAATTTAAAAATACATGTAAGAGAGCAGAAGGGAGTTCAGAAGGGGACACAGACAAGCTGGACAGCACCGGTACTACCACATTCAATTTAATATATACTTTTGTATATTTATTTATTCATTTATCTGTTTATTTATTTATTTATTTTTGAAAATCAAGTTGTATAAAAAGAGATAAAAATAAAATCTCCTTTTTGTTCTTTATGGAAATATGCATGTTTGCTGATGTTGGCCAAATTCATAATAAAATAAAATTAAGTACCTTCTTTGGGCCAGACACTGTGTGCTAGGTGTCAAGAGTACAGAGACAAAACCAAAACCATTACTGGTAAGAAACATGCATTCAGCCATGGAAAATAATACAAGTTCACATAAGTTAATACAAAATCTACATAGAGCAAATGGGAGGAGGGAGGGAACCAAAGGGAAACATAAGGAAAGACCATATAAGAGGTAAGAACTCATGAGAGCTGAGCTTCCAGGGTAACTAGGGATTCTAAGAGAATGAGGTAGGGGGCAACTAAGTAGTGCAGTGGATAAAGCACCAGCCCTGGATTCAGGAAGACCTGAGTTCAAATCCATCCTCAGACACTTGACACTTACTAGCTGTGTGACCCTTGGCAAGTCACTTAACACTCATTGTCCTGCAGAAGAAGAGAATGAGGTGAAGAGGGAGATGGGGACAATGCAATGTCTGTGCAATGGCACAGAGATGGGAGACACAATGTGGGGAACAGCAAGGGAAGTCAATTTTGTTTAACCATTGAGTGCATGAAGTGGGATTCTTAAATACATCTGGAAAGTCATGCTGGAGCCAGACTTGTGAAGGGCTTTAACTGGCAACAAAGAGCCACAGATGTCCAGACTTGTACTTTAGCAGGGAAAACAATTAGAATGATATCACAATAATCCAGACAGTATTTGTAAAGTGCTTAGCACAGTACTCGACAAATAGTAGGCAGATAATAAATGTTTTTCCCTTCCTTCTTTTTTTCCTTCTCTCCCTTCCCTTCATCTCCCAGAGAACCATTTCTTAAAATAAAGAATAAAAATGAGGAGAGGGCAGGAAAATTCAACCAAACTAATCAACATATTTTAAAGTCTAATGTTATATGTAGTGTTCTACTATGTAAAATTAAGTTTTGTTAGGTTTTTGTTTGTTTTGGCTGTTATTCTTTCCATTTACACTATTATTGTTACTTTATTACACTGTCAGATGTTATTTTCCTGGTTCTGCTCCACTTTGCATCAGTTCATGTAAATTCTTCTATACTTCTAGATCATGTGCTTTTTCTATAGAAATGTAGCTTTACTTAGTAAGGATTGCCTTTTTATTATACCTTATGTTCATCATCAGATCTTGAAAAGTCTAGTGTTTACTTAGCTGCTGGTGACAGGTTGCTTTGGTTTGGCTTAGGGGAATTAATTAGAATCAGGTACTCCATGGGTTGAATCGCAGAGTTAGGGCCACTAATTGAAGATCATAAGAATGTGTCATTTAGAAGATCTCAAATTGTAGGAAACTCAGAGGACACATCTGTTCCAACTTCTCCATTTTACAAATAAGGACACTGTGGTCTAAGAAGTTTTTCATTTGATTTACCCAAGGCCACACAAATAAAGATCAAGGAGGAGGTTTGAATCCAGGTTCTCTGATTCCAAAGTCAATGCTTGCCTCAGCAAGGAGAGAGAGCCTGGAGGCAAACCTTGTTGCTTGATGCTTACTTGTGTGACCTTGGGCGAATCAAATGAGCCTTCCTAGACCACAATGTCCTACTGTAAAATGAAGTGTCTTTGAGGATCCATCTAGCTCTAATTTTAGGATTCTATATGAGACCTTGGACGAGTCCCTGAGCCCCAGCTTCCTCATCTGTAAAATGAGAGGGTTGGACTAGATGGCCTCTGAGTCCCCTTCCAGCTTTAGAACTACAATCCTAATGGAGGGAGACATGACATCAGTGTAATCATGGATCTCTTGATGGCCTAAAGTATATTTGAACATAAATTCTTCTGGGCAAATTTCCCCAGACACTGGGTATTGATTCTTCTTCCTTTTCCCTATGTTGGGGAAAACGAATTGCCTTTAGGGCCCCAGTGATTCTATCCCTCATCCTCAAGATAGGAAGAACTAGACAGATACATGACTAATCACATGGTTGAATGACTAATTCTTTTATGACTGGACCTCACCCATAGGCAGTCAGAAAATATGTTGTTGAATTGGAATAAAGAAAGTCTAAACTATTTGCTTCAAGGATATCCAAAGGCTAACTGGCTAATTATGTATTGCCTGAGGGGGAAAATATTTCCTTCTGCTGGGGTATTGATTTGTTACCTTTTAAAGGGAAATGATACTTTTTTCTAATTACAAAAGAGGGTTAGAAGCTATGGGGTTCCAAAGGTAGGCCATCCCTAATGGACAAGGAGTGATAAATGGGCCAACAGGACCTCACTGGTTTTCATTGCTTTATCCAGGACTATGAGGGAACTATAAGAGTGTGAGGGGAATTTTTAAAAAAGATCTCAAACCATTTTGCCTTGGTCTTTAGTAAACCAGTGTTCTGAGAATCTCTTGAAGAGGTTGGAGAATTGGATCTGCTATTGTAATAAGCTTGGAGGGGTTCAGGATTGCACTGTGGTTTGTCATTTCATTTTACTTTTTTGATATACAAGTGTATATATATATATATATATATATATATATATATATATGTGTATATATATATATATATATATACCTACATACATGTACACACATGCATATTTATATCCATTCATATATACATATATTTCTATTTAAGTATACTTTTGTAAATATGCATATATACATATACGTATACATTCACACACAAATTAAATGACCTGTATTCCTGTGCAACCCCTTTCTACATTTTTATCCACAACACTGGTGGTCATAGAGCAGCTTGGGTAGTGAGGGTAGGGAGCTAGGAATCAGATTAAGAATCACACAGTTTTTAGGACATCTACAAACATTAACTTAACTGTTGGTGTCATTACAAATGCGAGATTTGTCCAATGGCCAACAAATCAACATGAAAAGAATTGAATCACATCAGTACTGACAGAGAGAGAAGGAAGGAAGGAAGAGAAAACCTAGAGGAGGCTTCCAGCATGGTGGATAATGGAGGATCTATGGGAGAACATGGACAAGAATAATACAGTATGAAATTACAAGGATGGGTTACAATCTGCACTAATGTGACTATGTTGATATGACTATGGATGCATTAAAATGTTGAATTGCTTCTGGCAACAAAGAAGAGCTGTTCAGTCTATACTTATTCAATTAAATCAAGTTGCTTTACATATGGTAATCTATGGATCATAGGACATCATATAACCCTTCACAGTTTCTTTATGACTGCATGTTAATTCCCCATTAATGTAGAAAAGTCATGCTACATTGGTAGAGAGGCTCACAGATTTAGAATTGGGAGCAACCTTAGAAGCCAAGTAGTCCAACCTTTATTTTATAGATGAGGAACTGGAGGACTAGGGAGGTTATGGGACTTTACCATGGTCCCATAATTAATGAACATCAGAAGTAACATTTCAACTCAGATTTTCTGACTCCAGAGATACCACTATGCCCATTTTAAGGATTAAAAAAACAACAACAGACTTACTGAAGTTAAGTAGCTTGCTCAAGGTCACACAGCTGGTAACTATCTGAGGCAGGATTCAAATTCACATTTTCCTGACAACAAGGCCTGCACTCAACCCACCCTGCCACCAAGTGGTCAAAGACAATGGAAGCATAAATAAAACCTATTTCATGAATGATCTAACTTTTCTTTCCTATTGTTATCCTTATCTGGAGCTAGGTCTATAGTCCATCCACACACCCAGATCAGTCATGTAAACACTCACCTAAAGGGAAATTCAGGTTTTTTAAATAGAAATTTCTTCTGATACATAAACTTATATTTATTTGCAGGCATCACTTGATCCTCCACACTTGCACTGGTGTGTTGAAATTTTATTTCCATCCACTTGTAATGATTGGAGTGATGCCACCTGCTGGAGAGTTACTGTAGGAAAGCTCCACCATGAGGATAAGGCATCTGAGGGCAAACCATGTGGTCAAGTTCCTTGACATCAGGAAGTGATGTTTACTCGTGGGTACTGTTTATCAAAGCTACCAGTTAATCAACTTGAGGAGCCTCCCATTATTGGGAGGAGAACACGAAGTAGGAAGTGGATGCTGGCTGAGGGCTTACTTCCTCTTTGGGTTCGAGACATTGCCTTGGTGGCAGGACTTCATGTGGGAGGTTAGGAAGGGTAGGATTTCCATGCTATAAGAAATCTGTTCTCAATCTTTCTCTCTCTTTACTATCTTATATCTTTTAATACACCCTTAAAAGCCTAAACTCTTGGTGAATTTATCAGTGATTTTAGCCAGTCCCCTCCCCCAACTGGGGGGGAGGCAGATTAGAACCCACATTTATATTTTTAAACAACACACACTCTTAACTGCTCTAATAATTCAGAGAAGGTCTGTGTTTTTAGAGAAGGGCTCAGAAAATCAATGAAACATTGATTTGGGGAATACCAGGAAACTGGATTGTGATCCAAACAAAAGGAACATTTTCTGGTCAGCAAGTCAAAAAAGCATTGGTTTGTTACGATTCACATTTCTTTTCTTTTCATTCTTTTTTTCTTTTCTTCCTTCCTTCCTTCCTTCCTTCCTTCCTTCCTTTCTTTCTGGGTGGGGCAATGAGGGTTAAGTGACTTGTCCAGGGTCACAGAACTAGTAAGTGTCAAGTGTCTAAGGCCAGATTTGAACTCAGGTCCTCCTGAATCCAGGGCCAGTGTTTTATCCATTGCACCACCTAGCTACAATTCAACAGTACGTCAACTAGCCTGTATTAAACACTTACTATGTGCTAGGCATGGTGCTAAGTGCAAAGAAAGATTAAAAAAGTTTGTGTCTATGTACAGGTGGAAAAATTCTCATTATTATTTTATAATATAGCCAGTCTCATTTTTCCATGATTACCTATTCTTCTGTTGTGCCAAAAAAAATCTCCATTTCATATTGATCAAGAGAAGGAATGGGGCTGATTGCATCTGTGGACAAGCAAGCAAATGTCAGCAAAAGAGCTAATGTGGTTTTTCCTTCACTGTATTGCAAAAAGAAAGCCTTGCTTTGGAGCGTAACAATGCAGTGAATTAGAGATATTCATTGTCAGAAATTCTTTTATTCCAGGGAACTTTTCTGTTGCTTTGATTTTGAAAAAAAAAAGTTCAGAGACCTTTCTTTTCATCTTATTTTAGTTCATCCAACTTTAGTGTTTCTCCTTTTCAACAGAATGGAGCTGGAACATTTGTAAGGAAAAGCTACAGATGGATTTCCCTCCCAGTTCAGCACTTCCATTTGCATATTCCCCAAATGTCTGTTTCTTTGCCTAGCCCCTTTACACTCAAACCTTGTTACTTCTATCACCTGCTTGATTTAACCAAACAATGGGATGTTGTCCAAGCACTGTTTATTTGTGGGCCTCCTGAAATATACACCAGGTGCAATGCATGCTTTGGAGCAGTATCTCCATTTACTCAAAACCATAGTTCATGAGCCCCCATCAGTGTTTCTTTTTTTCATATAAATATTTTATTATGTTCCAGTTACATGTAAAGATAGTTTTCAACATTTGTTTTTATAAGATTTCTTGTTTTAAATTTTTCTCCCTCCCTCCCCTCCCCCCCCAATACAGCAAGTAATCTGATATAGGTTATATATGCACAATCACATTAAACATATTTCTGCATTAGTCATGTAATGAGAGAAGAATCAGAGCAAAAAGGAAAAACCTCAAAAAAGAAAAACAACAACAATGGAAATAGTATGGTTCAATCTGCATCCAGATTCAATAGTTCTTTTTTTCTGAATTTGGAGAGAATTTTCCATTATGAGTCTTTTGGAACTATTGTGGACCATTGTATTGTTGAGAAGAATCAAGTCTATCACAGTTGATCAACACACAATGTTGTTGATACTGTGTACAATGTTCTCCTGGTTCTGCTCATCTCACTCAGCATCAGTTCATGCAAGTCCTTCCAGGTTTCTCTGAAATCTGCCTGTAGTGTTTCTTTTTCTAGATTAGATAGAAGCTACATTGTTAGATTATGAATTCATGGAAGGTGGCATTCTGGGCCATCACCAGTCATCTTGACCTCTGTCATGTCATTGAACTCTGATGACTATGGAGAAGAGAGCAAGACTGATGACTACACAGCTCTAACTCACTGAAATCCAATTCATGAACAAATCAAGATTTATCATTGGTCCTCTTTGAGAATAAAGGACAACCAACAACAACAAAGATTCTGCATGAGGTCTCTCTACAGAGAGAAGGACTTCCGGAGCAGGTGGTGTGAGTTAAATCTTGTCACACATATTTCTTACACGGGTGCCTCACTATTATTATTATCTAAATTGAGCCTCCCATGAGTGCCATGTATATTTTTGGGAAAGAGTGAAGCAGGTTCTTTTTTATCTTAATAGTATTTTATTTTTTTTCCAGTTACATGTAAAGATAGTTTTCAACATTTGTTTTTATAAGATTTTGAGTTCCAAATTTTTCTCCCTCCCTCCCTTCTCTCCCTGCTACCCAAGACAGAAAACAATCTGATATAGGTTATATGTGTACAATCACATTAAACATATTTCCACATTAGTCGTGTTGTGAAATAAGAGTCAGAACAAAAGGAAAAAAAAACTCATAAAAGAAAAAAACAAAAAAATAGAAATGGTATGGTTAAATCTGGTTTCAGATTCCACCATTCTTTTTTCTGGATGTGGAGAGCTTTTCCCATCATGAATCTTTTGGAATTATCTTGTATCCTTGTATTGCTGAGAAGAGCTAAATCTATCACAGTTGATCATAGCACAATGTTGCTGTTACTGAGTACAATGTTCTCCTGTTTCTGCTCACTTCACTCAGCATTAGTCTAGTTATGTCTTTTCAGGTTTTTCTGACATATGCCTGAAGCAAGTTCTTAGGAAAAGATTTTCTATTAACTGTCTTTACTATGTTGTCTTAGAGTAATGGTAGTCTTCTTCTTCTTCTTCTTCTTCTTCTTCCTTCTTCCTTCTTCTCCTTCTTCTCCCCCTTCACTTTTGTAGTATATGGTTTTCATTTTGGATTTCTTAAAATATGGCTCTGAAAAACATGCTTTTAAAAAGTCCATTGTGTTTAAATGGAACTATTTGACTATGCCTTTAAGCCCAAATTATTCTGGCTTTCATTAAATTGTCAATAATAGGTCCACTACAAGCCTCTGTGGCTCATTGTTTAGGTTGTTATGACTTAGAATGAGTGTAAGTAGTGATTATTTTCTGTTCTAGCCTATGGATGAATGAATAGATTTATTCTGTGTTATTTAAGGGGAAAAACATACCAAACTCAAGATGGAGGGGTAGAAACAGAAAAGAGCTCTATGTAAAGAACCTTCTGACAATTAGAATTATCCATTCATCAATAAAGCAAACTGTCTTGCAAAGTAATGAGTTTCCCCCACTGAAAGTATTCAAGCAGAGCTGGATAAATCTATGTAGATGTAAGTGCTTCCTTACATGGGACATTATGGGCTAGATGATCTCTAAGATTCTGCTAAGAATATTTTATTTTTAGATGATCTCTTTTTACCTCTGATTCAGTTGTTGACATCTGCAGGGTAGAAACAATAACATGTCAACAACTGAATCAGCCCTCCTGGCTTCCAAGAGAAATGGTGAGGGATTATAGGAGAAATCCCTGGATATATTATCTTAGAGGGAAGTTGAATAAAGGTATCTTGACTGTATTATATTATGAACACTGATCAAGGAAGGAATTCTTTTTTTTCAGTCAGCCATTCTAATAATCTTGAAGCCAATAGCTCAGGGGAGGCATTGTGTTGGGTTGGATGTCTCTCAGATACAATTTTTCTTTAATGAATTAATTAATTTATATATATATATATATTCATTCATTTATTTATTTCTCTACCTATTATTCATTCATTCATTCATTTGTTTATTCATTTGTTTGTTTATTTTATTTTATTTCATTTTTGCAGGGCAATGAGGGTTAAATGACTTTCCCAGAGTCACAGAGCTAGTGTCATATGTCAGATTTGAACTCAGGTCTTCCTGAATCCAGGATGGGTGCTTTATCCACTGAACCATCTGGTTGCTCCCCTACACTTTTCCTTTAAAAGCAAGGTAGGATTTGTCACTGCTTAGATTCTGGGGAAACACTTAAATTTTAAAAATAAACTTTAAAAATTCTTTTTGGTTCTATGCAAATGCAAATCAATCAACGATGACTTCTATAAAGTGCAGTTGAAAACACAGAGATACACAAGAGATCTTCCAAATGAAAGGCATTAGACTACAGGTTGGCATCTTTCCTAGGACCAGGGATTTAATTGACTTGAGTTCACTTGGCTTACCAGGTCTAAATTAAGAACAAAGAACACATCAGAGAAAGGTGCTCTCTGGCTGGGAGCCAGGGGTAAAAATGTGTGTGTGTGTGTGGGGGGGGTGTCCTTGCTTTGTATGCCAGAAAAGAGAAGTCAAAGTTCTGTGTGGGATTTCCCCTCTGGCCTTCACTGCTTCCATTCTTTTCAGGTCATATATAGTTATCTTTCCTCTCTGTAATAATCTCTATTAACTGCTCTTCAGCTACCTTGGGGGCAAATCAGACCTTTGCCACTTCAATCTCAATACAAAATCTGAAGACCATTGGGATGCCTTCCTTTTTAATTTTTTTAAATTTGAATTTTTAAATTTTTCTTTGTTTTGTTTAGTTTTTGCAGGGCAATGAGGGTTAAGTCACTTGCCCAGGGTCACACAGCTAGTAAGTGTCAAGTGTCTGAGGCCAGATTTGAATTCAGGTCCTCCTGAATCCAGGGCCAGTGTTTTATCCACTGAGCCACCTAGCTGCCCCACCTTTTTATTTTTTTAAGGCTTAAGTCAGTTTTCAGTTGAGAAGATGATATCCTGTCTTGTTAGCAATGGAAATCTACCTTCTTGACATATTGCTACACCCTTTCCCAAGGCATCCTGGAAAACCACCACAACCCTCTCTGATCCTTCAGCCTTTCTTAGCTCTATTTGGTAAGTAGAGTTATATTAAAATTATATTATGCAATTAAATATGATAGAGCCCCCTGAAGAGGTCTGGAAAATGTGTGCTTTTGTAAGATGCAGGCAGTGATTATTTCATTATGTTTTTTTTTTATTTCCAAGTACATCTGGATATACCTCTAGTGAAAAATGGAGGGAAGGCCTTCTCTCTCCTTTTGTTAAGGAGAGCTTTGACATAGTATGTCAAAGTCAGGTGGGTCTTAATCATAAATTAGGGTTGTGTCTCTCAATTGAAGCACTTTTACCCACCTCCTTCAGTTGCAAGTAGCTGCTGCTGCCACTGCTCCCCCTCCTCCATGTACTATTGATTATTTCCAGCTCTCCAGACAAAGCTGACAGGTGAATGGAGGGCTGGGCATCCCCAATCAATAGTCATTAGGGCTGCATTTATTACAGCTCTAGTGACCTTCAGGGATGGACTGACACCTTGAAATAGGGGCAAGAAATACAATCAGAAAGCTTATTTTAGCAACAGAGCCCTAGAGCCTGGTAAAGAAGTGACAGAAATACAGTCAGAGCAATGTGTGAGAATGTGTAATTTTCTCCCTTGGATGTTCTTGTTTCATTTTTTAAATCACCATCATCCCTAGTATGGCACAAGGGGCAATCCTGAAGGGGTAATGAGACTAGAGGAGAATCTCATGAACTCTACCTCTTTCCTCCCACCCTACCCATCTTAGGGATGACCCTGGGCTTATGGATGATTCTCCTTTGTGTGCATAATACACACATATATGTATGTATATAAGTATGTATACATGTATGTATACCATATAGATATAATATGTGTATTTACATCCATATCTATCATCTATCTATCTATCATGTCTCTGTGTATACAACCAGCTGGAAGAGCTCTCCTGGAAAAAAATAGTAATAAAAATCATTAAAAGATAGGGACTGGTCCTGTCATTTTATTGACACAGGGAAAGACGAAATTCCTTCTATCAATGAAAGTCAGCACTTTCTCTGTACCCTATAGTCTTAGATCATTGTCCAGAGCACTAAGAAGTTGAATAACTTATTCAAGGTCATACAGTCAGAAGGTGTAAAAACTAGAACTTCAACCCAGGTCTTCCTGGTTCCAGGGACAGCTCCAAGTTCACTCATTGCCTCATGCTGCCACTCAGACGGGAGGACTATTTCAAACTCAAGTTCTCCTATTTATACTACCTGTATTGGTCAGTACAAATTATTAGACATCTCAATATCTCCTTTTCCTCATCTGTAAACAAATCTTTGAAACTAGATGATCGGGAAGGCCTCCTTCAACTCTAACTCCAATGATCCTCTGAAAGGCTAAATGTTAGAGCACAGAAAACTGCAGATTCAGAGTCAGAGGATCTGGGCATAAATCCTATCCTTGATGTTATGCCTTGGAGAGTCCTGGTCATGTAAGATTGAAAGCATTTTGCATAAATGATGGAAAGGTTCAATAACCCAGAAAGAATCTCCTTACCTTGATCTTTTTCTGTATCTTCCTTCTCTTCTTTCTGCCTTTTTCCATTTCTGCTCTTCATCTCATTCCTGGTGTTGGCCATACCTTCAAGTAGCATGGGATATTTGATACCTAAGTAGCTGTAGATGAGGCAGGGGATGGAGAAACCCCACTCATTCACCT
This sequence comes from Dromiciops gliroides, assembly GCF_019393635.1. Classification (NCBI taxonomy): domain Eukaryota; kingdom Metazoa; phylum Chordata; class Mammalia; order Microbiotheria; family Microbiotheriidae; genus Dromiciops; species Dromiciops gliroides. The sequence continues at coordinate 27,786,458 of NC_057865.1, read as the reverse complement.
TCCTCCCCTGGTTCTTCATGAGTTTCCCTTGAGGCTCATCTTCCCCAGTTCTACCTTGATCCTGAATGGAAGTTGTTTCGAGAAATACACCTACAGTGCATTCCCCAGTATAATTTATTCATTTGGCATCATCATCTTCTACCTTAATCATAGGTTTTCTCTGCCTGTGGTAGTGACTAACAAGTCTTCGGTTTGCTGTAGCCCTCTAGCTCCCAAAACTGAGTCAACATACTACTACTACTGCTACTGCTACTGCTACTGCTACTACTACTACTACTACTACTACTACTATTGCTGCTGCTGCTTCTACTACTACTACACAACTGTAGTTTATGTAGTACATTAAGATTTGAAAAGTCCATACCCACAACAATCCTTAGAGGCAAGAGATATTATTATCTTCTTTTTACAGATGAAGAATCTGAGACTGAGAGCAGTTAATATTTGCCCAGCTAGGAAAAGTAGAAGGCAGGATTTAAATTCAGATCTTCCTTATTCCCAAATTTAGAACTCCACCAACTGTGGATTAGCTGGATTAGTTCTGTTCCATTCCAGTTTATATAGCCAACTTGGCCCCAAGGAAAAGAAAATACTAGAGCCCCTGAATCATGGCATGTTAGAACCAGAAGAAAACGTAGAGGTCATTTAGATAGGTTCACTTGTTTTTACTGAAGAGGTATTGTAGTGTAGTAGGAACATTGTAGACATGGTGTCAAAAAACCAACCCAGCATTCAGACTTCTAGCTATCAGCATGAGAGAAGAGAGAAGAGACTGGACTGGGTGGGATGGAGGTGGAAAAATGGAGTGGGGGATTTGGATTTAGAACTCAGGCCTCCTACTCCTAGTTCAATACTCTTGCCAATCCCTCACTGCTTATCCATCTTTAGTGTCTACCTGTCACTAACCTTTCACCTGAAACTCTAAGAATCTGTAGCTTGTGCATCAGCCACACCCCACTAAAACTGCCTCTGAAGAAGGGCTAAGACAGGTGGAGGATAAACAAGTTAGAGCAATAGCTATCCCAAGCATGTAAAGACTTCCTAAGGCAGAATGGGGGGATGAGAACACTTTGTTCCAATGGCCGCGAAGGTGGCTGAAGCAGGTGTTCTGGATCGATCTGAGCTTGGTCAGACATCAAAGACTCCACGGTCATTCTCTGCATCTTAGGCCATCACCAGTAATCTTGACTTTCATCTTGCCACCGGACTCTAAAGGAGAGAGTGAGAATGATGACTTTGTGCTTTCCTACCTTACTTAAATCTAATTCCCACTTGAGTCAAGACATCATCCCTAGGATGTCATTGGTCTTGTCTAAAATGAAGGATCCCTTGAATTCTTTCAAGACTCTGTTCTGCTCTTATTTCCCTCAAGAGTCATTACTAAGTTCTCCAAACTGCTAATGCCTTCCTGCCTCAGATTACCTTCCATCTATGCTGTACCTGTCTTGTATATACCTAGTTACTGACATATTGCCTACCCCCATTAGAATGTATGCTCCCTGAAGTCAGAAATGTTTTTCCCTTTCTTTGTTCCTCAACACCTAACACAGTGGCTGTCATCTACTGAGTGCTTAATAAATTCTTTTATTTTTGGTGAGGCAAATGGGGTTAAGTGACTTGCCCAGGGTCACACAGCTAGTAAGTGTCAAGTGTCTGAGGCCAGATTTGAACTCAAGTCCTCCTGAATCCAGGCCCGGTGCTTTATCCACTGCACCACCCAGCTGAGTGACCCCAGTTTTTTGATTCCTAGTCCAGAGTTCTTTCTACTACACCTTGCTGTCTATTAAGCCAGATGCCTTGAAGCCTAGAGTCCTGTCCCTTTGATCTACTTTCCATGGCTACCTTCCTGTTGTCTTTCATGGGGACCTTCTGGTGCCATGTTCTATCTAAATCCTGGGACAGCAATCTTTTGCCTACTGTTGGACCTTTTTTATATCATCTGAATTTCCTCTGCATTTTACCTCCTACCCAATTCCTCCTACATCATGCTTGGCCCATTTACCCAGAAATTATTCTGTCATTTTTTTTGTACTGACTCCTCTCCATATGTATTTCCCATTATTGTCTGACAGGTGGTGATTGCCTACCTCTCCCCATGAATCAGTCTAGTTTCTGTGTCTCAGAAACCAGGAGTCCATATGAACTCATATGAACCACAAGAGTTCTGTCACCTATAATGCATTTCCTGAGACTGCATAGAACAATTCAGTGAAAAGGATCTATCCCTGCCCTTTGAGGGCTTGCACTTTAAAACACTGACATGGATTCACATGTAGATGCTACAGAAAGCACATTGACAATATTGAATAACTCTAGAAATAAGATAAAACACTTTTGCTACACTCACATCAAGGCAAAGGGCATCTGGGGTTGTGAGAAAAGGACAACAATATCTAGGTGGGGTAGGATTAGGGAGAATGTAATGACCAAACATAACATTTATTGGGATAATTAAGCTCTTCTTTTCTCTCACTGAGCCTTCTCACTTCCTTGTCAGTGGCTACCACCCATAAAGTCCTTAGGAGTAGGAGAGGGGACACACAGAGACCATGCTGTAACACAGGAGATACTTAAGTGCTTATTGAATTGAATGAGGCAAGGAAGCAACCCTTCACAAAAAAGTCAGACTTCTAGCTATCAGCATGATAGAAGAGAGAAGAGACTGGGACTGGGTGGGATGGAGGTGAAGAAATAGAGGTTTCCCTTGATTACCACTCTATGAGCCCAGTGTAATGGTAATAGAATTAGCTCAGTAGAATGTAAGCTCCTTGAGGGTAGGATGCCTTTCTTTGCATCCCCAGTGCTTAGCACAGCACTTGGCATATATAGACAGTGCTTGATTAATACTGCTTGACTGACTGAATGATATAGAAAGATGGAATGTGCCCCATACTCACGTTCGAAATGTGGAAGGTGGGGAAGCTAGGTGGTGCAGTGGAAAGAGCACAGGCCCTGGAGTCAGGAGTACCTGAGTTCAAATCCGGCCCCAGACACTTAACACTTACTAGCTGTGTGACCGTGGGCAAGTCACTTAACCCCAATTGCCTCACTGAAAATAAATAAATAAATAAACAAACAAATAAATAAATGAATGAATGAATGAATAAATAAATAAATAAATAAATAAATAAATAGAAATGTGGAAGGCTGAGGCTACCTTCCTCTTTTTTGCTTTTATTTTGTGGGACAATGAGGGTTAAGTGACTTGTCCAGGGTCCCACAGCTAGTAAAGTGTCAAGTGTCTGAGGTCAAATTTAAACTCGAGTCCTCCTGAATCCAGGGACAGTGTTTTATCCACTGTGTCATCTAGCTGCCCCATACCTTCCTCTTTTTAAAATACTACTATACCTTGCTGTGTGATATACTTATTTTTCCTTACTTTGTTTTGCTTATCTAGCTAGTACTTCAGTACCTGAGGTTCTAAAAATGTGCCCCCTCCCATACACACACCTTTTCTTTATCTAAGCAATTGAATGAGAAAATTATAGAAAACCCATAGGGTGAGGGGTTGTTTAGGTGTGGTCTTGGCTGCTGTAAGAGGTTCCTAGGATTCTCCAAAGGGAGCTGTACAATGTCTCTTCCATGCTGTTATGCAGGGGTCTGCCACTGGAGGGGAGTACAGGCGCTGTTTTCTGGGGGAAGGTTTTCTGGGTGATGTAACCTGTCCCAATGAGCTGGAAAGAGATTAGAGGCCTGGTGATCTTCTCACCCAAACGTGATGAGCCAGGCACACTGGGGAACATCAGGGCTGGTACTGGATCTGAGTTTGTTCAATCAACTTCTTTGGGGAAAAAAATGAGTGAGTAGGAGGGAAATGGATCATAAAAAATGAATGACAGCAACAATGTTGGTTAGAGAACCAGGCAAGAGCCAAATATGCCTTTGCTGGTGAGACAAAACTAAAGGAATGGATCATAGGGTCATCAATTGAGAAGACCTTGGACAGCTTCATTGGTCCTGAGGAAGAAGAGGTCTATTTGCCTATGCTTCAAACATCCAGAAATGATAAACAAAAACCCCACTTATTTTCTGTGGACCTAAAATTTTTCCCCATATTTCCTTCTGGGGTCTTCTTGTCCTTTTAAGCTATGCTTTCCATCACTTAACTTTTCCAACATTCACTTTAAGCACTGTGAGAACAAAAAGGTATTTCAATCAAGCTTTGTTCATGAATTTCCTGAGATAAAATGCATTTATAGAGGAAGAAAGAAACCTCATGCTTTGGCTGGAAGGCGTTCTTTGAGGCAGCACTTTAAATCAGGAACAAACTTACAGAACTTCCTGTCGACCATAATGATTTTTTGTACAATCTCCTGCTAATCTCTTTTTTGGGGGGTGGGGATGTGGGTAGGGAGGAGCACTTTCTTCTGTCATTTCCTGTACACTGAAAGCTCCCAGGACTTGGAAAGGGAGGGGAGGTAGTTCATGGGATCAGAGATTTTAAACTGGAAGGAATATTAGAGGACCTCTAGAAAAGGGCTTCTTAAGGTGTTTCATGTGCTGGATTACTTTCTGAATGTGTTGAAGCCTATAGACCCCATCTCAGAAATGTGTTTTTAAATAATGGAAGGAAATTATACATTTTGGTTAAAGCTTATTGAAACTTAAAGAAAGATGAAATTTTTATTCTCCAAGTTTACAGTTCCCCCCCAAGTCTTTGTATGGACCCAAGTTATGAACTTCTGCTCTCCTCATTTTTAAATGAGGAGAGAGGGGCCAGAGATGTAAAGGAATGGGCTTTGCCCAAGGTCTCACAGGTACGAAGTGGAAGAGATAGGATTTGGATTCTGGCCTTCAAAATTCAAAATTACTTCTTTTCCTATCATGCCACACTCCTTCTTAGAAAATGCTTGTAAGTTCACATCATTCATGTAAATTCTTTGGCTGTTTCCCTGAAAGCAACCCAGGCATGCCATTTTTGTCTTCATGGGTTTCTTGAGATGAACTCAGAACAAAACAATAACATGGTTGGTGACTCTACTTCCATATATGTCCTTTATTGTTGTTGAGTCCTTTCAGTCATGTCCAACTCTTTGTAACTCCATGTGGGGTTCACTTGGCAGAGATACTTCATGCTTTGCTATTTTCTTCTTCAGCTCATTTTAGAAATGAGGAAACTGAGGCAAACAGGGTTAAGTGGCTTGCCCAGGGTCACATGGCTGAGGTTGGATTTGAACCTTGCTCTTCCTTGACTCTAGGTCCAGTACTCTAGCCACTGTACCATTTAGCTGCCTGATATGTGTCCTCCATAGTGCTCTTTATTGTTGAATCCATACTAGGCTTTGACTGAACCACACAAAACACAAAGTGTGGCATAGGTTTTGCTGACAACCTAAGACTATTTGTAAAAGTATTACAAAGTAGAGAAATCTTATGATGAAGAAACTGGAGATCTAACAATGATGGTGAACACCTAGAATTTTTATTATCAGTGCCTCTCAGTGACCTTGAGCCTTCACTTGTTTTACCAAGCAAAAAACAATGTCAGATAAAAACCTGACAATCTGTCTGGCTTGGAAGGAAGAAACCATAGAAATTCAAAGGATACTTTTACTCCCATGGATCTGATTTCATCAATATAGGTAATCTCAGTAGTGATCCAGATCACAACCTAGCCATGCCTGCCAAGTCTATGTGAAATGATTGCCCTTGTTTTTTAAATAACAGTTGTAGATAATTAAATCTTTTTTTCTAGCCCTAAAATTCCTTCCCTTCTTGCTCCCTTGTCAATGGCATCCCACCATATTGTTCTTGGGGGTAGTGGGGAGACACACAGAGGCTTGTTTTGTACATTGGAGAGTCTTAAGTGTTTGTTGAATTGAATTGAGTCAGGCTAAAATAAACTCATAAAGTCTTGAAAGCTTTAGGTTTTAAGAAAATCAAGAAAAAAAGTAGACACCTGACTTCAGGAACAGAAAGGAGGATTCTGACTGAGGGAAAGGGACATCCAGATGGAAATGGAAGAAGGTATAAAAGAGGATTAATGTGATGGAAATGGGAAGGAAAAGGTAATACATTTTTATAAGGAATTGCTAAAGGGAAGAGAGCCCTGAGGTTGATGATAAGAAGACTCTATTTGAGGAAAGCAGTGGAGCAGAGAGAAGGCATGGGGCTTAGATATGTTGGCAATGTTGTGACTAGGAATTTTTGGGAAAAGGCCCATCATTAGGTTCCAAGGAGAGAGGGGAAGAGATTGACATTAGCAGAAGCATAGGAGGGATCTAAGTTCCATGGGTCATGTGGTAGATTTCAAACCACAAAGCATTTAGTATGCATCTGCAGTGTGTAAGGCACAAGAGAGGAAGACAAAATAAAAGTTTCTGCCCTCAGGGACTCATTGTGAAACATGAAAACAGATAAATGTATACATGATCATTTGAAAATGAAGAGAATACTAAAAATTATGGGGACAAGGAAAGATTTCTTTGGGAAAGTAGTAATTAACTGAGCCTCAAAGAAAACCAGGGATTCTGTAAAGATATATGTGGTGGGAGAAGCATTTCCTGTGGCACTTAGGTGGTGTCATGATAGAGTACCAGTCTGGAGTCAAGAACAGCTGAGTTTCAATTTTGCCTTAGACTTAATACGTGCATGACTTTGTCAAGGATATTTAATCCTCTTTGCCTCAGTTTCCTCAAGTATAAAATGGAAATAATCATATCACCCATTTCATAGGACTGTTATGAGAATCAATCCAGATAATATATGTAAAGTACTTTGAAAAGCAAATACTAGCTTCTTATTCCAGGATTGGGAGAAAACTTGGGCAAAGACAATTAGGTGGGGGGAGGGATATTAAGTTTGGGTGTTAGCAAGCAGTCCAGTTTACAAGCAAAATAGAGGGCAAAGGGCAAATGTGAAATGAGCTAGAACAGTGAGGGCTTTAAGTACCAAGTCGTGAAGCTTGCATATTGTCTGAGAGATGATAGGGAACTACTGAAATTTATTGAGTAGGGAAATGGTAGGTACACATTTGTGTTTTAGGGAAGAGTATTTTGCTTGAATTGGAGAGGGGAGAAACTACAATCTGAGAGTCTAGTTAGGGCAGAGATTCTCAATTTAGGAGCCACAGACACCAAGAAGTGTGTGGATTGATTTCAGGGGGCCTGTGAACTAGAATGGGAAAATATTACACTTTTATTTTCACTAACTCATAGTTGAAATATATCATGTCCTTCATTAATTAATGTAGGCAACAAACCACAGTAGCATGAGGCTTCACTGGAATGCCAAAAGGGTGGGTCCATGACACACAAACAAGTTCAGAGCCTCTGGTTTAGAGGATGGTTGGAATTACCCAAACAAGAGGTGATGAAGTCCTGAATGAGGCTGAAGAGAAGGGGGTCAATGCAAGAGATGTCAAAATATGTAGAATGGCAGGACTTGACAAGTGACTAGATGGGAAGTAGGGAAAGGGAGAGGGGCAAATTGAGGATGATGCCAAGGTGGTCAACCCTGTGGAAAGAAGAAGGGTGGTGCCCTTAATAAAAAAATAGATGAGGCAGCTAGGTAATGGGGTGGATAAAGCACTCTCCCTGGATTCAGGAGGATCTGAGTTCAAAACTGGCCTCAGACACTTGACACTTACTAGGTGTTGTGACCCTGGCCAAATCACTTAACCCTCATTTCTCCCCCCTCCCAAAAAAGCCAAAATAGATAAGGGTGGGGGAAGGTAGGATTTATAGGGAAAATAATAATGCTCTTTTGGACACATTGAGCTTGGAATGGGATCTGGCTTTCTAGCTCCATCAAGGGTATATTGTTTATACAATTGTATTGTCATACACATTTTATTTTGTTCTTGGTAATCAACATTTTTATTTAAATTTTTGAGTTCCAAATTCTATCCCTTTTTCCCTCTCTCTCCTCCCCCCCTTCCTAAGGTGGCAAGTAATCAGACATAGGTTATACATCTGCAATTATGTCAAGCATTACCATGTTGATTATTTTATATAAGAAAACTTGAATAAAAGAAAAAAATGAAAGTGAAAAATAGCACATGCTTCAGTCTGTGTTCCATCAATATCAGTTCTTTCTTTGGAGGTGGATAGTACCTTTCATCATTAGTCCTTTGGGATTGTCTTGGATCAATGAATTGCTAAGAATAGTTAATCAATGGATTAACTATTCACAGTTCTTCATCAAACAATATTACTGTATCCTTTTGGTTTTGCTCTCTTGACTATCCATCAGTTCACAGAAGTCTTTCCAGACTTTTCTGGAATCACTCTGCTTATCATTTCTTATAGGCACAATAATATTACATCACCATCATATATCACAGCTTGTTAAGCCATTTCTCAATTGATGGGCATTCCTTTGATTTCCAATTCTTAGCCACTACAAAAAGAGCTGCTATGAATATTTTTGTACGAATGGGTCTTTTTCTCTTTTTGGAGATGTCTTTGGGATATAAACCTAGCAGTGGTACTGCTGGATAAAAGAATATGCACAGTTTTATAATCCTTTGGGCATAGTTCCAAATTGATCTCCAGAATGTTGGAATCAGTTCACAACTCCACCAAGAGTGGATTATCATACCTGTTTTCCCACATCCCCTCCAACCTCTAATATTTTTATTTTTTGTTATAGTTGCTACTCTTATAGGTGTGAGGTGATACCTCAGAGTTATTTTAATTTGATCATGCATATTTTATAAGGGAAATCTAGTCAACTAGTATTTATTAAGCACCTACCCTGTGCCAAGCACTGTAGTCTCTTTTTATAGAGAAAGTAGGATTGCCTTGGTATTTCCAGACATGCACTTTAATCATGCTATTTTTGGTGTTTTTTTCTTCCCCTTTTTCATATCTTAACCTGATCTCTCAATGCTTCCAAAATCATCTTGGTTCTAGTGTGATTTTCTTCTGTGTATGCTTGGATTGGTCTGGCTACTTATCTTGACTTTATTTTTAAAGTGTGATTTTTTTCTTTCATACAGTGGAGAGTGCTGAATTTGGAGTCCGAAAACCTAAGTTTGGATTCTGGCCAGTTCTACTACTTATTAATTTTGTAATCTTAAATAAGCTGTTCAATCTCTCATGGACCCATTTTCCTAACCAGTAAAATGAAGGGGTTATGCTAAAGGAATTCTGAGGTCGTTTCAATCCCTAGATCCATGATTCTTTTCTTACATAGCACACTGGGTAATAAGGTGCTAGAGACTACATGATTTGGTTCCCCAATTCATAATGGAAAGAATAGATTATTATAGAAATACTGGCAAATATGTTTTTCTATTTTCTTTCTACTTGGCATCCATAATAGTGACAACAATAATGATGATGATGATAATTATATTGGGCTAAGTGCTTTACAAACATAATCTCATTTATTCCTTGTTCCACTTTTATACTTAAATGGCTGTGAGATAACCTGGCTTTGTTTAAATCTTATCTCAAGTTGTCTATAAACTCATTTTCCATCATACCATTCCTTACTGTTTTGTGAGATAATAGTGTAATCTTTCTTTGTCCTCTATCTTACCACTTTGCAAGTGAGTTTATTTTCTAAATTCATATTGCCTTGGAAATCCCATCTTCCATCCTGGCAAGAGAGAAAGTATTTATTGGTTGAGGTAGATTATGGACTCTGGTCCTCTACATTACTGTAAATGTTGTAGAAGATAGTATTGGTCACTGCCACTGTTCTTCTATCCATTTCTTATTTTACAACTTCAACAGCATGCTTAATAAGGTAATGTGGAGTTATTTAAATGGAGATAGAATTTCTTCACTTTTATTCTTTGTCCTAATTTGCTATTGATTTTCTTCCTTTGTAATACATACTCATTGCCAACCAAAATGTATTCTGTCTTTGGCCATGTTCAGAAATGTATGTCCTTTCTGCACTTTAAGTCTATCATCTCTCTGTCTGAAGGGAGTAGCATAGTTTATCATCAGTCCTCTGGGATTCTGGCTGATCATTGCATTGACCAGAGTCCCTAAGTTTTCAAAAGCTGTTTGTTTTTACAATGTTATTGTAATTGTAGAAAGTTTTATCCTGATCCTGCTCACTTCACTCTTCATCAGTTCATTTGTCTTCCCCTATTTCTCTTGTAACTGCTCCCTTCATCATTTCTTACAGCAAAACAGTATTTCATTATATATCCATTCTATTACCATAATTTGTTCCTTCATTCCGCATTTAATTGGTATCCTCTTAGCTTCTAATTCTTTGCCATCAATAAAAGAGCTGGTAGAGATATTTTTGTACAATTGGGTCTTTACAATTGGGTCTTTTTCTTCTTTCTTTGATCTCTTTGGGGTATATAACTTGTAATAGTATTACTGGGATGACTCTAGGTTTTTATTCCTGTATTCTCTGACTCCAAGTATGCACACTTTAGTGACCTGGAGGATATAGTTCTACATTTCTTTCCAGAATGCTGGACCACAGTTCTTCCACAATGCTTTACCAGACCCCCTAACAATGGTAATTTTCTGTTTTTATCTTATTTGAGGCTCTACTTTACACCCACCAGATAGAGTTGTTTCAGTTTGCATGCCTCTAATTATTAGTGATTTGAAGCATTTTTTCCCATATGGCAATCTATACTTTGGATTTTTTTCCTTAGAGAACTACCTCTTCATGTCTTTGGATAATATTATCAATTCAAGAATGGCTTTTATTTTTTATAAATTGAAATCAATCCCTAATATATCTCATACATGAGATACCGACTTTTTTTTAACCTGAGAAATTTAGCTAAAGATTAGGCTATGTGAGAACACAGAAAGCATGAGATCTGAAACACCTGAGAGACTTTACAATCACACCCGAAACTCTACAGCTGAGACTTATTAGTTTATCATCAGCATTCACACCTGAAAGACTTTCACTCCCAACTACACCCAGAGGACTTCCCAACAACCCTCTGAGATAAGACTTTCAAAGACTTAAATGGACATTTTCCTATTTTCCTTTTACCCATTGCATACACTATTTGTAATAGTCACCTACTAAAGGGGAGTGGCCCCTTTTAATTTTTCTTTGTTTGTAATGTCCCCCTGCTAAAGGGGAGTGTCCCCTTTAGCTTTTGTCAATATGTCACTCAATTTCTTTTCTCTCTTTTCATTCCTCTTTCTTTGTCAGTCACAATTATCTGTAATGTTATTGTTTCATGTAAGGAAAATATGTTTCTTCCCAAATCACAGTGGGGAGAAAGCATGAGGTGACCTTTCTGAGATTTCGAAGGTCAAATTGGTGTCCTGAAGTTATCTCTATTCATAGACTACCTTTAGGTCATGTCAATCAATGGACTTGAATACTACCAGCCAATTAGCTTGAAGCTGTGTGTGGGGTCCGCCCCCCGCTTCCAGTCTGACAGAGACTTTCTGCTGGTGGAAACTCAGGATCATTCTCTTTGGTTCAGGAAGAAGCAAGTGGTGGCAGAAGAAGGAGGAGGGTAGCAAGGTTTCCTAACTTTAAGAACTTCATGTGTTCTCTCTTGGATAACTAGGTGAAAGCGCCTTTCTCTCCCTCTTTGCTAACCCCTAATATACTTTATAAATGCTTAAAGCCTTAAACTGTCTCTGAATTTATCAGTAAATATTAGCTAGTTTCCCCCCCCCCAAACTTGGAGGGTGGCAGATAAGGGACATTTATTAGATTTTTAAACATCACAGTTTACTTTGCTAATATGAGTTATTAAATGTATTTTTTTTACTATTTGCACTATAATTATTGGGACAGCTGTACATTGCCTTATCTCTTGAGCATCTAGTTTTCCCCCATCCCCATTTTAGAGATGAGGAAACAGTCCCAGAGAGGTTAAATGATTTGGCAGGGTCACAGAACTAGTCAGTTTCTGAGGCAGAAATTGACTCTATGAGACTGTTTTGTTTCTCAGTGCAATATCTGACATTATCAATGTAGGGAATTCCCAATGAGGAAACTCCCTTCACTAAGGTAGGCTGGCAATATTCTGGAATCTATAGTTTAGAGATTTGCGTGGGGGTACTGAGAGGTTATGTCAGTCAATCAACAAGCATTTATTAAGCTCTTACTATATGGCAAGCACTGTGCTAAGTTCTGGGTCAGGAATTCTTACTGTTTTCTGGTCATGGATCCTTTCTCAGGATAATATTTTTAAAAAACCAAAAAAATATGATTATCAATGAAGCAAATATATAGAAATAGTGTTATCAGTTTTTAAATTTTCACAAGCCCAGGTTAAGAAACCCCTGCTTTGGGGACACAAAGATAGACAAAAATAGTTCTGCCCTCAAGAAGCTCACATGCTAATGGGTAAGACAAAATGTAGACAACTAGGTACAGGGGCAGCTAGGTGGCACAGTGGATAGAGCAGCAGCCCTGAATTCAGGACCTGAGTTCAAATCCGACCTTAGACCCTTGACACTTACTAGCTGTGTGACCCTGGGCAAGTCACTTAACCCCAATTGCCTCATAAAAAACACCCCCAAAACAAACAAACAAACAAACAAAAACTAGGTACATATATGATACATACAATGAAACTGACATTAATTTAGGGGGAAAATGGGTGGTTAGGTGGGACTAAGAAAGGCCTGTCAAAGGTGTGATTCAGTAATATAGCCAGTATATGTTAGAGATGGGACTTGAATTCAGCTCTTCCCTACTCTAAAGCTGGCTTTCTATCCATTATGACATACCTTCTCCATAAGATAAAGAAGTTGAAATACTGGGAGGTACAGGGCACTGACAGTTTGTTTTAGTCAATGGCTTCCCTAGAGCATTGGTCATAGGATCATAGGGTTAGAGCTGATATGAACATTAAAGGTAGTTTCATTCAGCCCTTTTCCTTTACAGATGAAGAAATAAGGTTTAGCTAGGTAAGAGATTTCCCCATGGTTGTACAAATAAGGAGTAGAAGGGCTGGAATTCAAACCCAGGACATTGAACTCCAATTCCAGCACTCTCCTGCATCATGATGCATCTGGTCATTTTTATTTTTTAACAAAAATGTTATTTTTTTCAGCTAATAAGCATTTATAATCCACTCCAAGTCATTCTCCAATTAGTTATCAAAGTGATCTTCTAAAGTGAAGATCTGACTATGTCAATCTTCTCCCCCTTCCCCAAGTCACCCACTTAATAAATTCCATGATGCCTTATTACTTCCAGGAGCAACTAAAAAATTCTCTGGCCTTTAAAGTCATTCATAATCCAAGTCAGTGCTCTTATACTTTACTCCTCCCCTCATACTCTACGATCCAGTGACATTGGTCTTCTTGCTTTATCTCATACACAATGTGCCATCTTCTGATTTGGGACATTTCCATTTGCTGTCCTCCATGTCTAGAATTCTTTCCTTCCTTATCTCTATTATCTGGCTCTCATGGCTTCCTTCAAGTCCCAGCTAAAATACTACCTTCCATAAGGAGTCTTTCCCTTTGTTGTTGTTTGCACTTTTCCAGTCATGTCTGACTTTCTGTGATCCCATTTGGCATTTTCTTGGCAAAGATACTTAAGTGGCTTGCCATTTCCTTCCCCAGCTCATTTTGCAGATGAGGAAACTGAGGCAAATAGGGTTAAGTGATTTGCCCAGGTCACACAGCTAGTATGTATCTGAGGCCAGATTTGAACTCAGGAAACTGAATTTTCCTGACTCCAGGAACCGCACTCTATCCACTGTGCCACTTAACGGTCTTAATCTTTCCCTAGGCCCACTAATGCTAGTGCTCTCCCTCTGTGATTATCTCCAATCGACCCTGTTTATAGCTTGTTTGTACATAGTTGATTGCATGTTGTCTCCCTTATTAGACTGTGAGCTTCTTGAGGGAAAGAACTGTTTTTTTGTCCTTTTTTGTGTCCCTAGCCCTTAGTAGAGTGCCTAGTGCATAACAGACACTTTATTACTTGTTGAATATTTAATATTTCTCCATTGCTAAAAAAAATTTAAAACCCTTGTAACACATTAACATCATAAAGTTAAATAAATTCCCACATTGGATGTGTCAAAAATACATACCACATTCTCCACCCTGAGTCCATCAGTGGTGTACAAGAAAGCGGACATTAAGCATTACCTTCAGTCCTCAGGAATTATGGTTGTTTCTTTGCATTGACCAGAGTTCTTAAGTATTTTAAAGTTATTCATCTTTATAAGCTTATTGATATTGTTCTTCCAGATCGATTCACTTTACTCTGAATTAGTTCATACAAGTCTTCCCAAGCTTCTCAGAATCTACACCTTTCATCATTTTCTTTTGGCACAATAGTATTCTATTAAATTCATATGCCATATTTTGTTCAGTTAGACCCTATCTGATGGACATACCATTAGTTTCTAGATCTTTGCCACTACAAAAATTGCTGCTATAAATATTTTTGTATTTAGATGTCTCTTTTTCTTTGACTTCTTTGGGGTATAGACCAAGGAGCAATATCACTGGGTCAAATGGTATGTACAATTCAATCCCTTTTTGGCCACAGTTCCAAATAGATCTCCAAAATAGATGGACTCATTCACAGCTACCATGTCTTGTGCATTAAAGTGCTTGTTTTCCCACAGCACCTCCATCATTTGTCATTTACCTTTTTTGGTCATATTTGCCAATGTGATGGACATAAACTTGCATTTCTCTTATTATTAGTATTTTAGAGCATTTTTTCATATGGTTGTTGATAGCTTGGATATTTCCCCTTAGAACACTACCTGTCCATGTCCTTAGACCATTTCTGAATTGGAGACTGGCTCTTATTCTTATAAATTTGAATCAGTTTCTTCTCTGGTCATTTTTTATTGCAGCTATTTCCTACTCTGTCCCTGCCTGCTGTCGATGCTCTGGCCTAATCCTCGGTAAGTTTTGGCCAACCTCCTTCTGACTTAGCCAGTCAGTCTATCAGGTTCTGAGCTCATCTACCAGTTCTATCCCTCCTGGGCCATCTTTCCTTGTAGAGTCACTGATTATCTTTTCTTTCATAATGCCTAGAGCAGTTACACTCAGTATCTCAATTCCCTCATCCAACCTGAGTGTCTCATCATAGACAACTGTGCATTAAATTACCTCGCTATTGCTTTCAAGGGGTGCTTAGAATTTCCACATTTTTTATCAGCAAGGAGAGCCATGATGCATCATGACTAAGTCAAAAGCAGATGGTGCCAAAGTCCATTTACCTGAAGCTTATTTTTTCTACATTCATTCTTTTTTTTCTGAGGATAAAGTGAAATCTTTTCAAGTGTGGCAGCAACCAAAAGATAATTAGAGGAGAAGGAGCGGGGGTAAGCAGATGAACTCTGCTGAATCAGCCAAAAAGACCCTTAAAAAAACCAGAAGTATAAGGAAATCCACAACCAAAACTTTTCATTTTTTACTCCATGGAAGGTTTCTCTCCCTGAGTGCCTGGCTGATGGTCAAAATGTGGTACAGATGATTTATATTGGACTTAGCTTATGACAATTCTTTGGGAATTGTAAAAGGAATGCACACTTGAGTAGGAGAGGAAGAACAGACCACCCCCAACACTTCTCTGTTCAATATATCCAGGTTTCATTTGTACATTAGGTCAAATCTGCTGTGTTTATTATGTAGGAATAGGGGCTGTTTGAGGAATCCAAACCTACTTAACTCCTTATCCCCCAATATCTTTGTTAGTATCCTATTACAGGGCCTCATAACAGCAGAGTGACCTATTTCTACATCACAATATCATTCCTTATATGGAAGCATTCCAAAAGTACCGTATTTGATCATTATTTTGCCAGTTTCTCCCTTGTCCTCTGTTTTCAATGAGAAAACCCAAGGATCGAGAATAATCCCCTGGCATCCCATCCCCATAGAGTCTGCCTTTGGCCTTCAGGTGCATGATAATGTTTCTTGGATTGATGTTACCTCCTCTGTTACAGTACAATCTTCTTGAGGGCAGAGACTGTTCCATTTTTGTCTTTATATCTCTGGTATTTGGCATATGGATACTCGAAAGATATTGGTTGGTTGGTGTTCAGATATTCATTTGTTTTTCTGTTGTGTCTGACTTTATGACCCCCATCTGGGGTTTTCTTGGTAAAGACACTGGTTTGCCATTTCCTTCTTCAGCTCATTTTACAGATGAGGAAACTGAGGAAAACAGGGTGAAGTAACTTACTCAGGGTCACACAGCTAGTGAGTGTCTGAGCTTGGATTTGAAATCAGGAAGATGAGTCTTCCTGACTGCAGGTCTTATACTCTATCCACTCTCCTACCCTGAAGACACAAAGTTCACCAAAAGATTTTGAGTCAGAAGACATGGATTTTAATCCCATTATTGACATTTACTACCTGTGTGACCTTGGGTAAATCACCTAACCTTCAGGGGCCTTAGTTTCCTGAGTTGTAATGTGACTCAGCAGTCTCTGAGGTACCTTCCAAATCTTGATGGATGACCCTCTGCTTCATTTCATACATGGATGACTGTTAAATATTTTTCTTTGCAGTTATTACTCTAGACCTACTATAGAAATTTGGAAATTTCACTTTTGAACATTCCTTTTCTGTTGTTTTTAAAAGATATCCTTAAAGTTATGTGGTACAGTAAATAGAGTGTTGGATTTAGAGTTAGGAAGCCTTGAGTTTAAATCCTTCCTGGGATACCAGCTGCCATTTAACCCATCTGACTTTTCTCTTCTGAAAAATAGGGATACTTACTTCTAACTCAGAGGGCTATTGTGAGGATCAAATGAGAATATAGGTAAAAGTGCATTGCAAACCTTAGAGCACTATATAAATGCCAGCTATTATTCTTTCTTTCTTTTTTGGAGGGGGAGCGTGGGCAATGAGGATTATATGACTTGCCCAGGGTCACACAGCTAGTAAATGTCAAGTGTCCGAGGCTGGATTTGAACTCAGCTCCTCCTGATTCCAGGGCCAGTGTTTTATCTACTGTGCCCCTTAGCTAACCCAAAAGCCAGCTATTATTAATAATAAAATAAAATCAGGGTATAGGAAGATGTGTTATGTGTTTTTTAAGTGTGTATTTTTACCTTTGTGTGGCACTTCCTAAAACACAGCAGAAAGCTTCTAAGTTGGACTTGTGAATATATTAAGGCTCTATTATTTTTTTAGAGTGGAGAAATTCCTGGTGTGGGACTTCCCTCAACCAATTAGATTTCTATATTTCTATGACTTTGTAGGTTAAATCCTAAAGAAATATTTGAGACATGTGGAGATTCAGTAATTACCTCCAGGTGGCAGCTAGTAAATGTCAAAGTCATGATTTGAACTCAGGTCTTCCTCTATAATAAATTTCTTCTAAGCACAAAACATTACAAATGGGTAAGAAGGGGATGGTAGCTAGGTGGCAAAGTGGACAGAGTGCCAGGCCTGGAATCAGGAAGATCTGAGTTCAAATCTGGTCTCAGACATTTACTAGCTGTATGATCCCGGGCAAGTCACTTAGAGCCTTGTTCATCTCAGTTTTCATTATCTGCAAAATGGGATAGAGAAGGGAATGGAAACCCATCTTTGCCAAAAAAACCAAAAAGGGGTCACAAAGAATTGGATTACAACTGAATAGACTGATTAACAAAAATGAGAGGGATATGTTCTATAGTTTCCAAAGCTATTAAGTGGTCTTAAGTGGGTGGGGTTATCTTTCCTACCTGCCTAATGAGATAAATTATTGATTCAGCTTTTCAAAAATGTCATCCCAGGCTACTCACCCTGTGCACTGTCCTCTCTTTGCCAAGAAGCAACTATACTATTCAACAGAGTTTCTGGAATCGTGTCTGTGCAAATAGGATATCGGGCCAAATCACTTTAAATTTAATTTCTGCTCCCTTTTCATCTAAGACAGTGAGATAAATCAAGGTTTCCTGGTTAAAGCTCATGACCAAGGACTTCCAACTCTGTTCTTATCCCTGATTATATATATTCAAAGATGAAGTAGGAAACTCAATTACCATTCACCACATATATTTATTGAGTGTTTACTGGCTCACACTCCTCATCCTAACACCTGCCAGTGCCCTTGGAAACTTCAATATTCACCTTAGTCATCCTGCTACCATGTTGCTCTGCCAATTCATACAGCTAGCTAAATTCTCTTCATGTCTATCCCTATCCCACCCTTTACCAGGGATTCTTAGAGCTCAGCACCCCCACCAAACTGGTCCCTGTCCAAGGTCCTGAACTCTGACATTACATGATTAGTCATCTTTTTTTGGGGGGGGGGGAATTGCTGTTGTTTTGTTTTTGTTTTTGTTTTGTTTTGTTTTTGTTTTGTTTTGTTTTGTGGGGCAATGAGGGTTAAGTGACTTGCCTGGGGTCACACAGCTAGTAAATGTCAAGTGTCTGAGGGCAGATTTGAACTTAGGTCCTCCTGAATCCAGGGCTGGTAGTTTATCTACTGTGCCACCTAGCTGCCCCCAGTCATCTTTTTTTTTTTTGTATTCTTGTCTATGCTCCCTTAGCATCTGTGACAGTGCTCTCCTCTCATTCTTCTATCTGATTTGTCCTTTTATGGATTTTCACCTATGCATCTCGGTGGTACAGTGCACAGAGGCCAATCTTCCTGACGTGAGTTCAAATCAGACTTCAGATACTAGCTGTGTGATGCTGGACCAATCACTTAATCTGTCAGCTTCAGTTTCCTCATCTGTAAAATGAAGATAATCATCTATAATATCTATCTTACAGGACTGTTGTAAGGATCAAGTGAGATAATATATGTAAAAGTGCTTTACAAACCTTAAAGCATGATGTAACTATTATATGTTATATATTTTATTAGAGTTATCTATTATCCATCTCCCATTCCTTAAGGATGGATGTCTCCCAAGATCCTGTTCTTGACTGTTTTCCTTAGTGAAGTCATCGCACTCTCAAGGCTTCATTTGGCACTTTTATTAGCTGGAGCTGTGTCATTTTTCATTTTTGTAACACCATTATATACATAGTACATAGTAGGTACTTAGTACTTAATAGAGTACTTGGTACTTAATAAATTTACATTCTTTAAATAAATGCAGAACTAACTCCACACAGTTTTAGTTTCCAGCTGCTACAGGGAGCAAACTTTGGTACAGTAGAAAGAGTGCTAACTGGGGTTAGGGGACCTGTGTTCAAATTTTGACTCAGAGGCTTGCTGCCTATGTTACACACCTTAGACAAGTCTTCTTACTTCCCTGAGTATCTGTTTTCTCATCTGTAAAATGGGTGTTGGGCCACATGGTCTCTGATGTCTCTTTTAGTTCTATATGTTTGATCCTATGATCTTAGGTTGCTTAGCAGGTAGAAATTTAATTTACTCAAATAGCCTTTGGGGGATTTCAATCCTATTCCTCCCTCAGTTCCTTCCTAAGGCATATATGAGAAGAAAAGCAAAATTATTTTTACATGGAAACATGTTTGTTTGCAAAAGCCCAGTTGTTGTTTGTTGTTCATCCTTGGTTGTCAGAGAACACCAATGACACTAAGAGGTTGATGTCTTGACTTGCAAAAGGCAAACTAGGTCATCTTTTGCCTCTGAAGCCCAATAAAGAAAATATTAAACTTTTTTTCTAATAAAATGATTATTCCTTAGTTTCCTCTCAGCTGACCTCAAAGCACTCAGCTTAGCTTCTCACATTAGTGACAGTTACGAGATTAAAGATTTGTACTGGAGACTTATCAGATAGGTCTTGGACCTTATTGGGGTTAAGTCAAGCCAGCAACAAGCATTTAAGTATTCACTGTATGCTTGGCACTGGAGAAGCAAGGACTAAAGTGAAATAGTTTTTTACCTCAAGGAGTTTACATTCTATCCAGGGAAATGTCATGTACATATAAGCATATATACAATACAAGATAATTTGGGGAACAGGCACCAGCAGTTGGGGCTAATCAGGAAAGGCTTGATGTAGAAAATAGGGTTTGAGCTGAGCTTTAAAATCTGGATAATATTACTTGTATTGTAACAAAGATGTCATGTTAACAAGTATTTGTTAAGTGCTTACAATGTACCAAGTATTCTTCTAAGTGTTAGGAACTTACATTCTAATGGGTAAGAGGAGGACACATAAAACAACCTAAAAAGTGAAAAGAGCATTTGATGAAGGGGTAAGAAGGTGGATAAGATATGGAGAGTCAAGAATGGAGCCCAGAGAGGAATGAATGCATGATTGGCCTGGACATGTTCTTTATTTTATTTTATTTTGGTTTTTGGTGAGGCAATTGGGGTTAAGTGACTTGCCCAGGGTCACACAGCTAGTAAATGTCAAGTGTCTGAGGCCGGATTTGAACTCAGGTCCTCCTGAATCCAGAGCCAGTGCTCTATCCACTTCACCACCTAGCTGCCTCTAAGGACATGTTTTTTAAAATGGTATATTTGGGAAGAACCAACCAATTAGAGCAAGGGGCCTCAGGGGCAGAGTGAATGTGCAGAGTGAGAAAGCTGCTGTGGCATGGAGAAAGCCCAGAGAATCAAGAATGGAGTGAAGAGATGTAACTAAAAACAACAAAAATGGCCATTGGAATCATATCTCCTATTGTTAGAATGCTACAAGGTGTTTAAAAAGCTCTTCCCTCCTAAGAACCCCATGAAGTTGATACTCAAATTATCCTCTTTTACAGATGATTAACTGAGGCTCTGAGAGTTTAAATGACTTGCCCATGATACCTGGGCAAGTAGCCAAGATGGATGTCACCACGCTCATCTGCCTCCATATCTTGCATCTTATCCATTCAGCCATGCTATTCCCATTGCACATAATTGTGTCATCAAACAGTCACAAGCACTGAGTAAACATTTGAGGAGTGAATGAATATCGTGAACATACTAGGCACTTGGATATTTGTTGAATGAATAAAGATTTCGTGTCATTGAGCATGGTCAACTGCACAAGAGTTCCCCAAATCCTTTGAAGAATGTCAACATAGCACTTATTCAAGAAACATTGATGGGGGACCCACTAGGCATAAGATCCTATATTAGGAGCATCAAGAAAGAAACATAAGATATGGTTTTAACTCTTGGCTGAAAAGGTCTGTGGGGTTTTTTAATGAGTCATTATTTTATATTATCATCTTGCTTGGTGTAGAGGAGATAGGAGATATGGGGAGAGATAATACAAAATAAAGAGTAGTTATAGTTCTTGTCCTCAGGGAGCTTATAGTTGAATTTAAGTGATATCACAAGCACAGAGAACAGTGGGTTTAACTTACTTCCATATAGATAAGAGTGGCATACAAATCCTATTCAGCCAAAATGGAGTGCTCTATCATCATCTCTGTCCCTCAAGTCATTTTACCAGTGTCTTTACCATCCTTTTAGGAAAAAACCTGATGCACCTGAAAGTGTCTAAGACACCACAGAGAATAAGGGAAGTCAGTGTTTAACTTAAAAGCTGCCCTTCAGAATCTTAAAAGAGCTTTAGGTTTATCCTCATTAACATGGTTGAGAAAGGCAATCAGAAGAATTGTTTCTAATTGTAGGATATGAACTATGCCTTATTAATTTTTTTTCTGTTTCAACACCAAGCACACAGTAGGACCTTGATAAAAATATCTTCCTCCCTTTCCTCAGTTTCTGTTTACATGGTAGATAGATTCTTACTCCAGGAGTATAACTTCATAGAGAGGTTGGCCTCATCTCCCTACTCAGGGGAGGTGAAGGGATGAAGAAAACAAGTTTTAGCTGATGGTTGAATGGCTGCATACCTCCAGAAATGACCTCAGGCCAAGGCTACTTCACTTACAGGGTGCCTACTCTAAAAAGAAATCAACCTGAAACCTGCTTGTGCATTTTTTATCAGAGCTTTTGAAAAAGATAGTCAAACTTCCATGGAGGGTAGTCACATGACTTCCAAGCAAGCTGTGCTTGCCTATTCCCTTAAGACCAATGATCCCCTTATGTCTCTGCTTGAGTGTGTGGATAAGTCAATTAAAGCATAAATTGAATGGTTGCCTTATTTGATTTCCTGAGGAATTAGTGCAATGACAGATAGAATATCTAAATGTGTAAAGGGCTTAGATGGCAGAGATCTGGTTCCCTGTGTTCCCTCCTTTATGGATCTCCTACAGTAGGATAACAGTTATCATATATCACCAAATAAGTTTCTGAAAATGATGGTGATTGAGTCCTTGATCTCACTGACAGGAACCCCAAATAAATTTCTGTAAGACCCATGTGAGACACTATTCCTCCGATTGTAACTCAGATCTCTGATTTAGATAAAGTCAAACCACCAGTGTAGCAGGCATCTATATCTTTTATATTTATATCACACACACACAATCCCAAATGGTAAAGGTAAAAAAAATCATGCCATGGGACATATTACTAACTTAGGTGATACTGAAAAGTGAAGGTGGAGACTGGAAAGAACACATTGGAAGATTAACTCTCATCTAATGTGAAATTAATCAAAATTTTAATGTAATTGCCAGCTCCTTACACAAATATAGATATCCTTTTGGGGATGAAGGCAAAGGCTTTTATTAAGCTTTTCCTATGTATGAAGTATTGGGGATACACAATGAAAAGTGTGGCAGTCCCTGCTCTCAAGAAGTTCACATTTTACTGTATTTGTGTGTGTGTGTATATGTGTGTGTGTGTGTGTATGTGTGTGTGTGTGTGTGTGTGTATATGTAATTGAGTTCAGAAGCAGGGTGAATGGCAATCCTCAGGTTCTTAGGGTCCATCAGAAGAAAACATGTGACAAGGTTTAGGGATACTTAGAGCCCTGCAGCAGGGCAGATGGTAAAGCCAAGTAGGTTGGAAGGCCACATAGACTAAGTGACAGAATAATAAGACCAGGGGACCTTGCCATTAGAGGAGACCTTAGAAGTCATATTGTCCAGACACAGATCCAATGAAGGAATATCCTCCACTGTATCCTTGATGAGCAGTCAGTCATTTAGCCTTTGAAAATTGCTAGTGAAAGGAAACTCACTATTCTACTTGGTAGCCTATTCCCTTTGTGAGTGTTTTTATCTCCTGCCTAGATTGTAAATACCTTTAGTGTAGAAAGCCATACTTCATTCATCTCTGCAGCTGATTCAGTACCTAACACATAATAGGTGCTCAATAAACATTTGCCAAATGATTGAATGAATCATAAAGTTATTCCATGTACTGAATCAAAGACAACCTTTATGGATTACATTATATTCTGCAGCTACCCAAAATATCTAACCATTTCAGATGACTTCAAATATCTTGAAGAAAGCTGGTGCTCAATAAATGTATGCTTAATAAATGACTGAGGGGGATCACAGCTGCTGTAGGTGATTTTTGATGGATGTTGTGAAATATTGAATAATTTCCTGATTTTTAATAAGGAGAAAGATATGGTTAAAGATTTCAAGAAATATAGATAATCAAGCAATATTAAGTGCCTGCTATATACCAGACACTGTGCTAAGCACTGCAAAGTACAAAACCTCATGCTAAATCTTTTTAACTCTAGTGTTGGTGGAATAAATAAACACTGTAAATATATAGAACAGATACAAGAAAACATGCATATGTTTTTGGTCCACCTAACTGCTAATCACTAGGTCTTCCTCTTTCATCCAAGGAAATGAGGCTATGCATGTAATGGCTCCTACATAATGGACCCTATCTGGATGATATTAGCCTGGTCTCCAATTGGTCCCCAATTTGGTTTTGTCCTGAGTTAGAGGGAGTTAGAGCCTCTTAGAAATGCACGAATCTAGAGGAAATTTAGAATGAAATACACAGATGGTGAGATTCTTTTAGAGTCAGAGGCTTCAATCAGGGATACTCATTGGTTACTCTACTGTCTCTACGTACATGTCTATCTTCTTCTGAGGGGATTCTTATTACCATTCTGGAATATTTGCATTTTATAAATGTTTGAAATGTGAGGTTCATGCCAAGAAAAGGTATGGAAAGGATGACCAAAGATATGGTCTATGAAAGGTTAGCATTCAAAGAGAGAGGCAATGATTACAAGAAGCCATTATTGATTGACTAAGAAATAGTCATGTCAACATAATCTCATTTCATGTTTTCTTGTTATGAGAAAGAAAACATGAGAGAAATATTGACAATACAGAATACATAGACATTAACTAGCCATTTGGAAAAGTCTCTCATAACATCCTCATGAGGCAGTTAGATAGAAGGAAGGAAACAAACCTTTAGATGCTCATGAAGTCATTAATGAAAATGTAGACAGGGGGCAGCTAAGTGGCACAGTGAATAGAGCAGTGGCACTGGAGTCAGGATGACCTGACTTCAAATCCTGTATCAGATGCTTACTAGCTGTGTGACCCTGGGCAAGTCACTTAATCCCAATTGCCTCAAAAAAAATTGTAGACAGCATACGTGCCCCATTTGTGGGGCACACCAAAATGACATTGATGCATTGATGACTGCTTTTGTGTCTAGTAATTCAATTAGCCCTGGATCTCCCTTCCTATACTATCATTTGGCACATATCTCTTCAGTTCGATCATATGGGTGCTTTGATTAACACTGTCATATTATTTGCTGAAACATCTAGATATCTGCAATCTAGATATAGAGAACATCTTGGTTCACTAGGCTGGTCTACCTGCCAAAAAGGGAAGTGACATCATTCTTGACTGTGCTCTTCTTGATTCAGGCATGCTAGTTTTAATTAATTATCTCTTTCTTTTTGAAATTATCAAATACTATTCTTTTAATTATACATTCTAGAGTTGTGCCAGGAATTGAAGTTAATTTTACTAGTCAATGATCTGAATTCTCCATTATATTTTTGAGGTTTTTTTCAACTGAAACATGTTCCCTTCCCTAGGCCTGTGGCACCTCTTCAGTTCTTCATGATTTTCTAAAGATCACTGACAGTGGCTTAGAAAGGACACCTGTCAATTATTCCAGAACTCTCCATGTTTTCATTTTCATTTTGAATTCAGAGAAGTTACTCCATCATCAGAGAAGTGCATATTTATTACATGTTGTTTATCAGGTACTACAAGGCTTTCAAGTCAGGGCAGTCCAAGTTTATTGATGAGATCAGGCATTTTTTAAATGTTCTCCCAAATTTAGCAGACCTCTGTGGTCAAAAAGACCCAATGACATCTCTGGGTCTATTAGATTGTAAATTTATGGAGAACAGTAACTGTGCCTTATTTTACTTTATATGTCTGGAACTTAGCACAATGTATTGCTTAATAATAGCTGGCATTTATATAGTGCTTTACAGTTTGCAAAGCACTTCACAAATATTATTTCATTTGAGCTTTCCAACAACTTTGGGAAGTAAGTGCTATTATTATCATCATTTTGCAGATGCCTAAAAAGTATTTGTTGAAGTAAATTAAATTAAATACCATAAATGGAAATAGTCAATTACATAACAGTGGGGTGAGTGTCATATCAATGTGAGAACTGTTGTAAAGGATGGAAGAGAGTCTTTTGGAGAGACATCATCTACATCTTTCACTAACTCTTATTGAGAGAATCCGTGGGGAAGATATTTAATGAATTCTAAAGCCACATCTTCCACCATCTCTTACTAAGCCAGACACACTTTGAATTTCTTGGGGGCCAAAACTATTCTTGACATTGGCCATTGAAGTGACTAAGAACCTGAACCCCACAAAATAAAGGACCCCAAAATAAATTTTAATGGGAACTAATTAATGGGTACTGCAGGGAACATGGACTATAAAGGAAATTCTTAACTCAATGACAAGTGTATAAACCTAGGAAAAAAATCAGAACTATCATTTCTGTGGGCCTTCAGGGGAAGGTCTCAGTTCAGCCTAAACTTATGAGCCACACAAACCCTATATTAGAAAAATGAATTTCTTAGAAATAACCCTAAGAATATGATACACTATTATTTCTGAAAAGATGATGGCAATGAGTTAGAAATAAATATTTATCGTAGGTTCAATGGAGTCAGCCATAAAGTCATGTGAGAGGAGTGGAAGATCCAATGAATAATTGGAGAGAGAGAGAGATGTAGAGAGCTCTGCCCAATAGTTTATGCTCTCATGGTTGCTAAGTAGAGAAGAGAGTGGAAAAAGACCCCAGAGG
Source organism: Dromiciops gliroides (assembly GCF_019393635.1). Taxonomy (NCBI): domain Eukaryota; kingdom Metazoa; phylum Chordata; class Mammalia; order Microbiotheria; family Microbiotheriidae; genus Dromiciops; species Dromiciops gliroides. Next base: position 27,760,523 of record NC_057865.1, on the reverse strand, counting down.
ATGCTGCTTTCATGAGTGAGAGGAAGAGAGGAAATAATAGATAGACAAAAAGTGATAGAGAGGAAGAAGAAGGAAAAGAAGAAGAAAGAAGGGAAAAGAAGGAGGAGAGAGAAGAAAGGAGAAGAAGAAGAAGAGAAGAAGAAGAAATAATCAGTCAGTTCTAAAGGTTATTGGAGATAGTGTCCCTTTCTCCAAGGAATTAATTGGTTTTGAATTAAGGGAAGCCTGCTCCATTAATAAGCAGAAAGCTTTTACCTTATACAGGACTCATTGAGGACTACAAATTCTTTCCACTTACTGTCCTATTTGGAGCCAAGTGAAAGAGTGGAGATAATATTCTAACTGCCCCCTCTGACAGTTTTAAATAGCTGGAAGGTAATTTGGTGTCATTTATTAATTACAATATTGCAAAGGATGGCTAAGCAGACAGACTAGAAACAGTAGAAGAGAAAAATGATATGATGACCTAGGACTAAGATAAATATTCGAGGAACTATTAAATAAAAGAAATAGAAATTCCATAGAAGTTTGTAACTAGAAAGAACATAGGAACATAGCTTTAGAGCTGAAGGGACCATCAGAGGCCAGTTAATTTCTCATTTTACAGTTGAGGAAACTGAGACTCAGAGAGCTTCGATGATTTGCCTATGGCCACACATGTCTTCAGTGATAGAAAAACGATTTGAACCTAGGATCTAGGATTCCAAATGCAGCCCTCTTTCCATCATGTACTATGTGGGTATAACAAAGATAATACTTTCTACCAACAATAAGAGAAAGGCGATTCTCTCTTCCATAGTAGCATCTAGCAAAATGTCCAACCCCAAATCAGTTTGTTTGCAACCAATATTATTAGATAGACATTCCCTGATTGATTTGACCCTTGATGGTCAAGTCTCATGGTGTAGGCTCATAGCCCTCTCTGAGCCTTAGACTGCATACTTCTCACTGCTTGATTTCCTGTTTATTTAACTTGCTTTCTGGTTCTGAGCTTCTTTCTTAGTTAAGTCCATTCCCATTCATTGGCAGGACTGAACTCAGTATTATATCCTCGGACCAATATAAATTAAATACCTTTTCTTATTCTTAGCTACAATACCAACCACTTTCTTGTCCCAGGGTTATTACGAGTCATTGGCTCGCTTGGGTCAAAAAACCCTTTCACCAAAAAAGAAGACATAACAAATCTGGCTAATAAAGAGTTAACCCTCAAGATGAATAGGAAGATAGTAAGAAAGCCCTTAATTGCCCCTGATGAGTTCAAGTCAATGGACCTACTTGAACTTTATGGTGGGAAACTGCAATGGGCTTCTTCAAAAAGGTGAATCCTAAAGACTCTATAATCTACAGTATACAAATAAAAATTGTAGAGTTCCAACAATGTTAAGAACAATACATTTCCATTCATTTAAAATTTATAAAGTATATTTCTCCCCCAAATTCTGGGAGATTGGCAGGGCAAGGCTCCAGTATTCCCCATTTCATAGAAGAGGAAACTGAGATTCAGAGATATTAAGTCGTTTCTCCATGAAGACACAGCTAATAAGTATCAAAACTGAGATGTGAATCATTTGGGCCTTTTTCTTCTGTATTGCATTGCATTATTTCATCATATTCTCATTCTTACCAGTAACTGAGCAGGGGCATAGGACCACAACCCTTTCTATCTGCTAGTATTAAAGGATAATTTTCCAATCGGATGGTTCATTGCTTGTGTAAATGAAAGGGTCAGGTGCTCTGGAATATTTATTTTCATTCTCTTTCTTTCCACATCTACATTTGAAAAAAATGATTTAAATGCAGGGGAGGGGAGGGAATCCTTTGGGAAGAAGAGAACTGAGCTTTCTGGGTTCAATCAGGACACATCAATGAATTGCCAAAAAAAAAGTAGGAACCAGCTTGTGATTCTTTGAGCTTGTTAGGGCTGGTCACTTTTTTGATACATTGATTCTTGGTCTTCATTAGGTCCATTTTTATGTGCATTTTTCTTCTGAAATATGGACTAAAGAGAGATGGCCAAAGTGTTGTCTTGTCTACTCAGGCTAGAGGACTCAGTAGGGCTATGTCCCTATGCCTTAAAGGCTTGCCATTTTTTCCAAGGAAACATTCTCTGAGCATAATAAATGAGCTCTGAGGGTTCCAGGGATCAGAGAATTCATGGAATCACAGACTTAAAAGGCCACCAATTCCTACTCATAACTAAATAAGAATCTATTCATTGAACCTTCCTTTGAAGACCTTTAGATAGGGGCAGTTATGTGGCAAAGTGGATAGAGCACTGGCCCTAGAGTCAGGAGCACCTGAGGTCAAAGCTGACCTCAGATACTTACTAGGTGTGTGACCCTGGGCAAGTCACTTAACCCTATTTGCCTCAGTTTCCTCATCTATAAAATGAGCTGGAGAAGGAAATGGCAAACAGCTCCAGTATCTTTGCCAAGAAAACCTCAAATAGGGTCACAGAGAGTCAGAAATGACTGAAATGACTCAACAACAACAACAAAGAGGACAAACCTGATACTCCAATAAAGTTAATTTCACTTTTGGATGGCTTTAGTTGTTGGGAAATTTGTCCTTATATTGATCTTATATCTACTTTTGAACTTCTACCCTTTTCTCCAAATTCTAGCTAATCATCTAACTTCAAGCTTCTTAAACTGTGGGTCACAACCCATAGTAACTGAATATAGTCTTGTAACTGAATATGGGGGTCAAAAAATTTTGGCGACAGTAAAAAGTTACATATATATATATATATATATATATATATATATATATTGCATACCTATATACCCTGGGTCACATAAAAATTCCTCAGGTGAAAAGGGGTTGAGAGTGTAAAAAGGTAAAGAAACCCTGATAAGTCAGAAGTCTAATCTTCTTTTCCATATGATAGTCTCTTAAATACGTTTCCCTTAAATCCTTTCTACAGGCTAAATATTTCCCATTCCTTCAGGCAATTTTTATATGACAAGATCATTGCATTGATCAGAGTTCTGAACTTTTTCAAAGCTGTTTGGCTTTTACAATGTTGTCATGGTAGAAGTTGTTCTCCTGGTTCTGCTTACTTCACTTTTCATCAGTTCATACAAATCTTCCCAGGTTTCTCTGAAGTTATCCATTTCATGACTTCCTTTTGCACAATAGTATGCCATTTCATTCATATACCATAATTTGTTCAGCCATTCCTCAATTGATAGGCATCCCCTTAGCTTCCACCTCTGCCACAACAAAAGGAACTGCTATAAGTATTTTTATACAGATTGTTCCTTTTTTGGTTTCTTTGATCTTTTGGGTACATAACACCAGGGCTCTCTTATTTCTATAGCCTAAAAATTGCATTAATTTTCTTAGCTTCCATGTTGTTGTTTATCCTTATTGAGTTTTCCATCTACTGAAATCATAAGATTTTTTTCAGACCAAATGCTCTCTAGTCTTCCTTTCTCCAACCTGTACTTAGGAAGTTGCTTTTTTGGAAGCCACATCTAAGACCACATTAATCTCTATTAAATCTCACCTTCTTGCTTTCAGCCCAATGATCTAGCCTGTCAAGATCTCTTATGAACCTGACTGTCATGCAGCGTGTTAGCTATTCCTCCCAGCACTGTGTCATCTGCAAATTTCATAACCTTGTCTTCTATGCCTTTATCCAAGTCCTTGATAAAAATGCTGCATAGAACAGGGACAAGCATCTATCCCTGGAGTATTCCTCTGGAGATCTTCAAAGTCAACATTGAACAATCCATAGTTACTTTCCATTTCTGGCTCTTCAACCAGTTCTAATTCCACTTGTTTATAGTTTCATCTAACTCTCATCTTTCCATCTTTTCCACAAAAATAGTATAAGAGCTTTAGTGGCCCCCGTTATAATCACAGTATACCCAAACACTTTCCTTGGTTTGAGAGCCAGTGTGGTTCAGTAGAAAGAGAACTACATCTGTTGTCAAAGGACCTGGGTTCAAATCCTACCTTGATGGGCTTCAGTTTCCTCATCTGTAAAATGAGGTGAATGTACTAGATTGGCTCTAGGTCCCTTCCAGCTCTAAATGTAGGAACCCATGTTCTACTGGTCTATTTGCTCTGTCAAAACAAGTACTGAAGGCTACCTGGTATGGCCCATTCTTTATGAAATCATGCAACTTCTCTGTAAGTGTGGCTTCCTTTTTAAGGTGGTCAATAACCAATCCTTTAATGGAATATTCAAGAATTTCTTCAAGAATCAAAGTCAAGGGGCAGCTAGGTGGCTCAGTGGAAAAAGCCCCGGCCCTGGATTCAGGAGGACCTGAGTTCAAATCTGGCCTCAGACACTTGACACTTACTAGCTATGTTACCCTGGGCAAGTCACTTAACCCTCATTGCCCAGAAAAAAAAAAAGAATCAAAGTCAAATTCACTAGCCCATTGTTTACAGGATTCATTCTTTCCTTTGCTCTTCTCCAGGCTGGTTATTACTTTCTTATTCTTTCTACGTGATCATTCCAAGGTCACTGAGAGTGCTTCAGTTTTCACAACTGCCAATTCTTTCATTCCCTAAGGATGTTGTGTATCTGTGCTTTGGATTTGAACTCATCAAAGGCAGCTAGGTTTTCCCTTACTATCCCTAATTCATCTTGGCAATCAACTCCTTTTTGCCCTGTCCTTTCCAATACAAAGATCCTTCTACTCATTAAAGAAAATAGAAACAAAATGAGCTAAACAGCAATATCTTCTCTCTATCATCAGTTATCATTATCTTATCCACCCCAGCAATGTTCTTCTTCCTTCTTTGACCTTCCCTTTTATCCCCAGTATAATTAAAAACCCAACAATACCATCCCCTTTCATTGTCCTTGTTTTTTCCTCTTTAGTCTCATCTGATTCTGAGGTTTAACACACACCTGATGCTATGCTCCTTACGGCACCTTACCATGCTTTTTAGAATTCATCCTTCATCATCTGCCCTTGATTCTAACTTCTGAAGGAATCTTAACTATTATCTAGTCTGGAAAGGAAGTAAAATCATTTTCTCTAGCCTATACCATGCTCAGATGCATCTCTAAATCACTAGCTACTAAGGAACTTCAGAATAGAATAACTCATGAGTCACTGCAAGACTACTCTTTAGAAGCCAAAGTGAAAAGTACCATGTTCTTTGCTTGGAGCTAACTGGAGCTTTTTTTGAGCACAAGGACTTTTCAAGGTTGATTCGAGATAGATCAGGGAAGGGTGGATTATGAAACTGACACCTTCTGCCTGAGAACATATGCAGAAATATGATATGTTTGCTCTTTAAAGCCCTCTTTCTGAAGGAGCCTTTATCTATGCAGATCACAGTAGATGCAGAGACTCAGTTCTCCAGGCTTTGATTCCATGTAACTCCCTTGAGGAGAATAAGAAATCTGGGCGGGGAACTTTTCCTAGAACATAAGCAATGGAGAAAATCTACATTCCTTTGAAAAATGTTTGAAGATTCTAAGCACACTCCTAAGATGCTTTGTTCTGCCTTACTGATACTTAAGCATCATAGCATATAGATAAGGCAGCTGAAGGAGCTGTTCTTGGGCTCCTACACATGCTGGCCAGAAATGGCAGAGATGAAATTCTTGTTTGACATTTGTTGTTTACCTACACCATGCCTGGGCAATTGATGTCCATCCAGTCCATCAGTCAGCAAGCATTTATAAAGCACCTAGTATATTCCAGGCACTGGATTCCATTTCTGAATTTCTCAGAAGTTTCCTAACACATCTTTCTCCTCAGACTCTAATGATGAAGGAGCTTCGAATAAATGCCATACAAAGATTTGTTGAAGGATCACAAAGTCTGGGAAGGAGAAGATGATAGGGTAGAGGTGAAGGTGTCAGAGAGAATGACAATTGTGAAATATTTGAAGGGTTGTCATTTGTAACAGAGAGTAGAATTATTCTCTTTGGGCCCAAAAGATGGAATTAGAAGCAGGGGATAATGGTTGCAAAGAGATGGATATGGTCTTCATTTAAAGGAGAAAAACAAGCTCCCTTATAATTAGAGTTATCCAGAAGTAGAATGGAATGCCTTGGGACAAAGTAGGGTCCCCTTCATTAGGGGCCATCAGACAAATGTGGGATGAATATTTGTTGGGGTTGCCACTGGGGACTTTTATTCAGGTCTGGATCAGATGACTGCTGATGGCCTTTCTAACTGTAGAATCCTGTGATTCAAGAAACTCCATAACCTACCCTCAACATAAACTTCCCTGAGCACAAAAATATGCCGCACTGGATTCCAAAGACATTTTATACTATAGTCATGTAAGTAGGCTATAGCAATGATGACTTACATGTGGAAGTGGCATAAGAGGCATATAAAAGAGCCCTAAATTTGAAGTCACAGGACCTGAGTTCAAATCCTAGTTCTGCCCCTTACTCATGTCATTTGGGGCAAGGAGCTTAACCTATGGGGACCTCAGTTTCCTCATCTGTAAAACAATGTGTTCAGACTAGATGAAATTTTCTCCCTCTATATTCAGCCCTGATCTCTCCTGAACTCAGTTATAAATATAGTATGCATGTATTGGGTAGAGGATATTGATCATGAAACCCCTGGCAAAACTGAAACTCCTTGACTCCTAAGTATAGGAAGCCTTACCCAAACCCTTTGCTTCTAGAGCTTTCTCTCTGTTAATTGTTGCCTTTTTATTTCTTTTTATTCTATTTCAGCTTGTTTGTATACGTTTAGTGTGTGGTGTTATTTTCTTCTTATTCTTCTGACATTTTAAGCCCATGTCATTATGATGCTCCTTGGGTAGGTACTGGTTTTTGCCTCTTTTGTATCCCCATTGCTAAGCACAGTGCCTGGCAAAAGGTAGGTGTTTCATAAATGTTATAGATTAATTGAATTCCCCTCAGTCCATTTTATGAAATTACAGAATGTAATGACTAGATAAAAAGGGATACCGGCCTATTAAAAAGTTAAGGGAAGGGGTGGCTAGGTGGCGCAGTGGATAAAGCACCGGCCCTGGATTCAGTTCAAATCCAGCCTCTGACACTTGACACTTACTAGCTGTGTGACCCTGGGCAAGTCACTTAACCCCCATTGCCCCGCAAAAAAAAAAAAAAAAAAAGTTAAGGGAAGTACAATTTGTTGTTCCTGTAGGAGGAGTAAAGTTCTTCAATCTTCAATCAACTTTTTCATAAAATTATGGAGTAGCTAGAAACTGACCAAGTGAGGAATGAGCCACAACTCAGTGGCTTATAAAATTCCCTCAGATGTTGAAAAGTCCTGCAGATAACAAATTTCAAATTTGATAAGAATATTTAGGGAGTCAGTTGAGCAAGCCAAATCTAAGAGAGGCTAGTGGAGTTCAGCATGTTACAGAGAGGGCATTTCTTTCTTTTACCACAACCCCTTCTCCCCAAGAGCAGCATGTAGTGAAGCAAAGTCCAGATGTGAGTTGAGTCAGTCAGTGAGAAGAGTAAAGACAGTTAGCCTTAACAGGAAGGAACTGAACTGTAGAGAGGAGAAGGCCCAGGAAGCCTAGCTCAGTGACCTTTTCCTTTTTTTTTTTTTAATTATTATTATTATTATTTTTTTTTTGCGGGGCAATGAGGGTGAAGTGACTTACCCAGGGTCACACAGCTAGTAAGTGTCAAGTGTCTGAGGCCGGATTTGAACTCAGGAACTCCTCAATCCAGGGCCAGTGCTTTATCTACTACACCACCTAGCTGCCCCCTTCAGTGACCTTTTCAAAAGAAATACTGGATACAGTGAAGAGTCATGGACAGATACCATGAAAAAAGAAAGGATGCCTACAGGTTCAGAGACCTAATATATTCCTTAAGTGTGTGCCTGTCTTAGTGTATACTCTGTGCAGGTGCCCATTATTCCCAGTGATGTTGTAGGAAGGTGTGTAGTAGATTTATTGGGTGGAAGGATATTTGGAAACTGTTTCTTGCTATGCCATTTCTGTAAATGCCTTTGCTATGAATGGTCAAGTGGATAATCATTGAAAATAAAACCATCAATTGGCACTTGTACGTTAAAACTTTAGTAAAATGTTCAACCTGTAGTAATAATATCCCCAAGTACTCAACCTCTAAAAAAGCAAGTTGGTAGGGACATCTCAGAGATAACTGATAACAGAATCTGTGGGAGCTGATGAGATCTCTGAGAGAAAGAGGATAAAGAAAGAAAAGAAGACCTAGACTAGAATCTTAGGGAATTCCCACATGTAATGGGTAGGAAGAGGATGATATGCCAGCAAAAGAAACAGAGAGATTAGACACATCAGAGGAAGAGAGAGAGAGCAGGGTCATAGAAGCTGAAGCAAGAAAGAGCAAGAATAAATGGTGCCCTAGGTTAAAAGCTATAAAGAACTCAAAAAGGATGAGGACTGAGAACAGGCCACTGGATTTTGTAGATGAAGAAGACCATTAGTAACCTTCAGAAGACCAGTTTCAGTGTAGTCATGGGAGCAGGAGTTAGATTGGAAGGAGTTGAGAAATGAGTAGTAGGGATAGTAATGGAAGCAAGCAGCATAGGGGACCCATTCTTGGATACAGAAGGGAGATGAAATAATAGGACAACAGATTTAGAGAATGCCTTTTCTTTAATATTAGGGAGACTTTCACATGTTTGTAGATGGTAGAAAAGGAGAGAAGGATAAGAGATTGTGGAAATTTATTTTGGTTTGGGGACCCTACCTTTGGGCTGAGATTGGAAAGCCTTAGGCCCTCAGGGCCTCTTCTGTGTCTGAGGGGCTGGTGCCCCTCCGCTTCAGCTGAGCCCCAAAGCCCCGTGGGCTGTACAAGACACCAGGTCAGACAGCTGGGGGAAAAAAGCCCCCAGCTCCCTCCAACCCGAGCAGAGCTATCTGAAAGATCCCGGATAGCCTGTGCTGAGGCATGTGAGGCTGAAGAGCACCCCACCCCCCCAGCCCCACCAGCCGAAGCCCTGGCTGGCAGATTGGCTTGGTCTGTGGGGGTGCAAGAAGCCCCAAGATTTGAGTGGAGAGAAGAAAAGGTATATATAGACCTGGGAGTTAGACTCAGAGTGGGGTGAGAGGATGGGACAAGGAGGGACGAGGCTGAGAAGGGGTTCTGACAGACAAGATGAGGCGTAGAAGAGGTCAAGTGGCGGCTGACAAGATTAGAAAGGTTGAAGCATGGCAGACTAGAGAGGGGGCTACAAGGACACAGGAGAAGATGAGAAGGGCTAGGAGCAGAGAAAAGAGAAGCCAAAGGGTAGACTGGCGGAGCAGACAGACAGAAGGTCAGTGAGAGAGAAACACAGGGGTTCAGTGGTGGCAGTAAGGAGAGGAAAGTTAGAAGCAGGGGGATTTACGAAGTGAAAGGGGCTCAGAGTTAGAATAAAGGACCTGAGTGCCTTGAGGCAGAGGTGGCTAAGGCCCCTATTGTATTAAAAAAGTTCGAAGGCCTAAGGCGAGAAAGAGATGCAGTGGAAAGAGACCGCAGGAAAGCAGTCAGGTTGTACATTTTATTTCCCTGTATTCTTAATTTGAAATAGTATATCATAAATAAACTCTGCTTTGATTATTTAGTTAAGAGGCTTCTTAATCTTTTGCTTATCAATTTGGGAGTGGAGCAGTGTGGTGGAACTTTATAAACGGCCCACATTAAATTAACAGCAGTCAGATAGCCAGTTAGTCAAAAGTCGCAGAATTAGTCCTCCAGTCAGCTTTAGCCCCAAATTAGACTAGAATCAAAAATATTTCTACACAAGATAGAAAAAAGGAATAATTGAGGAGCAAACTCCCAAGAAGAGATGTGATCAAGAACATCAGTGAAAGGGTGAAAGAAGGGTTCAGAATGGGGCAGAAGAGAGTTTGCAACAGATAGCCTCTGTTTGCTTAGTAAAGTAGGCAGCAAGGTTTGTTCTGAGAGGGAGAACAAAGGAAGAGTAGCTGAGGAAGTTCAAGGAGAGAGAAAAAGGTTTGGAAGCCCCTCTGTGGAGACTAACAGATCTAGGAAGAAGAGAACAATTACTATGTAGCATTGAGAGCCCAGAGGATATTAGATAACATATATAAAGTAAATTCAGTTAGTAACATTGCATAATTTTCCCTAGGACCATTTAGTAGCATTAAGTAAGAATGAAGAAGGCAGGTGGTAGGAGTAACTCAAGGTTGAGGTTTGGCCAATTATGATTGGATATAGGACAAGGGAACAAGAGATTAAATGTATTTGACCAGTTGAACTGGTCAAAAAAAAATTGCTAGTCTCTGAGTCGGGTGAGTAAGATGAAATAAGTCACCATTCCTGCCTTGAGTGAGCTTACAATATAATGGAAGGAAAGAATAGGGCAATAGTTACTTAGACACATCTACAAATAGCAATAATGCAAGGTGGAATGTGTTAAGTGCAAAGGCAGACTATAAGCAAAGTTCCATAAGTTAGTAAGTACAAAAACTGATGTAGGAGAAATTACTTTCAGGTTGGGGCCTTTAAAATTTCTTTATAGAGGAGGCAGTATCTGAGATGTATTTATGAAAGGAGGAGAGATTATGTCAGGAAGAGATAGATGGGGTGGAGGGTCCATTTCATCCATAAAATCATAAACCTAGAGCTGAAGAGAATCACAGAGATCATTGAGTCCAACCCTCTCATTTTGCAGATCCGGAAACTGAGGCACACTGAAGATAACCTCTCTTAAGAGGCTAAGTAAGCCCAGGGTCACATATGTAGTAAGTAATAGATTAAGAGGGCAGTTAGGTCCTCCAGTGGATAGAGGGCTGAGCCTATAGTCAGGAAGACGTGAGTTCAAACCCAACCTCTGACCCTTACTAGTTGTGTGAACATGGGCAAACCACTTAACCTTGTTTGCCTTAGTTTCCTCATCTGTAAATGAGCTGGAGAAGGAAGTGGCAAACCAATATAGCATCTTTGCTTAGAAAACTCCAAAAATGAGGCCATAAAGAGTTGGACATGACTGCAACTGAAGAACCACAATAGATTAAGGATTCAAATGTGGGTTCTTTGGCTCTTTCTACTGTATTCATGGAAATAGGAAGGGGAAAGACAGGAATTAGGGTCACAGAAGAGTTCAGTTTGGTTGAAGGCAGAAGAAGTGATGGGTACTAATGTGAGATAAGCCTGAGAAAGTAGATTGGCTAGATTCTAGAGAGTCTTGAATGCCCTCAGAAATGGAATAATTCAGAAAGGAGATTAACTGGGCTAAAGTTTTAACTTGCAAGGTTTATGAGCAAAATGGTTTTTTTTCTAAGTAAGTGGAAGAGTAAAAAAAAAATTCAGGAGGTATATTTACATTTCAAACTAGTTTTGAGCACTTAGGAATGTGCATTTGCATACAAACAATTAACATGCTAATTATAGATGACTCATTTAAGCAGGTCCTCTCCTTGGCAACAATCACTCAACTGACTGAATTATGCTGGGCATGAAATTAAGTCAACCACTAAGCTGAATTTTCATTTTTTACAAACAGTATTAACCTCTAATGTCCACGTTATTCCGTTATTCCACACCTTCAACTCTACACCTGAAAGTGTGGTACTGGTGTTTCTGCAGCATCGGCTTGGCCACGTTTTTGTTTGCATATCTTCAACAAAACATTTAAGAGATACACGTGAAATGGGTTTTAGTATCTGAAATTTGAGATGGAAGGCGAGGCAAGATGAAATTGAGAAAATGTATGATAAGGTACTATTGAGTTATAAAATATTATCCTTAATAATTAATTTTACATGATATAAGGAGAATTCTAGACTTGGATCCAGAATCCACCAAGACTCCTCTCAACCCATATTTGCTATTGTGAGTAAACCTTAAGGAGACACCTGAGGTACAGGCAATGGAAGGGAATAAGCATTTATGAGCTTTTACAATTATCATGCTTGATTCTCATAACAATCTTACAAGGTAGATGTTGTTATTAAACCCATTTTACGGTGGAGGAAACTGAGGTGCCCATGGTCACACAGCTGCTAAATATCTGGGGTGAGATTGAATTCAGGTCTACCTGATTCCAGGCCCAACATTCCTTGGGCTAAATGTTAAGTTAGGGATAAGGATTAAATTTTCCCAGTCATACAGTTAATTTCAAAGATGAGATTAAGGGGGCAGCTAAGTGGTGCAGTGGATAAAGCACTAGCCACGGATTCAGGAGGACCTTAGTTCAAATTTCACCTCAGACACTTAGCACTTACTAGCTGTGTGACCCTGGGCAAGTCATTTAACCCTCATTGCCACAAAACCCCCCCCCCAAAAAAAAAAAAAAACAAAGATGAGATTAAAACAGAATCAGCAGACCATAGATTTTAAGATATAAGAGACTATAAAAGCCTTGAAGTAAAACTCCCTTACTTTTCAGATGAGAAAACTGAGTTTGAGAGAGGTAAAGCCAGTTGACCAGGGTCACTTAACTAATAAATGTCATAGGTTGGATTTGAACCCAGGTCTTTCTGACTCCAAGTCTAGTCTTTCATCCATTATATTCCCCTTGTCCCTTTTTCAGACACCAAATATTATAATGTTAAATGAAATATACAACATCGGGGAGGCATTGGTAGGCAAGAATTCTAGTGGGAAAGATCTGGAAGTTTGGGGCAATCCAAGCTAAGTATGAGTTGGCAGAATAATGTGAGAGCCAAAATGTATAATGCCATCCTAGACTGTATCAACAGAGGCAAAGTGCCCAGAACAAGAGGAGCTAATGGCTCCATTATGTGCTCATCTGCTCAGGCTCACATCTCTGGACACCACATTTTAAGGAAGCTTTTGACAACTTAAAGCATGTTCCCGAGAGTCCAAGTAGGCTAGTGAGGGGACTGGAAAAAGTCCTATATAAATGATCTTTGAAAGAACTGGGGATAGTTAGCCTAGAGAAGAGATCTAGGTATCTGGACAGGGACATGATCCTCACATGACCTGAGGCAAGTAGGTTGCACAGCAGATGGAACACTGGGTCTGAAGTCAAGAACTGAGTTCAGATTTTGCCTTAGGCATTCATTACTTTCATGATTCTGGGCAAATCACTTTTCTGTGCCTTAGTTTCCTCCTTTTTAAAATGAGAGAGTTGGCCTTATTGACCTCCAAGGTTCCTTTCACCTCCAAATCTGTGATCCTTTTTGAAGAACTGCTATATGGAAGAGGGATTAAATTTGCTCTGCTTGACCCCAGAAGTTAAAATGACAATGAGGGAGCTTTAGGCTTCATTTAGGGAAACTAAAACCAGAAACTTCCAAATCATTCATTATGCCAAAGTACAAGGCCTTCCTCTGGCAGCTGTGGGTTCTTCTTAACTAAAGGAATTTAAGCAGGGGCTTGATGACCTCTTGTTTGGAATCTTGGAGAATGGGCTTCTGGGTAATGCACAGATCAACCTGACCTTGTGGCTCCCATTTTTATATACTAGGTTCCATATGAGTGATAGTAAATGCTTTAAGTTACTGTTAGATGAATTCATCAAGAGAAATGATGGAGGGTTTGGAGACACCAAAAAAGATGTTAGGGAGATGGGGTTGAAAGGATGGGCACAGTTCAGTAAAGAGGTGGAAAGGGTTGCTGTTTCGTCCTTCATTCCCAAAGAGGACCATGCCATTGAGGTGATGTCATGACTTGCACTGAATTGGATTTAAGTGAAGGAGGGCTGTTGCAAGGTCACTGACCTCACTCTTCTCCAGAACCATGTGGGTCCAGTGGCAAGATATACATCAGGATGACTGGGGATGCCCCTGGGTGTTTAAGGAAATTGGGGTTAAATGATTTATTCAAGGTCAAACAGCTAGAAAAGGTCTGAGGTGAGAATTGAACTCAGGTCCTCTTGACTCCAGGGCCCATGCTCTATTCACTGTGCCATCTAGCTGCCCCTGGAAAAGGTATTACATTTTGGAGGAATAAAGCAGAGATATACAGTATGGTCATTCAAGAGGACAGTAAGTAAAGCAGTCTCTTTAAGGGGCATAGGTTTTTGTAAGTGAATTATTGTAAAGCAGGGTCTAAAAATATATTGGGACCAGTATATGGAGGGCTCAAATACCATATTAAGGAATCTTGACTTGATCCTGTAGGCAATGGGGAATTATTGAAGGTTTTTGAGTCAGGGATGTGGGAAGTATCATGAGAAAAGTAATTTTCCAGGATGATTAAATTGTCATTCATCCATAGAGTCTGAAGTTAGGGAACTCACAATTGTCCTTATATTCCCCAAGTGCTAAAAAAAGAAAGCACAATCCTGGTAATTGGAGGAGTAGACATGGATAGGAAAGAGATCTGTAAGTGTCTGTGATAGTGTGGTGAAAGCTATTGAGACTGGAGATCATTGGCATAGCTGTGAGTGAAAAGGAATTGCAGCTCAAGTGTGGTAGGTGAGAATGTGATTAGTGTCATAATCATGTGGAAAGAGTGAGTGTGAATGGCTTGTAGGTATGTTTTTGTGTAGATTCTCAGGCATTGAGGGGGTGAGTCCATGATGCCTTCATCCAGAAAAAAACTGGGTTTCCATTCTGGTTGAGTCATTAATAGTGGCTTTGCAGAGAGAATAGGTACTGGGGCAAGTTGAAGACAGGGATGTTCTATAGGCGTGAACCCTGAATCTGCATGTGACCCTAGGTTCCTGTGCCCTTCCATGGGGTGATCCTAGCACTTGGGAAGTGATGAGAAAGCCATAATGGATTGGGAGAAAAGAGCATGTGTGTTCTTGAAAGAGTGGGTGTTCTTGACAGGTGTAATCAACTCTAATTGGTTAACAGCAAAAGGAATGAATAGCACGAGAGGTGAACCTATTTTAATATGGGGCTGAAGGATGTGACTTTGATGTGATCAGCCTGGGACAATATAGACAAAGGATCTACTCCCCCCCCCAACCCCCACCCCCACACACAGTAGAACACAATGGGCTTCCTCAGTTGGGTGGAGTCTGAACAAAATTGAGGAGAATGGTAAATCCAATCTATACTTCCAGGCTGATTTGACCTAGTAGATAGAGAATGAGGAAAAACCTTGCATCTCTTCAATATTAACAATTGCTGATTTAATAATCATTTCTCTCAGTAGGCATAGGTGAGGAGAACATTCCAGGCATGGGTGACAGGCAAGAGAATGCCTGGAGCTGAAAGATAGCTTAATTCTAGTGTCTTCCCTTTCTAAATTACTTCCTGTTTCTCCTGTATATGGCTTATTTGTATATATTTGTTTGTTGTCTCCCCATTTAGATTGTAAGCTCTTTGAGGGAAAGAACTGTTTTTTTGCTTCTTTTTGTATTTCCAGAGCCACTACCTAAATGTTTATTGATTGCTTGACTTATTCATGGAACAACAAGGAGGCTAATATCATTAGATCAAAGAATGCATGTTAGGGAGTATGGTGTGAGAAGACTCAAAGGGGAGGAGGAGTCAGGTTATGAAGGGCTCTTTAAATACAGAGTATTTTGTATTGATCCAGGAAATGATAGAGAGCTACTGGAGTTTATTGAGTAGGAGAGTTACATGAGCAGATCTGCACTCTAGGATAATTATTGGTATATATTAGGTATTTAATAAATAATTTTTTCATAAAAGTATTTTTTAATTTTCCAGTTACATGTAGAGATAGTTTTAAACATTTTTTCTTATAAGAGTTCTAGTGTCAAACTTTTCTCCCTCCTTCCCCCCTCCCTAAGACAGCAAGTAATCCAATATAGGTTATATACGTACAATTATATTAAACAAATTTCTGCATTAGTCATGCTGTGAAAGAAGAATCAGAGCAAAAAGGAAAACAAAAAACAAAAACAAAACAAAATAGAAATAGTATGGTTCAATCTGAATTTATATTCCATAGTTCTTTTTTTTCTGATTTGGGAGCCATTTTCCATCATGAGTCTTTTGGAACTACCTTAGACCACGGTATTTCTGAGAAGAGTCAAGCCTTTGACAGTTGGTAATCAACACACAATGTTGTTGATACTTTGTACAATGTTCTTCTGATTCTGCTCCTCTCACTCAGCATCAGTTCGTGTAAGTCCTTCCAGGTTTCTTTGAAATCTGCCTGCTCCTCATTTCTTACAGCAGAATAGTATTCCAATACATTCATAATAAATAATTTTTGATTGATGTAACCTCCTGAACCACTAGCTGTTCCCAAATTCCAAGCTGACATCTCTTGCTTCTGTTTTTGCACAGGTCATCTCATGTGTCTGGAAGGCATTTTCTTCTCTCTATTTATTAATCCTTCCTTTAAGACTCAGTGCATAGGGCTCTTTTTCCTTGAAATCCTCCCTAATCCTTCCCGATGAAATTGATCTTTCATCAAAATCTTCCAGAGTGCTTTGTCCAAATCATTCCTTTGCTTCCAATATACTCTACTTTGAATTATAATGATATGCCTCCTTGACATATTCTGTCCTCCATAGTAGACTATAAGTTCATTGAGGACAGGAATCATGTTGGTGTTCATCTTTGCAACTGTATTGCCTCACTAAGGTCCTGTTATAGGATAGAAATATAGATCTAGGAGCTATCTGCAGAAAAGTGATATGTAAGGCTGAAAGAATTGACAACTGAGATATAGGAAGATGACATTTGGAGAAAAGAGCAGTGGGGAAAATATTGTAAACATTTGGAGGGGGCCTACTTTTAGGAGGTAAGAGAAGGAAAAAAGTCCAGGGACAGAAATTTTAAAAGGAGAAGCAGGAGCAAACATTTAGAAAATGTCATCTCACAAAAGCTAAAGGAGTCAAGAGGTTCAGGGAGGGTGGTGATCAACAGTGTTAAACGTTGCTGAGAGAGATGTCAAAGAGAATAAAGAATGAGGAAAGTATATTCTGTTTGGTGGCCCATTTGGGAATCTTCCAGGGTGCTGGCTAAAGTTTAGTGGGTCATGGCATTGTGTGGCTGGGACGAGACAGAGTGGGATGATCTGATGTTGCAGAGAATTCAGACTGAGGTGGGGGATGGGGGTTAAGAAGTTAAAGGTGTTGAGGAAGAAGTGTCAATGAAAAGAGGGAGATGCACAGTCAATATATAATGATGATGATGATGGTGATTAATTATTTTTGCAGGGCAATGAGGGTTAAATGACTTGCCCAGGGTCACACAGCTAGTAAGTGTCAAGTGTCTGAGGCCAGATTTGAATTCAGGTCCTTCTGAATCCAGGGTGATGCTTTATCTACTGTGCCACCTAGGTGTCCCCATTAATATATAATTATTATCCCTGGGCAAGTCACTTAACCCTCATTGCCCCATATATATATAATTATTATATAATATAGTATTATAAATTACCATCAAGTGAGAACTAGATCTTAGGGGCCATCTAGTCCAACCTCTCATTTTACAGATAGGTAAACTAAGTCCTATTAAAGGGGAAGGGACTTAACCAAGTTTACACAGTTAAGTGGCAGAACCAGACAACTTTGGTCCCACACCTTCATATCTGTGTGTTTTCCATTGTACAACAGTGTCAACATATATTTAGCATTGGGAAGGCAATAGATAGGCTCTAAAGAGCTCTTTCTGAGTGGGGTGAATCAACTTACTTGTAAAGCTAACAAGCAACCTAATATACACTCTATTATGTGGCTATGATCAACTGGGGGTCAGCAAATTGATTTAGTCCATTCTTCCTATGTACTAATAGCACTCTGATGCCCTAGAATTTGTTTCACCTGAACAAGCAAGGTGCTTTTTATTGGGTAATTTACTTACTTTGACTTGCCATGGGGTACAGCTGATAATCATGACTACTTTAAAATGTCTCATAAATCTGTCACTGATATTGGCAACAATGAGACAGTGGGGAACATTACATTAGCCATCAAAGGCTTTCCTTTGCCTTGTGAATTCTTCTCAAGCATTTATTACTAGGATCAAGGTGGAGGCTGTGGCTGTATATCAAAAAGAAGTAAGCTTAATTAAAACTAAATTAATTTTAAAACCCTTACAAATTAATCAGTCAAGCTCCTACTCACATGTTAATAATTAGTAAGAGAAGAAGTGCAGTGACCTTGGGCAGAATAGGGGAACCTCGGCAAAAGAAAGCAAGGATAAGAAAGAGGGACTCTCATTGTGTTCTAGCCCTTCTAATTTTCTCTACATCCTGGGGTGCCCAACTTGCATTGAAAGTGATGGTTGTTGTTGTTGAGTCATTTTTCATCATATCTGACTCTTCATGACTCCATTTGGGGTTTTCTTGGCAAAGATACTGGAGAGGTTTGCAAATTTCTTCTCCAGTTCATTTTACAGATGATAGAACTGAGGCAAACAGGGTGAAGTGACTTTCCCAGGGTCACACAGTTAGTAAGTATCTGAGGCCAGATTGAACTCAGGAAGATAAGTCTTCCTGACTGTAGGCCCAGCGCTCTGTGCACTATGGTCCCACCTAGCTGCCATTCTAGTAGATGCAGACTGTTGTTTTATTCTGATTTTTTATTTCAAATTATGTGTGTGTGCATGTGTGTTTGTGTATATATAACTATACACACATACTTACATATTTTCTTTTTATTATTTATTCTTAATAGCATTTATTTTCTTCCTCACATTTCACCCTCCACTGACAAAGTAAAAGAAAAGGAAAACACCTATGATAATTATTTATAATCTGGTGATATGAACCCCCCCAATGGCAATGTCCAAAATGTAAATTTAATTCTGCCTTTTAAAACCATTACTTTTCTGGCAGGAAGTAGGTATTCTGCATTAATGGTTTATTTTTGGTGTTAACTTGAAAAAAAATTTATCTATCTATCTATCCTCTATCTATCTATCTATCTATCTATCTATCTATCTATCTATCTATCTATCTATCTATCTATTTATTTGTTGTTTTTTGTGGGGCAATGAAGGTTAAGTGACTCATCCAGGGTCACATAGCTACTAAGTGTCAAGAGTCTGAGGCCAGATTTTTAACCCAGGTCCTCCTGAATCCAGGGCCCATGTTTTTTTCTACTTCGCCACTTAGCTGCCCCCAGTGCTAACTTTCAAACTAAGAATTCTCCCCATCTTCCTCCACAATTACCCGTCAACTAGCCCCATCTCCAAAGGTCTGAAGGGCTAAAGGCAAATCACATGATTTTCTCAAGAGCAAATATTATCTCTGAGGTGTAACTGGATTCAAGTTCATAGTAAGCACAATTTTGTACGGAAAAAGGAGTCACCAAAAGCCTCAGGATGGATGTGAAAGGATAAGGGCCCTTCATTGCCAATAGCAAATGAGAGGTTGTGAGATGACTATGTAAGGATGATACAATGTGGTTCAACAGAAAGCCTACTGGGTCTGGACTCTTACCACGTACTATGTATAGGTTACTTAACCATCCTGGCTGCTTAACAGTCCTTCCCTGCTCTAGTTCTTAAATGGAACATTTTCCTCCCAGCTGGGGCCCTCACAGAATTACTTCAAGATGCCACCTTTGAAAAATGGATTATGGGGGCAGCTAGGTGGCACAGTGGATAAAAGCACTGGTCCTGGATTCAGGAGGAGCTGAGTTCAAATCCAGCCTCAGACATTTGACACTTACTAGTTGTGTGACCCTAGGTAAGTCACTTAACCCTCATTGCCCCTCCCCCCCCAAATGAATTATGATAAGCTACAAATATATGAACCACAAGAAAAATTCTCATCCCTCAACCATCCAATATCTAGGGCCTTCCCAAAGATCTAGCACTGAAACCTACAGAAAGAAAAGAAAATGATTTATTTTTTCTAAAGGTAGAGAGTGGCAAAGGCCTATGTCCATCTCTCTGTGCTCATGGGATTTCCCAAGATCAGTTAGTTGCCTGTGTGTATAGCCTTGAAAATAGGAGGGGATAAAGTTAGGGGCCTTCAGGGTCATGTCGAAGAAAGCTTAGTCCCATACAGCCGAGCAAAGAACAACTTGTGCAAGTTATTGAGGGGTGGATTTTGACATGATAAAGATTTTTCTGGCAATTAAAACAGACCAAAAAAACTAGACCACTACTTCATGAGAAAGTGAGCAGGAAAGGGAGAGCATTACATCAGAGGTTAGATGATACCTGAAGAGGATTCATGTTTTCAACAATAATTAGACTCTATAATTCTAGACTTCCAGTTCTAGGGTACTAGTGGTTAAAAAAAAAAGTCCACATTTCTTATCCACACTGACCTTTTCCCCCCTTTCAATTCAGTAAGCATTAAGTGACTCGGAAGTGAGATGCATGGAGTTGTGTTAAAAGAGTAAAGGTTTGCTAACCTGAGAAAATCTGAGTTGTGAGCTCTATAAAAAGCATAGAAAAGAAAGCCTTGGTTTTGAAATCACTCAACTAAAATGTCTTTATTTTAGAACCTGATGGCATACATGTCACTTGTCCTTAATGAGAACTGATTGCTTTGCTTATTTCCCTAACAAAAATGTTTACCTCAATACCCTGGGTGTCCACCATCACAAATGTTATACAGAACACATAGAGTGTGCTATTTTATTAAGAAAGGTTCATGACCTCCATGGCTCAGCTGGTGGCATTCAATTTGTTTTTCTACTGGATATTTTTGTTCCTATTGAAGAAAATAAGTAGACTATAAATTTGAGCCCTACATTCATCCACTGGGGCTCCCAACTGTGAACCAAATAATGCATGCATAGTAGAGGTGAGGGCCTCATTTATATGGTGTCTCTGATCCAAGAGAAAATTAGAAATGTGTAGAGAGTGAGGGATATAGTCATAGACCATCAGGGAAGCCAACTCGCCCTATCACTAAGTTTATCCGATCTTTGAGCTATGTAAGGCTTCTGGGATTTTCAGGATACTTCATCTCTATATAACTTAGGTTTCTAGAGAAGATTGCAACATTGTGCATGGCACTCCCAAACCCGTGGAGATCATGCTGATGCAACTCAATGTGACTACTGAGGAGAAGAGTCTATGTGACAGTTGTTTTGTTTTGTACAGGAGAGATATTCTTTATGCTATCTTTGAAAAGACATGTGTGGTGCTAAATCCTCTCCTAGGGATCAGCTTCAGGAGGGACAAAGAGAGAGAGAGAGAGAGAGAGAGAGGGAGAAACAGAGACAGACAGACAGACAGACAGAGGCAGAGAGAGAGAGAGAGAAGGAGAGAGACAGAGAAACAAAGACAGACAGAGACAGAGAAACAGACAGAGAGATCAAGACAGAGAGACAGGGAGAGAAGCAAAGAGAGACAGAGAGGAGGGAGAAAGAAGGATAGAGAGAGAGAAACAGAGACACAGAGGCAGTGAGAGACAGACAGAGACAGAGAAAGGAGAGAGACAGAGAGAGAAACAGAGACACAGAGTCAGTGAGAGACAGACAGAGACAGAGAAAGGAGAGAGACAGAGAGACAGAGAGAGACACATAGCTCATAGAATAGAATATAGGTAGCAGTAAAATGATATTTCATTTAACCAAAAGAGAAATTGTGATCACAGTCAAGGGGGAATTCCCCCAAAATATCTGAGGCAAGCTGGAAATTCAGGACATTCAAGACAGAGGACCAAGATTCCTTTACCAGTCTGCTTCCAAAGTATCTCTCTCTTTATCTGTCTGTCCTTCTGTCTCTTTCACTATCTCTCTGTCTCTATGTCTTTCTGTATCTCCCTCTTTCATTCTCTCTCTCCCTCCTTCTCTCTGTCTCTGTCTCTGTCTCTCTGTCTCCATCTCTGTCTTTCTCTGTCTCTCTCTCTCTCTCTGCATGCATGATAGCAGCATGGTACAATTTGGAGGCCTGATGGTAGAGTCTGCAAGGTCTGGGTTCAAGTGTATTTCTGATATATACTACCAGCTTTGTGATTCCAGAGAAATCACTTAACTTTTGAGAGCCCTGGCTGCCTCTCCAAGTATATACATCAGATATGAGTTGCCAATATGATTAGTAGAAAGAGTTCCCACCCAAAGGATTTTTAAACACTAATGGAATCACAGTGTGATGGTTAAAAATTTGAGACATAGTTTCTGGGTAATTTAATAGTTTTATTAATAAGGCCAGCAGTTTATTAATAAAAACATAGTCATTGGGCCATCTCTCTCAGACCAAAGACCACCACAGTGGTGGAGCACAGAGTTTATATACCTATGAAACAGTGAGTGGCCAATGGGGTCAAGAATTGCCCCCTGCACAGATTATCTCCAGCTGTGGACTATCAATTCAAAGAATGTCCTCCTCTTTAATGGGGGGGGGGGCAGTGACCCTCCCCCCACCTCAGGAGAAACCTTATCTATCTACATAAACAACATCTCCACCCAAACTTAAGTAGAACACAATGAGCTTCCCCACCCTAGATTCCTTGTAAACTTGGGATGGTTCTGACCAAGATGAAGAGATTCAGTGCAATCTTTATCAAGGAGAAACTGGACCTCTAAAAGTCAGGGCTTTGGAACAATGGAGGAAGCTCTGAATCTTTCCAAGATATCAGTTATTAGTAATAATTTCTCACAATAGATCTTTTTTTTTCCCTTTTTTTTTTTAGTGAGGCAATCGGGGTTAAGTGACTTGCCCAGGGTCACACAGCTAGTAAGTGTTAAGTGTCTGAGGCCGGATTTGAACTCAGGTACTCCTGACTCCAGGGCCAGTGCTCTATCCCCTGTGCCATCTAGCTGCCCCTCTCACAATAGATCTTGACATGCCCCATATTATATTAATGGTAATCAGTGATCTGCAAGAGTTGAGCTAGAAGAAAATTTTGGTCTGTCTAGAATAGGACTAGAATAGTAATTCCTCTTTTTTGGTGAACTATAATATTCTTTGCTTGAATTTTGTGATTTTCTTCCTCCCTCCCCATTGCGTAGCACACCCTTTTAGAAATTAAATGAATTTAAATTAGCTCACTTTTTTGAGAACTTCGTGGCCTTTTATGAAAGTCATGTCCAGGCTTCCTGAGCCAGGTGTTCTCATTTCATATTTTTACCACACAGGTCCACAAAAAAAATCATAAATGCCATATTGAGATAGCATGTGTCAACCTGAAAATTAATGAAACAATCAATATAGGAGAAATAAGGCCTTTAATGGGGCAGAGGAGCTATAATTCAGGGTATCACAGAGCAAGAATGCTAGGAATACCCAAAGATGGGGACTGAGGACAGGCTCTATATGGGGTTACAGAACAAAGGGAGCTATGAGACTGTCCTTGGGTTAACTATGGAAACTGCTTAACTCCAGAAAGAAACTGTTTAAATAGAAACTACTTACCTTTAAATAGAAACTACTTAATTCTAAATTGAAATGGACCATTTTACATAATAACCTAAGGTCCAGGGAGTAAGGTAAGGAATCTTTGGGAGGGGACAGTTTGTTTGGGGGAGATCCATAAAACAATCAAGAGTCTGGAATTGACAAAGATTGATTAGCTCCAGGCAGTTCATTGGCCTCTGAATTGGGAGTAGGTGGGAATCAGTCAGTTTTCAGTAAATTGTCTTTATCACATGGAATAGTCAATCAACAAGTATTTTCTAAGAGTCTGCTTTGTGTCAGACAGTGGGCTATAATTTTGATATACCAAGACAAAAAGTAAAACAATCCTTTCCCCAATAGTATCAATGTTAATGGAATAATCTACCAGAAAATAATCTGTATTTGTATAATCATCTTTCAAATTATGGTTAATATGAGACAGTAAAAATGTGAAAGCCTAGGCCCTCTCTACATCTTCCCCTTAATCTCCTAATTCTGCTAAGTAGGCCTTATAATACCTTAATTTGTTCATTATTCCTGAATTTTAGTTCTGGAGCCCACCAATAGAACAATGTTTCATGTTACTTTTGCTGATTTCAGTTACAGGTATGGTCGATGTTCTGTGCATCACCTGCTGCTCTCCAAACCTTTAGGATTTTAGCTGAACAACTCAAAAGTTACTGCAAAACAGAAGTATCATCTTGTCTGGATTTCTCTGAGGTTTTATTGAATTCAGAATGAAATTCTCCCCCTGCGCCCAGGAGGGCCTCCTTACATTCACTTTCTTCCTGTCCTTAAAAGCTTCCCTGGGCAGATTCACCTAGGGAAAAGGTCAGTCCACCCTGAGGAGGCATATCTCACAACCTTACCAGCTTTGATTTTGGTTCACATCCATATAAGGATAACAGAAGGTCCACACTTAATATCAGGGCTGTGGGATTATTCCTGGGAAGCTGGATATGCCATTTGAACCAGCTTGTTTACTCACAGCAAGCCTTCCTGACTGTTCCATCTCACCCTCTGTGATACTGTGATATGGCAGAAGCAGAACTGTTTAATGGAAACAACTCTATATTATAATGCAGGAGAGCTTTGCTTGCTAACTTTTCTGTGTTCTACATGTGAGAACCTGGGTCTCTGTTCTAAAATTGCAATCATAACATCATGATCATCATCAATAAAGTGCCTATTATGTGTTAAGCAATGGGGATACAAAAAGAGGCAAAAGACAGTCCCTATTATACAATATGGTGTCATGAAGACTGGGCCATTTCTTATGTAAGGCCCTTGTAAGGGCTCAGTTCTATAACTGGACTTATAATGATCACAATGATAAAAGTACTAAGACCTTGAGCAAGGCCCTTAAGCCTCTGTTGGTCACAGTTTCCTGAGTCGCTGAACTAGATGACCTTGGTCCTTTCCAGATTCAAGAAATCCTCAAACTTTTTTGGGTCATGGACCCCTCGGGTACTCTAAGAAAACATATGTCCCCTTCTCAGACTAATGTTTATAAAGGCACAAAATAAAATTCATAAAATTATAAAGGAAACCAATTAAACTTAAATATAGCTACCGAAACATTTTTTAAAAATACATTAAACAATATTTCTCAATTGAGAAATGGTCAAAGGATATGAACAGGCTGTTTTCAGATGAAGAAATCAAAGTTATCTTGGCGTATGAAAAAAAGTTCTAAATCACTATTGATTAGAGAAATGAAAATTAAAAGAATTTGGAGGCACCACCTCACACCTATCAGATTGGCTAATGGGACAAAAAAGGAAAATAATAAATGGTGGAGAATATGTGGAAAAATTGGAACACTAATGCATTGTTGATGGAATTGTGAACTGATCCATCCATTCTGGAGAGCAATTTGGTATGCCTAAAGGTCTACAGGCATGTGCATGCCATTTGACCCAGCAGTAACACTACTAGGTCTGTATCCCAAAGAGATCATAAAAAAGGGAAAAGGACCCATATGTGCAAAAATATTTATAGCAGCTCTCTTTGTGGTAGAAAAGAATTGGAAATTGAGGGGATATCTGTCAACTGGGGAATGACTGAACAAGGTGTGATATATGAACATATTGGAATGCTATTGTACTGTAAGAAATAATGAGCAGGCAGATTTCAGAAAAACCTGGAAAGACATAAGTGGACTGATGCTGAGTGAAGTGAGAATAACCAGGAGAACACTGTACATAGCAATAGCAACATTGTGTGATGATCAGCTGTGATAGACAGCTCTTCTCAGCAGTACAATGATTGAAGATAATTCCAAAGGACTAATAATGGAAAATGCTTTCCACATCCAGAAAAAGAACTGTGGCATCTGAATGAAGATTGAACCATACTATTTTTACTTTTGTTGTTCTTGTTTTTTTTTTCTTTTTTGAGGCTTTTCCTTTTTGTTCTGATTCTTCTTTCACAACATGACTAATGTGAAAATATGTTTAATGTGATTGTACATATAAAACTTATAAAAGATTGCTTTCTGTCTTGGAGACGGGGGAGAGAAGGCAGGGAGGGAGAAAAATGTGGAACTAAAAATCTTATAAAAACAAATGTTGAAAACTATCTTTACATGTAATTGAGAAAAAATACTATTAATATTGAAAAAAATTTAAAATATTTTGAACACCACAGGCTGAGAACCCATGGACTAAATTGTAGTCTATGATTCTATGCCCATAAATTTTCATGAGCAGTAGATGGATGGACTTGACAATGTGTTGAAATACCCTCTAGTTCTAAGATTCATTCCTTGAACCTGTATCCTTGAAGTTCCCAGATCTAGCCTGTTTGAAATGGAATGAATTTTGGAGAACCTGAAATCCAGCTTTTTGTTATCTTTGGATTTGTTTATTTTTTTTATTTTTTTTTTGGATTTGTTTATTTTTAATAAACATTTTTTTTTAAAGTTTTGAGTTCTGAATTCTATCCCTCCCTTCCCTCACCCCCTCCCTGAAATATTAAGCAATGAGATATAGGTAATACATGTGAAATTATGTAAAACATATCCACATTAATTATTTTGTATAAAAACTCTCTAATAAAAGAACAAAAGAAAGTGAACAATAGCATGCTTCAGTCTATGTTCAATAATTATCAGTTCCTTCTCTGGAGTTGGATAGTATGTTTCATTAGTCCTGTGGGATTCTCTTGAATCATTATATTGCTGAGAATAGCTAAGTCATTCGCAATTCTTCATCATACAATATTGCTGTTACTATATACGACATTCTTCTGGTTCTATTCACTTCACTTTGCATCATTTCATGTAAGTCTTTCCAGGTTTTTCTGAAATCATCCTGCTTCTCATTTCTTATAACACAATAATATTCCATTACAAGCATATACCATAGCTTGTTTAGCCATTGCCCAATTGATGGATATTCCCTTGATTTCTATTTCTCAGCTACCACAACAATGAGCTGCTATGAATATTTTTGTACAAATAGGTCCTTTTCTCTTTTTTTTTGGTTATCTTTGGGTTATAAACCTAGCAGTGGTATTGCTGGATCAAAGGTTATTTAGGTTCTATTTTGCTCACAAGGTGCATAAAACTCAAATAATCATTGCCTCTCTCTAATCCTGACTTTCTTCATCTGTGAAATGGGAATAGCAATACTTGCTCTACTTATCTTACCGGGTTGTCCTGAGGAAGTGATTTGTCAGCTTTAAAAGTTAAATAAAACTGAGTTGGATGTGATTAGCCCTTTGCCTATTGATGACATAAGCATAATTTGTTCTGTTCCTTGCCAGCTGTCACCCATGTGTTGTCAGTATCCGGGGCAATAATTACGATGATGATGACAACTGACATCTATAACAGGCTTTATGCATAGGATCTCATTTGGGACTCACCACAACCCCACAAGGCAGACACTGTAGGCAATGATGGTGATGATAATAATTGATGTTCAGGAAGTACATCAACATTTGTAAAGCACCTGACCTATATTGTCCCATTCACTCTTCACAAAAACCCTTTGAGATAAAAACTGTATATATTATTATCCCCATTTCAAAGATGAGGAAACTGAGATTCAGAGGAGCTAAGGGACTTGCCAGTGGTCACACAGCTAGTATGTCTGAGAGGTAGGATTCCCAACCAGGTCTCTATTGTTTCCAAGTTGAGGGCCCTGGTTTTATCATGCTGTGCTCAGGAAGGCATGTTGCCAATGTCTTCTCAGATGGAAAGGAACCAATATGTGTTTAAATATACAAACTTCCTGGACTCTTAATAGGTCATATTTACCTTTTAAGTTTCTTATTAAAAAAAATGAATTACTTTCCCTTCTCCAAATCTGTTTTGAGCAAGCAAGTTATAATAGTATCAGTCAAGGAGGAAATGGAATTTAGGTTTAGACACAATGAAGAACAGATTCTTCTCTATTATTGAGGAATCATTTATAAGGAAGGCCAGCCCATGCTAAATTAGTAATTAGTTTATTCCCAGTGAACCCTCACTTATAATGAGAGCCAAATGAGATATCTGGGCAGAACCAAATTTTATTGACATCTTGGTAATGACCTCAGTGTCTTATTAGGGATCTCTGGAAAGATAACTACCAATTATCCACCAATAACTAGCTGTCATAGAACAATGTTCTAAAATGTGTAAAAATCACAACTCAGCCAATTAACTCGGTGGGAATAGGTATGTCAGTTTGTATATTTTTTTTGACATTCAAAGGTTTTGATTTATTTCTTGACTTTCACTCATTCCCAGGAATGAAGACCATTACTATCATTCACTATCTGATTTTTAAAGCTTTTGTTATGACTCACTTTCAGTGAGAGTGGTAGGAGTAATAGCCTCTATCTCTCCCACAAGTTTCAAGTTAAATTTTTCCTTAAAAAGGTATTAAAGGCTGTCCTTGAATTTTGATTGACTCAGGGAACAAAAGCTCTGCTGTTGATGTAACTTCCTGGTCACCTGGGTACAAAGCAGTCAGAATGTGAGAGAATGGGTTCTGTTCCTCAGACTTTAGACCATTAGAAGAGCAAGCATGAGTAAGACTGGGAAGTTGTGCTCAGCTGAATCAATGTGCGATCCTGGATGTATATCCTGCCCTGCTCAGTAAACCCCCTTTTGTTAGGTCTAACAGAGGCAGGAGGCAGTGAGGGCACAATCGCTGGACTCAGGCTTCACTGGCATGTGTGCAGTATCAAGAGAAATAAAGGAAATCCCCTAGTTCTTTTGGTCCCATGGTGGCACCTGGACAAGAGTCACATGGGATGGGCAGCCGCATGGTGAAGGGAATGACCACATCAGTTAGATCCCTGACACATTAGAATACTTGAGTGTTTGTGGTGGTGTCTTGTTTCCCTCCTTGAGTCAGGAAAACCTGAGTTCACATCTGACCTTAAACATTAACTAGCTGTGTAACCTCAGGCAAGTAAGTGATTAAACCTTTTTGTCTCAGTTTCCTCAACTGTGAAATAGGCACAATTATAGCACCTATATCTCAGGGTACTTATGAAGATGAAATGAGATAATATTTGTAAAGCACTTAGTGCAATTCCTGGCACATAGTAGGCACTCGATAAACTTTCTTTCTTTCCCTCATTTCTTCTCACCTCTCCACTCTTCTTTCTCCCTCCCTCTCTTTCTCCTTCCCTACCTTCCTCCCTCTTTCCCTCCCTCCTTTCCTTTCCTTCCTTCCTTCCTTCCTTTAGACTCCTTGAACCCAATGACTTTCTCCTTCCTTCCTTCTTTCCTTTAGACTCCTTGAACCCAATGACTTTCTCTCATTGCGAACTGTGTATCCCATCCATCCCCTGGCACCAAACGTACTTAAATTGATGTTGGATAGATTTCAGGAAGTCTGTCACCTTTCATGGAAAAAAACAAAACAAAACAAACAAACAGCCATATTCATTTTCACTAACCTTTCGTATCCTTCAAATGCCTTACATTTTATTTTATCCATTTGAGAACATGACACTGAGAAAGGATCCATTGGCTTCTCTGGACTGACCACCAAAGGGTTCTGTGACACATATATGTAAGGTTGAAAATCCCGGCCTGGGGCAATGCTATGCACACTGTAGATCTTAGAATAGCATTGAACAGGACATTTAAAAGATTTTTGCTGAGTTTGTATTTGTTGGAATTGATTGGCCAATATATCAACAAACAATCATTTATGATACATACACTGTGGATAAATACACCTTGCTAGAATCTAGGGATACAAAAGCAAAAAGTCAACCAGTCCCTGTTCTCAAGGAGCATATATTCTAAGCTGAATAAAGATTCTTTTTACTAAGGAGAATTGCTTTCTTTTAGTCTTGGTCAATATGTTTTATTAAAGGGCACAGTGAAAGAAGGTAGCATGAAAATATCTATGCTAAGGTTTCCTAGGCTGTTGATTCAGTGTTCCAGCATGAGCCTTGAGTAAAAGGCCTGGGAAAAGTGTTTTGTTTTTTTTTTCTGCTTGCCTAATCCTAATGAAATGTGAAAGCTAAGGTCATTATGTAGCAAAGGACTGGCCTGGAGGAATAGTAAGCTGCATCTTCAGGGCCCCCAGGGTTACTGGAAGTACTAACTTTTTTCTTCTGTTCTTTTTTTTTTTCAATGAATCCCAAGAGGAAAGCAGAGGAGAATGATGGCAGCATTTCTGATGTGAGAAACATTGTAGAAAAGGAGGAAACTGTGGGGCCTTCCGCCCTTCCTTGGGCTTGGATTCAACCCATTCTATGCTCTCAGAAGAAGGAACCTGTGATATATTCATTATCTCCAGCTGTCTAATCTCCATAAATGTCAGGTTACCCCTCTCCTGCTTTAAAGCCCACTCACCAAGATCCAGAGCCGTAACTGTCTTGGGATAGACAGGCCTTTCCCCCGAAGTGCAGACATCCAATGGAACATTATTTCTTCTTGCCTCTCCTACTGGTCCCTAAAACACTGAAGAGTGTGTAGGTGGGATACTGGAAAACTTTCTTCTTCACCATGGGCACCCCCTCCCATTGGGATTGTCCTCTCTCCATTGCTGTGTCTGGAGAGGAACATAACATGAGACATATGAATATTAAAAGAAGAAAATCAACAAGTCAGTATGACATACTATAAGAGCCCACTAGCTGCAGTTGTTCAAGCCTTTTAACCAACCATCTTCTTTCCCCCTCCACCACACTTGATCCCCAATATTCAAAGATCCCCTCCCAGGCTTCCCAGTTTTGCATTTCTTCTTGCTTTATCATTTCCTCCCCTTTTTGGGTTTTGTAAACATACAAAAGACCAGGTCTTCTCTTACTCAAGTGGGACAGTCCCACCTATTGATTCTTCACCCTCACCCATTATAGTCTTCTCTCCTAATAAACCTTTTTAATTTTTTTCATGACCCTCCTGCATCACTCTCATTTCTCTTTCTTTTTTTTCCTCTACCTTTCTTACTTTTCTCTCTACCTCTCTTACTTTATCTTCAAAGTCTTTTTTAGTGCTTCTATGGCCTGACACCAATTCACATTTTTCTTGGAAGCTTTGGATGTACAAGCTTTGACTTTGCCATCTTTTGAGGGTGTATTTTGATCTACCTTGTCACCAAAGAAACTTTCAATGATCCAAATCTTTTTCTGCCTGCTCATTATCCCAGCCTATCTCCTGGCCTTTAACTCCTTCTTATAATGGGGCACTGTTTCCAGGGTACACTGTCCCAAGCTTCAGGGGGTCCTAGGGGGTATGATTTAAGGAGAGGCACATTCTCAGCTGGCCTGGCCTGGCCTGTAAGTAACCATGGCCCCACTTGCTCTTTAACCTGGAAGCAGAAATGCAGAGACCCCTGCTATCTTCCCCTGGCCACTTGACCCCCTCACTGGTCCATGAGCTGAGTTCCAGAAGTAGTTGTTGATGCTGATGATTCCCAGACTCTGGAGGCATGACCTGGTTGGGGTTGGATCTGTGCTCATGGCTGTGCTCCCCTCTCAGCCTGGTACAGTAGACCTTCCCTGCTGTCCATTTAAGCCATCTTTGGCTGGAAAATGATCTCACTCTGTTCTTTTGTGGGTTCTGCTGCTCCCAGAATTGTCTTACAGCAGTATTTGGAGGTATGAGGATGATTGCAGGGAACTCTGAAAGTTACAGCCTTTCCTCTGCCATCTTGGTTCCTCCCCTCTAAAACTTTTTATTTTACAAGACTTGTGATGAGCCTCTAATTCTTCAGCTGAGCCTACCTCCTCCCCCCATTCAATCTCAAGTGCTCCAACAGTGCCATTTTTCATCTTCCTTCCACCCCCGACCCCCAGTAGTCTCAACCTTTTTTGAGGACTGAAGATGGCAACAAATGAATGAGAGTAAATGTTGAGGAATAAATTCAGGGAAGCCAGTTAAATGCATGTGTAAAATGGAAATAATTTCATACCACCCTGGAATTTTGGAGGAAACCCCTTTGTAAATAAATATGTTTGGACAGATCATAGTGTAATAATAAAAAGCAGACCAAAATTTGAATAAGAAGAGAGCTAATTTGAATACTTCATCTGACATTTTACAAGCCTGGTGACCAAAGGAAAGTCAGTTTCCTCATCTGTAAAATGGGGATAAATAATGCCTATAATATCAGCCCCAAAGAGGGACTAAAAATAAAGACATCCTGACCCCCAGTTCAATTTTCTTTATGCTATAGTGGACTGTGTCTTCTCCTCTCTCTTAATACTTTCACTTTTTCTTCATACTGCCAGGACTGAACATGTAAGTAAATATGACAATGATGATGATTATGCTAGCTAGCATTTATACAGTGCTTTAAGATTTGCATGTATTAAGTAAGGTTTTATACATTGTTCAGCACAGTGCCAGCATATGTTTTCTCCCCCATTAGATTGGAAGTTCCTTTAGGCACAAAGTAGGTTTCTATTAAATGTTTATTGAAAATATTATCTCATTAGATCCTCACAACAACACTGGTAAGTAGGTGCTGTTATTATTCTCATTTTACAAAAGAGGAAACTGAGTCAAATAAAGCTTAAATGACTTGCCCAGGGTCAATCAGCTAAGCAAATATTTGAGGCTGTATTCACACTCATCTTCCTGATCTCAAATTCTGTATTGTATTTATTTATTGGCCTACTTTGGTGCCTCTCTCAATATAAAATATTTACAAAGCAAATAGGAAGTGCTTTTGGGGGGGGATAGATTCAAGTGCACCAATATGGTGTAGTGACTTGCCTAAAGTAGAATGGGACAGATAGAATTTGAACTCAGGTCCTCTGATGGCAGACACATCCAGTAGACTCAGATTTCTGGGTGATCTAAAAGGCAGTGTAAAGACCCATGATGGATATTAGGAATTGGCTGTATGGGTACCATTGTAGCTTTTCTTTGCATCTCCAGTCCTGAATCCAGTACATGGAATGTAGTAAGTCTTTAAAAAAAGATTATTGACTGTATGACAGTGACTCAAAAAGGGGAGGAGCTAGTTGAATAGCAACAGTGAGGAGTAGCTCATGAACATCCCAGTTAACACACAATGTTAAAAGCCCCAGAGGAAGGCTTTGATTACGCTGGGTAGATCACCTTTGGGGACTCTATGAAAAGTCATGGATAGAATACAGATGGAAGATAGAGACTCCACTCTCCACCTACAGCTCTGTCTGGTTTCAACACCTTGGAATGAGATGCTCCAGGGCTGAGTACCCCCTGGTATCCAAAACCTCCTCTCACTTTCCAGATTCCTTTTGTGTGTTGTTTCTCCCCATTAGATTGTAAGCTCCTGAGGGGAGAGACAGTCTTTCCTGTTTCTATTTGTATTTTCCGAATGTAACGATTGGATAACGCCACCTGCTGGATACTAACTGTAGAAGAGTTCTGCCCATGAAGCGAAGGTCTTTGAGGGCAAGACCAGGAGTCTTTGGTATCAGGAAGTGACGCGGACTAGTGGGAGGAGGAAGGAGGAGACGGAGGCTCTCTTCTTTTTGGACTCTGGCGGAGAGCGGAGCTAGAAATGTGCTCTCCCTTTAATAGATAGGAATCTAGGCCTTTCTTTTTCTTTACCAAATTCTTATTCTCCTTAATAAATGCTTAAAAGCCTAACTCTTGCTAAAGCTTATAATTTATTGGCGACCACTCATTAGATATTTTAGACAGACTAGCTAGAATTTTAGCCCTTAACAGATGGCTGACCACGAAGAGGAAAGCTAAACTTCAGTCTTCTGATCTTCTGGTTGGGTAAGAAATTTCCCCTACCCTTTAAACTGCTAAGTACTGGCGCACTGGCTGTGTTTTCCCTTTAAATTTTTTCGAATGGACCTTTTAAACTCCCTAATTACCCTATTTTTGATTTTAGTCTGTTTAACCAGACAAATGGGAGATAAGATCATGTTAATGCTTTGTTTTTGTGGATTTTCTATTTTTCTTTTTATTTTTGTTAGAAGAGCCAGCAACTTACTCACACAAGGAAATATCTCTCCCTCTCCCAACCATGCTTTTTCAGAGAAACCTGAAGAGATTCCTGCAGCTTTTCCCAGTTTCTAACAGTAATTGGTTGCTCTAAATTTTGCATGCCTGAGGCAATGACCCACCCTCTAGAAGCTTTTAATCCCCTAGCACCTGGAGGCAAAGTGGGGGAAGAGGAAATTCCTGGCCTGAGTTCAAAATCAAGTCGGATTCAAATTGCGCTGGTCCCCTCCCCTCCTCCCCAGACCCCACCCTCTACTCTCCCATGGCCAAGCCCTATAGCTTCCCTGCCTGGGAAGTCCAGAGATCTGATTCGCAGCTCAACTTTTTCTACCTGCATTTGCAGCTTCAGGCTCAGCCCTTCCCCCGGCCTGGCTGAGCTTGTGAGACAATCTTAGAAAACTCTTTAAATTCCAGATATGCTTGTTTTGTTCATAATTTTGCTACCTGCTTTTGTCTTTAATTAGTAATCTTATAAGCATTTGTATGGTGAAAAGACTGACAGACAATATAGAGGGGTTAAAGAAGAAAAACTTAAGTTGATAAGAATGACAATCATCAACATAGTTCAAGACTCTGCTTCTTTTGCCATGGAAGGATATATATTTTACAGAAATGTAGAAGTAAGCAGCAAGGTATTGATATGAGTATTGGGGATTTTAGATATCGGAATCAAAAGTGTTCTGAATTCCACTCAGAGTAATTGTATCAGTTCAGAGGTTACATAGGATTTCTATGCTATACATCTACATTTTGAAATTAATGGTAATTGGGTTTATTTTCATAGAGATTTTCATGCTTTTGAGATTGTGTCTTTATACTTAGTTTTTAAAACAAGGAGAATATTTGTAAAAGCTTTTTATAGTCATGTGATCAAGTTTATATTTTATAATACCTCTTATTAATATTAAGTTCACATTCATTTAGTCCTAGTTTGAATTTCATTGTTTTTTATTGTTCCATGTGTATTTTCTTCTATTCGTTTATCTATCTAATTTTGAAAAAATTGCAAGATGGTTTTGATTTCATAATACAATGTTAATTCTAGGAGTATTGTGCTCCCATATTCTGAGTTGTTTGTTTTTGTTTTTCTCAACTGATTATTGATCAAACTCTTTAAAGCATTTCCTTGGCAGATTGGTTGCCATGGCAAGTGTAAATTGATTCTAGAAGTATTATTTTTGATAAGCACATTCCAAAAAAAAAAAAAAGAGGGGAACATTTGTAAAAGTTTTCTTTTTTCAAAAAAAAGTTTTCTTTGAGATTCTGTTGTGCTTTAACTTGTATTTAAATATGTTCAGATTTTTCAAAAAAGTAATTGTATACTAAGTTAAAAAAAAAAGGGTATTATTTGAAATTGTTGCATAATTATATATTATATTTTGAGTCAAGATGTATTCACATTTTTTGCAATCATTTATTATCCTCAATTTTAAATCCATATGAGACTTGGATTATGGGAACTTATCATTTAAGACTTTAATTGCCTTTATTCTGAGTTATCAGATGCCAGTCCAATCACAAGAGGAATACGTGCAAGAGCAGACACTGAACTGTCACATGAGGGGCGACATGCATGAAGTCAAGGTATGGCCGAGGGAACGGCTTTTGGACTAATGTTGAGGTTGGATTCTCTTGGTTTAATATTTATTTTATTTTTTCCCCACAATAATGTACAGATGGCTGGAAGTATGATCCCACCCTCTCACTTCTACACCTGGCTTCTATGCTCCCTCCTATATGCCTGATGCCATGGACATCTCAATCCCATGCATCTGATTAAGTCTGACTCAGTTTCCTCCAATATGTTCGGTGGCATGGACGTATATTCCCATCCACCTATTTTAAGCCTGGCATACTGTATGGGCAGTACATATTGCTCAAGTGTGGGATGCTCATATCCCATCATTTCTCTGTTCTTTTATGGTAACCCCCCATAATTATCTCAGGTGTCATGATAAATACAGTGTTGAATTTGGCCTTGACACCTGTTACCCAATTATATTAGATTTTCTAATTTCTCATAATGGCATGAGGATAATTAGGCAGATGATGCAAAAAGTGATGAAACAAAGATAAAAATTATTTTAAAAAATTAATATCACAGCAATTGTCTTCTCAATACCCTCCATAAGGGGGGACTATAGAATATTATAATTTTAAAGAATGTTTCAATTTTTGTTTTATTATATGTTTTCATGTGTAACAACTAAGATTCTGAATTCCCTTAGACATGTTTTGAGAACTTTCATTGTTTTGATTTGATTATTGACAAAGCTATTTTAAAGTTGTGTTAAGCTCAATTTTGTAGGAAATTTTCCTGGCTGATTTCCAGCATCCACACATCAACCCCTGAAAAGACTTTCCATTCCACGACTACACCTAGAGGACATCTGAGAAAAGACTTTCAGAGACTTTAAATGAACAGTTTTGATTGTTCTTTTTGTTGTTTTTTTTTCTCTTTCTGTTATAATATGCACCATCTGTAACATGTATTCTCTGCAGAGGCCCTCCCTTTGCAAGACTAATGTCAAAGCGTCGGTTCATGAGGACAAAAAAAATCGCCCCTCTGGACAAAACTTTCCTCTCTTCCTTTTCTATATTGTTGTTCACATATTATTAGTTAGCAATAGTTATTATATTCTTTTACTGTTCCTCAAGAAACAAAATGTTTCTTGAGGAACAACAGGGGGGACTGTAACGATTGGAATAACGCCACCTGCTGGATACTAACTGTAGAAGAGTTCTGCCCATGAAGCGAAGGTCTTTGAGGGCAAGACCAGGAGTCTTTGGTATCAGGAAGTGACGCGGACTAGTGGGAGGAGGAAGGAGGAGACGGAGGCTCTCTTCTTTTTGGACTCTGGCGGAGAGCGGAGCTAGAAATGTGCTCTCCCTTTAATAGATAGGAATCTAGGCCTTTCTTTTTCTTTACCAAATTCTTATTCTCCTTAATAAATGCTTAAAAGCCTAACTCTTGCTAAAGCTTATAATTTATTGGCGACCACTCATTAGATATTTTAGACAGACTAGCTAGAATTTTAGCCCCTTAACAAGAATTTAGCATAGTGCCTGGCACTTAATAAATATTTATCAAATGAATTGAAATGGAATCAGGAATGGAGCGATCTCCCATGCTGACCAGATCAAAGAGCCAGAGAGGGAGACTGTGGCTTAAGAACCAAGGGAATCCAACTTTACATTGCACATTTCATCTGTTTTCTTAGTAGGTTTAAAAGAATGCTCAGTACTTGGTTCATCATCTAGTAGTTGAAGACTTACTTTCTCCTCCTTCCTTTACTATTAAAGGGTTCTTCTGTTATCTTTCAAGGAGCCTTTATCATCACAGATAAAGACATTCCAGGGAGAAGATGAACCCAAATAACTATCTACTGAAAAGGAGAAAATCAATACTCATTGGCCAGATCTCCAGGTTGTCCCTAATGTGGACTTGACTCATGGACAAGCTAATTGGAAAGGAGTGATTTGAAAACAAATTCCAAAGTACAATATAGGTTGAACAATTATGACACAAAGAAGCAAGACTGGAGAAAAACAAACAAACAAACTAAAGAATTTTAGAGTCTATCAGAATCATAAAGATGATCTGATCAGATGAGGGATCTACTTATCAAATTTCTGACATGTTACCTCAATTTTTCATGATGGTCAAATGTTATAATCATAGCTGCCTGCCATATTTGTCTGGCTTGAATATATTATTACCTTGCACTTTTCTAGAAGCTAGTACTTGTCCTGCCATGCAAAAATTTCTATCTTTTTATTAGTCTGTCAAAATATCTGTAAATATTAGATTGTTTTGGGGTCCTGATGCCTAATTTAGGGAGGTAAAAAAATAATTTTTTCCTTGCAGCTTTCTACAGCATGAACTGTGATAAATGCAATTGTGTTCCCAAGGGTCATTCATAACAGCCAGTTATAGCTACTTAATCCAGGGGATGATTGAAAGAGTGTCATGCAAATTACCCAGCTGGATGAAAGAAAAGTTCCTATTAATACCCATCCATAAATATATGAATATGAAACTCGCTAAAGTCTGAAAGACCACTCTAGTCAACTATTTCTAGCATCTAGGCAGGGTTCCTTTGAACTATGCAGTGTAGGTGACTTCCTCAGGATGCCATTTCAATGAGACCCCTTCTGTTCCCTCAGCTAAGAACTAAAGCTTTCTAGAACCTTTGGACAGAAGCTGCTGGAGTCCCCAGATTCCAGCAGTGAAAAGGGAGTTGGCACAATGATTATTTTTTCAAAAAGATATAACAAGTCAAGGGACACATATCTCCGGGAGGGACCTACCTAACTCCATTTCTTTAAGGGTAGGTGTCTTGCTTGAAAGATAAGGGAGACATGGTGCATAGCAAGAAATAAGAGGCTTTAAAAAAAACCTTTCATTTGTTTTTAGGTCACTGTTTATTTCCAAATATATCATTCTCTCTCTGTTATCCAGTAATTCATCTCTTGTAAAAACAAAACAAAATGAAATCAGTAAAGGAAGAGATGAAAAAAGACATACAACAAATCAAATACAACAAAAACATAGCAACTGTAATTTTCAGCTTTTCAAGCCTTTTATAGCCTGGCCTCAACCTATCTCTCTTTCTGGTGCATTATACTTATACATTATTCTCACTCTCACATTCTACAATCCAGACACCCCAGCCTCTTCTCCCTTTTATCCTCACACGTAGCTTTTCATCTCCTGTCCCTGGGTCTTTGTTTTGTTTATCCTCCATGCCTGGAAAGCACTCTTTCCTTACCTTGTAAAATTTATCTCTTCCTTCAAAACAGCTCAAGCACCACCATCTACTTCAGGGATTCTTTTTGTGTGAAGACTCTTTTTTGACAGTTGAGGGAAGCCGTTGGACCCCCTTATCAGAAGAACTTTTTTATTTTTTAATTTTTTTCAGCAGAACTTTTTAAATGCATTAAATAAAATATATAAAATTACAAAGAAAATGAGTTATGGTGGAATAGAATTATAAACATTTTTAAAAAAACCAACAATTTTAAAGATTCTGGTTTAAGAAACCCCATTCTACACAATACTTGGCCTGCTGTACCTCTGTTTGACCTCTCTTTTCTTATACTTGACTACCTTATGTTTGACTTCTGTTTTCTTATACTTGACTACCTAATGTTTTTCAATTTAAAAAATTTATTTTATTCACCTCAATTACAAGTTAAAAACTTTAAACATTAAAAAAAGTTTTGAGTTCCAAATTCTATTCCTCTCTCCTTCCCTTCCTCCCTCCCTGATATAGTAAGCAATTAGATCTAGGTTATAAATATGCAATCATGTAAAAACCCATATTAGTCATTTTCTACAAGAAGACTTGAAAAGAAAAAGTGAAAGAAAGTAAGTGAAAAATAGCTTGCTTCAGTCTGTATTCAAACAATATCAGCTCTTTCTCTGGAGGCTCATAGTATATT
Source organism: Dromiciops gliroides (assembly GCF_019393635.1). NCBI lineage: Eukaryota > Metazoa > Chordata > Mammalia > Microbiotheria > Microbiotheriidae > Dromiciops > Dromiciops gliroides. The sequence continues at coordinate 27,721,612 of NC_057865.1, read as the reverse complement.
TCATCATTAAATATTTATTGCCATTATTTTTTCTGTGTATATTTCAGTGTTTATATTTATGCTGTCTGCTCAGTTGCAATTTAAGCTCTTTGAGAATAGAAATTATTTCTTTTCTTTTTCTTCTCATCCTCCTCCTCTTCCTTCTCATCCTCCTCCTCTTCCTCTTCCTCCTTCTCCTCATCTTCCTCTTTCTCCTCCTCCTCTTCATCTTCATTTTAATCCTCTTCTCCTTCTCCTCCTCCTCTTCTCCTCAAATCCAATTTGGTCATAGTGAATACTTTTTTGTACATATTGCTGTATTCTATTTGCTAGGATTTGTTTCAAAAAGGGTTTATATCTCTCCATCATACCCATGCTCTATAGAATATAATCCCCTTGAGAGTAGAGACTGTTTTCATTGTTGCATTTTATTCCCAGTGCCTGATACATAGTATGGACTTCTTATGTGAATGCTTATTGTTTAATTGAATAGAATATCTTTCCTTATTCATTGGCTTACTCTTTTTTAGATATCCATATTCATTTACCAACGTAGATATTTTTGTGATGTATGATGCTATTTCGGATAATTAAGTCATGGAGTTTAGAGCTAGAAGGGACCTAATAGACCATCTAATTCAATTAGACCATCTAGTTGGAATCCCTTCTTTTTACCAATAGGGAAACTGAGGTCTGGAAAGGTGAAATGACTTACCCAGTGTTATTAGGTAGTCCTTTGGAAAGCCAAGCCATGTTCTCCTATTTCAGTCAGCATTCTGCATGATAACTTGTTGTCCCTTCTAGTTTTTCTAAAAACTCTTTCAGCTCTAAAATTCTTTGACTCAAAGACACTAGATTTAGGTTACTCAAATATTCCCCACACTGAAGCCTTTGATTTCAGGTCTAGGGCCATGCAAGTTCCTCTATTTAATGGAGTTGTATTATCACAAGTAATATGATGTGATGCCTCCCAGTATAGCTTTCACTAGTGATAGAATTTTTGGACACATTAGGCCCTTCATTAGAGGTATAGTGGAAAAAAAAACACTAGATTTTGGATCAAAGAACCTGGATTAAATTTCTAATTCTAAGGTATCCTTAGCCGTGTGTCTTCACAAATTGGTTGACCTCTCAAGCCTCAATTGTAAAATCTTATTAGGGCAGTCAGATGGTACAGTGGATAGAGCACCAGGCCTGGAATCAGGAAGACCTGAGTTCAAATCCAACCTCAGATACTTACTAGCAGGTACTAGAAACTGTGTAACCCCAGGTCAGTTACTTAGCCCTGTTTGTGACAGTTTCCTCATCCATAAAATGAGCTCGGAGAGGAAATGGCAAACCACTCCAGTATCTTTGTCAAGAAAACCCCCCAATGGGGTCACAAAGGGTCAGATACAACTAAAACAACCAACAACAACACTAGAATGAAGAGGGGTTGGGGATGGCTTCGTGTAGAAGGTGGGATTTGAGTTGGAACTTGAAGGAACTTCACTTCAAGCCAGGGAGCTCAGTAGTTGGAGCCAAGTTGCTGCTAAGGATAATGAAACTGACCTGGATATATCATAGGTTTGTTGGTAAGCTAGCACTTCTAAAACATCAAAACACTATAGAAATGTGATTTATGATCATTGCTTTAAAAAAAAATCTCAAAAACTCTACCCTTTGGGATTGAAACATTAGAAACCCATTGGTCAGATAGAACCTTCAGTTCATGATCTGAAAAATAAAAAAAGAGAGAACTATTTAATAGCTGGGAGGAGCATCAATTTTTCATAAAGTCTAACACTTTGTCGCCTTTGAACTGAACAGGTTATACTGATATGAAACTTTTATGGAAAATTCTAGGTTACCTAGGGCATCAGACTGTGATGAGAATTTTTCTTTGCCCCAGGTCTATTGACAATGATTAGCCATAACTTTTTTTTTTTAAACATGGTGTCCATGAACTTAAAAAAAACTCCAATATTTTTTAAAGAACTATTCCACTATAATTGTTTCCTTTGCATACCTATGTGTTTTAGTTTATGCATTTAAAAACATTATTCTGATAGGAGATAGATAGGCTTCAGCAGACTGCTAAAGGGGTCGATGAGTCAGGGAAAGCTAGGAACCCTTGCTTCAGGGTATGAGGTTGAAAAGAGAATTAAACTTACATTTCTATTCAGTGCTTGAAATTTCACAAAGCATTTTTTATCCCAGGGGCCACTGCTTTTAGAGATGGGTGACCTGGGTTTGAATCCTCTGGTCCACTGTTGAATGTCTGCGTGACCTTAAACAATTTCTTTATCCTTGGGAGCCTCAGTTACCTTACCTGTAATAGAAGGTGATTGAGCTTGATAATCTCTACAATCCTACCCAGCTCTAAATCTATGATCTTTTGAATTAGGCTGGAGCTGATATTAGAGAATTTGAATTGATTTATTTTTTTCTCTTTCCATTATAAATAATGTATTTTTGATGTCTTTTGTCTTAATATTCCAGTCATGAGTAGAGAGAGAAGGAGATCCTTCACCTAATCCTCCGTGGTAACAAATTAAAAACAAAGAAGTAAAATATCCAATGTGAGACTGCCTCAGACAACGTATACCACCCTTTCTCCCTGGAGGTTTGTGTTCTCTGCTGTGAGGAGGGAGTAAGTTTCTGAGAATTAGAATTTAAAACTTGATCAGGTCCATAGTGTCATCATCCTGGACTCTTTGCTCATTCTCTATTTTCTCTCAGTTCCCCCTTAGATCAGGTGGGAAATGTACTTCCTGAGAGCATAGGCCATTTCCCTCTGGCCTTGGATGCCCAAGTTATCAGACGAGAAGGGCCTCATAAATGCACTGAAGAGCTGTAGGAAGAAAGGGAAGGAAGGAGGATGAACGTCTTGGAGAAAGACAGGAAAAGAGAAAACTTACACACTCCATCTGAGCTTGTTCACATTTACCTGTTTTACCCTCCAGTGGCCTAATCTTTGTATTTGCCAAATGGAAGGAAAGTGAAGCCCTTTACTCAGTGGGCCAGTGGTAGGAGGTTCACAAAATGGAATTCTAAGGAATCAGACTCTCTAGTCACTCATAGTCTTTGCTATTTCTGAGATTTTTCTTTTTTGTTTTTTTCTTCCTTCTCTTCTCTTCTCTTCTCTCTCTTCTCTTCTCTTCTCTTCTCTTCTCTTCTCTTCTCTTCTCTTCTCTTCTCTTCCTCTTCTCTTCTCTCTCCTCCTCTCCTCTCCTCTCCTCTCCTCTCCTCTCCTCTCCTCTCCTCTCCTCTCCTCTCCTCTCCCTCTCCTCTCCTCTCCTCTCCCTCTCCCTCTCCTCTCCTCTCCTCTCCTCTCCTCTCCTCTCCTCTCCTCTCCTCTCCTCTCCTCCTCCCTCTCCTCCTCCTCTCCTCTCCTCTCCTCTTCTCTTCTCTTCTCTTCTCCTCTGTCTGTGTGACACTTAGATGCCTGGAATAGGAGAAGATCTATACAAATGTTAGCTCTTGCTATTTGTTATTTTTTTTTGGTATACATCCTTCACCTGGACTTGTGTTGTTATCAGTTTGGGAACTCCTTTTACAGAAACTCCCTCAGACACAACTCATTAGTAACTTAGAGTCTTAGAGAGTTGCCCTGGGGGCACAGAGAAATTAAGTGACTTGTCCATGATAACATTACTAGTATATTGCTGAAGAAGGATTTGAACCCAGGTCTTTCTGGTTCTGAGGGGAGAAAGAGATTGCCAAATCTCAAGACCTCAAATTTGCAAAGGACTTCAGCCATTCAGCCATTCTTACCCATAAATTAATAAGAAGAATCCTTTATATAACATACCGAATATGGGATTATTCCTGTCTTTACTTGAAGGCCTCTCATGACACGGAACCCATGACTTCAGAGGCAGCTCATTCTGTTTCCAGACATTTCTAATTGTTAGGCCATTTCTGCTTATATTGAACATATATTTACCTCTACAAGCTGTCCCTGTTACTCCTGGTTCTGTCCAACAAAATAAATCCCAAACCTTTTTATATGATGGCTCTTGAAATCCTTGAAGCCAGCTATCATGGCTGCCCCTTGCCCCTTCCCCTCTTCCTCCCTCCACTCAAGTCTTTTCCAGCCTAAGCATACTGGATTCCTTCAGCTATTTCTTATATTATGTGACCTCAAGCCCCCCCTTTAATATGTGTCATAAAAACAGAATTTAAGAATGAAAGGAACCTTAGAGATCATGCAGCTTAATGCCCTCACTTTAAAGATGGAGGAAACTGAGGGTCCAGAGAAATGAGGTTACTTGCTTAGGCAGAGTGGGGACCAGACCTTGTGTATCCTGACTCCCAGTCCTTCAAGGTCTATCTCATATTTTCTCCTAAGGTATGCTCCAGGAGATTAAAAGAATATCAATGAGGATTGCCAAAGGGAATAAGTCTACCGGAAAAGTTAAAAGTTAGAAATGAAAGAGCAAATCAAAAGGAAAACAAACAAATGAGTGGAACTCTCTCAAAAACTGGCATTTCATGGTGAGGCTTTCAATATTTTTACCCAGTCTTTCTGGAAATAGCCATCAAAGGCCGAAAGCAGTTTCCCAGAATAAAGTGGTGTTTGGGCGTTTCTACTGTCTCACTGGCTGGCCACAGAAATGAAGTTGCAGACCAGGCACTTTTCCAAGAGCTGCCCTGTAGGATAGACTAAAGGAGAAGAATGCTATACATGTGCTCCCCCCCATCTGATTTAGGCAGGCAGCGGTATACCCTGGCCCTTTCTTCTGACCATGACATCTCTTTTTAGGTAGGGAAATCCATCACTTAACACATTTCTCCCCGTCGAGTGAGCTAGATATCCACTTTAAAATGTCAACTCCACCAGAAGGAAGCTGTCTCCTATCTGTGGAGGACAAATCAATTTTTGCAACCTATTACTGAGAGTGGACCAGGAAATAGAAACCTTTGGGTTCTGTAAGGAGTGTTTTTGGTGTGAGCAAATAGGGGCAGTTAGACTATTATGTAATCAAAAAAGACAAGAGGACAATTAAATGACATTGAAATGGGCATGAAGCAGCCTCAGAACCTGTGCTTGAAAAACAACAACATGCTTATTTACATATCTTACCAACCCTGGTCTAGAAATGATTTGATCTTGCTTTGAAAATTGGATGTAATTTCCATCTTGTTATCTTGTAATTTTCACCTTGCTATCAGTATTCTGATAAAGTGACTTCCAGCAATCAACCTTTTTCTTAAACCTGCAGTTAAAGGGAGACATTTTGGATGAGCTCATATTTGAAGGGAAGACTTTCACACATGTCAATAGTTAAATATGAACTTAACAACAACAACAAAAAACAACAAAAAATCAAACTCCTATATTTATTTGCCCATATGGAATTATCAATGCACCAAAGTATCACAGTTTTGTTTGGTTTTTTTTAAGTGAGGCAATTGGGGTTAAGTGACTTGCCCAGGGTCACACAGCCAGTAAGTGTTAAGTGTCTGAGGCTGGATTTGAACTCAGGTACTCCTGAATCCAGGGCCGGTGCTTTATCCACTGCGCCACCTAGCTGCCCCGTATCACAGTTTTTATTATGGACTTTATATGACAAATACAAGTGAAAGAGACATGGAAAATCATTTATAATTAAAAGTTACTTTAGTGTAATGATTCCTTATCAATTGCTCTCACTTGCCTCTTCTGATCTTTTTGATTGTCCATTCATCTACATATGTGCACTTTTTGTCCTTCAACTATTGCTTTCCTCACTCCAAATTACTTAATGAATCTATCTAGCTGTAGTTCTTCATATCCCTTAGGTCTGTGATTGTTAATAGTACTTCACTGATATACAGATTGTGTCCCTAACTATTGGACATTTAGAATGTTTGTAGTGTTTTGCTTGAGGGACAACATAGCCATAATTATTTTTGTACAAATTGTTATCTCTTTCACTTTTGTGACAGCCTTGGAATATGTTCGTATTAGTAGTGTGGTCATTGCATCAAAAGTTACAACAAGTTTTATTTCTTGGTATGAATACTGCAAATCACTGTGGTTACTCCAGTTTTGCAGTATTATCAGCAATGTATGTGTGACAATTTTTGTGCAGTTTTGCGTACATTACATTTTGTAGTCTTGTACAGTTTTCTTTTTCTTTTCTTTTGATTTTGTGGCCAATTTGATTGGGGCATCTTGAATCATATATTAATACTTTCAGGAATCTGTGATCTTATAAATATGGGTATTACTTTCAGACTCCTCCTTTGCCTCTTCCTCCTATTAGTGCTCCTCCTCCTCCTTCTCATGCTACTCCTTCCTTTTCCTTCTTCTCTTTTCCCTCTTCTTTCTTTTCCTCCTCTTTCTCCATGTTCTCTTTCTTCATAACAGCAGTAATATTTGTGGGTTTCATATATAGTGGTCTTTAAAGTTTGCGAAACACTTTTCCCCTCCACAATAAACCTTATTTTCCATGAATCTTCCCTAAAGAATCTGTCCATGTAATGTACTAGAAACTTTCCTCTGGATCTTTGAAGGTTTTTTGGCAGGTGGAGGAGGGGAGATCCTAGTTTAGTACTTAGCTGTTCCTCTGTTGTTCCTTACTCTTAGTATATTGCTTTCCCACCACCTTTTCTTGTCATAAATGATTTTGGTGATGTCTCTTACATCATTTCTTGTGTGCATGTCATTGTTAATATGTTACTATTGACTTACACCTCCAATGAACCCTCAAAATATGGACTTAACTCTCCCCTCCAATATTTTGTTTGGTACACAATGTTGTATATGTGGTAGGTACTGTCTATATATGTATAGATACACACCTGTAGAATATATACACATATGTTTATGATATAGGTATACGTACATGGCATGATATATGTTCACAATGCATACTTACATACATATATATGTATACAAGTATGATGATTACATGTCACTTTTGAGTAACTTTTAAGTTGTTTTTATGTCACACCTTGAATGGGATTGAAATTAACATGATAGTATGGTAAAATGGAGAGACCAGTGGATGTAGAATTGAGAAAACTCAAGTTTAAATCACTGTTGCGCCACTTGCTACCCAGTTGATCTTGGGCAAGTACCTTAAGTTTTTCTAAACCTTGAGGCTATTAATACTTATAGCACTTAACTCATATTGTTGGTGTGGATAAAGTGCTTTGTTAAGTGTAAAGCATGATACAAATATGAGATATTATTGCTATTGAGATAAGCAATATTATATGATTTCTTTGGGTACTTACCTTGACTTGTTGATGGTCAAATATGGAGTATGTTTCTGCTTTTGGGGGGTGCAAAAACCATTATTTGACATAACAAATGGTATTTGAGATATTATAGAGATGTGGTCTCCTGCTCCTCTGGGCCTCTGGTGTGACTTTGAAAAGTCAAAGAATTTTTTTTTTGACTAGGTTAATATGCACACAGAATTCCTAGCAGATGGAGTCAATCCACAGTAACTGATGATGTGAAGCCATAGACACTGCTGACTCTTGGACACTAAAGTCCATGTCCCTTATATTCCATAGATTCCAAGTCATCATCTGAATGTTGATTACCAAATGATGTCTTTAGAAAATGATAAATTGGGATCTTCCAAAGATGATACAAGCATATTACAACAACAACAACTTTCTAGTGTGTTGCTGGTGAGGAAAACTTCATATTGACATTGGAATGCTTTAATCCTTTTTTAAAAAGCCTACTTAAGTCAAAATATTAAATAATCAAGCTTCACCAGCCATCAAAATACTCAAAACATTTAAGGCAGTGATTAAGATCTTTGGTATTTATTATAATTTGGAGTTTTCTGATTTTTTTATTCCTTTTCTTTCTATATTGTCCTAGAAAAGAAGAGAAGCAGAGCTACTATCTTGGCATACATGGTGGCAGACACAACATAGTAAGAGTTGGTAGTTGAATGGATGAGCAAAGAGCAAATGAAAGGTAAAGTAAGACTGAAAAATAGAAGAGCTTTACTTGTTAAACATTGCAAGATAGGTCAGGCTTTAGAACTGAGGAACATACATTTGGAGGCCTCCCTTGATGCCAATGGGCACCACCCACCCCAATTACCTTGTATTTATTTTGTACATGCCCATTTTAAGTGTGGGACTTCAACACCATCCCAGTAAATGACCCAGACACTTCAACTGAATCAATAATCAATTAAAAGTATATACTATGTACAGATAAGTACTTAATTTTAGAAGATATCCCTGATAGACATCTATGTTTTCACTTTTCCTTTCCTTTCATCTCCTCATCTCTCCTTCCCTCTCTCTCTGTTTTTTTTTTCCAGGGCAAAGAGGGTTAAGTGACTTGCCCAGGGTCACACAGCTAGTAAGTGTCAAGTGTCTGAGGTCAGATTTGGACTCAGGTCCTCCTGATTCCAGGGTGAGTGCTTTATCCACTGTGCCACCTAGCTGCCTTCTGTTTTAATGGAAAAATCAATGTTAGCCAAGAACTAGCATTTCTTTTTTTCTTTTCTTGTTACTGTTATTTTATTTTTTATCATGAAGAGATATTGCTAACATACTATTAGAAAGGAAAACCACATTCCTCTTATCAAGCATAGTCTAGCAAATCAAATCTATAGATTTGCCATGTTGATAACTGCATTTCTTATGATGCACTCAGACCCCATACTCCCTCTGTGAGGAGGCAGGTCACGTACTTCATTATTAGTCACAAAAGGTTGTGGTTTGTTTTTGTATTATCAGATTTTTTGCATCTTTCCATGATGATTTTGTTTATAATGTTGTTTTGTTTTTAAAAAATTTATTATTTTCCAGTTACATATTACATACAAGGATAGTTTTTAACATTTGTTTACACTGGATTTTTAGTTCCAAATCTTTCTTTTCTCCCCCCTTCCCTTCCCTCTCTCCTCCCCAAGATGAGAAGAAGTCCGATATAGGTTGTATATGTGCAGTCACAGCAAACTATTTCTACATTAGTCATCTTGTGAAAGAAGAATCAGAGCACAAAGGAAATACCTCAAACAAGAAGGAAAACAAAACAGTCCAAAGTAGAAACAGTATAATTCAATCTGCATTCATAATTCACAGTTCTTTTTTCTGGATGTTGAGAATATTTTCTATCATGAGTTCTTTGAATCTGTTTGAATTATTGCACTGCTGAGAAGAGCCAATTCTATCCCTATTGTTCATAACACCAATGTTGCTGTTACTGTGTACAGTGTTCTCCTGGTTCTGATCTCTCAGTCAGCATCAGGAATTAACATTTATTAAGTGCCTACTATGTGGTAGACACTGTGCTAAGTGCTGGGGATACAAAGAGAAGCAAAATAAAAACAATCCCTGCCACAGGGGAACATTCTCATGGAGGAAATCACATGTAAACAACTATGTGCAAGTAAGACATAGACAGGGTAAATTGGGGGTAATCAGAGTTAGAAGATCTGTGTTCAGGTCTTCATTTTTAATACTAACTCTGTGACCTTATGCAAATCACTGTCTTCCCTGGGCTCAGTTTCCTTTCTCAGGGATAATAAAATTTGTATTAATTCCCTCACAAAAGTTTCATCAAACCTTCATCAAAAGATATGATGAATCATTGTATTTCAGAGTGGGAATGAATCTGTGACAATTGAGTACCACAAATCTCTGAAAAGAATCCTCTCTAGCACATGCCCAACAAATAGCATCATTCAGACTTCCTTGAAAACCTTCAAGGAAGGAAAAGCCATTCTTTCCCAAGGCAGGGCATTCTACTTTTTTGTGGATCTAGTAATTAGGGCATTTTTTTCTTGTATCAACTCTCTATTTGCCTTTTTGCAAATTCCAGTTGCTCCTTATTTTTCCCTATAGGACCAAGAAGAGTAAAGCTAATCCCTCTGCCATGACAGCCTTTCAAGGACTCTGGAAATAAAATGAAATGACATGAACTTGAAGCCCTTCAAAATCCTTGTTTTTCTCTTCTGGATGACTGCTAGCTTATTAATACCTTCCCTAAAATATGGTACTTGAAACTGAACATAATACTAAGACACGATCTGGTCATGTCAGGGAGCCATTCTGTGAACCAGAGTCTTTGATTAATGTCATTTATTGTCATTTCATCATTAAGTATAAATTGATTTGAATGACATATTACTCCATTAAAGTAAAGGTATAATTTGTATGGGGGAAAGGGAAGGGGAAAAGAAGGAGAGGGAGATAAGATGATAGAATCATGGATTCAGAGGTGAAAGGAATGTTAGATGGGATCTAGCTGACATCCCTCACTTTATAGATCAGGAAAATGAGTCCCAAAGAGGTTGAGCAACATGTCCAAAATCATAAATCCAATATGAGTCAGAAAAGGCTAGATTTGAAACCAGGTCTTTTTTTTAAATCATCATTCATTCATTTACTTATTTATTAATTTATCTATTTATCTATCTATTTATTTCTTTTGCAGGGCAATGAGAGTTAAGTGACTTGACCAGGATCACAGAGCTAGTAAGTGTCAAGTGTCTGAATTCAGATTTGAACTCACATCTTTCTGAATCCAGGGCCAGTGCTTTATCCACAGCATCACCTAGCTGCTCCTGAAAATTAGGTCTTATTAACTTCAAGTACTTCCCCCTAGTCACTACCCTATACATCCTCTATCACTTATAAAATCCAGACCCTTCTAGGGTAATTATAAAGTAAAACAGGCAGGATGTCAGAGGTGGAAGTGATATGAGTGTTATCTTGTCTAACAGCTCTCTACCAATGAGAAGTTTATGATTCATTTTGTCTCTGGATTCCTTCACTTTGGCTCCTTTTGTGTCTTTTGTCACATTTAGCACAATTTGCACATAGTAAACACTTCAGTGCTTGAATGAACAAATGATTGAATGGATGAATAAATGAGTCAATGGATGATGGATGAATAAATTAATGAATAGAATGTGGCACACAGACTCTTGGGAGGTAGACATCTCAGTGAAGGAAGAAGCTGCTTCTCTGATGGAATTCTATCAGACCATATTCTGGACTATCAGGCAGGCCAGTAGCTTTGCAGACTGTAGCAACTGCTACTTTAGCCAAAAGCAGGGTTAGCCATGCATGGGCATGAAAAAAAATATGACATCAGTACACTGTACTGTTCATCACAAATTGTGACTCACTCTTGGTAAATGGTTATTGGTCAGGCTTCATATTTTCATGGGCTGGTCTCAATCAGAGAAACATGAGGATGTAAAATTTGGGTGCAGCAAGTGGAAGGACTCAATTTATATGAAAGGTTAATTCTTTAAATAGCCAAAGAGATTGCTCTATTAGGGATGGCTGAAAGAAGGTATAAATAAGGAATCTATCTATCTAGTCATCTATATCTCTCCATCCATCCATCCATCCCTCCCTCTCTTCATCTATCCATCCCTCCATCCATCCTTCCAGCCATCCCTACCTGCCTCCACCCCTCTATCCCTCCATCCCTTTCTCTCTCAATATATCCATCCCTCTCTCCCTCCATCCATTCTTCCATCCCTCCACCCATCCATCCTTCCAGACATCTCTACCTCCCTCCACCCCTCCATCCCTCCATCCCTTCCTCTCTCAATCTATCCATCCCTCTCTCCCTCCCTCCATCTATCCATCCTTCCATCCTTCCATCCCTCCATTCATCCCTCCACCCCTCCCTCCCTCCACCCCTCCCTCCCTCCATCCATCCATCTGATCTCTACACTCCTAATAAGAGACAATACTTCGCAACTGATAGCAAGCTGGATTTGGTGTCAGGAAGATCTGAATTCAAGTCCCACATTTGGCATACACTGTCTATATGACCCTAGGCAAGTCATTTATTCCCCTAGTGCTCTGAGCAATTCTCTAAGACTCTAAGTTACAGACTAGAGGACCATCAATATGGGTGGAGGGAATTTCTCCACCAGGAGTTCTTTATATGAGTGACATCACAATGAGGTCATATGATCATAGACATAGAGGCAGGAGGAACCTAAGAGGCATCAAGTCTAACCACCTTCTTTCACAGATGAAGAAACTGAGGCTCAAAGAGTTTAAGTGATTTGCTCAAGAGACAGGACTTGAACCTACCTTCACTGATGCTCACACTAGTATTCTTTCCACTGTATATTAATTTTTATTATTAGGTTTTTTTAAAAAGTCATGTAACCTTAAAAGCTCTAAAATGCTATGATCACACCTTTGTCTCAAAGATCCCATTGCAAGGTCTGGTACAGCAGTGAATTGGTGAGAATACCAGCCCAATGGCTTTGAGGATGTGGTTTCCAGAGGGTATTGGTATGTGTCTGACTATTATCTTTTAGGATGAAGGAATGCTGCTCCTTTGCTGCTGCTTGATAACAGTGACTGACCCTCTAAAAACAGAGGTCTTCTGCCTCAGACCCCTTGTGCAGTCTAGTGAAGCCTATGGAGTTATTCTCAGTATCATGGTTTTAAAGTCATAATATAAAATACACTGAATTATACAGGAAACCAATATATTGAACTAGTTATGGGAGAAAATCTTAAAAATAAAGTTCATGGGTCCCAGGTTAACAACTCTTGCTTACTTTATCTCTATCCCCCACCCCCACCCCCAAACAAACAAAAAAACCAAACCTTCCTGCTTCTTGGATGCAGGGCTCTAATCATCCCACTTCCACCCCCTCCAATTGTCAGGATTAATCAGACTATGAAGTGGCCTAATTAGGAAATCTAGGTTTTATGAGCTATTAGGATATGTCCCTAAGACAACAATTTCAGTATTTCTGAATGGCAAGATTGCCAGCTAACACAGACTTAAAGGTAAGCCTTAACCCCATTGCTCTCTCCTATTCTTAGCTCCTTTCTTTTATTTTCTTTTTTGTTTTTGTGGGTCAATGAGGGTTAAGTGAAGTGACTTAGTGACTTGCCCAGGGTCTCACAGCTAGTTAAGTGTTAAGTGCCTGAGGCTGGATTTGAACTCAATTCCTCCTCAATCCAGGGCCCGTGCTTTAGCCACAGTTGCCCCCTCTTAGCTCCTTTCAATTCTTGGTTTTCTGCTGTTTTTGACCTCTCCTCCTCTTTCTTCTCATCTTCTTCTCCACTTCCACTGGAGCCCCATGTTCTCAGATTGTCCTCTGGATACCTACCTCAACCACATCACCCTTTATTCCAGAACATTTCATTCTCATCAAACCTTATGAGTCAAGAGTTCCCTGGGCTGTTTCTTCCTCCTCTCCATGACAATACATGGCAATGGTTCTTCTGTTGGTAGAGTTTATTAGAATTAAGTAACAGATGCTGAACTGATTTTTGCAATTTAAACCTCAGGTGTACTTAATTTGAAATCCCGGTGTGACACAGCAGGGGCAAGAGATGGATGAAGGAGGCAACTGCTACAGGAAAAATTTAGAAGACCTGTTTCCTCACCTTTTTTGAGGTGAAAGAAGGCTGTTTCTCTTTCCTGCCCTCCTAATTTCCTTGCCCATGGCTTGAGCCTGGGGATGATGACAGTAGGAAGTTTTACACAGACTTTACCTACGTTATCTGGTTGGTCATTGCCCACCTGGTTTTGAGGATGTATTCTGGACCTGTACAGCTCTTCTAATGGTCAGTATCTTAGAATGAATATAGATGACATGATAGAGAGCCAAACCACCATCATTAATCTTTGAAGATTACAGACATTTTCTACTATTGAACCAAACTGCTTTACTCTTGATTGGGGTCTTGGGACAGAGGGTGGGGGGAAGTCAGTCTTCAGGGAGAAAGCTGTTGTCACTGGTGAGTGCAGTTAATTAGAATAACATTTGCTTCTAACTGTTCAATATTTGGTACAGTTATCAGTCCTAAAGGTTATGTTGTACTTTCTGATAAACTGATCACTGGGGATTTCTGTAGTCTCCCCAGGCTGGTACTGGCTAAATATAGGAAAGCTAGGAAGTCAGTGATAATTGTCTCTGATATTAAACCTTCTTATAATACTGATTAAACTCATTTGGGTTTTCCATGGGGGTAATTTTCATACTTCCTTCTGGATAAGAAACTGGATTATCCCTCAAAGGCTTCTGGAAAACAGTGAAAAGAAAGCAGATGATTTGGGAGTGGGGGTGGAGTGGAGTCTTAGTGGTCAGAGACTCTGTCCCTGGGGCAGTCAATATTGCCTGTTCAGGGAAGGATCCTTCTATTTCAGTCATGCTCCCTACCTTGAAACTCTCCTCTCTCTGATCGATCCTCCACATATCTGACAACATGACGTTGTCAAAGCCTAGGTCTAATTAGATGACTATCTAGCTCAAGAAGCTCTAGTAGCTCCTTACTGTCCTTGGGATCAAGTACAAATGCCTCCACCTGGATTTAAAGATGTCTACAATTTGGCTTCAAGCTTTCTTTCTATGTTTATTTTACCTCAGTGCCCTTCATGAATACTGCATTCCATTGAACTCATGTTCTTGCCTAACTCAGTGTCCCCAATCAAGTTCAGGTGGAATGAGACATGATTAGCTCAGTATGTAATGTTTGATATTTTTGTCCTCAATACAAAGAGAGGGAGGGAGAGTTTGGGAGGAGAGCTCACTGTGAGAACTGTTACTTGTGCCTCCAGCAAGATGTGCAAGTGTTTCCTCTAGGAACTAATCTTGGTAATTTCACTTTCAATAAGGGAATTCATTGTTAAGATTTGAAAAATGCTTGAAAGTTTATGAAAAGGCTCATTAAGACTCAGGACTAAGAATAATTTCGAAGGGAAACTGAGGTGCTTGGATGACTCTGTTAATTGTGTTGTTGAAAGGTGTAAGTTTAATTAAAGAACAATAACAACAAAATTTGCAGACATTCCTTTTTTTTTTTTTTGTGGGGCAATGAGGGTTAAGTGACTTGCCCAGGGTCACAGAGCTAGTAAGTGTCAAGTGTATGAGGCCAGATTTGAACTAAGGTTCTCCTGAATCCAGGGCTGGTGCTTTATACACTGTGCCACCTAGCTACTTCCCCCTCCCCCTCCCCAAGACATTCATATCTGGACATAGCCAATGTGGGGATGTATTTCACTTGACCATACTTCTTTCTTTCTCTTTCTTTCTTTCTTTCTTTCTTTCTTTCTTTCTTTCTTTCTTTCTTTCTTTCTTTCCTTCCTTCCTTCCTTCCTTCCTTCCTTCCTTCCTTCCTTCCTTCCTTCCTTCCTTCCTTCCTTCTTTCTTTCTTCCTCCCTTTCTTTCTCTTCCTTACTTTCTTTATTTTCCTTCTTTCCTTCCTTCCTTCCTTCCTTCCTTCCTTCCTTCCTTCCTTCCTTCCTTCCTTCCTTCCTTCCTTCCTTCCTTCCTTCCTTCCTTCCTTCCTTCCTTTTCTTTCTTTTCTTTCTGGGAAATGAGGGTTAAGTGACTTGCCCAGGGTCACACAGCTAATAAGTGTCAAGTGTCTAGGGCTGGATTTGAACTCAGGTCCTCCTGAATCCAGGGCCGGAGCTTTATCCACAGCACCATCTACCTGCCCCAACCATGCATATTTCTTTTCTTTTCTTTTTGTTTTTTAGTGAGGAAATTGGGGTTACGTGACTTGCCCAGGGTCACACAGCTAGTAAGTGAGGCTGGATTTGAACTCAGGTATTCCTGACTCCAGGGCCGGTGCTCTATCCACTGCGCCATCTAGCTGCCCCCCCCATGCATATTTCTTACAAAGGTTTTGATTTTCGTTTTTTTTTTTTTTCCTGGGGGATGAGAAAGGAGAGTGGAGAAAAGAGAAAATAAATGATTCTTAATTTAAAAAAAGAGAAAGGTATCCTTTGTTTCCAGAGATCTATCTTTTTTTTCCAGATGTTGACCTAAAAGGCTGGATTTGAACTCAGGTACTCCTGACTCCAGGGCCGGTGCTCTATCCACTGTGCCACCTAGCCACTCCACTTACCCTTCTTTCTGAGTCAGCTGCCAGGGTAGGTCAATGGAAGTAACAGAACCAAGAACTAGAGTGAAATCTATCTTTGCCTCAAAGGAAATGGGGACTTGGGGAAAATCCCACCTAATTGTTTTGGTGCTTCTAGAACATGGCTGGATTTGTGGATAGTGGATTGGTAGAACTGGTAGATAGTCATCTGATCTTTGTACAGCACCTACTGTGAGTTGTGGGCTGTGATGAGCATTATGGGAGATTAAAATGAGGTAGAATTTTTGGTCTGCCCTCAACAATTTTGTCGTCTTGTTGAGGGAGATAATACAGACACAAATTCCATAGGGCTTAATAACAAAGCCACAAGTAATTAGGGTAGGGATTCTTAACCTGACACCTATGTATTTAAGGTATTTTCATGTTTTTATAATTTTCTTTAAAAAAAGACCCATTCACCTATCTGACTGAGGTTGGAAGTGCAAGGGCTACTTAAAGGCTTGATCTCATTTTGATTGAAGGAGCTTTGACCTACTCTGTTTCCAACCAAGCCTGGTGTGACCCTCCTTAGGCAATTTGCTGGCCACTGCAAAGGCCCATTATATTAACACCAAATATGGTTTGGAAATCTGATTGGTCTAGCTCATTGTGGCTCAGATTCTGGAGCCCAAGTGATCTGCCAGCTTCTGCTTTCCCAGGAGCTGGGATTACAGGTGTGCATCACATCATCCAATACAACTGCATTGCAGCTTAAGTTATTTCCTTTGTAACCCTAAGTATTTTGTTTTACATATTTAAAGGCATTGTTCTGAAGTGTCCACAGACTACATCAGACTGCCAAAGGGGTCCAGGACACACAGAGAGGTCAGGAATCCCTGAAATATGGGTTAAGTAACTCGTACTTTTCCCCTGGTTACCAAAATTGACAACTGCATGATTTAACATCTGTACTCCTTAAGCAGCATAGAAACAACTGAGCTGAGCAGCAAGTCCAAAAGAATACTTATTAATAACATCCATCTGTAAGGAACCCTGGCACTATATCTCTCCTCTTGCTGAACTCAATTTGTCTCAACAGCTTCTTGCCCTGTTTTCACATCACGGATCATGAAGCTGAACTGAGGGCACTTATTTCAATGCTGCTTGTCACAAGTGCTAAAAGTTGTTGTTCAAGACTGTGTAATTGACATTTGTATAATATGTAAAGTCTGTAACATCCTTTATATAGATCACATCTCCTTTGTGCAGTACTATAATCCTCTAAGGTAGATGTTATAGGCATTCTTATCCCCATTTTGTAGGCGAAGAAACTGAGGCTCAAAGAACTTTATGACCTGCCCAAGGTTAAAGTCCTTGACTGCTTTCACTATAGACTCTTCCTGCCTTTTTAGTATTCCAACACCTTATAGTTCCTCCCCTCCTCCTCTTCCATCCAGTGGCATTGGCCTGCTTGCTTCTCCTCCCACACAATGCTCTATCTACCTATTCTGTGCCTTTGAGTAACTGGTTGTTCACCATGTCTAAAGAGTCTCTATTCCCCTGCCTCTACCTTCTGTCTTCCTTGACTTCCTTTGAGCCTTGGCTAAAATTTCATCTTCATGAGGCCCTTCTTCATCCTCCTCACCTACTGCTAGAACCTTCCTATGAAATTATCTCCCATTTACATCTTTGTGTTTACATAGATGTACATATCTTGTATTACATAATTCTCTGCATGTTGTCTCTGAGAATGTTAACTCCCCAAGGGCAGGGACTTTGCTTTGCTTTTGAATTTGCATCCCCAGAGCTTAGCGCAGTGCCTGGCACATAGGAAGCATTTAACAATTGCTTATTGACTTCTGACTGACTTGGAGAGATTGAACATGAACCTCAGTCTTCCTGACTCCAAGCCTGATACTCTTAAACTGCATCTGAGAAATGGAATAAGGATCAGATTCTTGATAACAGGACTGTACCCATGGTGTGACTCCAGCAATTCACTATGTCTCAATTTCCTCATGTGTCAAATGAAGATAATAATATTTATATAACCTATGTTCCAGCATTACTGGGGGACAGTCCTTTACAAACCTCATAAAGTTAGGCACTTCTAGTATTCCCCCTTTTCCCGATTCTCCCAGTTGTTAGTGCTTGTATTTTGAATATAGTTTGCAACTGTTTATGTGTGCACGTTTCTCTTGATAAACTTTACGTTCTTTAAAGACAAGCCTTATTTAATCTTTGCCTTTGTTGCCCTGTGCTTGACATAGTTCATGGCACATGGTGCATACTTAATAAATGCTTGTTGATTATTTGAATTATTATTAAAATTTAGAGCTGGTAGGAACCTTAGAGGTCAACTAATCCAACCCCATCTTATTTTCAGTGACATGCAAGATAAAGCAACCCCACAATTCTTTACTTCTGTAAGTCTTTGGCAATGCTCTTTGATGAGGCTGAGGAAATAGTGACAACCTTTATACTTGGAGCAATTTTGAGTTTTTGGTCCTCATTTCTCATTGGGTCAGTGTGAATCCCCCTGGGATTTTCTTCTTTCTTCAGTGGGCTGGTCCTGTCAATGTGGAAGAATGAAGTTCTCTCTTTGTCTATTTGTGAGTAGTAAGAGTAAACTGGTGGTGGGGAAAGCCGGACCTGGTGAGAACTCAGCAGGAATTATTCTCCATTGAGCTCAATCCCTTGGCTTCCCTAGTTACATCTTTGTTTGGAGCTTTATCTGTAAACACTGTTAGGGAAATGACATAGCCCTAACCTGCTCCCCTTCTCAACACCTGATCATTTCCAGATCCATGTTTCAAAGATTTTCCCTAAACCCACCCCCAAACTTCGATGACAGAAACATTTCTAGGATATTCTGCAGGTGTGGGCTCCAAGCTTCTAAGATCACCCGGACTGAGTAGGTAGTGAGCCTTTCCTTTTCCTAACAGATTTACAAATTCATATGTTTCTTAGGGTCTGTGCTAACAACATTTCAGCACAATGGACTTCCCTTATCATTCCATGTATTTTATTTTATACATCTAAGAACATTATTTTGAGAAGTGGCCCAGTAGCTTCACCAGATGGCCAGAGGGGTTTTTGATGAAAAAAAAATTCAGAACCATGCTTTAGCATGCAGGTGCTATGCAGGTGGTAAGATTCATCCACTGGAGTTATACTTAGGTGATTGGGAGAAACCGATAAACATCATAAGCATTCTGCTTTGATGAGATCCAAAATAACTTGGCAAAGTCCTGATTTTCTGGGCTCTTTTCCACCAAACATGTTTTTGTGTTTTCCCTTCCTATTTTCTTTGCGATCATTTCCAAGGATTTTTTTTCCTAAGCATTTGCTTCTTTCCCTGTAGGTTTCTTCTAATAAATGTTTTAAGTTTCACTGCACGCCACATGCCCTCTGCTCAGTTTTAGTTTAGCTTTATTCTTCGTTAAAGCCACGACTCATTAAATGGTTGGGGGAGGGGGCAAATGGTAAGGAGAGGGAGAGCAGGGGGAAAAAGTAAGCCTAGTGTGAAATGGGGGGTCAGCTCCAATATTGAGAGGTGGTCAAAGGGCCTCATAGCAAGAATCATTAGAGTGATATTTTTTAGTTTTCCCACCTTGTAGAGAGACAGTAAACATTCCCTTCATGAGGCTGACCTTTCAAATACTCATTAAATTTAATGAGTCTTGATTTTTTGTAAAAGAAAGAAAGAAAAATAGAAAGATCACCAAGGCATATTTGCTAAAGGATCC
Organism: Dromiciops gliroides; assembly: GCF_019393635.1. Lineage (NCBI taxonomy): Eukaryota > Metazoa > Chordata > Mammalia > Microbiotheria > Microbiotheriidae > Dromiciops > Dromiciops gliroides. Next base: position 27,702,125 of record NC_057865.1, on the reverse strand, counting down.
ATTTAACAAAAACACTTAATGAGATGAAGACGTGCAGTGACAAATATTAGTAGGGGGCACAAAGTCTTGGGTTCTTTCTGACAGCTACAACTTTCCCCTATCTTTTCTTTTTCACATTATTCCCTACTCAATCACTCTACAGTATAGGTAAATTTGCCAGCTTACCTGGGCAGCTAGAGATGCAATGAATAGAGCACTAGACTTGTAAGTCCTTCCACAGACACTTGTTAGCTTCATGACCTCTTTACCTCAGTTTCCTCCTTTGTAAAATGGGACAATAACACCTACCCACAGGGTTATTGTGAGGATCAAATGAGATCACATACATAATATGCTTTGCAAACCAAAAAATGCTTTATTATCATTATTATTATTATTCCTGATTAACATTATTCAATTTCCTAGCTCTATGTCTTTGCTCAGTCTATCCCTCATGTCTTGAATGCTCTCACTCCTCCCTTCTACCTCTTGTAATCCACAGCTATCATAAAGACATAACTTTGTTGCCATTTCATTTCTCCTGAGTTTTTGAATTGTTAATGATATCCCCTCTTGAAAAATGATGATGATGATGAATACCTATAAAAACTTTGCTGAATATATGCTGTCTTCCCAGTGGAATATAACCTCCTTTAGGGCAATACTTGTTTCAGTTTTGTCTTTGTATTTTGGATTCTAGAGCCAGGATAAATGGAGAGCCTATGTTTGTGATTTCATTGACCTAGGGGAGTTCCAGAAGACTTAACCCTTCTCTCAGTGTATCTCAACAACTTCCACTGTCATAGAGGACGTGTCAGATACATGGCCCACAACACTTCCAGGTGCAATCAAAGCAGATTAAAATATAATTGGTGGGGCAGCTAGGTGGCACTGGATTCAGGAGTACCTGAGTTCAAATCCAGCCTCAGACACTTGACACTTAACTAGCTGTGTGACCCTGGACAAGCCACTTAACCCCCATTGCCCCGAGCAAAAAAACCAAACAAACAAAATATAATTGGCAAATATTGAACAAAATAAACAAAATATAATAAAAGGTAGATAACATATTTCTAAACCAAGTCAATATATGACCCCCAGAAATCCATACCTATCGATTAATAAAAACAAGAGGCTAGCTGACTTGCCCCAGGATCTGTCAGTCCTACTATGTGCCATACACAAAGTCTGTTCTGGAGGCAGATCTTGAAACCAGGGCTTCCTGCTTCTGAGGCTAGCGCTTTATCCCTTACACTACACTACATGCTTAAGAAATATTGAATTGAATAGCACAGTAGCAAATCCAGATGTGTTTCAGGATGAGCTATACAAAGACATCAACAGATCTGCTAAGCAGCAGTCAGGGAATCACCCTAACTTCAGTAGGACCACATCACCCTTTCACTCTAAACCGCAATAAGAAACACTGAAAGTGATTGTTCCTTGTATAATTCTCCAAATTCTCCAAAGCACTGATCAGACATCATCTCCCTTGAGTCTCATAACCAATCCATTCTGTAAGTATTAGTATGCCTCTGTTACAAATGAAGAAACCAAGGCTCAAATAGCTAGTGACTTGACAATGGTCACATCATATCAAAGATGGGAATATACAATCTGTACCCAGAGATTCAATGCAGTTTTAAGCTTTAATGGCTATTAAAATAATAATAGGTATTGAATTAGCTATTTAAAAACTATTAACCTTAAAACCACATGGAAACTTTGGGGGGATACCCTGTATGTGTGACGCATGTCTCACCTCTTTGAGAGAATTCCACATGCAGACTGATCTCTGATGCATTATGCATTGGAAAGCTGATCTTCAGTGGATAACCAGAGGTTAGAATCCCTCAGCACAGAATAGTAAGAAGGACAAGAAGCATCTCTTTATAAGAGCAGACCACAAGTGATGAATGATGACTGATGAGCTCTGCAGGGGGTCAGGGGTGGCTGATGTACTGCATATAATGGTGTGTGCTCCCCAGGGTGGAGGCAAAGTTGTAGCAATAATGATGGACAGTTCTGGTTTGGCCAACTATATCCCACAGGATATAAGTATCCCATATAACTTGTATCCACAGGGCCTCAGATGGCAAACCAGGAGAACCGAAACTACGGAAGAAAGAGCCAACCAGTAGATTAGAGCCTGGAATAGAAATGAGGAGCCAACGCGGGCATCTAGGTGGGGTAGTGGATAGAGCACCAGCCCAGCGAATTCCGAGACGCCCAGAGTTCAAATCAGACCTCAGACCCTTGACACGTACCATAATCTGTGGTGACCTGGGCAAGTACACTAACCCCACTTGTCTCACCCAAAAAAGCCAAAACCGCACAACCAGAGAAGAAATAGGAGCCCACCACTTTCCGATGGAATCTTCTGTGGGGAACCCTCCACTCATCAAAACCTCTGACCCTAGGCTCCTTCCCCAAGTGCCCAACTCTGAAGGTGAGCTTTGTATCTTGTCATTCTGGGGCTCCTGACACCATGCCCCTCCCCCGCTGTGTAAACAATAGTCCTTCCTAGCTCCACTTAGTGTTCCTAAGCCGAACATAACTAACTAGGATGGTGAAATGGTTAGAGTATTGGACCTGAAGTCATCTGTGTGGCCCGGGGAACTCACTTAACCTCTCTAGGTCTCAGTTTCCTCATCTGTAAAATGGGGATAAAAATAGCCCCACCTTCCAGGATCATTGTGGGGATCAAATGAGAAATTTGTAAAGTGTTTTGCAAACCTTGAACACTATATAATTGCTAGATGTTGTTGTCATCTTTCTCATCACAATGTAAACTCTTTGAGGGCAGGGTCTTTTTTTCTTTTATTTGTAAACACTGAGCTTAGCACAGTGCCTGGAACATAGTAAGCATTTAATAAATGTTCTGCTTGTCTGTCCATCCATCTGTCCATCTACCTATCTACACATAGTTTTTTCTTTCCTTCCTTCCTTCCTTTTCATCTGTCAATAGATAAAAGAATGATAGATCAGAATAGGAATACAAAAATATACAGAATTCTAAATGTGCAAGAACTATGGGCAATTATTCATATTACAAAACAATTTTTTGCCTTCTAACCCCCATCAACCAACAATATAATAAATTAATGAGACATTATTTCCTTTATAGAAAGCGATTCTGAATTTCTCCTATTAAGTTATTTGTTTAATTTGTCACTGATCCTACCCTTTGGTTTTTAAAATTCACCAGTTTACTTGGTATGGACATGAGATCAAATAATACTGAGACATATCTTAGTAATTAGCATATAAGTTAATGAGGAAGCATAGTTTAAATGACAAAAAATTATCTTTATATGAGTGAAGGGATGGATAGATGGATGGATGGAGGGAGGGAGGGAAGGATGAAGGGAGGAAGTAAATGAGGGAGAGATGGATGGATAGGCCTGGCTATGTGCTAGGATCTATGATAATTCGGTTCTGGGAATACAAATACAAAAAGGAAGACAGTCTCTGCTCCTCAAGGAGCTTACATTTTAATAGGGGAAGACAACACATGAACTTTCCAGTAATGGTAGAGATAATTTGATTACTGTTCCCTGAGTTAGAGGTGGTAGCAGCATAGGATGAAGATGGCCTAGCAATACTGTAATGGTTCTAGGCTGGGATACCTATGATGAGCTTTCACTTGCAGAAGTCCAAGATCCCAAGGTGGAAGCTAGAAGGCTGAATTGGAAGTATGGTATGAGGATGACTGGAGAATCCTCAGATATAGTGAGAGATCAAGAAAAAATTATCTGATGGAGACTCTCACAGGTGATTCTTTTTCGTGTGTAAAGGATGATGAAATGAGGGTAAAGTGCTCTTAGTCACCTGCACACAGACTTAGCCACTTTGTTGGCTATATATAGGCAATACTTTTTTTTTTTTAGCAACAAACATTTATTTTATTTTCCATTTACATGTAAGGGTAGTTTTCAACATTAATTTTCATAAGATTTAGAGTTCCAAATTTTTCTCCCTCACTCCCTCCCTTTCCTCCCCCCTCCACAAGATTGAAATCAGGTTATATATATACAATCCACAAGTGTTCTTTTTATCAGTTCTTTCTATAGGGGTGCATAGTAAGCTTCCTCATTAGTTCCTTGGGATAGTCTTGGATCATTGCACTGCTGAGAGTAGTTAAGTGATTCACAATTGCTCATTGAACAATACTGCTGTCCCTACTCCCAATGTCCTCTCAGCTCTGCTCACTTCACTATACATTGATGTTCATTAGTCTTTCAAGGATTTTCAGGGATCATACTGTCATTTCCGGTAGCACAAAACCATTCCACTACAACGATATAACACAGCTTTTTCCATCATTCCTCAATTGATGGACATTCCCTCGATTCCCAATTCTTAGCCTCCACCAAGAGTTGCTATAAATATTTTTTGTATAATTTTTCCCCCTTTTCTCTTTTTCATGATTACTATTGTTAACTGTTTCCCTTCCATCCTATTCCCTTCCCCATGATATTTATTCTATTATCCATCTTCTTTCAACCTCTCACTCTTCAAAAGGGATTTGCTTCTCTGTCCCCTCCCCCACTCTGTCCTTCTTTTTTTGCCCCTCTCTCTTTATCCCTTTCCCCTCCTATTTTCCTGCAGGGTTAGAGAGATTACTCCACCCAATTGAGTATGTACATTATTCCCTCCTTGAGCTAATTCTAATGAGATTGAGGTCTTTGAGCCAATTTTGATGAGAGTTAGGCTCATTTACTGCCCAGATTAAATAGGTTATTCCACCCAGTTGGGTGTGTCTGTTAGTCCCTCCTTGAGGTAACTCTGATGAGTTGAAGATCTTTGAGCCTTTTCTGAGGAGTTTAAATTCATTTACTGCCCTGCTCCTCTCCCATCTCTTCCCCCACTCCATAAGCCTTTTCTTGTTACTTTCATGTAGGATTTCACTTCTGCCCTTCCCCTCCCCCAGTGAATTCCCTTCACCCCTCAATTTAACCCTAAAGATGTTATCATCTAGCTAAGTGACACAGGGGACAAATCATCACCCCTGGACCCAGGGGGATCCCAGCCAAAACCTGGCCTCAGACACAAGACAGTTACCCACTGTACAACCCCAGGTATGTCCCCCAGCTCCAATTTTTTTATGGTTCTATAGGGTCTTGTATTTGAAAGTCAAATTTGCCTTTCATTTCAGGTCTTTTCATCACAAATATCTGAAAGTCTTCTTTTTCATTAAAGTCCCATTTTTTTCTGCTGAAAGATAATGCTGAGTTTTGCTGGGCAGGTGATTCTTGGTTGTAATCCCATTTCCTTTGCCCTTTGGAATATCATATTCCATGCCCTCTGGTCCTTTAATGTAGAAGCTGCTAGATCTTGTGCTATCATGACTGGGGCTCCACAGTACTTGAATTCTTTCTTTTTGGCAGCTTGCAATATTTTCTCCTTGACCTGAGAGCTCTGGAATTTGGCTATAATATTCCTAGGAGTTTTCTTTTTGGGATCTCTTTCTGGAGGTGATCAGTGGATTCTTTCAATTTCTATTTTAGCTTCTTCTTCTAGAATTTCAGGGCAATTTTCCCTGAGAATATCTTGGAAGATGGTGTCTAAGCTTTTTCCTTGTTCATGGTTTTCAGGTAGACCAATAATTTTCAAATGATCTCTTCTGGACCTATTTTCCAGGTCGGCAGTTTTTCCCAGAAGATATTTCACATTGCCCTCTATTTTCTTTTTAATTCATTTGGATTTGCTTTATTGTGTCTTGGTTTCTCATAAAGTCACTGGCTTCCATTTGTTCAATCTTAATTCTCGGGCAATTATTTTCATCAGAGAGCTTTTGTATCTCCTTTTCCATTTGACTTTTCAAGCTGTTGACTTTTTTCTCATGTCTTTCCTGCATCACCCTCATTTCTCTTTCCATTTTTTCCTCTACCTCTCTAACTTTATCTTCAAAGTCCTTTTTTAGTACCTCTATGGCCAGAAACCAATTTGTATTTTTCTTGGAAGGTTTAGATATAGAGGCCCTGATGTTGCCATCTTCCTTTGAGGGTGCCCTTTGGTCTTCCTTGTTACTGAAGAAACTTTCCATGGTCCTCACCTTTCTCTGTCGTCTCATCTTGCCTTTCTTTTATTAGACTTTTAGCTCCTTAAAGTGGGGCATTGTTTGCAGGCTGCAGTATCCCAAGCTTAAGAAGTCCCAGGTGGTATGATTTAAAGAGAATCAGGTTCTTCCCTCGCCCGGCCTGTTTCCTGGTCCTAGATGACCCCAGACCAACTTGCCAATCAACCAGCTTTGTGTGTTGTGGTTGTTAGCTCCGACGAGCCTGTGCCCCTCCCCCACCTGGGCCACTTCTACTCAAGCCTACAACCTGGTTCTCAGCAGGGGTGTAGAATCTAAGTTCTGCCTTAGCACCAGTATAGACCCCTGTAGTCTCTCCCCTGCCCAGGGCTCAGCCCACTCACCAGACTGTGAGCTTAGTTCCAGACAACACTGGTGCTTCAGCTGATTCATAGGCTCTGAGGGTCTCCTTCTCTGGTGAGGACTTCCTGAGACTGGATCTGTGTCAGGGTGACTGTGGGGTTGGGCCTGACTCCTGTTATCAGCACAGCAGCTCCCTCCTTCTGACCTTCCAAGCCATTCTTGGTTAGAAGATGATTTCAGCATATACTTCTGTGAGTTTTGCTTCTCTGGGTATTTTCCTATGGCATTATTTGTATGTTTTTTGGAGTGATCGTGTCATGAGTTCGGGAGCTCACTGCCTTTCCTCTGCCATCTTGGCTCTGCCCCGGAAGTCCCACCCACTCCAGCAATACTTCTTTTTAACAGTACCTTTCTACTTTCTGGGAATCAGTCTATTTTTTTTTTTTTACCCGTGTTAAGGATCCAAATGTTTCACTAAGCCTTAGAAAAGCAAGTCCACCTCACTTATGGGTAGTGGATATTTTGATGCTGTCCAGCCATTGTTCTCAGTGAGAACTGCTCTAATCAGGGGTCCAAGAATGGGTTGGGGTGAGACATTGAAGATACCAATACATTTTATTTCCATAGCAGATGCTTACTTTCCCACCCCAAAGGGATGCAATTACTGAGGGAAATTCATTAAGGTACAGTGGGCCTAAGGATGTGCCCACATCCCCAAAATTTCTATTTTAAATCATCTTTTTAATGGTAATGTTCTAAGACATGAGAGAATGGCAGAGAACAGACAGGAGCGGGTTGGCAGCAGATCTTTCTCTCTCTGCCTTTGAGTTAGCTAAGGCTCTTCAAAGCCAGCTTTCACTCAGTGTTTGTATAGATCCTATCTCTGAATTCTCTGTGAAGAAATTCAATAGCAATTCCTTGAGTAATTGCCAGTCTTTGCTTTCTTTTTTGCTCTCATTAATCCAGATGGTCCTGTGGTGAGCCAGAGGGGGCAAAGCGTGCACCCGGGTGAGGTGAACAAACATTCTTCCAGGACCCTGAGGGAGGAGGGTGGGGCTGAGCTGTCGCAATACTTTGAATGAAAAAAAAAAGTCATTTGCCAAATGATGTTCCCAGTGCTCAGTGAAAGTTTGTTGTCTGGGTACATCCAAGCTCTTTAGCTCCATAGGGTAATTCATTACGTCTGAGCTATTTCATTTCTTAATATATTGGCACAATGGATAGTGTTGGATTTGGAGTCATGAAGACCTGAGTTCAGATCCTACCTTGTACACTTACCTAGCTATGAGACCCTGGGCAAGTTATTTAACTTTTCCCAAGTTCAGTTTACTCAGCTGTCAAATGAAGATAACAATATCACTTACCTCACAGGACTTTTGTAAGGATCAAATGAAATAATATATGTAAAGTGCTGTGTAGACCTTAACAAACTAGATGAGTGCTCCTTATTATTATTATTTTTTACTACAACTACTACTATTGTTATATGGGATACAAATCAAGGTTGGAAAGCTGGACCGACTACTTCTTGGGAAACCAAATCTTTACATTCCTGGAGTCAAGGTTATGATAAAAAGCTACTTGTGTGGCTCTGTCTGTAGGTATTCATGAATGAATTCATGAATAAAGCATTTATTAAGTGCTTACTAATTACAAAGTACATCCAAATGGAAAAGTAAGACAGTCCCTTTCTCAAGGAGCTCATATTCTAATGAGGGAAGATAGAACATATGGAAGATTTAAGTTGAGTGTCAGATAGAAAGGTCCCATGGCCCTTAAGATGTAACAGAAAAACAGATGGCATTGCCACTTCTTTAATGTAATTTTCACTGATAAAATATCACTTGCTGATGTTGAATAATTTTATGATGTCAAGGACTTTGGTGACAAAAACTTTCTTTTCTGGGTCTTCAGTAGCTGTGGCTAGAGTGGGCTCTAGCCACATTGTCAGGCTGTATCTCCACAGGCATGGTTGCCTGGGATGTTGGTTAAGGTCACTTGGTTAGAAGCATTACTCTTCCCAAGGCTCTTGGGTTCAGGATCCTGGGCTGTCTCCATAAGTCTGAGGAAAGATGGTGCTCTGGTTGGAGGTGATGGTTTCATGTGCCTTGTTCACTCTGCCTCCTGTCACTCCATCAGGGTACCTTGCTGCCTCACCTAGGCTGGCTTACTTCCCCTCTGAGTGGGAAGTGGCTGGTAATTGGTGAACATGGCTGGCCATTTCTACAGGAGTTGCCTCTCCAAATGATGGCTTTGAGGGCTAGAAGCAGTTACTGTGGTCTGGGAGATACTTCAGTCCCACAGATCTTGTGCTTAAAGTTTGTCAGCAGTTGCTGATGTTGATGAGGAAGGTCCCTAATGATTAGTCTCCTCAATGATGGCTACAACAGCTAGGTTGGAAGCAATTCTGATGGATTGAGGGGAACTGCTATTCCCAAGGGTCTATGCCAATGACATCTTCCTTTTGAGCTTGGGGATACTATCTTTTATTAGCTTTTGCCACCTAACCCTATTATTCTTTTTGAAGTACAAGGTTCTACCAAAGTATAACAGCACTTTTTGTAGCAGCAGAGAACTGGAAACAGCAGATATTCATTGATTGGGGAATGGCTAAACAGGCTGAGATACTTGAACCTAAAAGAATGCTACTGCACTGTAAGAAACAACGAATGTGAATAATTCAGAGAAAAATGGGAAGACTTATATGAACAGGTAGAAAGTGAAGCAGGTCAAGCAAGAAAAATCACTCTATACAATAGCTCCAATAATGTAAGTGGAATAAACAATGACCAAAACAAAAATGAACACTGAAATTATACTTTTTAAGTTTGGCCCCAACTATGAGATGAGAAAATGCCCCTCTACTTTCTGAGGTGGTGAGACTATCAGTATATATGCTGTCAGACTCAGGTAATATTCTAGTTAGTTTTGCTGAACTTCCTCCTTATCCCAAATCTTTCTGTTTTATTTTTCATTTTAGGGGGTGGCTCTTTGAGCAAGGGAAATAGGAAGAAAGAAAGAAGAAGTAAACATATGTTAAACACTTACTATATGCCAGCCACTAGGCTAAGTACTAGGTGTATAAATGCAAGCCAAAAGAAGGGCAGTCCCTGCCCTCAAAGAGCTTATACACTAAGGGGTGTGGAGAAACACACAAAAGGGAGCTAGAAGAAGAGTGAGGTATAGTTACACTGGGGACATGCTACTGAAATCTACAAAGTCAAAAGTAAAGCTGAGGGGCAGCTAGATGGCACAGTGGATAGAGCACCGGCCCTGGAATCAGGAGTACCTGAGTTCAAATCCGGCCTCAGACACTTAACACTTAACTAGCTGTGTGACCCTGGGCAAGTCACTTAACCCCAATTGCCTCACTTAAAAAAAAAAAAAGTAAAGCTGAGAGAGGAATGAAGGATAGCTAATGTAACCCCTTCCTCACAATGGAGAAGGGGGCCAGTGTGATGGAGGGATTTCCCACAATAAATAGGCGTGAGTGCTAAGGCAGATTAGACATGGTGGCAAAACCTTCAAAGTCAGAATCAAAAGTGAGAGAGGAAGAAATTTTATTTGAAAGTAAGGGTGATGTACAAACCAAATATGTCATTAAAACATCACTATGGTTAATTTTATTTCCATAAAGTGTGAGTGAAAAATCAAGTTGGTTTTAAGGAGATCGATGTCTCCTTGTGCAAACCAAGTGCACTTTGAAGGGTCTCCAGACAAGCCGCCTTTTCACACTTAGATCAAAGGAATAAGGATAACTTTCATTTTGAGCTAATTCAGCCCTTAAACTCACTGCTGAGACTGTACTTGGTTTAATTTTCCTTTGCTGAACCTCCATCTCTGTCGCACCCTCTACCCAAGGAGGTCCTGCTGTGTTTTCTCCTCCTCTCTCCCTATGCCTTCTCTCCATGGTTTCATCAATTTCCCTAGGTTCAATTATCATCTCTATATAGATGCCTCCATGCTCTACTTATCCTAAGCTCTCTTTTGGGCTCCAGACTCACATCACCTGCTCTATTGGTCATTCCCAACTGCATATCCTATAGATGCTACCCACTCAAAATGTCCAAAACAGCACTCATCATCTTTTCCTCAGGCTTCCCCTACTTTCCCTATTTCTGGTGAAGGCAATAGCGTTCTTTTCAGCAGTTCACATGTTTTTTCCCTAGTCCTCTCCCCATAGCTTTTTGCATCTGTAGTCTTGTTTCCACTCACATAGTTGGCACCTTAGGTCATAACCTTGTACCATATGTTGCCTATGCTATTACAATAGTCTCCTAATTGAGACTAAAAAGAGATAATATTTGTAAACTGTTTTATAAACCTTAAAGTACTATGCAAATGCCAGTTATTATTATTATTGTTGTTTAAAAAAAGGATCTGCAGCTGGTAATTGTAGCTATTTCCCTTGAAGTCAGAAGGGAATGAAAATTCTAGTGTGAATTTGGTTGCTTGGGCAGCTAGCAGGGAGTCTCTTTCAGGGTGAAAAATAAAACTATAGTCCACTTTTTAGATCCCTTGGCACATTGCCCAGAAAAGGCTTTCTGCCTCATGGTTCAGCATGTGGGCACCAGTATTGCTAGTGGATTCCTATAAATGCCCTAGGAACTTTGGAATGGTCAAACTTTCCATTGCCACCTCTGCTAAGTGGTTGGGTAATGCTTGCTCTTGGTGAGATGCTCCAGTTTCAGAGAGTAACCTCACTTCTCCCTGCAAGTGGGAGAAATGATAGCTGAATTGGGCTTCTCAGGGTGCACGAGGGATGGTGACTTGGACTTTTGCTAAGTACTTTGAAGCAGGCTACAACATGCTGTGAAAGATCCCTTGCACAGTAGGAATCCCCTTAAAAGTCATTATTGAAGGCTCATATGACCAGAAATGGAGGTAAGCCTGCTGTGTGACAGAATGAGAGGCAACAGAGGAGCCTCCAGCATGCTATGAGGGTGCCTTTGAGATGTTAAAAGAATAAGGAGAAGGCATTCAGCTCATTGGTAGACCTTCTATGGGGTACCAATGAGAAAACATGGAGAGGAATTATACAGGATCTTTTAATTATTTTGCACTCATATATAATTATCTTGTACTTATAACAAACATCAGGAAAAGAATAAAATAGAGAGATGTATGCTTGCTAAAGGTCTCATTGTTATGATATAGGAGAACCAGCCCAGAGTCAAAGTAAGGAGGGACTTTCTCTGTGGATGGTTATATTCTTCTCATGCTGATGTTTGATAGTGCCTTTTGTACCAACTGTCTGTCAAGTGGCAAGAGCAATAGATGCCATGTGGTCATCTGGAGGACTCCCCTGGTACTTTTGACATGGTGAGAAAAAGTGAGGAAGACTTTAGCAATGTTGACTGAACTCCCTGTGGCAAAATGGTGGCAGGAAATAGGCAAGGATGGCCCCTGATGAGCATCCAGGCATGGCTTATGATCTGTACCATTGGAGACAAAACAAATTAATGAGATGAATGAATGAAAAATCATGTATTAAGAGTTTCATATTTTCAGAGAACTGTGCTAAGCATTGGAGATTCAATAAACAAGCAGAGGTAATCTCTGTTTTCAAGTTCACATTCTAATGGAGAAGATATCACATATAGGAAGTTGGAACTGCAAAGCAGATGTAAAGGAAAGATCATTCTTAGGTTAAGACAGATCATCATAATAAATAAGAATAACACTATAGCTAACATTTATATAGTACCTTATGGTTTACAGAGTGCTTTACAAATGCTATCTCATTCTATCCTCATAACAACCCCAGGAAGTATAGGCTATTATGATCCCCCTTTATAGATAAGGAAACTGAGGCAGATGGAGATTAAGTGATGTGACCCAGGAGGGTCTTCTTGAATCCAAGTCTAGGGCCTCTATGCACCGTGCCACCTAGCTGTCTCCATGATGATATCCTTCAATATAATGTCCACTGATAAGACCATATCCATTCCTAAGGATGAAACATTTGACATCATCAGAGACTGGGGTCTGAAAAATTTGATTTTCATGTTTTCAGTAGCTATGACCTCAGAGATCCACTTGGGTACTTACGTGCAGAATTGTTATATGGCCCCAGTAGATTTCACTCTCTAGGGGCAGCTAGGTGGCGCAGTGGATAGAGCACCGGCCCTGGAGTCAGGAGTACCTGAGTTCAAATCCGGCCTCAGACACTTAACACTTACTAGCTGTGTGACCCTGGGCAAGTCACTTAACCCCAATTGCTTCACTTAAAAAAAAAAAAAAAGAATTCACTCTCTAAGAGCCATGACTATTTCTCATTTTGGCTTTGGGTCACTATTGCCTAGACCAATGCTTTGCTCATAGTAGGTACTTAATCAATGTTTGTGAATTGATTTCAATTCATAGGCCAATAAAGGCATGGATTCATCAAAATACTAAGTACTCTAAGGTTAATAAGCAATGCTCTAACTCTGTTACTGACATCAGATTCACATTGAGTAGGTATGTACCATCTAAGTTCCCTTTTCCATTCCAAATTGTGGATTTTGAGTTCTGAAGAAAATTTAGTGTGCTTTCCTTTTCTTAGAACAACAACATAAAAATTAGAACAGAAGCAATGTTATGTGGGGGGTGGTGGTCAAAGTTATAACCTTATTTCTTTTACAGTAGTGCTAAGAAATGCCTCATAGAAGAATGTGATTACCCTTTGTGATGGCAATATCAAAGGTAATGATCAAATCCTGAAAACATCCAAGGTTCCCTTCAATAACCAGTTATGTGTCTGTCTTCTCTGACTCTATCAAAACTTCATAATAAAAATCAGACAAGAAAAGTAGAAGTAGAGAAAATGGGGAGGATACAAAAAATAAAGGAAAAAGAAAGTACAAAAATTATGTGAATTAATTTTTATTTTCTGTTTTTGCCACCTTTGGAGGGGAAAAGTTTTCATAAGTTAATGACTCTCTATATGAGGTTGTGTTTCCCAGAGTCATGACTAGGCACGTTTGTGCCGGGGCAAGTGGCATGAATCTTGGCTAGAGTAAAAAGTAGGAAGCATATCCTTCCTTGGGAGAGAAAGCAGCATGGGGTGGAGGAAACCCTCCCCCCTTCCCACTTCGCCATTTGGTGGCTTCCCATTTTTACAAAATATCATTGCTAAGTAGGTACAAAGCTCTGGTTTTTTCCAGAGCCACTAAAGACTTCCAAAGGGTGGATAAGTTAAAAAAATACTCTCTATATTTGTTGCTCTGGGTCACAATCCCTCTAACTTCATCCTTGTTATACCTTTGCTGTTTCCTTTATGTAGCAAAAAATACCTCTCTCTAAATTTAAGGGGTTCTTCTCCTTGAACATATAGGTATTTCCTCTACTTTTTTTTTTAAAAAAGAAGTCTATTTTCAGATCTATTTCAAATGGTTTATTTTGCCTGGGGTTTAGGCACATTTATTTTTGTTATTTTTGTAGTGATAATTAGGGCATCAAGGACTGAGAGTCCCATCTTCACACAGTGTTAAGGTCATAATCATAGATTTTAGTGGTACATCTATTGTTTCTATTTAAAAGAACTTTATTTTAACTCTGGAACCATGGATAGCTTTGGGGGTTTCCTTTTAAAATTCTCATTCATATTCCTGGGACCTTGGTTCGGTTTGTGAGGGTACAGGTTGAGATTCAGGAGAGTGAAAGAATGCCTTTTAAATATTCTACCTCTATTCTCATAAAATGCTACTTTCAGGAACTGGATTGCATAAGATGATCATATGACCCCTTCTCCCTTTCTCTTCAGTTTGTGTGTGTGTTTTACTGCTTTCTTCTTTTCAGTTTTATATCCTTCCCACATCCTCTGCCTCCATTTCTCTTATCTCTTATTTGTATCACCAAAAAATGGTGCCCCCTGTTTGGATGTGAGTTGTGATGACTTCTGATCCAGGTGGGTTATTTTAAATCAACAAGTGACCTTACGGCTAAGGGTTTGGTAAAGGGGGAGATATGATGGGGGAGAATGAGAAGTTCAACAATTAGAAGAAAAATGACCCTAGTTTGTTTATAAATATTATGGCTTATGGAAGGTGGGTTTGACCCTTAAAGGCAGTTTATAATTTCAGAGCAGTAGACATACTCATAAACAGAACTGAATATATAAACTCTGAATATACTCTGAAGTCCCATTGTGATGCTAAGTGGCCTCAGACTAGAAAAGCTAGGGGTTTTAAGGGGAGGAAGTTCATTCCAGGGATGTAGGGGTGGGAGGGCCATATTATGCAAAGACATCAAAGGAAGAGATGGAATATCGTGTACTGGGGGGAAATGCTGAGAGGTTGCAATCTGCATAGGTTTTGAGGGTTTGCTCACAATGACAAATTCAACTGAACAAATTTATTAAGTACTTACTATGCATGAGACACAGTGCTAGGTGGTGGTGATATAAAGATAGAAATGAAATTATTCCTACCTTCAAAGAAGTTATATTCTACTGGGAAGGGAAGGGAAAATGAAATCACATATCTTTAATATATACAACAATCTTAATATGAAAATATGCAAACAGGAAGATCGTGAAAATAAAGGCAGAAAATTGCTTGGGGCCAAGGAAGGAAAGAGACCAAAGACTTGTAGGCTGTTTAGAAACCTCACTACTGTATGTTATAAATACTTTCCTTAATAAGTGAGTCAGAAGGCATTGGGTATGATGAGTATAAATGATATGATTTAAAAATAAAATTGACTATCTTAACAGATGGGAAGCAACTGATTAGATGTATAGCTGTTATATCTCAATGGGCTGCTCCAATTAGGATAAAGGATAAGGAAGAGAGGGCACCATATGTAATTACAGGTGTTGATATTGGACTTGTTTACATAAGCTGTTGGCTCATAAAATAACAAATAGTCTAAAAGCAAAAACATAGCTACTTCATAGAGTTGCTACTTCATAGAGAAGTTAAGCAGATACCAATCAGTCAAGGCAGCACAGTTCATGGAATCACAGAATCTGAAGTTGTATAAGGAATCTCAGTGCCCATCTCATCCAACCAATCCTCAGGAGTCTCCTTGCTGTGGCATTGCCCACACTTATCCATCCAACTTCTATCTGAAGACCACTATGGATGGATCTTCCACAATTTGCCAAGATGTCTCTTTCTACCTTTGGACATTGGTAAGACTGTTTTTTCCCCCCTTTTTGTTAGAGCAAACCATAACCTGCCCCTCTACAACTTCCACCCAGTGCTTCAAGTTCTATCCTCTGTTGCCAAGCAGACTTATGTTTATGGCTCTTCCATGAGGCACATTTCCTTATGGTAACTGAGCTGTGCTTTTATGAGTTTTCAAGAGCCAAAGGTAAGCTCTCTGGTAGCTAAGTACTCTTGAACCACTTGCTTATTTGCTGTGTGTTTCTATTTCAAAAGTGACAATAAAATAGAGCAGACAGAAAGCTGGCCTCAGTCAGGAAGACCTGAATTCAAGCCTTGCCCATGAAACATATGCTTTGTGACCCTGGGCAAGTCAATTATCTCTTCAGAGCTAAAGGGAAGAATTTAAATTGTTGAGTAGGTACCAACCAATATTGATAGAGGGAGTTTCTTCATCTTGGGCTACTCTAAACAAATGAAATTATGGATCCAGACCCTATCCTTGTTTGTATCACTATCTATAAGGCTTTGTCAGTAGTCCTATTTCTGGCTTTCTGCCAATAGATGATCAGATTGTTAGAGTTTCCTGGCTATACTATAATATGCCTCTCTTCCAAGCTTGCATCTCTTTATTGAGCTCATCCCTTCCTTCCTTATATCTCTGTTTTTTGTAGCATATGCCCTTGACAATATCACCTCTACAAGAACCATCCAGGCCTTCCTTTTACCTGACACTTTTGAAACTTGAGGTTGTCTGCAAACCCTATGTCATTTGATGCTCTGAGGATCCCTTTGCCCTCTGTCTCTGTGTCTGTGTCTTTGTCTCTCTCTCTGTCTCTGTCTGTCTGTCTGTCTGTCTCTCTCAGGCCCTCTTCAGTCAAGAGACTTCTGCTGATGTGATGCCCCCCACTTTACCTTCTTGAATCACTTGACAAGCATGCTCTCATTTGATTCTCATGTCAAAATAGGTACTTCAAGTATGAATATCATTCCCCACTTTGTAGGTTCAGCATAGATGTGACTAAGGCTCAGAAATGATGAATGTTCCCATTCTACCTCCTGTTTCTCCTTTCAGTAGTTGCTCCTCATCCTGATAGAGGGTCTTCTGTTTTATCACTCTCCTAGAGGGAAAGATGAGTTTCTAGGAGAACCACAAGGGAGTAGATTTTTAATAAAGTAGTTATGGGGGCAGCTAGGTGGCACAGTGGATAGAGCACTGGCCCTGGATTAAGGAGTACCTTAGTTCAAATCCGGCCTCAGACACTTAACACTTACTAGCTGTGTGACCCTGGGCAAGTCACTTAACCCCAATTGCCTCACCAAAAAAAAAAAGTAGTTATGGAAAATCATGACTCTGCTTGACATACCAAGCTCTGGCCAGGTAGACCAAGTTAGAAGGTCTTTGTGTATGGGGCCAATGACTGACAAAGTCCACCACCTGAACACCAGCCTAAAAAGAATATTGTTCTCTGGAAGGTTCTGAAAATGAATGTTTGTGGCTCATTCCTTTTTAGAGGTAGCATGAAGAAGTAATGGGAAAAGTGCTTCTGCATTCAAAATGAGTAGAGACTAGAGCTCACATTCTATTTCTAAAAGAGAGCATGTTAACTTCTGTGATCATGGGCAAATTGCTTCTTGTCTGAGTCTTAGTTTCCTTATCTGTAAATAAGAATGAACGAATGAATTAAAAGGCATTTATTAAGTGATAACTAATTATGTGCCAGGCCGTGTCAGTGTTATAAATATAAAAAGTGAAGCTATCTCTACCCTGATTAATCAATCAATCAGTAAATATGTATTAAGTGCTTACTACATACTAGACACTATACGAAGTGCACACTAATAGGGAAAGGCCACACAGAACAGGAAGTGGTGGCAAGAGAATGGATTTTTATTCTGATGAATCACAAGTATATATATTTTTATTCTTGGCTTAAAAAATCAACTCCACAAATACCAGATGGAGAGGCGTGGTTAAACAGCAGTTCATCTGAAAAAAAAGAGCCAGGGGTTTTAGTAAACCACAATGTCACTGTAAGTCAACAGAGTGATGGTAGTTGAGAAAAAAATACATTATTGGGTTGCATTAAGAAAGAAAACAGGAAAGGAAGAAGGAAACAAGTATTATTAAGTACCTACTATATGCCAGGTATTTATTAAAGACCTACTATGTGCCAGGAATTGGGCTAATCATTTTACAAATCATGTGTTATTTGATCCTCACAACAACCCTGCGAAGTATGGGTTATTATTTTCCCCATTTTATAGGTGAGGAAAACAAGGGAGATAGAATTTGAGTGACTTGCTCAGGATTACACAAGTAGTCTGAGGCCAGAGTGAAACTCAGATCTTCCTGAGTCCAGGTCTAGTGCTCTATCTACTGTGCCACTTACCTGCTTACCACTATGGGCATGAATTAGTTGCCCCCAGAGAAACATATTAAGATAGACATGGTATGCAGGGATTATCTAGAATAACACCCATAGACTCCACCACAAAGGGTCCATGTGATTTCAGACAATCTATGAACTTGGATGGGGAAAATTTACATCTATACTTCAATATAGTTGGTTTCCTTTGTAATATTATATATTTTAATCTATTCATTTATAAACATCATTGAAAAGGGACCATAGGATTTACCAGACTGAGAAGGTACCATAGACTTCATCTTACTGCTTAGAGTGTCCATTATACACAAAAATGGTTGAGAAGTCCTGACCTAGGGAAGTGTCTTCCTCTAAAGGAAGGTTCCATGAGATAATTTATGCAAAACATCTAACAAAACATAAACTCCTGTGTTAAAGTCACTTCTTTTGTTCTAGCCTTAAGATCCATGAGGTCAAGACATGTTTCAAATTTATATCATTCCCATGAATGCCAGAACAGTGCTCTGTACACAGTAGGTTCTTCATAAATGTTTGCTTAATGGATGACGGTTGATTACTCATCTGAGTAAACCAATTTGTCAAAGGTAGAGCTCAGTTACAAGGTGAGGTAAAGTTGAAGGTAAGTACTGAAGCTGACAGGTGTTCAAAGTGAATGAATTACTGTTCTATATAAAAAGGTGCCAGTGGCTGTAAACAATATTCATTTTTGTACAAACTGCAGGGATCCTGGCCCAACAGTGCCCCCAGGCTGAGCCATAACTCTCCCTTTTCCATCATTAAACTTGCATGAGAAATGCAAATTGCTGAGCCCTAGATCTTACAGCCTCTGGTAGTTGATTCAACAGATTTCTTTCTCTTGTTCTTTATCAGAAGAACAAAGCATGCTGGGCATAAGCCTTCAATTAATACTCATAAGCAATTGGTAATGCTGTATGCCTCGACACCATAAACTTCCATTCTCTCCCAGCACCACCTTCATGCAGGGTCTGGATGGTAGAAACATTCCCCAAGTCTGGAAGTTCCTTTCAAATGAGGACTCTGAGTTCTGTCATTTTAAACATACCATTGGAATAAGGGGGTGGGCAGGGAGGAAGAAACTGGAGTGGAAAACCTCTAGTCTTGGAAAAGAGATTTTGGGGCCCAGAGGTGCCAAGCTCTGATGGGACTTGCCAATAAGTGGATCTAATATTTTTTTAGTAGAAGTATCTCTTATGGCAGATGCCAACCACTTCTGCAGTGTGCATCAGAGTTAAGTGAGGTATGTACCTGAAGGATAGGAGAGTAAAGGGGGTTGCTATTTCCTCTTTAATGTTGTCAGATAGAAATATACCAGAAAAATCCCAAGACTAATTCACATGGATGCAAATGTTTCTGTCATGAGACAGACAAATGCCAGGAAGTCTTGTATATGAAAATGAAGATCTATGGTCCAAGAAAAAGAAAGAAGAAAAGGAAGGGAGGGAGGAAGGAAGGAAGAGAAGGAAGAAAGAATAAGAAATAAATGAAGGCAAAAAGGAAGGAAGGAAGAATGAACAAAAGAAAGGGAAAAAAGAAAGAAAAGGAAGGGAAAGAGGGAGGGAGCAAGCATTTATTAAATACTTCCTATGTGTCAAGCATTAGAAAAAAAAATGCTGGATTGGGACTCAAAAGACCTAGAATTTATTATGAGCCCTTATTTTTTTTCTTCCTTCCCTCTCTCCTTTCCTTCCTTCCTTCCTTCTTTATCCCCGGTAAAATGTAACATCATTTCAAAAGTCACTTCCAGCTCTATGTTTATGACCCTATGATACCCCTAGATTCAGTTTGTTCCACTATAAAATGAGTGAGTTGGATTAGATGACCTTAAAGGTCTGTTAGCTCTATTTCTATGATCTCATGATCTCCCTACCCTTTGACTCTAAAATGAGGGCATTAGAATAAATGACAACTAAGTTCCCTTGATATCTAAGCCTATAATCTTATGAATACAATTGTACATTTCCCAATGAAAGTTGTAGAGTGGATGGTGAAAAGAAAGTTGTTTCCTTTAACAACAGTTACTTCTTTTTATAAGAAGGAAAACAGATGAAAAATCAAATGTGCTTTTGCCAAGGAAAAAAGAAGAGCTACTGGAGAAAAATTATCTGATATATTGGTTGATCAAAAATTGGACTTTAAAGAAGACATAAAATCGGGGCAGCTAGGTGGCACAGTGGATAGAGCACTGGCCCTGGAGTCAGGAGTACTTGAGTTCAAATCCGGCCTCAGACACTTAACACTTACTGGCTGTGTGACCCTGGGCAAGTCACTTAACCCCAATTGCCTCACACAAAAAAAAGAAAAAAAAAAGAAGACATAAAATGAAGGATGGTGGAAGGTATTCTTAGGCAGTCAAGTAGAAGAAGGTATGTAGCAAACAGCCATAGATGTAATATGTCAATCAGTTCTTGGAAGATCAAAATTTTAAAAGAGAAGATGACTATAAAGTAAAAGGTTAATTTCATCAGTTTGTGAAATAAATGTTAATCAAGGACATCTGGGTGTTTAGGATCCAATTAAGGATGATTAGCATAAAGTGAAAAAACAACACTTATCTCATATGAGCATATGCACATATATGAGAGAAATGGGTGGCCATGGGCACTGATGAGGGGAAATGTTGGTTACCCAAAGTTCCATATTGTTACTTATAATATGAATAGAAATAGAATATCCAAAGGTGGTAAATTGTTTTCACTGTAGGGGCTTCCTACCTCCCTTTAGAAAATTATGTTTTCCTTCCATCATGTGTTAACTCTCTGAATAATCCCCCTATCTTGAATTTCTTATTTCAATCTGTGTTCCAACCCCATAGTAGTTTGTGTTCAATTATCTACCAATTCCACCTAAGTATTTTTGCCACAATTAGGTAGACAGACAGTTGAGCTGTTGGGAGTAAGAAAGAAAATAGTTATTAGCTATTTGGCTAGGCCCCATATGAACACAGGGAGAGATCAGGCCTTTATAACTATGAGCTGAATGAGAGAGAGAGAGAGAGAGAGAGAGAGAGAGAGAGAGAGAGAGAGAGAGAGAGAGAGAGAGAGATGGAGGACAGTTCAGAGCGGCAGAGATACTTTAGAGAGACTACTTATCCTACTTATCTGAATGGCTTTCCATGTGTATGCTTGCTTGGATGCCTTTGTATTGTATTTGTCCCTGGACAAGTCTTGTGCTTCAGAATGTACACTCTAACTAGCCTGAGGCATGGTACAAAGATTACACAGAAGACCAAGGTGAGAATGACTATGTCACAAGGTCAGGGACAGTTACATCTTTGACAACAACCCTCTTGAATATTTCCCAAGATAATGATAAAGGCTTAAAATGTGACTCCTCCCAGCAATATCTGTATTTGACAATATGCTGTTTCAAGATGTAATGGATTGAATAGTGAAATTTCAAAGATTGCTTCAGAGAGTAGAAGTAATATTAGGCAGGGAGAAGTGGACCCTACTTGGATCCCCTATCTTGACTAGGTAGGCAGCAACCTGGTCTGCCTAGTCCTAAGGCCAGTCTTGAACTATGAATATATAATCACAAGTACAATCTGTTGTTGTTTGTTTGTTTGTTTGTTTCTTACCTCAGAGTGTCTCCCCCTATTCCGGAAATGTCCTGCTACTGTACGTTTCCCACATCTCTTCCTTTTTCAATTTTACTCATCCTCTAAGACCCAATTCAAACGTCAGCAGCCTTCCCTGATCTTCCAACACCATTTGAAAATAGATTTTCCTTATTCATAACTCTCATAGCATTTTATGCCTCTCTTATACATACATAGCACAAGATCCTAGATCTAAAACTGGAAGAAGCTCTGAGAACCCTAGTCTTTCTCCCCTCAGATGAGGAGCCTGAGGTCTGGGAAGTTCAGTGATTTGCCCAAAGTTGCATAGGTGGTAAGCATTAGAGAGAGAATTGTGTTCTATTTGTATGGTTGTTATTAATATATCCATTCTTTCAATAAGCATTTGTTCAGTGCCTACTTTGTTCCAGGCCCTCTCCTAGGTGCTGAAATACTTGCTATCGCTGAATGAAACTGGAGGAAGTTTCACAAAAGGGCAGACTGGATACCTATGGCAAATTCCTGTTATCTGATTGAACCTGGGCCCAAAAGTATTGTAGCAAGGCAGTACTCCCCCCTCCCCATTCCTGCCAACAAATTTAATATCTCACTCTCCAAGGAAGTTATTCAAAATCTTCTCCCATCAAACTTCCCACAACTTTTCCTTCTCTTCCTGACTTTCCAAGCTGAGGAACCTGCTTCCTATTTTAACAATAAACAATGGGGCCACTTGAAGTGAGCTCCTTCTTCCTCAATTCTTCTTATCCTAAAATTCCTTGACTTCATCTCTGTCTCTGCTACTTTCTTTCAGTCTCATTGTTGTTCATCCTTTGTTCTCAAAGAAGACCAATGACATCAGGATGATGATGTCTTGACTTGCAAGTCAATTGGATTTAAGTAAGTCAGAGCTGTGCAAACTCCTCAGCTTCACATTCTCCTCCAGAGTCATTGGAGTTCAGTGGCAAGACATAGGTAAAGATGACTGGTGATGGTCCCAGATGCAGTGGGAGATCATGGCCTTTTTAAGCTGTCTTTTCCAGGATTCCGCTTCCAGTCTCAGTAAAGAGGTAGTCCTTTACCTTGCTAAGATCAAGCTTGCTTTGTGTACACTTGATCCGAACCACTCCTCCCTCATCTTCTACAGCAGATTGTCAACTATATCATCCCCCTTTTCTTTCTAGAGCCTACAAAATCTCCTTGTCAACTGCTTCCTCCCTCTACTAATTTCAAACATGCCTAAGGTTTTCCTTTCACTAGACCTTACTGTCTCCTTAAACTATCATTGTCAATCTCTCCTCCCTTTCTCAAACTCTTTGAAAACATTGTCTTCACCTGATGACTCCACTTCCTGTTCTCTTATTCACATCACCCTTTGTAATCTGGCTTCTGACCCAATCACTTAACTGAAATTACTCTTTCCAAAGTTTTTTATCTTCTTTTAATTGCCATACTAGATGCTCTTTTCTCAGTCTTAATCCTTCTTGACCTGAATGTTCCACTTTATGGGAGGCAGAATACTATAGGGGGTATCAACCTTAGCCTTGGGATTAGGAAGATCTACATTCAAATCTTGCTAACTCACTGTATGATCCTGGACAAGCCACTTAACTTCACTCAGCTCCAGTTTACTTCTCTGTAAATTGTGCTAAGAAATAAGAGCATCTTCTTGGGCAATCAGTGTGGTAAACCAGAAGGAAGACTGACTCTGGAGATAGAAGACCTGGGTTCAAATCCTGCCTCTGATCCTCATTAACTGTGTGAGTTGGGGCAAAAGACAAAAAAGGAGTTGCCCCAGGCAACTTATTCCTCTATTGTCATAGGGTGTGTGGTGGCAGATATTGTTTTGAAAATTAAATACTCTGACCTGCTTGTAATATATGCTATTATTAAAATGAAGAGATTGAATCTGATGAAAGGCAAGATCCCTTGCAATTTTCAAATTCTAGGTTGTGTCTGATCTATGATATAAGAGACAATGACTGTCTGCTTCAGTCAGTGCCCAACCAGCATTGCTGGTATGGTTAGTGGGACATGGTGTTTTTCTGTCCCCTGCCTGAATCTCCACCCCTCCTGGGAGTCCCAATCTTGCCATTGCCTCCCTAAATAAGGAAGGGTTCAACTTGTCTTTGTTGTTTTAAGTTCTATGGGGCAACATGACCTTTTAGTAAACTTTGTCTACCCGTGAGCGCTGTAGAACTCACATTGATTTGGCAACTAATATCGGCGAAGCATCTCAAGCTCTAAGGAGGAAATGTAAAGTCGACTATCTTTTGTGGACATAAAGGCTATATTGACACTAATCACTGGTTGTGATATTTGATCCTAAGCTATGAACGAAATTCTTGCTCCAGGTAGTCAGGATGTACACAGATGTGATTAAGGCTGAAAAGGGGAAAGAAAAATAAATGGTGAGCTCTAACCTTTCCTTAGCCCAAGGGAGGGATTTTCTTGAACCTTTCAAAGGTTATTAAGAAATGTATCTATAGAATGATCTTTGAAATGGAATTTGAATGAACAAATGGTTAGGGTTTTGTACACATGGGTGGGTAGTGAGAAGGAGGTTAGTCACACACCTTTGTGATAACCTAAAAGAAGTTGGGAAAGATGGGAAAATAAGAAAGGATTGCTTTGTGATTTGTCAGAGATTGGGAAATTGATTTAAGAAATACAAAGATGGTCATAAATACATAATTTTTTTCTATTTTACAACTTTCTATTCCATAAGACAGGCAACTTGCCATTGGACTTGGAGTCAGAAGGGCTGGTTTTGAATTCTGACTGTGCCCCCTTGCTAGCTGTGTGACTTTGGACAAGTACCTTAACCTCTCTGAACCTCAGTTTATATATCTGTAAAATGAAGGCATTGTACTAAACTCCCAAGGTCCATTCACATCTTCCTAGCCCTCATCTTCAATCCACAGCTCTACCAAAACTTTTTGACAGCCAATCCTTATCCTATACTCCAAGGCCAGACCCTGAGGGTCCATTGGCCTTCTACCTCCATCATCATAGGATTTTCTCCAGTGTTCCAAAGGCCATTCACCAGACAAATTCTTGCACCCCAAGCTTCTTCAGAGTACCCACTTTGCACTACCACCTCATGCCTCCTAAACTCATCCCTCTACCCTACCCAGTCCATACTTCCATTCTTTGAAAGGCTCCTGCCTGCTATGAGGTAGATCTCCCAAGGCCTCAAAGGGTACATTATCATCCCTTACCAGGAGGCTGGACATTGAGGGAAGCCCTTCAACTATCTTCCTCAATAGACTTCTTTCCAACTACTGATATGCTGGCTGGACTTAATGTTTATTATACTCCTCAATGTTTAATATATTCTCACCCCCTTTTATTCTCCTCATCCTATTGATTCTGAACTCCCAGCTATCAATATACAAATCCTGTTACCTATCCCCAACTGCCCACTCCCATTTATCTCTCCCCCTCATTCCTATCCTGTTCTATGTTTCATGACAGTTCTCCCTGTAGACTGCCTAGTCTATAATTAATAAACTTGATTCATCCTAAGTCTTTTCCTAACTATTAACTGTTGGCACTCTCTGAGTTCTGACTTCCTCTCAATAGCAATGCCTTCCTGGCCACCCTTTCTAACACTGATATCCTCCTACCCACCACTCACCATTATAGTAGGAGAGCCAGAGTTCTCCTTTTTTCCTAGTTCCCCTTCCATAATCTTCCTCTACCATTGTCATTCATGAACCTATCCTCTTGTTAGGTTCCAGCTATTCAAACTGATCACCCAATCTTGATCCAGAGGGTTGTTCTTTATCAAATCCCAGGGCATTCTTCCTTCTTAATAGAGTTCAGGACCCAACTCATAGTTTTGGTTTCTATCCCAACTCCTATCCCTGTACAAGGGAACTTTCTCATGTATATTGATGTTCCCTCAAATACACTGACTTCCAAGTTCTTCCATCAACTCAGATGTAGTGAAGTACTTCTCTACATACCCTCATCTACACACAGAGATGAATACATCCTTGTTGGTGCCTTCATTCACTAGCATTCCATCTTCAAGTACTCTGAAATTCCTTGGTCTGATTCTTATATTCTACCTATGTATAATGATACCTAACCCTTCTTCATTCTTACCATGTCATTTATTCCTTTAGTTCTTTCCCAGGTTATCACCCCTTTACTAGCTACGCTGTTTCCTTTTACCTATGTCAACTCCTTGATCAACCATTTTGACTCTATACCATCCTTTATATTTGAATATGTTGCCTTTTTATCTCCTCATTCAACACAACACTTTCCATACTCTACCCTTGGATCATTCTTGTCATCTGCCTCTTTCACAACACCATCCTTGTTAAGTCCATTACAAATTTATGTTACATAATCTCAACTGGGCCCTCACTATGGCAAAACAATTCTTGTCTTCCCATTCCTCAAATCAGTTTGCTATTCCAATCCACAGAATGGCATTTACAAATGATTTCATCCTTTCTCAAGTCTCCCATGGACCCCCATGACCCACCTTTTCATTGGAGGATCTTGCTTCCTCCTTCCCCAAAAATATTAAGGACATTTTCTGAGAGTTCCATTTTTTCCATTGGTCTTCTTCCCCAATCACTCAGCCATCTTCCATTATCTCCTCCTTTACCCTCATTTCACAAGGAGATTTGGCTTTCTCTCTTCCAAAGGCAGCCTTTCTACATATAAAAGAGTACATTACCTAAGAGATTCCATCCCTTCCCATATCCTCCTTCGGATTACTCTATCACCCCCCCCCACTCTCTATTCTTTACTTTCTCCATGTCTCTGATGCCTATAAACATGCCTATATCTCAGTCATCCTTAATTAAAATAAAAACAAAAACAGAAACCTCTTAATCCAACCATCCCTGCTCAATATCATCTCTCCTCTTCTTGGTTAATTTCGTTATGAAAGCTGTCAACACTAGGTGTCTCTCTTTTTTTCACCAACAAAAAGCAGACCTGTAATCTCTCTCTTCCCCATTCTCATTAAAGTATTTTAATATTTCCAGTTACATGTAAAAATAATTTTCAACATTTGTTTTCATAAAATTTTTAGTTCCAAATTTTTCTCCCTTCCTCCCTTCTCTCCCCCCTCCCTAATCTGATATAGGTTATATATGTACAATCACATTAAATATATTTCTGCATTAGTCATGTTGTGAAAGAAGAATCAGAATACAAGGCAAAAAATTAAAAAAAAAACAACCAAAAAGTAGAAACAGTATGGTTCAATCTGCATTCAGAATCCACAGTTCTTTTTTTTTTTTTTTTTTTGATGTGGAGAACGTTTTCCATCATGAGTTCTTTGGAATTGTCTTGGATCATTGTACTGCTGAGAAGAGCCAAGCCTATCACAGTTGATCATCACACAATGCTGTGTTGCTGTATACAATGTTCTCCTCATTCTGTTCACTTCACTCAGCATCAATCCACTTACAATTTTCCAGGTTTTTCTGAAATATGTCTGCTCATTATTTCTTATAGCACAATAGTATCCCATTACATTCATATACAACAACTTGTCCAGCCATTTCCTAATTGATTTGCATTCCCTCGATTTCCAATTCTTTGCCACCACAAAGAGAGCTGCTATAAATATTTTTGTACATGTGGGTCATTTCCCCTTTTCTATGATCTCCTTGGGATACAGACCTAGTAGTGTTTTTACTGGGTCAAAGGGTATGCACAGTCCCATAGCTCTTTGGGCATAGTTCCAAATTGCTCTCCAGAATGGCTTGATTGGTTCACAATTTAAACAATGCATCAGTGTTCCAATTTTCCCACAGCTTCTCCAACATTTATTATTTTCCTTTTTTTGTTCTAAATTATCTGTGATATCACCTTCCGTGTCTAAATCGTGTACCCATTTATACCTTATTTTGGTATAATGTGTAAGATGTTGGTCTATGCCTAGTTTCTGCCATACTATCTTCCAGTTTTCCCAGCAGTTTTTGTCAAATACTGAGTTCCTATCCCAGAAGCTGGAGTCTTTGGCTGTATCAAAGAGTTGATTACTATAGTCATTTACTACTGTGTCTCCTGTGCCTAACCTATTCCATTAATCCACCACTCTATTTGTTAACCAGTACCAAATAGCTTTGATGACTGTCTCTTTGTAATATAGCTTCAGATTTGGTATGGCTAACTCACCTTCCTGTGCATTTTTTCATTAGTTCCCTTGATTTTCTTGACCTTTTGTTATTCCAGATTAATTTTGTCACTATTTTTTCCTAACTCTATAAAATAGTTTTTAGATAGTATGATTGGTTTGGCAGTGAATAAGTAAATTAATTTAGGTAGAATTGTCATTTTTATTATATTAGCTTGGCCTATCCATGAGCAATTGATATTTTTCCAATTATTTAGATCTGATTTTATTTGTGTGGAAAGTGTTTTGTAATTGTGTTCATGGAGCTCCTGGGTTTGTCTTGGCAGGTAGACTCCCAAGTATTTTATATTGTCTGCAGTTACTTTAAATGGGATTTCTCTTTCTATATCTTGCGACCGAGATTTGTTGGTTATGTATAGAAACACTGATGATTTCTGTGGAATTATTTTATATCCTACAAAATTGCTAAAGTTGTTAATTGTTTCAAGTAGTTTTTTAGTTGATTCTTTAGGACTCCCCAAGTATACCATCATACCATCTGCAAAGAGTGATAGTTTTATTTCCTCCTTGCCTATTCTAATTTCTTTAATTCCTTTTTCTCCTCTGATTGCTAAAGCTAACATTTCTAGTACAATATTAAATACTAGAGGTGATAATGGACATCACTGTTTCACCCCTGATCTTATTGGGAATGCCTCTAACTTATCCCCATTACATATAATGTTTGCTGATGGTTTTAGGTAGTTACTCCTTATTATTTTAAGGAAAGCTCCACTTATTCCAATGCTCTCTAGTGTTTTTAATAGGAATGAGTGCTGTATTTTGTCAAAAGCTTTCTCTGCATCTATTGAGATAATCATATCATTTTGGTGAGTTTTGTTATTGATGTGGTTGATTATGTTGATAGTTTTCCTAATCTTGAACCAGCCTAGCATTCCTGGTATAAATCCCACCTGGTCATTATCTATTACCCTGGTGATGAATTTCTATAATATCCTGGCTAATATTTTATTTAAGATTTTTATATTGATATTCATTAGGGAAATTGGTCTATAATTTTCTTTCTCTGTTTTTGCTCTGCCTGGTTTAGGTATCAATACCATATTTGTGTTATAGAAAGAATTTGGTAGAACTCCTACTTCACTTATTTTCCAAATAATTTGAATAGTATTAATAGAATTAATTGTTCTTTAAATGTTTGGTAGAATTCACCTGTACACCCATCTGGCCCTGGAGATTTTTTTTTATGGAGTTAATTGATGACTTGTTCAAATTCTTTTTCTAAGATGGACTTATTTAAGGTTTTTATTTCCTGTTCTGTTAATCTGGGCAGTTTATATTTTTCTAAATATTCATCCATTTCATTTAGATGATTATATTTATTGGCATACAGTTGAGTAAAATAGCTCCTACCTATTGCTTTAACTTCCACTTCATTGGTGGTGAATTCACCCCTTTCATTTTTGATACTGGCAATCCGGTTTCTTTCTTTCTTTTTAAAAAAATCAAATTAACCAAAGTTTTATCTATTTTATTGTTTTTATCATAATACCAGCTCTTAGTTTTATTATTTCTATAGTTTTCTTGCTTTCAATTTTATTAATCTCTCCTTTGATTTTCAGGATTTCTAATTTGGTATTTAATTGGGGGTTTTTAATTTGTTCTTTTTCTAGCTTTTTTAGTTGCATGTCCAATTCATCGATCTCCTCTTTCTCTATTTTATTCATGTAAGCATTTAGAGATATAAATTTTGCCCTAAGAACTGCTTTGGCTGCATCCTACAAGTTTTGGTAAGTTTAGGTGTCTCTTTTTATTGTCCTCTCATTTAGTTCTAAGCTCCCTGCAGAATGACTCCCAACATTGTCATTTGACCAACATTGTTCTCTCCACAACTGCCAATTTTCTTTCAATTGCCACATCTAATAGCCCTCTCTCAGTCCTCATTCTTGACTTCTTTATAGACTGACCCTCACTGGGACCCTGTCTCCTCTTCATGACAGTTTTCTCTCCTGGCTCTTCTCCTACCTATATGACTGTTCCTTCTCAGTCTCCCATGATAGATCTTTATCCAGGTCATATTCATTAACTGCTGATGTCCCCCAAACCTCACATCTGGGCCTTCTTTTCTCTGACTATAATGTTTAGTTTTATCCCCTAATGCCAATGCGATCATGAAATCCTTCTATATTTGTTTTTTTTTTCTTCTTCAGGATTGTCCTACTAGGAAATAAGCTACAATAAGGGGGGAGGGAATAGCTTCTATATTCCTAACCTTTGGTGGTGATTTTCATGCCCCACCAATTTAAAAAGAACTAAAGGCTACTTGGTTTCTATTGATATTCTAAAATTCTCTCTTAAGGAGGAAGATGGGCTCTTCTCAAATACCACAATGGGCAGGAGGCTCCTGCCAGATACCTAGCATAAACTTCAAATTGCTGCTGGTAGGATTTTGAATAGAAGCTTTCCCAAAAGTAACCATAGAAAAGACTCATCAAGACAGCATTAGCAGTCTTAGCATGAACAGAAATTCAAGCTGTCAGAAGGAAAACATGATTGAAATTTGTCCTTCTCGAGGGAGGGGAGAGACAACTAAAATTCAAAATTGAGTGCCTTCTCTCCTTTGCTGATCCCTTGATTCTTTGCGGATGCAAAATTGAAAAGGACTGGACAGGCATCTCTACAACCCTTACTCCTCTTGGGTCCTGTTTTCTGAGGAAACAAGTCATTTAACCTTTCAGGGAAGAATACATCAGTACATAGGGAGAAAAGGAAAGTAGATTGACTTTGAGAAAAATGAGTTGGATGCTCTCTCTGCATGTCAACCTGATCCGTGAAGTGAAACTCCATCTGCCTCTATCAGATATTCCCTCAAGTTACCCAATAGTTGGAGGTCAGATGAATGAGAATCACAATTAGATTGGTTATTGACACATCTGGAAATTGAACTTTCAGAGGCATTTAAAGAAAATCAAATGTTGACTCAGACTGTCTTAATCAGTTAGTCTTTATGTGTACTATATATAGTGTACTACATATATGTATATAGTACACTTTTAAAAATGTATTATATATAGTACACTTTTTAAAAAAAATGCTATTCAGTATGGTCATGGAAAGTGATATTCTGATTAGCTAGAAATGAGAATTCTGCTCACCAAGAAACTACTGTTTGGGCTATGTGTGAACTACTAATTTTCAAAGAATGAGCCTAGAATAAAGAGAAATCCTTAACATCAATACTCCATGCACCATTCATGGATGAGTCAGGATCTGAAAATGCTTTTTGGTATTCATTATTACCATAGCTATCACTAGGGCATGGATTGGTAGAAATAGCAACCAAGGAGATTTCTGGTGTTTAGAATATTCATGCTTTTAATGTATACATACTGGTCCACGAAATTCAGAGACTATTGAGTCTAAGAATGGGAGCAATGATCACCAACAGTCAGCATGGCTTCACTATGAACAGGTTGTGCCCAGGTAATGTCATTTCATCTTCAGACATATTACTATGTGGGCAGTGCAAGGTTATATTGTTGCAAGAGTTTAACTAGATTTTAGCAAAGCATCTGATTGGTTGTTATTATTGTGGGATGGGTACAGAAAGTTTGTCACCATCTTGGAAAGAGGTCTTTAGTGAAGTGCTGTAGGGATTTCTTTAGTCCTGTGTTGTCTGAAATTTTCAGTAATGATTTGGATAAAGAGATAGATAGCATGCTTATCAAATGTGCAGATATAATAAAGCTAGGAAGAAGAGGGAAAAAGCTAGATAGCAGAGGTCAGGATTCAAAATATTTCATATTTTTGACATTTGATCAAACTTAATACAATGCTATTTTAAAGACTCTGGTAATTTGCTATTCCACCTATGAAAAGCAGCCCCATAATTTTTTTCCTCAAAGAAAATCCCCAGGGTCTTCTGGCTCACAGGGAGGCAAAATTCAGTTAAGAATCCTTTCCATTAGAATCTAAGGAGGGACAGATAGGTGATGCAGTAGATAGAGACTGGTTCTGGAGTCAGGAAAACATTAGTTCAAATCCAGCCTCAGACACTTGACACTTACTAGTTGTGTGACCCTGGGCAAGTCACTTAACCCTCATTGACCCACCAAAAAAATAATAATCTAAGGAGATGGGGAGACAAGAGGAAAGGGAAAAGGAAGGAGAATAAATTTAATGAGGATAAATATAAAGCAATACACTTGAATTCAAAAAGTCAATGTCATAGCTATAAGATTTTGGATATATGACTAGACAAAAATTTATCTGAAAAAAAGAGCTGCCAGTTTTAGTGATTGTTAAGTTCAATATGATTTGAATGTGAAATAATGGTCCCCCTAAGAATAATTTTGTTGCTCAGTAATTTTTCAGTCATGTCTAATGCTTTGTGACCCCATTAGGGGTTTTCTTGGCCAAGATACTGTAGTGGTTTGCCATTTCCTTCTCCAGCTCATTTTACAGTTGAGGAAACTGAGGGAAACAGGGTTAAGCAACTTGCCAAGGGTCATACTAATAATTATCTGAGGCTGGATTTCAACTAAGGAAGATGAGTCTTCTTGACTCTATACCTGGCACTCTATCTACTCTGCCATCTAGCTGCTCTAAAATGCTAATCTTAGGCCAAATTTTAAAAAACCCATAAGGTCCAGCATCAAGTGGTGATAATTCCTCTGTACGCTGCCCTGGGTAGATTTTTGTTGGAGTGTTTGTACTATTCTGGATGCCATGTTTTAGGAGGGACATTGAGAAGTTCAGAGGATTGCAAAAAGATTCATGAAAAAATTTTGAATTCCTGTCATATGAAAATCAGTTGAAGGAACAGGTGATGGTTAATTTAAAGAAAAATTAGGATATAAGCATCATCTAATGTCTTGTATTTGAAAGTTTGACAACTGCAACAATAACAACAACAATAAAAAAATCAAAACCTCTGGATAGGTTCTGGTTGATCCTAAACACAGAATTAGGAATAATGGATGGAATTTACTAAATGTGGATTCAGACTCAATATTCAGGTTGTTTTTTTTTTAAAAAAACAACAACCTCTTAATCATTAGAACTAATATTGTTGCTCCATTGTTTTAATCATGTCCAAATCTCTGTGACCCCATTTGGGTGTTTTCTTGGCAAAGATGCTGGAGTGGTTTGCCATTTCCTTCTCCAGATGATTTTGCTGATTAGGAAAATGAGTTAAACATGATTAAGTGACTTGTCCAATAGCTGGTAAGCATCTCAGACTGGATTTGAACTCATGAAGATGAGTTTTCTTGATTCCAAACCCAGTGCTCTATCTGCTGTGCCACCTAACTGCCAATACTAGAGCTCAGAGGTAATGGCTTGCCCCTCACTGGAGAGCTCTTTAAGCAAAAATTGGATGGCTACCTTCCATATACATTATAGAAGGGATATTTATTTAGATAGCAGCTGGATTTCTGTGGTTCCTGATTCTTATCCTGAAATTTTGGGACTCTGTGTTTTCAACATGCTCATTTTTCCATATGAACAAATGAGGCACAGAAAAGGGAAGAAATTTACCCAAGGTCTTACAGCTAATTACTGGCAGAACCATGAGTAGAACTCAGGTTAATTAAAAAAAAATTCCTGATTCAACACAGTGTTATTTCTGCTACCAGGCCGTTAGGTGGCTCCATGTTGCATGGAGGGCTGGGCTTGGAATTAGGAAGCCTCATCTTGGATTCAAATCTGGCCTCAGATACTTTCTGACAGTCTCACCCTGGGCAAGTCACTTCATACTGTTTGCCTCAGTTTCCTTATTTGTTAAATGATATGGAGAAGGAAATGCAAACCACTCCAGTTATTGCCAAGAAAACCCCAACTGGGGTCATTGAAGAGTCGGACATGACTGAAATGACCAAATAGCAGCAGCTCAGATTCCTCTAAGAAAATATGTCATAGAACCTTAGACTGTTAGAGTTGGCAGGGACCTTAGAGTCTAGCGCCCTCCTTTTAGAGATTAGGAAACCTTAGCACAACATGGCTAACTTTTTTCCCTGCGTCACATAAGTCGTCCTAGGATCATGAATTTAAAATGAAAAGGCACCCTAGAGACCTTTGAAACCAGCACCCTCATTTGACAGGTGAGGAAACTGAGTCACGCAACTGGCAAGCATCTGAGGAGGGGGGGCATTTGAACCCAAGTCTTTCTGACTCCAAATCCAGTTCTCTATCCACTATACCACACGGCTTCTATTGAAAACAGTATTTATCAAAACTAAGGATGATATTTAAAATTGTTTTCTTTGAATTTTAGTTTTTGCTATGTTTTGTTGGACTTTGAGAAATCTTTGGATAGAGGAAAAATTGGGGTGAGAGAGGCATCAGTGAATGAGGGACAGGCTCAGGGATGAGAGTGAGGAAGAGTAGATTGGTTTGAAAGTAGGAATTCATCTCATTTATTCTCTTTCTTGTCCTTTAAAATTTTTGTTATATTTTGTTTCTGTACCAACTTCATTTCAGAATACCTCCCTGCCCTCTCCCCTACCCAGAAAACCATCCTATAACAAAGAATTTAAAAATAAAAGAAAGAGAAATAAAAATACTTTAGCAAAAACAGCCAACTCTGGAGAATATTTCTATGTAAATACTTCTGTAATGAGATGAGAGGTGATCCTTTGAAATAGGAATTATTTCTGCCATTTATTCTTTGGCTGCATTATTATGGAAAGTTCTTAAAGTCCTTGGCATTGTCAATTGGTTCAATTTCAGAAACTGACAGAATTGTTTTATTAGAAGAAGAGATATCACCATCTACTTTGCTGCTGCCCTCTGAGGACCATGAGACTTTTCCATCTGACTTGAGGCTGAATCCTTCCATCTGTGTAGTCTCCACCCTTGGAATGGGAGCCTCCGAGGAGTAGGGACTGTCTTATTTTTCTATTTATGCCCCCAACCCTAAACACAATGCTTTGTAAATAGTAAGCACTCAATGCATGTTTTTTTTCATTCATTCACTCATTCTAGTATGCACAAAGCTATGATTAAAAACTCACATATCAATAATCCATTCATATTTACAAAGGTCTTTTTGCATAACGTTGTGAAGTAAAGAGTACAAATATTATTATCTCAATTTTACAGAAAAGGAAAATGAAGCACAAAGAAGCTGTGACCAAGGGATCTTTCCCAAGGTCCCACAGCTAGGCAGTGTTACTGGTTTGAGTTGCTTTCTGCACATAGCTTTCTCCTATGTCTAAGGCCAGTTCTCTGTCCTTCACATCATGCTGCTTTTCATAACAAACTACAGTGGTGGCATTTTAGAATGCTATAACCTCAAGACCTAGTATCTAGAAATCCTTTGTGGAGACCTCTTTGGTACTGCATTGGAGTTCAAGGTCAGTTATGAAATGTAAAGAGCTTTGAGTTGGGTTCTGAGCAGACCCAGTTGTCCAGAAGCTGTTCTGGACATCCATTCTGAACTGAGGCTGACTCACAGGCAGACTGGTTTGGTTCCAATGTCTCAACTGCTGATTCATACAAATCAACTTAAGGGCCAGAGGGAGGCTCATTGGGAGAGCAAGTCCAGTTGAGAATGCTGTACATTGGAATCTCAGGCAGTTCAGTGACAGGAAAAGAGGGGAAAGGAGGGAAAACAAATTACCTTTCCTCTATGAAACTGGGGAGATCTTGTTGGGACCATTCTAGGAAAGATGGGTTTTTAAATTCTATCTTGTATTCACTCTAGGTCCAAGTGAACCCCACCCCTCAGCCCTGGGATACCCTATGGCTTGAGCATGTGGGTCAAGGGCATTTAGAGGATACACGATAGCTTTCGACTTCCAGCTACTCTCATATGTGCCCAGCTGGGCTTTTGCTGAGTGGCTTTAGCATCTCCTGAAAGGCCCTGGATTGTCAGTGAACCCATCTCACTGAATCAACTTATTCCTACCCCCCTCTTTTTTAATAAATAAAAATCCTTTTTAAATTTCCTATGAGGATGTCATGACCTAGTCTTTTACCAACTGATTGAGTAGCCTGTCTCCTCAGCTCCTGCCTGGTCCCACATCATCAACAAACACAGTGGGGATTGTGGGTAAGTGAAGAGAGGGAGACATCTGACTGTGACTGAACAGGTCAATACTCCTAAAGGATGGCATGATCCCCTGTGATGGAGCACTTCTCACTCTTGTCAAGGAGAAGACTTTCTGTCCTCTCAGTGGTGGTGATGATAAATAACCTTAGACAAGGCAGGCTGTTTATTACATGCTTGTGGTTTTACAAAGTGCTTGGTCATCTGCCTTGAGAAAAAAAAATGGGCCACCATTTCCCAGTGGGTCAGCAGTCCATGGCAGTCTTCAAAAGTTTTTGACAAGTAGGAACTTAGATTAGAAAAGTTAGAAGTGAGGTCATTCAAGCCCCTCCTTATAAAATAGTGATGCTCAGGGCAGAATTACTGAGTCCCCTGTGGCCTTCATCCTTTTAATGTTCTTTTAATTAGTCAGCAAGATCTCTGATTTTAGCATTTTTATCTTTACCATTCTTTAATGGTGTTGAGTATTCCCACGGTGAGGAAGTCCCTCTACTAATGCAAATTGACATCTGCCTATTTATAATCTGAAGTATGGAAGCATGGAAAGGGTAAATGACTTGTCTAAGGTCACACAGCCAATATGTAAGGGATGGAACTTGAACCCAGATTTTCCTGAATCGGAGACTACCTCTCTATCCATTGTGCCATGATATCTATAATTTCTGCATTAAAATATTCAATTAGATTTGATTCAGTAGGGTACAGCATTCACTAAGAAGTAAATACAAGTTTTATAAGTAGTTAAAGCAGACAGCACAAAGCAATATAGCCTCACTGTGAGATTCAAAATTGGAAATACAGAGCATTAAACTCCCCCTTTTAACTTTTCCCAAATCTCCCAGACCACTAAGAAAAAGAAGCCTCTGAGCTATGATCTGTGAGGGGTTAGTTTTTATTGCTTGGGAATTAATTAGACAACAAAAGGTGATACCAATTAGGGAACTAGGGAAGTAAAAATACAGATGAATGACCTTAGATCTAAACTTAGTCTATTTTCCTTTATAAAACTCATCGAATCCCAAACTGCCCACCAGGCTGAGAACCAGCATGCCCAAAGCCGAACACCAACCACGTGTTTCTCAACTCTTTTCACCCACAAGTGCATAGCCACGGCTAAGTTTAGCAGCCAGAGAACCAGAACTTCCATTCCTGCCCTCACTTTTAAGTTCATGTACCAGAAGTTCCTCTCATTCTCCTCCCCCAAAAAGGAGTTCTTTCAAAAGCCACTTCAGTAGCGTTCGCAATCTCTCAAATGATTCAGCTAAAACTTCCAATATATACCTTTACCACAAATAATTTTTACTGCACTCACTATGAAGCAAGCAAGATAAGATGTCCTTCAATTGGACTTCATAAATCTTTATTTGAAAATAACACAAGTAATTAATAGATACAAATTAAGTTGAGTGAGAAGGATGAATAAATTACTATAGTAGTATCTAGTTCCTAAAAGAATGTATATGTTGGGGCAGCTAGGTGGCACAGTGCATAGAGCACTGGCCCTGGAGTCAGGAGGACCTGAGTTCAAATCCAGCCTCAGACATTTGACACTTAGTAGCTGTGTGACCCTGGGCAAGTCACTTAACCTGATTATCTCAGACATCTGGGGCTATCTCTAATCATCCTGATGTACATTGTGCCACTGGACCCAAATGACTCTGGAAGAGAGAGTGAGTCTGAAGACTTTGTATAGCCCTGCTTCACCTAAATCTAATTCACTGAAAGTCATGACATCATCTCCTAATGTCATGGTCCTCTTCAAGAATGAACCACAAACAACAAGTAGTCATGGGGTTTTCATTCATTTATTTATTTTTAGGAGAGTAGTGATGGTTAATGTACCACCGGAGCCATGTAACTTTGAGTGCACTCCTTTAAGGCATTTGAGATCTAGCTAGTCCCTTTTCAGACTGCACTTGACATCCCCAATAGGCTTTGTGTATATGAGTGTTTGCTGGGGTATGAATCCATGGCCAGGACCCTGGAGAGCCTCCATTTGTGGATATCAAATGAAAGAATATTTCCTGGATTTGTCAGCATCTTGGCCTGATAGCTGTTGCTGTTTGCAAGTTGAATTTTGCTGATGTCAGGATCCATGAGCTTTTGTCTAAAAAGGATTGTTCTTTGCCTGTTGGTGAAGCTGGCAGCCCTATCTCAGATGCATAATTCAAACATATGGTCCCTCATGATGAAAGAGAGCCCATGGCTCACTCTGCCTTGATATGGAATGCAGTTTGTTTTTATGCCCCTCATACCCATTGACATTTGCAAAGTTTGGGAGGAGATTGGCCACACATTGGCCAATTTGTCAGACTGGCAAATTTCCTCTAAGGAAATCTGCAGCCAAAGATAATGAACATGAGAATGCATTTCCACTTCTCTGAAACCGTCTTGCAAAAGCTACTTGGTGTGGTGAAAAGAGGGTTGGCTCTGGAATCGACAGACAAGAGTTTATACCTGTGCTCTTGACTATTTGTTATCTGGGCAACTTTGGCCAAACTCCTTTGCCTCTCTCTATGTTGATTTCCTCCTCTGGAAAATAAAGGTCTTGGATGAGATGGCCCTTCTAGCTAGAAAATGATGATCCTCTGGTCTGAGAACTTTTCTTGTTCTAAAATTCTGAGAAGCATCCTGAGGGGACTGAGGGCAGGGGCATCTCAGGTTCTTGGTAGGGTTGGATCTCCCTCCTTCTCTCCATTGTGTAATCTCCATCAAGTTTCCCAAAAGTCCTTCAGGATTTCACCACAGATCTCTGTGCCACTTGCTTGTTCCTCAGGCAAGGAGGAAAACACACACACACACACACACATACACACACATGCACACACACATATGAAGGGTTTTTTTCAGTTTGATCATATGGGAGAGAGAGAGAGTAATTTATATCCAAGTGCAATAAATAGGAGAAATTGTCCAATTTGTAGTGAAATTATTTTAAACCAGGGCTCTGTGTGCTATGTATATTACAACAGAAAAAATCTCAGTCCATTGGGTTTGGTCAATAGGGAAAGAAACTTTTAAGGACATAGATCCTGGGACAGTAGTAGTGTTAGACTCCCATTGATATTGGGGTTATTAGCACAGTTGGGTAAATGATTATCTCTTAAGCACCTACTTATTACCAGGCAGTGTGCTAAGTGCTAAGTAATACTGATAATCTAGGACCCATGGTCTCCAGGGAGCACCCAAGGTTAAAGGGCTTTGCCTACCTCCCAGGAACTATTTTCCCCTCTATTTTCATTGTTTTAGTCAACTAGAGGAAGGAAATTGAGACATGCAAGTTCCCTGGACCAAATTGCATAGTGGAGTCTTAGGGCTGGGCAACTCAGGTTTAATCCCTCATTAGACACTTCCTAGACATGAGACCATGACAGTCTCTTAGCCTGAGATGCAGGTTCTTCCTCTATAAAATGGTGGTGCTAACAGCTGGAGTACCCATTGCATAGTGTTGTTGGGAGGCTCAAATGAGATAGCGAAGATAAAGTGATTTGCACCATCTAAGGAAGAATTGTTATGACATGGCAAGATCACAGACTCCCTTTGGGTACCACCAAATGGAAATTTAAGCCAAGGTATAGGATATAGCCATGTTATCACTATAAAATTCTGATGGTTTGTGTTTTATACATATACACATATGTATATAATGTGTATATATATGTGTGTATGTATATGCATATATGTATAACATATATACATGTGTAGATTATATATAAAATAAATAATACACATACATACATATATATTTATAAATATATGCACACACACATATATATCTAACTATAGATCCGTGATTGGATTAGTGGGATGAAACTCCTTGTTCCTGCATTCACTCAAGCTGATCTTCAATTCCTCTGTAACTCAGTCTTAGAGAATTATTTGGGGTTGCTGTGAGGTTAAAGTGAACTGCCAAGATCACGCAGACATGTGTATCAGAGTTAGGACCTGAACTCAAGTCTTTATGACTCCAAGGATGGGCCTCTCTATACTGTGTCACTCATAGTACATGGAGACTCTCTTCTCTCTAGGTTTTCAGGACACATTTCTACCATGGTTATCCTCCTTCTCTGTGTCCTTTGCTGGATTCTCATTCAAACCACACCCTCTAACTGTAGGTGTCCTACAAGGCTCTGTTCTGTTGACTCTTTTTTTCTTTTCTTATTTAGTTATTGTTGGATTTAATTCCCATCTGGATTTAATTTACTTGATCTACATTTCTATACTGATGATTCTCAAACCTACCTTTCTTTTCCTGAGCTTTCTGCTGACCTTCAATCTTACGTCTCCAACTACCTTTCAGACATCTCAAACTTAAACTCAATATGTCCAAAATGGCACTCATCATCTTCCCACCAACTCCCCCCTCACCTCCTGCCTTTCCTATTACTGTAGAAGGTAATAAACAGGTAAAAATCCTGGGATCTTTCATGTAGAAATGTAATTTATGATCTCTTAAGTCCCCCTCTGTTCTAAAATCCTGTGGTCTAAGAAGTGGTAACATAGGTTAAGAGGAGAATGAGGGGGTAGCTAGGTGGCATAGTGGATAAAGCACTGGCCCTGGATTCAGGAGTACCCGAGTTAAAATCCGGCCTCAGACACTTGACATTTACTAGCTGTGTGACCCTGGGCAAGTCACTTAACCCTCATTGCCCCCCCCCCCCAAAAGAGGAGACTGAAAAGTTTCCTAATAAGATATGCTCCTCTGTCCCCTTCTGTCATGGCAATAGGCTAACTCCTCAACACTGGAAGCACAAAATAATTGGAGGCATTTACATATAGGCCCAGCATATCTACTCTTTTCATATCATTTTCAGGACCTTGTGTGTAAATGAGCAGAGGCCTCATAAAGAATATGATGTACCAGCTAAGACTAGTCACATTGCCATGAGGAGAATCAAAAATATCCACTCACTCTCAGCATTGGATACAGAATCCTGAAGAATCTTGGGCAGGAAGGAGACGCGATCCTACAGTTTTAGCTAGAAGGAACTTCAGAGGCCATTGAGATCATTCTTTATTATATAGATGAGGAAATTGAGGCCCAAGGAAGAGAATTGACTTGTCCAAGGTCACATAATACTAAGTGTATGGGGTGTTCAGGGAGGACCAGCACCTTTCATGTGAGGGCTTGCAGAACCCTTTTCAAGATTACTCATCAACCTTTGCTGTTTACCTGGCTCTCACCTCTCACCTGTGGCAGAATATGCACACTGAACATACCCTGATAAACAGTCTCAGCTGACAGGTGAAAACCAGGCTGAGGGTAACCGAGGTTCCTCAAACCTGTCTGTGAGTTAAGGGGGTGTCTACCCCCATCATGTGAAGACATCCCCTGGGGAAATTGGCAGATGAGAACAATTTGTTCCAACGCCCACGAAGGTGGCTGAAGCAGGCACTGCTAAGTGCTTAGAACCTTGGTCAGACATTGAAAATGTCAAGGTCATCTACTGCATCCTAGGCCACCACCAGTTGTCCTGCCACTGGACTTGGATGACTCTGGGAGAAAGAGTGAGGCTGATGACTTTGTGCAGTTTTTCCTCACTTAAATTCAATTCACTTATGAGTCAAGACACCACCCTGTGATGTAATTGGTCCTCTTCGAAAACAAAGGACAACAGATAACATTCATATGCATTCTTGTTTTCACCTCCATTAGAACAGAAACTCTTTGAAAGTAGGAACTGTTTCATTCTTTATATTGGTGTCCCTAAAAGCTAGTGCAGGGCATTCCTAGAAGGTGCTTAATAAGTGTATATTGACTGATTGATTAAAATGGATTTCACAAATCTACACTTCTTCAAGGTGTTCAGGGACAGTTAGGTGCGTTGTTTAAAATCTAAATGTGGGTTCTAATCTGCCCCCCAGTCTTGGGGGGGGGAGCTGGCTAAAATAACTGATAAATTCAGCAAGAGTTTAGGCTTTTAAAGATTTGTTAAAGCTTGGAGCTATTAAGTATAGCCAGAGAGACAGAAACCTTTCCTTTTCTAGCAGCCCATGTGAAATTCTGCCACCAAGTCAATGTCCCAAATGACAAGGGGGACTCCTGTTCTCCTGTCACTCGCCTCTTCCTCACCAAAAAGAATGTTCTTTTATGAGTGAGCATTCACTTCTTCTTTCCTCTCTCCCTCCCCCAAAGGGGAGGTCCTTTAAGCTTGTTGGTTGAGAGTGGTCTCTTGCTGATGTCAGTAGTACACCAACATGTCACTCAGGGCTGGCCAGGTGTGGCCTCCATCCAATCATCCTTAATCAGGTACTTAGTTTCTCATTCTTACCCAATTCAAACAATACTAAATCAATCAGGGGGACCCCTGGGTGTCTGCCAAATTCCATTATTTTATCACATAGGGATGAAAGCTGTGTGTGTGTGTGTGTGTGTGTGTGAGGGGGGGGGAGTACATTTGTCTTTTTCTCTTTTTCTGCCTCTGATCTTACTGGGTCTCATTTAAGCAAAGTGCTTAGCCCCAGTTCTTGTACTTGTATATTGGAATTAGAAGCCACTTTAGTGGAAGGGAAGGAGCTTTGTATCTGGAGTCAGAGGCTTTGGGTTTGAATCCCACATCTGCTATGTATGACCTCTGTAAATTTTACCTCCATAGGGCTCAGTTTCTTCAGCTGTAAAATAAGAATGTTGGATGTTAAGGTCCCTTTCAGCTTCTAATCCCTGTCAAACCTCTTCTGTTTGTCTTGCAGTATCCTGGGATACTGCAGGCCAATGACATTGAACTAAAATAGGAGTGAGGGACTCTAAACCATATGCAAGGATCCCTGTGGGTGCATATTGACTTAGAAAACCACATATTAATGTAATATATGTTTTATTGGGCAGCTAAGTGGTGTAATGGATAGAATGTCAGGCCTGGAGACAGGAAGACCTGAGTTCAAATTTGGCCTCAGACACCAGCTATGTGACCTTGAGCAAGTCACTTAACTTCTGTTTGCCTCAGTTTCTTCATCGGTAAAATGAGTTGGATGAAGGAAATGGCAAAACACTTCAGTATCTTTGCCAAGAAAACCCTAAATGGGTCATGAGTCAGACATGACACCACAAGAATATTTTATTGTTCTTTAAAAATATTTTGTTAAGGATTTTCCTATGACATTTTGATTTGCTTCCTATCACACTCAGGAGGGTGGTGGGCTACGTGTTACCTATCTGTGCTGAAGCTGATACAAGCATGGCATAGTATAGCAGAAAGAATCCTGGATTTGGAGTCAGAGGAACTGGGTTCAAATCCTG
Source organism: Dromiciops gliroides (assembly GCF_019393635.1). Classification (NCBI taxonomy): domain Eukaryota; kingdom Metazoa; phylum Chordata; class Mammalia; order Microbiotheria; family Microbiotheriidae; genus Dromiciops; species Dromiciops gliroides. Next base: position 27,659,309 of record NC_057865.1, on the reverse strand, counting down.
TCTGTGTACTTGCTAACTGTATAACCTTGGTGAGCTGCTTCACCTCTCATGCCCTCAGTTCAATCCTTCTTTTAAAAAGGGAGTTGGATTCAATGAGGTCTAACGTCCCTTCCAGTTCTAAAAGCCTACGAATAACTCCTTGGCAAATATTTATAGACCTGGGAACCAAGTCATGGCTCTTCCCTCTGCTAGAATAAGGGATGGGAATTAGAAATTCCAGGCCTTGGTTGACTAATCTCTTGGGAAAGGAAGTTGGGATTTCACAAAATCAAAGTGAAAGCCTCTCCTGGAAATTTCCATGGGCTCTTGGACTCCCATTGAGTGCTCTTTTTATGGCAAGTAGGTACAGACATTCTTTATGAAATACTCATGCAGGAGCAAGTCATCAAAATAATGAGGGCTGGTCTAACATAAGATGATTCATAGAACTAAGATAGAATATTGCAATCCTGGGGCAGCTAGGTAGTGCAGTAGATAGAGTACTGGTCCTGAAGTTGGGAACACCTGAGTTAAAATCTGACCTCAGACACTTACTAGCTGTATGACCCTGAATAAGTCCCTTCACCCCAATTACCTTAAACATGCTGGGCCATCACTAGTTGTCCTGATGTATATCTAGCCACTGGACACAGAAGACTCTGGAGGAGAGAAAGCCCTCCCTCATTTAAATCCAATTTAGTGCAAGTCATGTATGATATCACCCCAGTGTCATGGTCCTCTTCAAGGATGATGGACAAACAACAAGAAGATTGGAATCCGAATGGGAAATGTTTGCCATGCTCCCTCATCCATACTGCTACTGGGGGGAAAGTGGGGAGAGGGAAGAAAGACAGATAACACAGATGCCAGAGTCTTTATGTCAACGTTCTGACCCTTAGGAAAGGTCATCTATATAGAACTGGAGGGGGCCTTAGAATATAACCTAGCTCCTGTGTTTTACAGTTGAGGAAACAGGCTTCAAGGTGGGAAGCAACTACCCAGGGTCACCAAGGTGGCAAACAGCAAAGTCAAGGGTTGAACTTAAGTCTTGTGATTTGATTAGATTGTAAGCTCTTTGATGGAAGGGACAGTTTTTTGCTTCGTTTGTCTCCTCTGTGTTTAGCACAGTGCCTAGCATATTGTATGTACTTAATAAATGATAGTGATTCAACCTGTGACTCCAAAGCCAAGGCTCTCCCATTTCACCATATTGAAAAGGATTTCCACACTGAGCACTGTTCTTGCTGAACTCAAGATGTCACCCTGTCCGCTGTTCATAATGCCCCAATTAGCGATCCCCCTCCATTTTTGAGATGCTTTCAATGGTCCAAGGAGCCGTAAACTTAATGAGAGCTTTTAATTACTCTGACAAAATCGGCCTACAGTCTTTCATAGTGGTTTAATAACTGCCTTTTAGTGGCTCCAGAATCACTTACAGTATGCATTTTAAACCAATGACGCTTCTTCCTTGTGATTATGGCGCCCAGTCTGTTAATGCATGTTTATCATCCTTCTACTGCTGTGGCCACAAACCAGCATTGATTCATCAGTGACTCCTAAAAAATCGACCCCACGTGCCACATCTTACATGAGAGTGGCTCAAAGAATGAATACCCACCAGCCACGTCCTTGTATCCATGTGTTCCTTTCTCTTAATTAGAAGCTGGTTTTGGAAGCGTAATTCCTTTTCTGGCATGTTCTGCTGTGATATTAAAATTAGGAGCAGCCAGAAGATAATTATAGTAATAGATGCAAAGACAAGGGGGCTTGGTCTCAGTGGTTTCCCCTGCTTCTGCTGACAAGGGAATAGACTGTGTTCATTGGTTTTCAGATAGGCCCCACCCATTGATTTCTTCTTGGTTTCTTGGTTTTCCTTTTGCCCATGTAAACCATTCTTTCTTTCTCCCCACTCCCCTCATCCCAACCTAGACCTTCCTAGTTTCTTAGTTCAGGAATCATTAGACTAGACAGTCTTTCTTAGATTCGTGTGTGTCACTTGTGGGTTTTTTTGCTTTTTCTTATTTATTGTTTGGGAAAATATGGAACCTCATGGATTACCTTGTGGGAAGGCAAGCTCTTTGAGAGCAGGGATTCTTTCCTTCTTTCTATCATACCCCAAGCACCTAGCACAGTATCTGGCACAGATTGCTGTGCCACAGATGCTGATTGATTGCTAGGATATATTGCAAAGAGATACACAGTGGTAATTGGCATGGTTAGGAGCTAGCAAGGGACACTATAGGGCTTCTTTTCCAAAGTAAAAAGGATGTGGCTTTACAATGAGGCAGCTCAGTGCAATGAACAGAATACAGAAGGTATAGTCAGCAATACCTAGGCTCAGCTTCTGCCTCAGGCACTCAATAGCTATGTGATCCTGGGAAAATGGCTTAAACTCTCTGATTTGTAATCTCCTCATCTCCAAAATGGAGGTTAATAATAGCACCTATAACAACAATACAGTGATCCAAAATAATCCCAAAGGACTATTGATGAAACATACTATCCACCTTCAAAGAAAGAACTAACATTGACAGAATGGACTGAAGTAGGATATTTTTTACTTTCTTTCATTTTTTTCTTTAATCAAGTTTTTTTTGTAAAAAAAATGACAAATATAGTAATGTTTTACATAATCATACATGTATAGATCCATATCTGATTACTTTGTTGCTTCAGGGAGGGGGAAGGAGAGGGAGGGAAAGAAGGATAAAAAATTCAAACCCCAAACTATAAATAAAATTGTTTATTACGGAAAAAATAATAGCACCTATCTCACAGGGTTCTTGTGAAGATCAAATGAGAGAAAGTTTGGAAAGTGCTTCTTGAAGCACCAGATTAATGTGAGCTATTATTATTTCTAATAACAATTAGATTGTGTATCAATTATAATGACACTTTAGTATATTAATAGCAGTATATGAGTGATTTGCAGATGGTCCTATAAATCTTATTTTTCAGGTAAGTGATCTCTGGAATTTCATTGTGTGAAGGTGACTTGCTGGGCTCCCAAAGCCTTGGCCTACAAGACCAAGTTAGTTTCTACTAATGAGAAAATATAGATGAAGTATTTTTCTAAATCATGAAGTACTATATATTAGTGTCATCTAAATCATCATTATCATTGTTGAGAGATACTTGCTAGAATCGACATTATTGGAGGAAACTTCCCTAGCAATGGATCACTAAGTATATATGACCAATCCCATGGGTCTCTCTCCTCTGAAAGTGGTCAAGTAGACATAAGATACCTTCTGGTTGGGTGCATTATAAAGTAGCTTTTAATTCAGTAAGGGATAGATTAGAATGGTTGTTGAGGTCCTAACGAACATTCTGCAGTCCTGTGAAATGTGGTGTTTGATGATAGAGCTCACATTGATTTCTCAGAAAATGGACTTTGTTGAGACATAGGTTCAGCCACCGGATTTTCCCTGCTCATAAATCTTCACTGGCTCCCAATTTCCTCTAGGATAAAATACAAACTCATGAAATGAGCTTTAAAGACCTACACATCTCACTACCACCTCCTTTTCCAGTCTAAGTTAAGATGCCATCCTCATTCTTCATTCTCTTGTACAGCACTCTACCTTCGTGCTTTTTTCCAAAAACATTATTCCACCTCCAGTCTTCCAGTACTTTTGCACGTGCTGTTATTCTAGCCTGACATGCCCTTCCTTCCTCACCTCATTCCTCTTAGAATTTCTTCATTCATTGCTCAGCTCAGTTTGTTACTTTTTCTGTTAAGCCTGCCCTGAAATTTCAGTTGTTATAGTTATCCTCCCCTTCACAAACTACTTTATGTAACATAATAGTAACTGACATATATAAGCCTTCTAGAGCTTTTCAAAGTACTTTATGTAACATGATCTTATTCATTCTCACCCAACAGGGCTAGGTAAGGGTGGTATTATTATATATTAATATATGACATTAGAGTTAATATGTATATATTAATATATTCTGTTATAGTTATATATTACATAGATGGAAGTATGGTGTATATTTATATTGATATATGTATGTATACATACATATATACATATGGACATACATATACAGATATAAACACATTTCTTTGATGAGGATCTTAGAATCATAGCTTTAGAGCAGAAGGAACATCAGAAGTCACCTAGTACAAACCCCACATTTAAGAGGTGAGCAAACTGAGACTTATCAAGTTTAAGTGATTAGCTAGGCAAGGTACAACTAGTAAGTTTCAGTGGTGAGGTTTTAATCTCAGTCCTTTTTGACTTGGTGCATTGCTAGAAATTCCTTTCCCAGGTAGCCTTCCATAGGATCTATTTGTGTTTCAGAGCTATCTATGTATTTATATATTGTCTGCCTCATTAGAACATAAGATTCTTGAGGAAGGGACGTCCTTCATATGGCAATAGGCAACTTTGATTTCTTCATCAGAAAACTGCCTGTTCATATCCTTTGACCATATTCTCAATTGGAGAATAACTTGGATTCTTATAAATTGTGATTTAGTTTCCCAATATATTTTAGAATGAGGCCTTTATCAGAAGTACTGGCTAATAAAAATTGTTTCCCCAGCTTTCTGTCTCCTTCTAATTTTGGATGCATTGCTTCTGTTTGTACAAAACCTTTTTAATTTAATGTAATCAAAATCATCCATTTTGCATTTCATAATATTCTTTATCTCTTGTTTTATCATAAAAGTTCTCCTTTCCAAAGATCTAAAGGTAAACTATTCCTTCTCTCCTAATTACCTATGGTATCGCCTTTTATGTCTATTCATGTACCCATCCATTTTGACCTTATTTTAGTTCAAGGTATAAGATTTGGTCTATGCCTAATTTCTGCCATACTATCTTCCAGGGTTTTTTTTTTTTTCAAATACTGAGTTCCTATCCAGAAGCTGGATTCTTTGGGTTTATCCAAACAGTACAGTTCTAAAGTCATTTACTACTGGGTCTTCTGTGCCTAGCCTATTCCATCTTTTCTTTATTCTTATCAAGTCGTGGGGTACTTGCCCAAATATGGAGGCAAGATGATTTACTGCACGTCCAGATACATGTTTCTGTTCATTTTGCCAACCGCACGTGTCATCATCAGTTGGCATGAAACTGAGGGTTGGCAAAGCAATGAATATTTGAAAACTGCTACAGTATAGGGGCAGGTTTTAGGTTCTATAATAGGTAATTAATTATTTGAAATAGGGGAGTAATCAGCAGTGGGATGAGAAGCTTTTCCCCTTTCCTGTACCCAGAGATCTTACTAATTACTGAGGAGGTTTTTGCCCACTATATTTTAAAGTAAAACAAGCATCTTGGGCTACAAAAATGTATCTATTGTTCGAACTCCATTTTCCATATCTTTTGAATATACCTTCTCTTCGCCATACTACACTACCATCATTGCAATTCAGGCCCTCACTTCTCTCCCATATGGTCTCTTTGCACAGGATTCATTCACTTTTGTCTCCATTCTATCCTTCTCACCACTGTTAGTGTTCAGTTATTTCAACTGTATCTATAACTTCTCTGACCCCATATATGGTTTTCTTGGCAAAGATACTGGGCGTGGGTTTGATATGTTCCTTCTCCAGCTCTTTTACAGAGGAGAAACTGAGGCAAACAGAGGTTAAGCAATTTACCCAGGTAACACAGCTGGTAAGTGTCTGAGGCCAGACTTGAACTCAGAAATAAGAGTTTTCCTCACTCCAGACAAGAACACGTATGCCACCAGGATGCCCTGATCTTATTTATAGTAAGTGCTTAATAAATGTTTAGTGAATTGAATACTATTCCTATAGACTTTCATAATCCAGAAAGCTCTATCACTGAACAAGCATATTAGTCATCAGAGGAGGATAGATGAATGATAGTTAAATGTGTATCAAAGGGCCCCTCAAAATCAGGCTATTGGTCTGCATGTGAGAGCTATTCTGTTTTCTAAGTGGCAAGGGTCCTGCCATCCCTTAAGGAGTTGGAGCGTCTTACAGAGGTAGCACAGGCAGATTGTTGGACTTGTAGCACATGTCTGGAAGAGGCAGGGGAAAGCAACCTCCTTCAATAGAGGATTTAAGCAAAGCTAATGATGAATTTAAATAAAAATAAAGCTCAGATAATTGATTTCTTTGGCACAGAAAAGGCAACTACATTCCATTTTTGATTACTACCAATATCGATGAACATATTTTTGGAAAATTCCAAAATGCATTTCAAAGGGAAGGTATTAAAAGCTCTTTAGAAAATAATACTGGGCAGGATTGGCATACTCATGAATGGATTCTACTATGCTCATGGACCACTTGGAATAGACAAAATATTTTCAGTAACGATAACCTCTCTAGTCCCTAATACAAACTACAACATCTCCATGACCTCTAGATTATAGATTTGAAGCAAAAAGGCTCCCAAGAGGTCATTCGATCACCCCTCTCATTTTATAGATGAGGAAACTAAACCCAGGGAGATTCATGAGTTGCCCCAAATGAGGTTGGGACTTTGCAACAGACCTGCCTCACGTAAATCTAATTCACTGAAAGTCATGACATCAACCTCAGGATGTCATAATCCTTTTGAGATCAAAGGACAAATAACACTAACAACACCTACAAACCTGACTTGGCTGTTTCTTCCAGGAAGGGATCTTTTCTTTTGCTTTTTACTTAGTTTTGGACTAGATAAGATAAGATAAAACCTTTACTAAATTCTTACTATATACCAATCACTGTGCCATTGGACACTGTGACACTGTGTCATTGGGAATACAAATGCAAGCAAAAAGAAAGACAAGCCGTGCCCTAAAGGAGGCTTCCATTCTATTGGGGGAGAGACAACACATAAAAGGGAACTGCAGAATGGAGGGTACTTGCACAGGGCTGCAAGTCTATAAATAAGTTCTAGAGACACTAAGAGAGGTGGGAGCTGAACTGGATTAAAAAATTAGCATGGTTGGCATGGCACATCTCAAATGGCGGTTCTGTGGAGGAAACTCACCAATCAGAGAAGGAGACTACAGAGGGTTCTGGGCAGAAATAGAAGAGTCCAGAGAGTCTGGTGCTTGTGCTTTAGCAATTTCTGACTTCTCTCAAGATTTGAAGATTTTTTCTAAATGAGAACAGGACAAATAACAATATAAAATCAAGGGCATAGATGTGAACCAGCTCTTTCCCCTAAGCTTAGCCCTAAAATTACAATGGACAACTGTCCTTTCCCTTCCTTATTAAACAAGCATGTGGTTTGGGGGCAGCTAGGTGGTGCAGTAGATAAAGCACCAGCCCTGGATTCATGGGGACCTGAGTTCAAATCTGGCCTCCAGACACTTGACCACTAATTGTGTGACCCTGGGCAAAGTCACTTAACCCTCACATACACCCGACAAAAAAGGAAAGCATTGGGTCTTTGATTCTGAATCCGCAAGTGACCAAGTCCTGTGGGGTCTAGTTTTTATGTAAGGAAATAATTGGTTCAGTTATGTGACCTTCTTATGTTTAGCTTCTCAGACCAATGGGAAGAACTAAGAACGTTTTCTGAAAGTTGCTAAGAGACAGATTTAGGTTTTCAAATAAGACAACTTTTTAAAAATGACAGTCACCTCAAAGTGTAATGAAACAGCTTTGGGAGGTGGTGAGTTCCAGTTACTGAGGTCTTACAGCTAAGGATGGATACCCACCTGTCCAGTATATTGTTGATTTCATTTCTGCTTAGATACAGGTTTGACTAGATGGCCTCTGAGGTCCTATATGACTCAGAAATTCTGTGAATCTGAGTATTAAGCTGTTGTCCTATTTGTGTTCAAATCAGCATTGGGTCTTTTGTAAAAGAATTGTTTGTCTGTTGGTTGGCTTCCTCCAATACCCAGCACACCATGTTGATCAAGCAGAGAACACACACACAGATTTGAAATGGAGATAAAAGGAAAAGGTCTCATGCTTCAACACATCCTTAGGTCTCTAGCATGTACTAAACTTGATGGAAAACTTGACAGGCTGCAGCTTATCACACTTACTGAATGAGAGAACTCAAAGTCCTTTAGCAGTAAAATGACAGCCCACATTAGTAGGCTGCCATCCCAAATGAATCGTACTTTCAGGAGAATTGGCCTTTGAGTATATGCATTGGGGGGAATAAGGAATAATAAAGAAAGGGAGATCACTGGGTTCCCCAAGATATTTATATTAATAATTATTTCTCATAGCTTCCTTTATAGTCACAAGGAGATTCTTTGGAGAGAAATTCCGTAATTTGATTAGGGACTTCTCTGATTAATTCCCTTTAAACCAGATTACATATACTTTATTCATTCTTTTGCCATTTATTAAATAGTTCCATTGCATATAATAGAAAAGAGCAATGACTTGGAGGAAGGAACTGGTTCGAATCCTACTTTTGACCCTATAGACAAATCATTTCATCTTTCTGTATCTCCATTTCTTCATTTAAAAAATGGGGTTAACAATACTTAGCTCATTGCTGAAAGGGTCAAAGGAGATAATATCTCTAAAATCATTACATGAGTGTCAACAATTATTATTGATTAATTCTTGTTTTCCAAGTTCTGTACAAGGTCCTGGAGTAGTTACAAAGTGCAGGATAGAAAACGTCCCTGACCTCATGGAGTTTTAGTCCAATTGGTAGATATAGCAGAGATAAAGAAAACTCAGTTATAATAACGCCCTTCTTATTCTGAGGTCCCTCATGACTTCTTATGCCCTCATATACTATTCCCTCTTCATTCCATTGACTTTGGTCTTTTTTCCAATTCTCCTACTGGACATTCTTCCCTCTATCTCCATGCATTTATACTTGTCTTCTATGCTGGGAATGCTCTCTTTCCTCTTCTCTATCTCCTTGTTTTTCCTGGATTTCTTCAGTGCTATCTAAGGTTATTGGGAAAGACCTTAACTTTAAAAGGCCAAGGTCTCCTACTGTATCTGGAGCCATTACCAGGTGTCTTGACCTATATCTTGCCACTGGACTCTGATGAGTCCGGAGGAGATAGTGCATAGCTCAGACTCACATAAAGCTAATTCATTTGCAGGTCAATGCATCACTGTCTTGATGTTGATATTTATTAAATGCCTACTATGTGACAGGAACTATGTGAAATGCTGGGAATACAAAAAAATAGGCAAAACAAGTTACTGCCCTCAAGAAACTCACAGTCTAATGTATAGAAAACATGCAAAAAATATGCTCATACAAATACATATGTAATAAACATATAATAAATATTTTAGGCACTTAATAAATACTTGATTTGCCATCCACCTCTCTGCAGGATGTCCCTTAACCCTAGAATGTATGCCTTCCTTGTCTCCATCTTTTAAAATCCTTAGCTTCCTTTGAAACTCAATTCAAGTCCCACCTGCTACTGAAGACCTTTCCTGGTTTCTATTCTCCAGTTATTAATGTTTTGTTCCTTGCAGTTATTTTGTCTTCATTTTACATTAGATTTTCTTTGTTCATATTGTCCCTTACCCTCAATAGAATATAAGCCCCTTGTCCACAAGGGTTCTGCTTTTGTTTTTTATATCTTCAGCACGCAGCATATTGCTTGTTTCATAAAAGCTACTTAATAAATGTTTGTTGAAATGAATATTTACTAAACAGCGCACATTTGAACAGCCATGGTCCAACTTGTTGATGTAGCAGGTTTTCCTATGGAGGGATATTAATTCTCAATATGGACAAAATGTAAATGAAGAAAAGAAGGAGCTCAAATTATGCTGTCCCTCTTGAGGATGGTGCTAAGTGCATCATGGAATTCTAAAGTCTGTTCATGATGATTCCCAGTCGTCTTACAATGTTATCTAAGGCTGGCCTTTATAGGGCATCCATTCCTGAAATCTGGTATTCTGTGGCCAACGTATTATGATATTTACAGACTGATGATGGAAGATGCCTGTACACTGCCTTGCAAAGGGATTTGGTTATCTTCCTAGACATTTTCCTCAAGTTGGAAAGTGTCTCTACCCCAGGCTTCTATGTAATGTAGCTCCTGATTGAAAGCCCTATTTTTTCTTAGCCAGATTTCTCATTCTTCTAGGCAAGGTTCTTTTGCTCTTCAATATGTACCCTAGGCATGTCATCATCTCAGAATCCTAGATTCTGGGGGAAGGGGGGGGTGAAAGTAGACTTAGTGGTTGGCTAATCTAACTTTTTTCCTTAACAGGAATATCTTCTACAGTTTACTTAGCCAGTGACTATCCAATCTTCCCTTAATGACCTCCCAAAAGGGAAGTCTACTATGTCCTGAGCCAGACAATTCCACTCTCAGACAGTTCCAATTGTCAGGGGCATGTTCTTGACCTCAATCCTTTTTGTTACCTTTAAGTCTTGATCTTTTGGAAACAAGGCTATTGGATGATGTTTTTCCCATAGACCCCATATAGTGTGGCTATTATGTAGCTAGCTACTTATTATTTTTTCTGACTGAATCACTCATTCTGCCAGGTAATGTTCCTTTGCTCTTTATTGTATAATCTGCACAAGTAGTTATCTTTATAATAATTGTCTGTCTCAACATATTATGCCAATGAATTCTACCACTCTACCTTTGTCGTCATCATCAACAAAAGGAGAGATAGTATCACATATACAAATAAAAGCACTTCCTAAAAGCTAAGAATTTAGGGATATTATGTGCCCTTTGAAGAATTCACCACTATGATTCAGTGATTTAAGTCCATAAAGATCTTTGGGTAAAAAGCCACATAAGAAGAGCTCTCTCTTCTCAGGATAAAAGTAAAGAGCTGCATTGACTAACTTGTTGTTGGCAAGTTACAAATATTTGAAAAGTCTTGACATAGGAAAGGGAGACGGATCATTTTTTAAAATTATCAGAATGGGGCAGCTAGATGGTTCAGTGGATAAAGCATAGGTCCTGGATTTAGCAGGACCTGAGTTCAACTCCAGGCTCAGACACTTACTAGCTGTGTGACCCTGGGCAAGTCACTTAAGCCTAATTGCCCTGAAAAAAAATCAGAATGGGGGTAGCTAGTGGATAAAGCACTAGACCTGGATTCAGGAGTACCTGAGTTAAAATCAGGCCTCAGACACTTGACACTTGCTAGCTATGTGACCTTGGGCAAATCATTTAACCCTCATTGCCCCTCAAAAAACAAACAAACAAACAAAAATAAATAAATAATCAGAATGGCTACATGGAGAAGAAGGAAAAAGTATTTTTTCTCCCAGTGACAATATCTCTTCCAGTTTTGAGAAAGTTGCACTGGCTGTCACTGCTACCACCATTGTTTGGGACAGGGTAAAGTTGAGCTAAAATGTCTTCTTTGAATAACTGATAATACTTTATTTGCTTCTTTAACTGAGGACCAGAAGCTAAACCTGGAACTTGCCAGGTTTCTAATACTACTTTAGAAGCCTAGTTCTCTAGTTCTCTCTCAATTGATGATAACCATTATATATTATGATAATACACATTGAAATCACATTTATAGTATGCTGTTAGGTTTGAAAAGCAACTCACTTACATGTTTCATTCATCAATCCAGTGATTTGGGTGCTATTATAACTCTGATTTTATAGGAAACTAAGGTCAAAGAGTTTTTGACTTGTCCTGATCAAACAGCTGGTGACTATCCAAGGCAGATGTTCTTCACTATTGATGTGACATGAACCCCTTTAGCAGTGTGGTGAAACCTATGAACTCCACCTCTGATTAATATTTTTTAAATATATAAAATACATAGAAACCCAAAGGAGGCTAATTTTGAAATACACTTATCAAAACCTTTTTAAGAGGTTGCCAGATTAAGACTCACTGGCCAAAAGCAAGCCTTGAATCCAAACATTCTTCATTCTGAGGCCAACAATATTAACTACACCATGCTACCTGCAGTAGGTGAGGGCACTAGGATTAGTATCAGGTCTTCTAATTCTTCTGATTCCAATTTTTTTTCCACCATGTTTCACTGCCTCTTTAAAAATCATCTGCACAGTACTTTAGGATATTTCATACTTCCAAGTCAACTAGAAATTCATAAATATCATTTATTAAGAGACTGTGAGTACTTCAAGTACTGATTGGTGTGATTAAGCTAGGTCCATAGTTCAAATGGCAGCCATGGGAGCAAAATCTGTCCTTAAGATTATGTGAAAGGGCTAGACTTCTTCTTCTTCTTCTTCTTCTTCTTCTTCTTCTTCTTCTTCTTCTTCTTCTTCTTCTTCTTCTTCTTCTTCTCCTTCTTCTTCTCCTTCTCCTTCTCCTTCTCCTTCTCCTTCTCCCTCTCCTTCTCCCTCTCCTTCTCCCTCTCCCTCTCCCTCTCCCTCTCCCTCTCCCTCTCCCTCTCCCTCTCCCTCTCCCTCTCCCTCTCCCTCTCCCTCTCCCTCTCCCTCTCCCTCTCCCTCTCCCTCTCCCCCTCCCCCTCCTCCTCCTCCTCCTCCTCCTCCTCCTCCTTCTCCTTCTTCTCCTTCTTCCTTCTTCCTTCTTCCTTCTTCCTTCTTCCTTCTCCTTTCTTCTTTCTCCTTTCTTCTTTCTTCTTTCTTCTTATTTCTTCTTCTTCTTCTTCACAATTGGGGTTAAGTGACTTGCCCAGGGTCACACAACTAGTAAGTGTCAAGGGTCTGAGGCTGGATTTGAACTCAGGTACTCCTGACTCCAGGGCCAGTGCTCTATATGCTGTGCCACCTAGCCACCCCCATCAATACTTCTTCAATGGATGAATGATTGACCTAAGAGGGCAGAACAAGGCACCTTAGATGGCAGTTTTGAGAAATTTCATTGTGAAGTTAAAAAAAAGATTTTCTAATTACTTAAGCCATCCAAATGTTCAATAAGTGCCTCTGAAGGTAATGTGTTTCTTTCCTCTGGAAGTTTTCAAACATAGGCTTAATGATCACTCATTAGCAACAAGATCTCTTCTCAGGTTGAACTAGAAAATTCCTGAGGGTCTCTTCCAACTCAAAAATTCAGTGATTCCATGTTCACATCCAAAGAGCCTTCTAAAATATCACATGAAATGGTCTTTTGCACAACTCCTTCTAACTCAAACATCCTGTTAACTGAGTTCTCTAAGCCTTCCTATGGAATGTGCCAACTGGGAACTACTTTGGGGAAAATAAGAAAAGGACAACTGGAAGAAAATGGCAAGAAATTCTTTGACAGAGGCCTAGAATCTGATGGGCTGCTGAGTCTTTGAAGAGCTGTCCTTTACTACCATTTTTTTGTGTGTGGGGCAATGGGGGTTAAATGACTTGCCTAGGGTCACACAGCTAGTAAGTGTCAAGTGTCTGAGGCCGGATTTGAACTCAGGTACTCCTGAATCCACGGCCAGTGCTTTATCCACTACACCACCTAGCTGTCCCCCTTTACTACCATTTTTGTAAGGGTTTTGTCTCTGGGCATGGTGACTGACAAAGAGACAAATGAGCAGGAGAACAAGGAGGCTCAATTGCTTCTCAGTTTTCCTGATGTTCATCACATGCCAAAGGATGCAATCTATTTCTAATGTCTCTTCCTAGGTCTCCTTTGTATGATGCATAGTCTCTGAAAGATGCCAGTTGTTTTACTCAGTGAATAGGCAAAAGCCATAATTTCACATGTATCTCTTTGGAGATATTCTATTTAGAAAGCTCCCCCAGAAGCCTGGATGAGTCTCCTTTCTCGAGTAGTCTGCACACAATAGTGACAACTCTCTCATGTGGTGGGAAGTTTGCTGTCTTCATGGCCTGCCAAATTGTGACAATATGGAGTATGACATTGCATTGCGCATACAATAATGTATACAAACATGGTGATATTTAACAGCAAGAGATATTTTAAATTCTCCCCCTCCCCCATAACACATTAAAAATTTTCCTATCATTGCTGAAAGATACAACTTACCTTGGAAAGGAGTTGGATCATCGCACTACCAACTTTTCCAATTTGGCTCTAAAGATTGCCTTTTAGTTTTTTAAAGAAAGTATGGATAATTGTACATTCTAATCATATTTAAAAAGCTCAGTATTCCTCCAGCATATACTATTGCCATCTTATTTCACATATGCACTCCGAATTTAGAAATTTTTGAATTGTGTCTTCTCCTTGAAGTGGCTGAATTTTAAAGTCCCATTTCTTTTCCTTATGGAGAAAAAAAAGAGATAAGCATATGAAGACACCAGATCAAGATTCATTGTCATTTGTCTATTACCATTGTAAAGTTTTGTGAACATGAAAAAGATGAAAAAGTGAATGAGTTCATATTTTGTGCTCCCTATCCCTACCACCTCCTCCTACCATCTTTCACTTCACAGACTCAACTTTCTGTATTTCCTTAGTGTCTAGGGGTCTATCACTACTTCACAAAAAAGGTACCTTAGTCTATAAAGCCCAGTATTTAAGGTCACTGCCACATAACTGTCAGATTGACTACTGGTCCCAAATTAACTGATGGGGAGAACTATGAATTTCAGTTCCTCAAATTTAATATAGCTGTAATGCTGAGCATCTAGGGCAAGCTATACATAATTAGGTCAAAGCAATTAGCATTAAAAGTGCTCCTATTGGAGGGGGCCAAGAAGTGGGCTAGTAGGTCAGGGAAGAACTCAACTCATCTTGATGTGGCTGCTGGCATATCATTTGGTAGCTTCCAATTTGGACTAATTATTTTTGGTGTTTAAGTGATAATATCACTTGTTTCTATGCCACTGGAAGAGTACAAGTTGCTTAGTCAGTGTCTTACTATCTTTTTTGAAAGATGGTCTATTTTAAATATTCCTTTAAAAAAAATTGAGTTCTGATTTTTTTTCCTGCCTCTTGCCTTTCCCCTATGCATCGAGAAGATAAGCGATATGATATCATACATGTGGTCATATAAAACATATTTCCCTATTGGACATGTTGAAAAAAGGAAAATGAAAAGAAAAGTCATGCTTCAATATGTACTCAGAGTTTATTAGCTCTCTCTCTCTCTGGAAGTAGATAGCATTTTTCATCTTGGGTCCTTTAGAAATGACCCAGGGGTCATTGTCTTGATCAGAGTAGCTACATCTTTCACAGTTGATTATCCTTACTATATTGCTGTTGCTGTGTACAATGTTCTGCTTACTTCATTTTGCATCAATTCATATAAGTCTTTCCAGGTCATCATGTCTTATAGAACAATTGTATTCCATCACAATCATATGCCACAACTTGTTCAGCCATTTCCCAGTTGATGGACATCTTCTCAGTTTCCAGTTCTTTCCACCACAAAAAGAGCTGCTATAAGTATATATTGTACATACATGTCCTTTTCCCTTTCTCTGATCTCTTTGGGAGACAAACCTGGTAGTGGTACTTCTGAATCAAAGAATATCAGTGCCTTATAAATTTTGATCCCCTTGTGCAAACCCCTGTGTACTGCTCATTATATTGTGAACTCCTTGAGGACAGGGACTATCTTGTCTCTGTATCTTCACCACATAGCACAGTACTTTAACAGGTATATAGTAGGTGCTTAATAAATATGGATGGATTGATTGATTTAGATACTGCCCCTAAGTTATATCTCTACTATGTGGTGTCTTCCTTTTTGTCTACTCTCCCAATCTCCTTACTGTAAAAAAAAAAATTACCTATAACTAATCTAAAAATTATATAACTGTACTTATATGAAATATTATAAATATAGAAAAATTATAATTGGGCCATAAGTCCTGCCATGGTTGCCATTCAAATGTAAAAATATTTTAAACTGACTTGGGTCCTAATCTGACTGGGGGGCTAATCTGTGGATGTTTGACTGGCTGGCTATCTGACTGCTATTAATTTCCTAAACCAATCTGTTAGGGCCTTTTAAAAATTTCTCCACACTGCTCAGCTCCCAAATTGATAAGCAAACAATTAAGAAACCTCTTAATTAAATAATCAAAGCAGAGTTTATTTATAAAAATAAATGCAAGAGATAAGAAATGCAAAGTTATACAAGACCTGACTGCTTTTAATATAATAAGGGCCATTGCTGCCTCTTGCCTGAGGGTATGCTGTTTGGAATTGTTCACCTCCAGTCCTCTCCAACTTTAACTCTTTTTCTCCTTCACTCCAGCTCCCCTGCTTCACTTTCACTGCTCCTCCTCCTTTCTTCTAACTCTAAGCCCCTTGCTTCACTGTTTAACTTCTCTCTCACTACTGCAGTCTCAGTCTCTTTAGCGAACCCCCTTTCTGTACTGTTGTGACAAAACCCCAAGCGCTTCTTCTCTCACCAACCTCCTTGTGTTCTCCTAGTCCTCTGCTGTCCTCCCTTCTAACTCACTGAAAACAAAACAAAACAAAACAAAAAAGAACCAAAAACCAAAAACCAAACAAACAAAAAACTTTCTCCATACCGTTCTTTCTCTGTCTGTCCACCACTTTAGTGTCTCTCCCTCACAGACTTTCAGTCCTCCGGCATCCTCCTTCTGTCCATCTTCCAGCATCCACTTTCTATCTGTCCTGTCCTCTTACTGTCTAACTCCCCAGTATATATCTTCCTTCTCTCCCCTCAAACCTCAGGCTCCCTGTGCCCCTGAACACCCCAAGCTAATCCCCTGGCCATGCTAGGGCTGCGGCTGGTGGGGCTCGAGTGTCCCGTGTGTACCACACCTAGGGCTTGAAGGGCCTGTGCCCCCGGTTACGCGCCCAGGACCTGGCAGAACAAGTCTGGGATCTCTGGATCAGTTCCTTTAAGGGCAGAAAGGAGCTGGGGCTTTCCCCAGCTATCCACCCAGCTGGCATTCTCTAAGGCCCATGGGTTTCTCTGCTCGGCTGAAGTGGAAGATGAGGGGCCCCAGCCCCTCTTACACAGAAAAAACCCTGAATGCCTAAGGCTTTTTAATCTCAGCCCAAAGGCAGTGTCCTCAAATGAAAATAAATTCCCACATTACCAACCAAACAAACAAACAAAAAAAAAACCAAACAACCCCCCCCCCCAAAAAAAACCTCAGAATAACTACTTGTGTTTCTATAGAAGTTTAATGAGCATAATTATTCCCGTTTTACACATGACAAAATTGAGGCTAGACTCTGAGATATTCTGGTCAGGCAGCCATCATGTCTACAGTGGGATTTGAAACCAAATATTTAAGATTTGTTTCCAATGATATGACTATTGCTTGCTGAAGGGCATAAAAATGAGAAGTTAGTGTGTGTGTGTGTGTGTGTGTGTGTGTGTGTGTGTGTGTGTGTGTGTGTGCGCGCGCACATATGCACACATACACATACACCTAATTATATTTTGTTGCACCTTTCCTCCAGAACAGCTGAGGAACCTTTCTGGGTTGATACAACAATTTGGTCTTTTCTGTGATTTATTTGTAAAACCTTTTTTGCAGAGGGTCAGACTTAGAATAGACAGAATTGGTAAAAATATATGCAGTGGGATTTGAAAGAACTAGAAAGGTCTCCCATTTAAAACAAATAAAAAAACCAAACCAAATGTCTTCTGATACCAGAATTCATAATATTAGTGCTTTTTTCTTTTGTCTTCAGCATTTTCTCCTTTCTGTAGTCCTCTTTAAAAATAGAACCCTAGGGGGAAGCTAGGTGGCACAGTGGATAGAGCACTGGCCCTGGATTCAGGAGGACCTGAGTTCTAATCCAGCCTCAGACACTTAACACTTACTAGCTCTTTGATTCTGGGCAAGTCACTTAACCCCAATTGCCTCACCAAAAAAAAAAAAAATAGAACCCTAGAAGGGATAACACAGTGTGAAATAATTTTGGTAGATTGAGTTCCTTAGGACAACAACACTTAATGATTAAGATGATGGTGGTACAGCAAGATCACATTGGAAGAAAAGGGACAAAAAGGAAGGGTTGAAAACCATCCTTGGGAGCTGAAGGGAATTCAAGAGGAGTGTTGCCCTGTTTCACAATTTTACTTCCAGCCAACTCTGCTTCTGTATTTTAGCTACTTAGGTGTCTGAAGCTGGGATTCCATCTGCAGCTTTCCCATACTATCATTCTTGCCATGGATCTCTGAGTTTGGCAAGCCCTTTGTTTAAGTAGATAGAAAATCATCTTTCTTCATGGTGGGCCTATGGTGAATCAAAATAACTTGAGTTTTATTTTGTTTTGATTATTTTTCCTTTGATGAATCTAACTGGTTCAAAAAGGATCAGTGTGGCATTATAGTTTTACTACCATCTCTGAGGTTGTGGACCATTGGAATAGTTTTGCTTCTATGTTTATAAAAAATTTCAAGCTTCCCCATTAAATTACATCATTACTTTAAGTGCTGGTCCTTCCAACCCCTTCTATTAGTTCAGACTCCACACCCCAGAGGAATGAATGGATGAAAAACATTTATTAAACACTCCCTTTGTACCAAGCACTGTGCTAAGCCATTTAATAGTCCATTGCTACCTCTAATGGAACTAGAAAGGTTTACAAAATGGCCCCAGGGAGCTTGTTTTAATCAGTCTACACAGTGATTATTTAAACCACCAACCAAACTGACCTTGAATGAGAAGGGAGGAAAAGCAGCCAGGTTTTAACAATTTGGAATTGTAAGTACAGTAATGGCTTTCCTTCACTGAGCCTGCCTGACTGCTTGATTGACAGAGGCTTGGAAATGTGTGGCCTTGGAAGGAAAATGAACCACTCTTATGTAAACCTGACCCTATGTGTGAAGAAAAGAAGGAACACTCCAGAATTCTGTGACCTAATGTCACAATTTCGAGAGATCTTTCATTCAGAATCTTAGTAAAATGTGGCAGAGAGTGACTTCCAAAAGCTGGGCAGTGGGGGTGGGGTAGGGGAAGATGATTAAATTGGCAATTGCATTGGTGTTTCCTTAACTACTATGGATTCAGTAGACAACAAATTCCCTTTGACATCATCCTCATAAAACCAACAAGGAGGAAGTGGGTAATGCTTACTGATACTAGAACACCAAAACTCAAGTCTGTTGGTTGTCAATTTCTTAGTAAATTTGTGACTAGAAATTCCTGGAATCCCCTGAAAATCATTCAGGTCACTTAGCCAAATATAATGTACTATATATTCTCTACCCCCTCCCCTTTTTTTTTCAATATTGATAATAAGCATAAATAAGGCCTTTCCTATACCCCTCTTTGTTATAATCAATCTTTTCTCAGAGAACTCAACATAGAATCATATAATTTTAAAGTTGGAAATGACTTGGGAACCATATAATCTAAATCCTGTTCTTGCTAGCTTCTCCTCTTGTGTGATGTCTGTCAAATGAAGGGGTTGGTCAACATCCCATCTTAACCTATATAACAAAGGGGCTGTGGAAAGGTTTCAGGAAATCCATGAACATGGGTAGTAAAACAAACCTTTATTTTCATTAACATTTGGTCTCCTTTATAGTCCTGTGTATTTTATCTTATGCATTTATAAAACCTTATTGTGAGAAGAGAGCCATAAGCTTCACTAGACTGCCCAAGGAGTCCATAACTCAGAAAGATTAGGAACCCTTGATCTCAGGTCCCTTTCAGCTCTGAAAGGGTAAGTGTACACCAAGTAAAGGAGTGAACATACATAGAAACACTGATGGTGATCACAGGAATACAGAATTTGAGAACTGGATGGGACTGCAGTGGCCATTTATTATATACCATGTGTTGCTGAGATGTCAAAAGGAATTTGGGAATAAAATGACCTTTGCTTCTATCCAAAGATTGAGAATTGGAGAGGGACAAAAGAGAGAAGAGAAGAGAAGAAAGAGAAAATGTTTGAGAATAGAGAAAAGAGAAAAGTAAGGGAAATGGTTCATTCAAGTCAAGTCTAGTCAGGTCGATGAGCATTTATGAAGCCTTTACTATATTCCAAGATTACAGCTAAGCACTGGAAATACAAAGAAAGGTAAAAGAAGTCTCTGCCCTTAAGGAGCTACCAATTTTTTTTTTTAACTAGTGACTTCCTTTTTTATACAACATATAAAAATATTTTATTATTTTCCAGTAACATTTAAGGATAGTTTTCAACATTTGTTTTCATAGGATTTTTAGTTTCAATTTTCTCTCCCCCTTCTCCAAGACAAAGCAATCTAATGTAGGTTATATATGTATAATCACATTAATCATATTTCTGCATTAGTCATATTGTGAAAGAAGAATCAGAGCACAAGGGAAAAACCTCAAAAAAGAAGGAAAAAACATCCCAAAGTAGAAACAATATGGTTCAATCTGCATTCAGAAGCCACAGTTCTTTTTTCTGGATGTTGATAACATTTTCTATCATGAGTTCTTTGAAACTGTTTTGGATCATTGCACTGCTGAGAAGAACCAAGCCTATCAGAGTTGATCATCACAGAATGTTGCTGTTATGATGTACAATGTTCTCCTCTTCTCACCTCTCTTCTCACTCTCTTCTCATTCAGCATCAGCTCATGTAAGTCCTTCCTGGTTTCTCTGAAATTCAAAGAGCTCCCATTATAATGGAGAAACTATACACATTATATACAGAATACATTGGAGGTAATCTCAGAGGGAAAGCATTAGCATTGAGGAATGTGAGGAAAGGCATTTTGCAGAAAGTGGAATTTTTAACTGCTAATTTGAAAGGTTGTAGAGAAATCAGTAGGTAGAGATGAGAATGGAGAGTATTTCAGGCAAGAGGGAAAGCCAGTAAAAGGCACAATATCTGGACACAGAGGGTCTTGTGGGGAAAATAGTAAGTAGACCAGTGTCACTTAACTATAGAGAATATGGATAGAGTGTAAAATATAAGAGACCTGGAAAGATAGCTTCCTACCAGGAGGCCAGGATATGAAGGGTATTAAAAGACAAACAGGATTTTATATTTGATCCTGAAGGTAACAGGGAACCATTAGAATTTATTGAGTAGGGGAGTAACATAGTCAAACTTGCTTTTTAGGAAGATTATTTTGGCATTTAACTGGAGGATGGACTAGAATGGGGAGAAACTTGAGGCAGGGAGGTCAACCAGCAGACTCTTACCATAGTTCAGAATGTGTGGCGATGAAAGCCAGCACCAGAGTGGTGACTGTGTTCAATGATTCCCAATTTTACAATGTATTGTATTGATTTCACTTAAAATGATAAGTCAATTTTTAATAGGAAAACAGGAACCCAATGGCATTCCCTACCATTTCAAGTGAAATAGGCTGATGGAAAATTATCAAAGCTGGACATCATTGCCTGAAGCTTCATTCATACCACCACTTGGAATCAAGAGCTTCATTCACAATGGGGCCTAAACAGTTACTCCAGGTCTGTGCCACTGACTAGTCAGCTCTTTCCTCAATTCCTCTTTCACAAATATTTTTCACATTTTATTTCCTCATCTATGTCATCATATGCTCTGAACCTTTTGGATTCAGTCTCTTGCTGAATATCTCAGCCAAGATGCAAGGCCTCACTTGCTACTTCCATCTTTCTGATCTTCTGGTTTTGGTTCATACCAATTTCCTGACTCATGCCATTTCCAGTCCCAGTTTCTCCACCTCACCAAATGTCATTCCTTGCTTTGTTCCATGCCTTTTTAAAATCTACCCCATTGTTTTTTAGTTATTTATTTTATTCTGAACTTAAGAAATAAAACAATCCTTTCCATGACACAGTAAAGTAGGAAAAAGAGGATTTTACGTGAAACTGCAAATCTATTATGTGCAACTTGCCATTCCTTTAAAATATATAATAAAGTTATATAACTTTCTTTTCCCCCTTTTTTTATTTCTTCCCTCACTCCAGAAATGGCTACTATTAGACACAAAAATGTGCATGTATTTGTGTTTATATACATACATATCCGTATACATATATGTAAAGCCATGCTATACATGCTTCTATTTATCAGTTATTTCTCTGGAAACAGTATCTTCCTTCATATGTCCTTTGTAGTTAATTTGATATTTATAATGGTCAAAATGACTTATTCACTCAAAGTTGTTCTTAAAACAATATCGTTGTTAGTGTATACAATATTTTCTTGGTTCTGCTCATTTCACTCGACCTATTATCTAGACTCAGTTGCTTTTTCAGTGGTAATAAACTAATAAATTCAAATATCTACACTAGTAACAATAATTTTAATCCACTTTCTTTCTCCTTTCTCCCACATTTTAAGCAATATTTTTCAGTATCTTGTAAAGAGGCACGATTAGTTCAAATTATAGATTATATTTACAGAAATTCAATGTCAAGGGCAGCTAGGTGGTGCAGTAGATAAAGCACCAGCCCTGGATTCAGGAGGACCTGAGTTCAAATCTGGACTCAGACATTTGACACTTCTTAGCTGTGTGACTCTGGGCAAGTCACTTGACCCTCATTGCCCTGCTCCCACCCCCCCAAAATAAAAAGAAATTCAGTGTCATCACTTCTTAATTAGCCAAATAGTCAGAAAAGGAAGGGCCAACAGAGGGTTACCAATTAGAATTCCTAGGCACTGTTTGCTCCTTGAAGGCAGGGACTGTTTAATTTTTGTCTTCCTATCTCCAGCTTAGCATAATACATGCTTGTAGACTGATTGATTAACTCATTAAGGAACAAATAAGAATTGTTTGTAATTAGCATATTTCTTTTTTGAATAGGATTTTATTTTCCAAAATATATGTAAAAACAAAATTTTAATATCAATTTTTAAAAAACTTTGTGCTCCAACTTCTCTTCCCCCCCTCCATTCACACCCCCCACCCACAAGAACTCAAGCAATTCAAAATAAGTTATACATGAGTAGTTATGGAAAAATTCCCATATTAGCTAGTTGTGAGAGAAAACAATTAAAAACCCCAAAACTTCAGATTAAGGAATTGTCAAAGAGGAAAAGAAAAAAAAATTAAAATGTGTTTCCATCTATTTTCAGATACTATCAGTTCTTTCTCTGCAGATGGGCTGCAATCTTCATAAGTCCTTCAGGGTTATATTGGATCATTGCCTTGCTGAAAATAACCACATGCTTCCCAACAGATCATCCCCCACTATTACTGTTATTTTGTATACAATACATTTCACTCTGCTTCAGCTCATGTAGGTCTTTCCAGATTTTTCTGATAGTATCCTGTTCATCATAATCTGTATATAGTACCTTAAGCTTGACAGAGCTTAAGCCCAGCAAAGTAGGTACCATACTTTTGCCATTATAATCAGTTATCATAACTATTTCCCTCCATTCCACTCCCTTCCCATGACATTTACTCTATCTTCTTTTTACCTATTCCTCCTCAGAAGTGTTTTACTTCTGACTATCCTCTCCCTCACTCTACACTCCCTTTTTTCACCCTTCCTTCCTTATCCTCTTCCCCTTCTATTTTCCTGCAGGGTTAAATAGATTGCTCCTCCCAATTGGGTATGAAAGCTATTCCCTATATGAGCCCACTCCAATGAGATCAAGGTCCCTGAGCTAATTCTGTGTTCTAAATTTTTCTTCCTCCCTCCCTCCTCAACCCTCCCTATGGGGTCAAGCAATTCAATATGTTATACTTGTGCAGTAATGCAGAACATCTTCATCTTCCTTGAAAGTGTTTTGCTTTTTACTAATTAGCATATTTCTTAGGAAACCTCTCTCTTATTTATATAAAATTATGTCTGAATACAACCTCTATTTCAATTTAATTTATTCAATGAAGCAAGCATTCATTAAATACTTACTGGATGCATAATATTGCACTAAGTTCTAGGGATACAGAGGCTAAATTCATTTATCACAAAAGTTAAATTAGTGACATAAGAATTAATGAGGTTTCCCCTAGTCTCTTTGGGAGAAGTACAATTATTGAAAGAAAGGCATCCATCACATCTTATTTTATTCTATATCAGGGAAACGATTAAATCCCTTGAAGTTCATTCTACAGATAAGGTCTCAGAGCCATTGATGTTCTCCATGTTGATGCAACTCATTCCTCAATACCTTCTTGCCAAAGAGGTAATGAAACCTGGTTGATCCATGATATCATTGATTTATGCATGATGTTTAATCAGACTGAATTTCACAGCCCGTTTTCATACGAAGTTTATCTAAATCTGCAAAAAGAAACCCTCTAAACTGTGCTTGATGAGTTTTATATTCAATTTTCCATCTATATTTGATATGGTACTACAAAATATTTAGATTCCCTGTCCAACAAAATATTTGACTTCACATGTAGTCCGAACAATGTGCTGCTACCACATTGCTTGCAATGTAGAGAAAACTGTTTTGAAATCCATTTGGTCTGTATAGGCAGAAGGCCAATTTTCTTCTTTTGTTTTCTTTTCATTTTTTTTTTAGTGAGGCAATTGGGGTTAAATGACTTGCCCAGGGTCACACAGCTAGTAAGTGTCAAGTGTCTGAGGCCAGATTTGAACTCAGGTCCTCCTGAATTCAGGGCCGGTGCTCTATCCACTGTGCCACCTAGCTGCCCCCAATTTTCTTTTAATATGAAGGGGCCCCAAAGTGTCCTGAATGTCTCTGTTTAAAGGGCCCTAAATACCCACCATTGTAGTCATTTCTTTGGGTTATGTTGTGCCTCTAGCATTAGAGGCATGCCTCCTTCCCCTGTTACCTGGAAGGGATGTGTTATCTGGAATGATAATGTTATGTGGTAAATTTAACTGGAATGTAAATGTTACCTGGAAGGGATCATAAGAGAAACTATGTGGTGCAAAGGAAAAATCAATGTACTTCACTTTAGAAGACCTGGAGTTGAATCCAAGCTCTACCTTTTGTCAATCAATAAGTATTAATCAAGGACCTACTATGTGTCAGTTGCTGTGTTAGGGTCTGGGGATACAAAGAGCTCTGAGGGCTCTCCAAGCTTTAGCTCTCTCACTTGAACTGGTAAAGACAGTTTCTTTATCCAAGGAGTTCCCTTTTATCAATAAAACAACATATACAGCCCTTATCTCTAATGAAAAAGTCAATTCAGATTCTACCACACATCAATATTTTAAATGTCTGAGTTTCCAAGAGTCTGTATGAAGGAATATGGTACTTAGATGGAAGGAGGAAGAAAATACACAAATGTACTTTATATCTAAAATTCAGTTTTTAATTATCAGTGATTTTCGACATAACACCATGAGCTTGATTTCTTGGAAATTGCCTATTAATGATACTACCAAATACTGAAAAATGACCAAAGGTATCTCAATAGCTCTCTCTCTCTCTCTCTCTCTCTCTCTCTGTATCTGTGTCTCTCTCTTTTTGTCTTTGTCTCTTCCTCTTGACTATGTCTTTGTGTATCTGTATCTATCTCCATCTCTACCTTTGTCTCTATTTCTGTCTCCCTTCCTGTCTCTTTCTTTCCCTCCATTTCCCTCTTTCCTTCTGTAAAGAATTAATTGTTATTTGAGGTTTTTATGACCCTATCTTTTGGCTAGAATTAAAAAAAAAAACTTGGCATGCACACTGGCCTCTGGGGCTCTGCCAATGGCATGGTGCTCCACCCACTGGTTGTAGCCATCACCATGGCACTGGCACCTCATGCCATCACCACTCGCCAACACCTACATGGGCCTGGCAAAACTATAATGATTGGAAGCCCAGTGAGAGCAGTCATGTGACTGTCAGAGTGGCCAGCCAATTGGCTGGGGTCTGTGTGTGATCAGCCTGGAGTCTGTTGGGAAGTCTCCATTCTAGCTTGAAGCTGGAAGGTGACAGGATGATGCTGTGTGTTCTCAGCTGATTCCTTGGTGGTAGTGTTGTTCAGGTTTTATAATTTCCTTTTCTCCTTTTTATTTCCTTTCCCTTTATCCTACTGATCCTGTTTGTGTTGGTTTTTTTTTCTAAGTTCATTCTTGTTAAATAAATCCTGCTCTGTTTTGAGGGAGGCTGTCTACTTACTTCCTTGCCCCAATATTGTGGCAAGCCACTTAGCTAATACTCCACAATTAAAAACCGGTCCCCACACTTCTATCTCTCTCTCTCTCTCTCTTTCTTTCTCACTCTTTCATACCTCACTAAGTTCCCCCTATTGACTGAATACGTTATATAGATACAAAGGGCACTGGAGACTCAGGGTGTGCATATTTCTTTTGTATAGTTGGTATCACTAAATGTTTCTTCTTTGAGGTAAAGATGTTGGAACCAAATGACAGCATGGCCACCCTGAATGTACTGATCAAAATATTTTTCATAAAATGCCTACTAAGGGGGTGGGCACCAAGGACTTTTGGGAAATAATCAATCAATCCTTCTAACCGAAGTAATAACTGAGAAGCAGTTACCTCCCTCTCCTTTTGTAGGGAATCAGTGAGAACAGAGTCCTTCTCCTACCCCAGGGGCATGGGGACACTCCTTTCCATTCTCTGTGACATCTACACTTTCCTAGCATGAGCTTTTTCTTTCTAGAGCAGACACGTGGCAGGATTGCCATGCTGAGAGCCTGCAGTGAATCATTCTATTGTGGCAGTCCTTGTCATAATTACATTGTGAGTTAACGTGGAGTTCAGCTGAGCGAATCCAAGGATCTGCTGAGAACTGACAAATATTTATCAGCCTGCTCTTCAATCAACCATGATATATGTCAACCTAAAAATACCCCCATGTGGAAACAGCCTCAGCTCTATGCAGTTGGTTTATGATCATGGATTTAGAACCCGAAGCCCCTTTAGCAGCTGTCTTGTCCAACTCCCTCATTTCCTAGTTGGGGTAACTGAGATCAGAGAAGTTGTGTCTTTTTTTCCCCAAGGTCACATAGCAAGAGGCAGAACTGGGACTTGAACAAGTCCATCGGATCCACTCTAAAACTGGCACATCTATTGCACCACACTATCTCTACACAAATCAAAACAGATTCAATTCCCATCAAATATTGTCAAGTCAGGGCAGCTAGATGGTTCAGTGGATAGAGTGCTGGTTCTGGAGTCAGGAAGACTCATCTTTCTGAGTTCAAATCTGGTCTGAGACCCTTCTAGCTGTATGACCCCTGGGCAAGTCACTGAATCCTGTTTGCCTTAGTTTCTTCATTGGTAAAATGAGCTGGGGAAAGAAATGGCAAACCACTCCAGTATTTTTGCCAGGGAAACCCCAAATGGAGTCAAAAGGGTCAGACATGACTGAAAATGACTAAACGACAAATCACCAAGTCAATAAACATTTATTTAACGCCTACTACAAGTAAAGAACTGTGCCATGGTTATGGGGAATACAAAGATAAATAAAATTGGTGCTGTCCTTAAGGAACTTATAATGTAGAAGAGGACATAAGACGTATATATGAAAAATTGGGACACAAAATGGTGAGTGGAAGAGATACATGTATAGTGCTTTGAGTATTCTTAGAGAGAAAAAACACAGCAAAACTTCATAGACAAATTTCAATTGGTTACATTCCATATATTGCCGAGTTTTAAAGTGTGGGGTTTTTTCGTCGGGGAGCAGGGGAAGAATGGAATCAGCACTGCAATTTCTGATTTTTCCTTTTTATTGCATGGGAGTCTTAGCTCTCAAATGGAGGAATGGAGAAATTTTTATAGCTTCTACTATGTGCCAGAAAACTTATCTAAAAGCTTTACAAATGTCTGCAAACTCTTGATAGGCAAAGAAGGTAACTTTTCCTCTTGTTCTGATTGCTGTGCTTAATGCAATAATGGGCATTATATATGAGATTAATCCTTGGCTGTTGATTGACTAGTGGGTTAAGTTGAGCATTTGGATTTTACTCTCTGGATAGGAGATTTGGATCTTGTTCAACAGACCATAGGGAAGAGATCTCCCACAAAAGGGTTTTTTTTTTTTTTGTACACTCAGTACACATGATCAGAAATGTGCATTAGGGAAGTTTAATCTGGAAGCATTCTGTAAAATGAATTGTAGATGGGAAGACTTTTAGGAGGCTACTGTTATGATCCAAAAATAAAATCATAAAAGCTTAAACTAAGAAACTAATAAAATCACTAGGACCTGGAAAGGTTATCCAGCCCCTAAATTACCTTGGATCAACATTGTTGTTCCGTTCATTATCTCCACGTATTCACCTGGATACGTTTCCTTCAACTTAGAAAGACCTGTCTATCTCAAGAGGAAAGTAATCTAAATTGTATCCTCCCTGATGCAATTTAAGCTCATTTTCTCTTGTTCTCTTGTGGATAGATTTCCTGGCTATTGAAAGGGGAATTTATAATGCCTGAATCCCCTTCCTCCTAAGTGCCTTCTATTTAGCTTAATAAATTATTTTTCATTCATTCAAGGCCCCAATTATTTTAGTTTCTCTATTGAGGTTTCTCAAAAGAGAGTTTCTCAAGAGGTTTATCAAAACAATGGGCAGACTCCAGGGATGTGGCTGGGACTTTGGCAACTAGTTGTTGGGCAGAATCAAGCATCCCAAATAAGAAAAGTCATTCCAAATAAGCTGTCTGAATGGTCAAAGTCTGATTCTTGCATGAACTGTTCTCCATATGTTATTTGTGAATTTAGTGTGGCCCTTGGAGTCATAGTCTGCCCTATGGGTGGCAGGTACCCCTGAGAGCCCCTTTCTGTTTGAGATACCCATAACTCAGGATTATCTACCTAAACTGTGCAAGATTAGGTCCTAGGAGCTATAAAATTATTTGCAGAAGAATCGAGGGTAGGAATTTGGGACCCAAATCCCAGGATTTGGGCACCAAGGGTACCCTCTTTCTATTTGAGTTTGACACCACCATATTTAGAATACTACCCAAATCTCAAATTTATGATTTAGAAACAAAGATGAGACAAGCACACAAATAATTATGATGCAAAATAAAAATATCAAAGAGAAAAAAGTTCAGGAAACATGAATGTGGAATCAGGAATCTCTCAGAAGAGGGAAAATTCCTATAATTTGGAGGGATTGGTGATGGTAGGAGTGATAAAGGAAGTTTTGAAGAGAAATTGTAAAACTGAATAATATAAAGTTTTGAAATCTATTGCCCCCCCCAAAAAATCTGACCACCATCACACCCAGAATGCAATTATTTACTTCTCTGAAATTCAGCACATTGGTATTGTTTTGTGTTTTGTTGTATCATATTAGTGAATCAGTGGGAAAATAAAATTATATTTTCAATTCATTGTACTTGGAGCTGGCAATAAACAAAAAGAATAAAGAAACAGTCCCTACCTTCATGTTTATATTTTATTATTGTGTAATTACAGCATGTATACTAGTAAGAATATAAGGATAATTTGAGGGAAGTAAGGACATGCACTGAAGTGTGGGCAGGCTACAGAATGGTAGTTGGAGCAGAACTAAGCCTTAAAGGAAGAAAAGTATTCTGGGAGCTCATAAGGAAGAGGAAGTACACTACTGACATTGGAGGATGGCTTGTATAATGCTCAAGATGCAATGCCAAGTCCAAGGAATAGCTGTAGTCCAGTTTTATTGGAACAAAGAGTATAAGAAGGAGAGTAATATCAAATAAGCCTAGAAAGATATATGGGATTCATAGGAATAGAGGATCTTGGATGACAAATTAAGGAGTTTGTGTTTTCTTTATGAGGCAATAGGGAGCTACTGAAGTTTTTTGGTTTTAAGCAAAGAATTATATGGTAAATCTTGTGTCTTAAGATTTTTTTTGGCAGCCATGTTGAGGACAAATTTGAAAGGGATGAGATTAGGAGCAGGGAGAAAAATTTGAATGTTATTTCAATAATCTAGTTGATGTCATTGGGAGTTGTGCTAGAGGGATGTGAAGAGAGAAATGACTTGGGTGAGTAATGTGGGAGAAAACTGACAAAATCAGATTGGATATGGGGAGTGAGAAAGATGGAAGAGTTAAGCTTATGAACCTAGGTGATCAAAAATGGTGGTTCAATGGAAATGGGGGAATTTAGAAGAGGGATGATTTTGGATGGAAAAAGTGAGTTCTATTTTAGACATATTAACCTTAATATATCAATAGGAAGTTAGAAAAGTGGGATAGAAGATTAGGAGTGACATTAAGACTGTGTACATACACACATACATAAATACATACATATATACACACACACATACATACATACACATATATATGTACACACGTTTAGGAGTCACCTGCATAGGGATAATTATGGAACCTTTGTCAACTAATAAGATTAACAATGGGTCAATGGATCAATCAAAAAGCATTTATTATGTACCTACTACGTGCTAGGTGTAGTAGATTAGTGGTGTCAAATTAAAATAGAAATGGGGTGGCAATGAACCATACATAATAATCTCTATAGGAACATATTTTCTTAGAAAACCACAATTGGGGCAGCTAGGTGGTGCAATGGATAAAGTACTGGCCCTGGATTCAGGAGGACCTGAGTTCAAATTCGACATCAGACACTTGATGCTCAGTAGCTATGTGACCCTGGGCAAGTCACTCAACCTTCATTGCCCTGCAAAAAATAAAATAAAATAAAGAAAATCACATATTAACATTATCTGTTCTTTATTGTATTTTTGTTTTGTCAAATATTTCCCAATTATTTTTTAATGTGGACTGGACCATAGTGTCTGCTGTAAATAGTATCAAGAGTAGAAAAGAGGGTCCAGGAGAAAGCTTTAGGAGGTTCTAATATTTAGAAGGATAGAAGTAAATGATGAGTCTTTCTCTTGAGGTATGACTGAAAAGGAGCCATCAGATAGATAGGCAGGGAACTGAGAGAAAGCAGTGTCATGGAAGACAAGAGAGGAGAAACTATTCGGAAGGAAAATGGTGTCCAAAGCATTAACAATTTCTGAGATGTCAAGAAAAATGAGGACTGGGAAGAGGCTATTGGATTTAGCAGTTAGGAAATCATTGGTAGTGCTGGGAGAGCCATGTTGGTAGGGTTGAATAGTCAAAAGGATGGTAAAAACATGGGGGTAATGAGGGTGGAGGCCTCCTTCTAGCAACTTGGCAATGAAATGGAGAAGATAGAATAACATAGAATAACAGTTTGAGGAGATGGCAGGCCAGGCAAGAGTGTTTTAAAGGTGATGAAGAGCTAGGTATGTTGGTAGATACTAGCAAAGAGAACAGTAGAAAAGGAGAGATTAAAGATGAAAGAGATAGAGGGAAGTATTGATAGGGCCAGGTCTAGGAAGAGATGGGAATGAATGAGATCAAGGGTACAAGGGGAGGAATTGACTTGACAAGGAAAAGGATGAATTCATTTTCTTGAGACTAGATCAGGGAAAGCCAGTATATGTGCAGATATGTAGTTTAGTTTTGAGTTATCCATTTGGGGAAAAGGTAGTTCATGATGGATGAATTAATTTTTTTTTTGTTTCAGCGTAGGAGAGGAAGTCATCTGTAGACAGTGAGGTGGCTTTATGCTATGGGGATTCATTAGACTGAAAGGCAGCTTTGGATAGCATAATTGGGAGTCAATTATAAAAAAAGAGGAACTATGTATAGTTTTAAGAGGCCGGATAAAATCAAATAATAAGAATTTGTAGCTCACCTGGTTGGTGAGGTTTGGTGACTTCCTTCCACATGACATTTATTAGTGCAGAAATGGGAGTATTGATGGTGGAATTGATACAGTTATGAAGATTGCAAGGATATGGACGGCAGCAGGATATGTAGGAAAGAGATCTGAGGGTAAGAATAAATATATAGTTGATTTTGTCAAGTATAATTTCATGATTCTGAAGAGAAGGTAATGTCATCCCTGCTTTGTTTCAGAGGTGAAGTACTATATGCAGAACACTGAATATATCATACTTTTGGATAGGTTGGTTAGTTTACTAAATTTGTTTTCCCTCCTTTTTTATTCTTTATTATATGGAATGGCGCTCTAGGAGGGGCATTGGCAAGTATACTGGGGAATGTAGGTGATTTAAGAATAATTGGTATTAATAAAACTATGAAGAGAGTAAAGCAGAACCAGAATAGGGGTGATGAATTGTGATAGTGTGTTAGGAATATAATGCCTTAAGGTTATAATAGGAATGAACAATAAATAGGAGGCAGGGATGAGTATATAAGAAGTAAAGCTAAGGAGGATTGTGATCAGAGAAGGGAATTTCAGTTTTGTATATCATAGATATGGCACAATTGTGGGTGCTATTGAGGATGTATGCCCATAGGGAACTTGGGTAGACTGAAAGTATTGCCCATTGTAATAGAAAGACTGAAGAAATGGGAAACCAAAATGTTTTTTTGGGGGGGCAATGATAATGCATTCCTTGAAGTCCCCGAGTAGAAAAGGTTTGCTTGGTGATCATTACTGAGTCAGACCCAAAGCTTCTTGGAAAATGAAGGAGTTTGAACTGAAGACCAGCAGGCCACAGCAACAGGAATCTGGCTAGATGCTAAGTAGATCCAACAGAATGCTAGTTCTAGAGAGGGTCTGGAGATGACAGAAAACAGAGAAAGATATGTGGACTCTGGTCTTTAGGTCTATGCATAAAGGACATGTGAGTAGAAGCACCCACCACTGGAGAGGGTGGTACACAGGAACACTGTGCCTTCTAGATGGATCCAGATTTTCATGAGTTCCATAAGATGGAGAGAGCATGCAATATAGTAATCTAAGATATAGTGGCTAGCAAATCAATGAATTCCACAAGGCACAGTAAACCAGAAGAGATGAGCAGAGCGGGGTAGAGAAGTAGTAGGACTTATTTGGATGAGGATGACAGTTTAAGGAGAAGGAGGAGGAGAAGGAGGAAGAGGAGAAGAAGAAGGAAAGGCTTTTTTGACTCATTAAGAATTTTTTTAAATGTACTATGCATTCCCCAATTGAGAAATGGTGAAAGGATATGAACAGGCAATTTTCTGATGAAGAAATCAAAGCTATCTATTGCCATATGAAAAAATGCTCTAAATCACTAGTGATTAGAGAAATGCAAATTTAAACAGCTCTGAGGTATACCACCTGACACCTATCAAATTGGCTAATATGACAAAAAAGGAAAATAATAAATGTTGGAGAAGCTGTGGAAAAATTGGAAAACTAATGCATTGTTGGTGGAGGTGTGAACTGATCCAACCATTCTGGAAAGCAATTTGGAATTATGCCCAAAGGGCTATAAAGCTGTGCATACCCTTTGACCCAGAAACACCACTATTAGGTCTTTTTAACCAAAGAGATCATAAAAAGGGAAAAGTTCCCACATGTACAAAAATATTTATAGCTGCTCTTTTTGTGGTGGCAAGGAATTGGAAATTGAGGGGTTGCCCATTGGTTGGGGAATGACTGAACAAGTTGTGGTATATGAATGTGATGGAATACTATTGTGCTATAAAAAACAATGAGCAGGCTGATTTCAGAGAAACCTGGAAGGACTTCCATGAGCTGATGATGAGTGAGATGAGCAGAACCGGGAGAACATTGTACTCAGTATCATCAACATTGTGTGTTGATCAACTGTGATATACTTGATTCTTCTCAGCAATACGACAGTACGAGATAGTTCCAAAGGAATCTCCAAATCCAGAAAATAAAGAACTGTGGAATAAGGATGAAGATTGAACCATACTATTTCTTTTGGGTTTGGTGCTGTTGTTTTTCTTTTTTGAGGTTTTTCCTTTTTGCTCTTATTATTCTTTCACAGCAGGACTCATGCAGAGATATGTTTAATGTAATTGTACATATATAATCTATATCAGATTGCTTGCTATCTTGGGGAGGGGGGAGGGAGAGGAGGGAGGAAGAAAATTTGAAACTAGAAATCTTATAAAAACAAATGTGGAGGGGGCAGCTAGGTGGTGCAGTGGATAAAGTACCAGCCCTGGATTCAGGAGGACCTGAGTTCAAATCTGGTCTCAGACACTTGAGACTTACTAGTTGTGTGACCCTGGGCAAGTCACTTAACCCTCATTGCCCTGCACCAAAAAAAAATACAAGCAGAAAAACAAATGTGGAAAACTATCTCTACATGTAACTGGAAAATAATAAAATACTTTTATAATTAAAATAAAATCCCTAAAATCCCAGTTTGATGAAGCCTGTAGCCCCCATGACAGAATAATATTTTTAAATGCATAATAGTATAAGTGAGAGCAATTATACTAAAATAAAATTATCTATCTATGTATCTATCATCTATCTATCTATCAATCTAAACAAAACAAGTTCACAGACCCCAGGTTAAGACACCTTGTTCTATTTATTTTGTATATATGAGCCCCCACCAATGTGCTTTCAATTGTGACTATTAGTTGATATCAATTAGTCATCAAATCCTAACAAGTTTTTAGCAAGGAACATTTACTAATGTGGTATAGAAAGAACAGTTGGTAGAAAACATCTCCCTAAGAATTGAGGATACATTCTCTGATGAATTCCCAGAGTCCAGGGAAAATTGGACTCAAGCTGAAAAAGCACACATGGCAAAGGGAGAACTTATAGTTCCCACAAGCCTATTTGCTGGAAATATCTTCCAGATATTTTCTTTAGGGATACTACTGTTGGGATCTTTGCAAACCTTTGACTCTGCTGCTCATCTCATCTAGTTTTTCTTTCACTCTAATAGCTGTTGGCTGTTCCAGGCATGACACTAGGACATTCCAATAGGAAGTCCCAAATCCTGATCCTTCACAGCTCAAGTAGTCCTCTCCAACTGAGGGACATGGAAGAACCCAAGGCAAAATACCCGGGCAATCTTCTCATTCCCTCCCTCCAAGTGATTTGTTCCTGGTAATTTGGCTAGGATGTTCTCTCCTGGCTTGCTGGAAATCTCCAGTTCCGACTAACTTGATGGTTTTGTAGAGACTGCAGAGGGGATGACCATATTCCTTAGCCTTTCTGAGACACCTAGAGAAGTATGTATGCCATGCCTCTACCAACATTTAAATATGTTCTCACCTGACAAACACAACAAGGCATAGCAGCTTTTGGCTTACTTGCATTGGGGTGGGGATAATTTTCTAGACTGACCCCAACCTTCTATCCAAAAAGGGATATTCCTTTTGGAATTATAATCTGTATGTCACTTGGGAGATGTATTAGAGAGAGAAAGAGATGGTGATGATGATGATGGAATCACTGTGGTGGCAGTTTTTCCATCTAGGAAGGTGACCACCCATCCATCTGTGGTTACAGGATAAGTATTAAGGATTTTCCTGAGGAACACAAAGGTTAAGAAACTTGCTCAAGGTAGTAAGTATCAGAGGCAGAATTCCAACCCAGTTCTTTGTGACTCCAAACCCCAGCACTCCATCTACTCTGAGCATTCACTTAAAATATGGAACTTTATGTGGATATTTGCTGTCCAAAGTACAAGTAGCCACAAGGGTAAGGTGTGTGTTTGGGATGATCCAGTGAATGTAAGCAAGGTTGCTTTGATGCCAAGGTTCCTATGTACCCTGACAAGCTACAGGAATCCCTAAATTGAGTTTACTTTTAAGTCATGCCTGCAGCAATGCTAAGGGGAGAATGTTTGTTCTCAATGGGTGGCTTTGGATGGAAAAAGCAATGAGGGAACCTCAGAGATAATAAAGCATGTTGCTGAGCACAATTGATCTGAGCTTTACTAAGGCACAACTCATCCCTATTTGTGAAGTATCTGGAGCAGGCCATTATCGGGGAGTTTGCCTGCATGAGAAGCCTCTCTCTGGGAAAAGACTGAAAAATGACCACTCCTATTGCAGTGACTATATTCAAAGGCTTGCACGTACATACACACAGTGCACTTTAACAGCAAAACGAGAACTCCCTACTAAACGTGGTCCTGGGGAAGGGCTCTTGGCTTTCTTCTCTCAGACTAAAGAAAAAAGGGATGCTAAAGGCTGCAGAAGAAAGGGGGCTGCTTCATGGACATTGTTGATGATTATCCCTTGGCAGTCTGGAGGCATTTACCCCCAGGCTTCTGCAGAGCTGGCCATCATCTCCCCAGGAGAAGAGTGAGTTCCATCCCTGAAGTTGTCAGGCAGGATTGTTCAGAGAATCACATTTTACAGATGCATATTTATGGTTCTTAATCCCAGCCACACACTTTATAGCAGAGTGGAACCGAGAGGGATGATATAGTGCTATCGTAGCTCTATCTCCATGGCAACAGCATCCAAATGAAAAGTTGCCGCTGGTGAAAAGGCAAGATGATTTTCCCCCTCTCAGGATGCAAAACACTTCCTTTGACATCAGCAGAGGGGGAAGGGGCTTCTAAGATCACTGGCTGTATGGCCAGCCTTGTCTAACTTTCTGTGATTGCTCTTTTTCTCATTCTTCTCTCTTTTCTTTCTGGGCTTCTCTTTTCCATCTGTTCCTGTAGCACTGAAGAGTCTGGGAAATGCTGCATCCTGTCTGGGGCTTCCCCTCATGGCCTGACCTGAACTGACACCCCACATGGTTCAGATCATGCATTGATTACTAGGCAAGGAGTATGGGTCAGGAAGGCCAGGCATGGTGCTGTTTGAGCTTTAGTGAGGGCTGACTCTTCTCCTTTTGTTCCTCATGGGAACTTCTGAAATGTTGCATTGCTTTTTAGAAATTCTCTCATCTGTGTTGCTCTGCTTGTCTGAATAATAAGCCCTATAAATATGAACAGTAATGTCTGACAAATACCTCCTCCACATTGACACTGTTTCAATCAATATTGGCTACTTCCAGTCCTCCATGCAGACAGTGCTGACCGTCCTGTTGAAGACATAGCTGCTCTGTGGCTCACAGTTCTAGACATTTTTGATCAAGCCTTTCTTTTCTAATTGACCCCAACTTCCCAAATAGCCAAGCACCCTAGATTGTTAGTGTTATGAGTTAGCTTCTTGAGAATATTAGGATAGATCTCATCCATGTGGGTGCTCCCTTCAGTAAGTCACATCACCACTCCTCCAGGTCTGCCTAAGCTATCCCAGAATTGTCCAGGTCCTCCTACAAATGGTCTGGAGAGGGTTGACCCCACATTCTTGGAGCCTTTCTTTGATTCCCTTAACATTGCCTGGATACCAGTCAAGCCTCTTGTGATCAGTTGAATCTCATTCTTGCTAGTTCATCAGCTTGTCTTCTCTTTGTGTGTTGCATGCTTTTGGATGGCATCCCTATTACTCTTTTCCCCATTCGTAACGTGTTTCAGGTTACTTACACCCACCATGAGTCTCTCCTCTTTCCTTTTTAATTTCCTTGTTGCTGTTGTTATTTTTTCAGTTATTTCAGACTCTCTGATCTGATTTGGGTTTTATTGGCAATAAAACTGGTGCCATTCCCTTCTCTAGCTCATCTTACAGATGAGGAAACTGAGGAAAACAACTGAGACAAACTGAGGTGAAGTGATTTGCTCAGGATCACATAGCTAGTACGTGTTGGGAGGGCAGAAGATGAGTCTTTCTGATTCCAAGTCCTTTCATTTATCCTCAATTTCAAATCTTTAAAGAACATAGTATTCCATGACCTTGGACAGCAATAGGGACTGGACCTAGAATTTTCTTGTCATAATCATCACCTCAATGATCATGTTAATAATCAACATGTGTATAGTAGTCTTATCAAAGCACTGTGAATGAATCTTCACAACAACCTTGGAAGGTATTATTATTATTATTGTATCTCTTTTACAGGCATGGAAACTGAGGCTGACACAGATTATGTGGCTTTCTCAAGGTAGTAAGTATCTGAAGCAGGATTGGAATGTAGACTTTCATGACTCCAAGTCCAGAACTCAGTCTCCTGAACCATCTAATTCTGCATAGCAAGTTATTGGGCAAACCTCTTTTTCTGATGAAGGTCATCACCATCTATGAAATTTAGGGATAGTTTGGGAGTGACTTAGATCATTGAGAGGTTATGTAACTTGTCTAGAGTCACATATGTGGTAAAGGCAGAACTTGAACCCAGATCTTCCTGGTTTTAGGACAGCTCTCTAAACACTATGACATACTGTCTTTCCTGTCATACACCATAAGAAGATTTTGGGGGTGGATTCTCAAAGGTGGGCCATTGTTTCGGGGAGAACCTCGGAGTTCGTTTTTTTTGGGAGAAGCAAAGTGGTAAAGTGCTGTGCCTGGAGTCTGAGAGACCTGAGTTCAGACACTTAGTAGCTGTCTGCCCCTAGGTAAGACACCTTAACTTTGTCTCCCAAAGTTTTCCTAGTTATAAAATGGGGATAATAAAAGCATTTACCTCCCAGGGTTGTTGTGAAGATGAATTGAAATTTTATTTATAAAGTGCTTAGTGCAGTGCCTGACCCTTAATCGGTGTTTAATAATTGTTTATTCCCTTCCCCTTCCCCTTCATCAAAAGAACTTCTTGATTTCCCAAAGGGAATAGTTCACCCCTACTGCTGTTCAATTTTGGGCTAATATCTCTCTCTCTGATCAGCAACTATCTAACAAATATGTGCTGAATAACCTGCTGTAAGCACCCATTCCATAACTTAGCTTAGTATGGATAAAAGAGAAATGTCCTCCAGTTGGTTTGTCCCACATGGATAGTCAAAACAAATGTTTTTTGCTGGGCAATGAGGGTTAAATGACTTGTCCAGGGTGACACAGCTAGTAAGTGTCAAGTATCTGAGGCCAGACTTGAACTCATGTCCTCCTGAATCCAGGGCCAGTGCTTTATACACTGTGCCACATAGCTGCCCCCCAAAACAGATCATTTTTAGTCAATATGGATCTCATGCAGGAAGACCTGCAAAATTCTGGAGCTTAATGAAATAAGATTCATGACACCCAAAACAGGAGAAAATTTAAGTTCTTATATCGAGGTTGAAAAAATCAATTTCACAAGTATAAGATAGTGGAGGAATCCATAGGGAATTTTACATTATATAAAAAAAAATCCCTGGAGTTATTAGTGGATTACAATACATGGCAGTCCTAAAGGTCACCGTATTACTTATTCATTCAACAAGCATTTATTAAGCATTTACTACATGCCAGGTGTAATAACAAATACATAAAGAACAACAAAAGAAACAGTTGCTGCCCTCAAGGAACTTATATTCTATCAGATATAAAGAGATGTTGTCTCCAAAATGGGGGACATAATTCTGTAATACATTGCTCACGTTTGATGCATCGAGAGTTTGGAATTTGGTTCTGAGTGACACATTCTAAGGAGGATGTTCAGAAACAGAGACCTGTCCAGGGGAAGATGAAAAGGATGGTGAGGGACCTAGAGAGTATGATGCTATGTAAGATTGGCTAACATGACTGGGGATATAGAACTTTAAAAAATACAAGTATATTATTATTTTCCAGTTATATGTAAGGCTAGTTTTCAACATTTGTTTTCATAGGATTTTTAGTTCCAATTTTTTCTCCCACCGTCCCTTCTCTCTCTCCTCCCCAAGATGTAAAGCATCCAATATAGTATATATATGTATAATCATAATGAACACATTTCTGCATTAGTCATATTGTGAAAGAAGAGCCAGAACACAGGGAAAAATCTCAAAAAAGAAGGACAAAAACACAACAGCCTAAAAGTAGAGACAGTATAGTTCAATCTGCATTCATAGTTCAGAGTTCTTTTGTCCTAGATGTTGAGAACATTTTCTATCATGAGTTCTTTGAAGTGGTTTTGGATCATTGCACTGCTGAGAAGAGACAAATCTATCCCCATTGTTCATCACACAATATTGCTGTTACTGTGTACAATGTTCTCCTGGTTCTACTCCTCTCATACAGCATCAGTTCATGTAAGTCCTTCCAAGTTTATCTGAGCTCCTCCTGCTCATCATTTCTTACTGCACAATAGCATTCCATTACATTCATATACCACAACTTGTTTAGCCATTCCCCTATTCATGGGAATTCCCTTGATTTCCAATTCTTTGCCACCACAAAGAGATCTACTATAAATATTTTTGTACATGTGAGTCCTTTTCCCTTCTCTATGATCTCGTTGGGATACAGACCTAGTAGTGGTACCACTGGGTCAAAGGGTATGAACAGTCCCATAGTTCTTTGAGCATAGTTCCAAATTGCTCTCCAAAATATTTGGATCAGTTCACAGCTCCACCAAAAATGCATTAGTGTTACAATTTTTCCACAGCTTCTCCAACATTTATTGTTTTCTTTTGTTGTCATATTAGCCAATCAGATAGGTGTGAGGTGGTACCTCAGAGTTATTTTAATTTGCATTT
Source organism: Dromiciops gliroides (assembly GCF_019393635.1). NCBI lineage: Eukaryota > Metazoa > Chordata > Mammalia > Microbiotheria > Microbiotheriidae > Dromiciops > Dromiciops gliroides. Next base: position 27,619,543 of record NC_057865.1, on the reverse strand, counting down.
CTCTAATCAATAGTGATTGAGAGCATTTTTTCATATGGCAATAGATAGTTTTGATTTCTTCATCAGAAAACAGCCTGTTCATATCCTTTGACCATTTCTCAATTGGGGAATTACTTAGATTCTTATAAATTTTATTTAGTTCCCAATATATTTTAGAAATGAGGCCTTTATCAGAAATACTGACTGTAAAAACTGTTTCCCAGATTTCTGCCTCCCTTCTAATTTTGGCTGCATTGCTTCTGTTTGTACAAAACCTTTTCAATTTAATGTAATCAAAGTCATCCATTTTGCATTTCATAATATTCCCTATCTCATTTTGGGCATAAATTGTTTTCCTCTCCATAGATCTGGGAGGTAAACTATTCCTTCCTCTCCTAATTTATCTGTGGTATCACCTTTTATGTCTAAATCTTGTACCTATTTTGACCTTATTTTGGTATACGGTGTAAGATGTTCATTTATACCTAGTTTCTGCCATACTATCTTTCAGTTTTCCCAGAAGTTTCTGTCAAATACTGAGTTCCTATCCCAGAAACTGGAGTGTTTGGGTTTATCAAACAGTATATTACTATGGTCATTTACTACTGTGTCTCCTGTGCCTAACCTTTTCCATTGATCCTGCACTCTATTTCTTAACCAGTACCAAATAGTTTTGATGACTTCTACTTTATAATATAGCTTCAGATTTGGTATAGCTAGCCCACATTCCTGTGCATTTTTTATTAGTGCCCTTGATATTCTTGACTTTTTGTTCTTCCAGATGAATTTTGTTATTATTTTTTTCTAACTCTATAAAATAAATTTTAGGTAGTCTGATTGGCATGGCACTGAATAAGTATATTAATTTAGGTAGAATTGTCATTTTTATTATATTAGCTTGGCCTATCCATGAGCAATTGATATTTTTCCAATTATATAGATCTGATTTTACTTGTGTGAAAAGTGTTTTGTAATTGTGTTCAAAGAGTTCCTGGGTTTGTCTTGGCAGGTAAACTCCCAGGTATGTTATATTGTCTACTGTTACTTTAAATGGCATTTCTCTTTCTATATCTTGCTGCTGAGCTTTGTTGGTCATGTATAGAAATGTTGATGATTTATGTGGGTTTATTTTATATCCTGCTACTTTGCTAAAGTTGTTAATTGTTTCAAGTAGCTTTGTAGTTGATTCTTTAGGATTCTCCAAGTATACCATCATATCATTTGCAAAGAGTGAAAGTTTTGTTTCTTCTTTGCCTATTCTAATTCCTTCGATTCCTTTTTCTTCTCTTATTGTTATAGCTAACATTTCTAGTACAATATTAAATAATAGAGGTAATAATGGATGTCCCTGTTTCACCCCTGATCTTATTGGGAAGGGGATGTTGAACTTGATTAGAGGACCAGGAAGATATTGTATAGTTACATTAAGAAAGTGAAATAATGTGATTAGGAAGGGAGATTGGACCTATTCTGATTGACTCCAGAAGACAGAGCTAGAAACAATAATGGATAGAAGCCACAGAGGTAGATTTTGATTTAAGGCAGGAAAAACTTCCCAATTATACAAAAATGGAAGGAGCCCCCTCAGGAAGTGATGAGTTTCTTCTTGCTATATGACATGAACTAAAGGATGGATGACCACTTGAGATGATAAGAGTTAGTGCTAAAACTTATTTAGTTTAAGACCTTTATATTACGAAGGTAGAGGTTAAGTGCCTTGTCCAGTTAACAAGTATCTGAGACAAGATGGGAATTCATATCCTCCTGTTCTAAGGAAACATTCTTCCTTCTATGCATGTGGGTGACTCTTGTTTTGTTTGTTGGGAGAATTCTTGTTGGAGGAACTCCAGTTACATTTCTTGTTCAGGTCATGATGATTCTGCATCAGTGATATCTTGGAGTCATTCACATAACACATGTCTAACTCCCAACTTGAAAAGTCTTAAGATTTGAATCTTCACATCTATAGCACAAACTAATGCAAGGAACATGTTGGAGTTCCCAAAATGAGACTGGTAAAACTCTGCCAACATGATAACTGTGTTAGAAATGTAAGGGGGAAAAACTTTTTTTGGGTGAAGAAATGTGAGTTTTAGCATTCTGATGCTTGCTACTAGTTAACATTACTATATAATTCTATACTCTAGCTATCCGCTTTTATGAAAGACAACTTAATGTAGAAGAGAGCTGTCCCCAAGTCAAGAAGAACTAGGTTCAAGTCCTACCTATAACACATACTGATTGTGTGACCTGGGCAAGTCATTTAATCTGTATATGCCTTGATCAACTTTCTGAGACTTTTGCTGAGCAGTTGCTGGTATGAACTGGTAGAGGGAGTTACTTTGGTGAGTACTCCCTTTTTCAATGAAATTATAAGACTGGTAAGAAACCAAGATTCTCTCTAAGTGACCATCCCTATCTGTTAATTTCTACCTACTTGGGTTTTGACCCACATTTTTCCTTGTAGTTCATTCTTGCCTATATCACAGCCAGATGAAATTCCTGCCCTATTTGCCAAACCAAGATTCCTGGATCCATTGTGAACTCTTATTACATGGAAATCTTCTTCCTTGACTACAGTTTCTCAGTGATTAGCCAAGGTAGCTTTGATAAGGAGACAGAGAGCCATGAGATATCCCCATCATCAATCTGCATTTGGATCTTGAATCCTTCCCCTGAATTCTTTGGGGACTAACTTTGTGGCACCTGATATTTTACCTTGCTCAGGTTTAGTACCTAGTATGAAAGGTAGCTAATCTGAAATGTGGCTTGGTTTATCCAGGCAGGGATCTGGTTGCCTGCCAGGGGTTTCTGACATTTATCCACAGGACAGGCTGCAGCACTAAGATTCACACTGTATTCACAAATAACACATTGAAAACAGATTGTGGAGAGATTTTCTTTTATTTGCATGTGTGTTAGACATTCTTAACTCTGCCCACCAACTGGCTGTCAAAGTCCCAGCCACAACTCTGGAGTTATCGTCTCATCATTCTCAAGAGTGAAACTATACCAGAAAGACGAAGAATCAGAGACCTGGGAGAAGGGGAACATGGGCATGATAAATCCTCCTTTCAATAGCCTGCATAACTAGCCACTGAACAACAAGAGAAAATGACTTTGAATTACTTCAGGGAGGATGCAATTTAAGTCAATTTCCTCTCAAAATAGAAAGGCCATCCTAAATTGAAGGTAACATATGCCATGGTGAACATCTGGAAATCATTAAAAACACAAAAGACAATTTGTCCACAGGGATTTGGTTGCCCTCTCCAAGAGACTGAAATATAGAAATTCAAAGTAAGCCCATGGTCAATCCAACCATACATAACTACATTACGAGAGGGACTGTGGTATAGTGGAGTGAAATCTGGCCTTGAAGCTAGGAAAATCTAGGTTCCAGTCCTGTCTTGGACACATATTGACTGTGTGACTCAGGGTGGCACTTACTTTCTTAGTGCTCCAGGTAAATCTTCAGGATTGTACACTGTAGAAAAGGTACTATTTGCATTGGTACTTGAGAATTTCCAATAATAATTAAAAAATCCCAGGACTGGGGGCTGCTAAGTGGTGCAGTGGATAAAGCACTGGACCTGGATTCAGGAGTACCTGAGTTCAAATCCAGCCTCAGACACTTGACACTTACTAGTTGTGTGACCCTGGGCAAGTCACTTAACCCCCATTGCCCTGTAAAAAAAAAATCACAGGACCAGTGCCTATACTATAGTGTATTCCCATCAATGTGCTAGGCTGGGACAAATAAAAGAAGCAGGGGCCATTCTCCTTGCCTAAGAAGGATTTACCAACCTGGGTGATTAGAAGGATAGTGGTGTCCTGGAAACAAATGGGGAGGTTCAGAAGAGTGGCAGGTTTCAGAGGAAAGGTAGTGAGTTCTTATTTGGACATATCTATGGGATATGTACTGCTAAATATCCAGGAAATTATCAGTGATGTGGAAGTCAGAAGAGGGTTTCTTAGAAGAGTGACTAGGAGTGGATATGTAGAATTTATCTGTATAGAAATGACAGATTAGGAGGCTATTGTAATAGTGTAGGCAAGAGGTGAAGGGTAGCCTAATTTAGGGTTGAGGTTGTATACATGGAGAGGAGTCACATGTGAGGAATATTTTTTAGAAATAGAATAACAATCTGGCAACTTATTAGCTATATGGGGAATGAGGAGAGAGAAGAGCCAAACACGACTTCATGGCTGATATGCTAGATGACTGGAAAGATGACCCAGATATCAACAGAATTGGGAAAATCTGGAGAAAGAGTTGGTTGGGTGGAGGGTGGTGGTAATGGCGGTGAAATAAATTGGTTCTGCTTTAGATATTCATTGATTCATCTACTGTGCATCTAATCTATCTCAAGCCATGCTGTTAAGGAATTCTGAGAGTAGAAGAGAAGTAGCTCTATTTGCTTCCCAGAGATGGGAAATAGGATGATCGTGGAAAGGACAACAGCAACTGAACATCATCATGCTATTCAATAAGGATCCAGCCAAGAACTCTTTGTCCTTGAATTTCCATAAATGTGGCCCAGCAATGCCCAATGCCATATGAGCTGAAATTAGCTTTAGAGAAAAGCGCTTGTAATTTTTCTGAAAGCAATGATCTGTAGGTGCTCCATTGTGATGCATCTTCACTGAATGTTAATTAGCAAACTGACTGATGGTAGATTGTCAATTCATTACTTTACCTAGAAAATAACTGACACAGCCAGCTCCCCTTCTCACCACACCCCCTCCAAACTTGATCCTTCTATCTGAGAAGAATCATCATCAAAGTAGACACATACCATTCCTGGGTTAATCTCCTTCTGAAGAGGGAGACAGAGGAATTTTCACTGGACCATTCAAAGAGCCTTACTCAAGCTTCTGTGGATATAACTTACATGTAAACAGTCATTTGCATGTCATGTCCCCTTTTAAAACTTGAGCACCTTTAAATTGGGGATATATATATATATATATATATATATGTGTGTGTGTGTGTGTGTGTGTGTGTGTTTGTGTCTGTGTATACACACATACATATATGTATATATGTATATGTATGTGTGTGTGTGTATATATATATATATACACACACACACACATTCCATTCTTTGTATCCCCAATGTTTAACAAAATGCTTAGCACATAGTAGGTGCTCAATAAATGGGTTTGTTGACTTACTCACTGACTGAATACCTACCTTTAAAATGGTATTTCCCAAAACAAATACCTCCACTATTTGTAGAAATAGGAGAAAGATGTGAAGATTTAGAGCAGGAGATGCAAGGTATAAAATTTGCCTCAGGAAATAAATGTGAAGGATAGGGAGGAGACCTGAAATGGCTTTTATTTAAAAATATCTATCATAAGAATCAAAATGTTCCTTTTTCCCTCCTTGATGGTTTCTATTTAACTAAAATCATTGAGGTTTTTTTCTTCTTTTAATCTGAACTTAGCCTGTGGGAAGTTATGTAACATGGAATATTTCTCTGTTCCTACTTAAAAAAAGGGGGGAAAGGAAGGAAAAGTCCAAAGGAATGAAACTGCAAATCAAATGCATCAATACATCAAGGATCTGTGGTTGCATCTTGGAGGGGCTCTCCTCCTACTCCCTATTCCCATTCAGCTTTGTTAGCATGCAGCCCTCCTGATAAGGAGGCCCTCCAACTTGGGTAAATCCTAGACATAGTGACATACAACACAGGGTCTATAACTAAAGCCATTCCAACTGGGAGGACATAATAGGTTTTTTTTTTTGGTGGGGCAATGAGGATTAAGTGACACTTGCCCAGGGTCACACAGCTAGTATGTGTCAAGTGTCTGAGTTCAGATTTGAACTCAGGTCCTCCTGAATCCAGGGCTTGTGCTTTATCTACTGTGCCACCTAGCCACCCCTGGGAGAACATAGTATTAGAGAACCCAGAGTCATCAAGATAGTCATAAGAAGAGGAGATTTATAAAGAAATATACAAAGTAATGAAAAGCTAATTATTTTCAAAATTCTCTCAATGTTGATCATAGTATCATAGATTTAGGAAATCATCTAGTCCAACCTATTCCCATTATAATTAAGAGAACTGAGGCCCAGGGAGGTTAAAGAATTTGCTCAGAGTTGCACAGCTAATAAGTGCTAGAGTCAGGATTCGAACCCAGGTGTTCTAACTTGAAATCCAGAACTTTTCCCATTGTACCATATTTTGTCCTCTTTGTTAAAATATAGATTAAATTCTGGTCAGCATATCTTTGTGCTTCCCCCTACATACAAGCTACTCCATTCAGCTCTTAAAATTATTTCTCATGGTATATGCTAGGGAAAGTGTAGTAAGGAATACAAAGGGAAACTGGAATAAAGGATGCTATGACAGAAATGTACAACCATGAAAAGAAATGGGCCGGCCCAGTGGTGATACCCAGGGCTAAATGATGGATAGTGAGTGCACATGATGCCAGACAAAGCAAAGAAGGCCCTCCCTCAGCATGTTGAACGCTCCCCAATGTGGAAAACCTATAGGAGGGTATGGAAAAGTGGAGCCCAGGATAAGCAAGTATGAATAGGTTGTGATTTGTCTTATGGGAAAGAACTCTCTAATCCAAGAGACCACAGACTCATTTGATTATTTGAGGACCCTGGAGGAGAAAGTTGGCTTGTCACATAAAGGGATGGAGGGGTAACAGACTGCTCCATTATCCAAAAACTATTTAAAAGTCCCAAGGAAGTAGATATGCTATAGACGATTTATGGAAAGACGTACACAAGAAAGACAAAGGAGATGAAAAGGAATGGATGGGCTGTGATCTGTAGCAGTGTCACACCAAGCAGATCAAAGAATCTATGCAAGTGTTTGCCATCCATGTTTATATAAATGCAATTTAGAGGGAGCCAGGTGGCAGAGGAGAAAGAGTATTACACTTGGAGGATAGAATACCTAAGTTTGAATCTGTTTCCAACACTTAATAGGTATGTGACTATGTCACCCTCTTAGCCTCAGTTACCTTATCTATAAAATTGGGACAAAAATAGAATGTATTTCCCAGAGTTGATTTGAGGAGAAAATGAGATCATATATGTAAAGTTCTCTGCAAATCATAAAGCACCAAGCAAAAGCTAGCTGTTATTAGCCTTCATCACAGCCTGCTAGTATTCTTTGAATGACAACACACGCACATACACTTATCTATACATATATGTGCACACCCATACATACACACATATGTATACATGTACACGTGAGCACATACATATGTATGTACAATGCAGAGAAATAAACAATTACCCAAAGAGTTTAGACCCAAACCATGTCATTAAGCAAACTGAGCAAATGGTATTTGCAGGTGAATCCATCCCTCTCAGTTGACTATGCTAACCACATTTTCCTTATAGCGCATGTCTGTGTTGTTCCAGGCTAGAACTAGAAGACCCCAGTGCCTCTTGTCCTCATTCACATAATTGTATGAACTTTGCAGGGGATGCAGCTAGGTGGTACCATCGTGCATAAAGTCCCTAGCCTGGAGTTAGGAAGACTCATCTTCATGAGTTCAAATCTGGCCTCAGACACTTACTGTGTGACCCTAGGCAGTCACTTAATCCTGTTTGCCTTAGATTCTCAACTCTAAAATTATCTGGATAAGGAAATGCAAAGCATTCCTGTATCTTTGCTCAAAATCCCAAAAGGTGTCACAATGAATCGGACATGACTAAAGAATGACAACAAAACAAAAAACAATGAACTCTCCAGAACTGATACAGCTGCTAATTAAAATGATCATGAAAATAAGAATAATAATTAGCATTTATATAGTACCTACTATGTGCCAGATACTGTGGTGAGCACTTTACAAATATTTCAGTTGATCCTCAAAATATTCTTGGGAGGTAGATGCTATTATTACCCCCATTTTATTGTTGAGAAAACTGAGGCAAACAGAGTTTAAATGACTTGTCCAAGGTCACACAGCTAGTAAGTATATAAGGCTGGATTTTGCCTTACCCAAGTAGCATGGTACAGATATATAAAGGATCGATTCCTGGCTCTGAGTTCAAAGCCCAATGCTCTGTGTCCTTATACAAATGAGCAACTTCTCTCTGGGGCTCAGTTTACTCATCTGCACAGATGATGTCCCAGGTCCTTTCTGTTCTCTGACATTCTATTCTCCATTTTCCATATTATTCAACACAATAAGTACCATGAAGAAATTTGAGATCCTTGATGGACTGAAGTGCCTACCTCTCCACATATGTGTTTTCACATGCTCATTCCTACTTTTGCTTCAGGAACTGTTAGGTGATCCCCTATATCTCCACCCCTAGTATGGTCTCAGCAACTGTCATCTGAATGTCACCTTTTGGTCCCAGGCTCTCTTGCTTCTTTTTCTCTTAGGCTCAGTGATTTATACATGTAATTATGAATGAATTATATGTGTAATTAAGTTCAGCCGTCCTATCCTTAGGTCCTATATTGTTGATCCTTGGGTTCAGGTTGCCTCATCAAAACGGGAATTTGTGGGAATTGTCTTAGGAGCTATTCTTCTACATGGTAGGAGAGGAGAGTTTCCATAACTGTTTAATTTTTAGAGTCTGCAACTGCCTATTTGTCCAAAAATTTTGTCACCAACTTAAACTGGAACATTGATCAATCTGAGGGGAATTTATTTGCATAGCCTACGGGACCTCCCAGTGGTCTTGCTGTGTTAGATTGGTGATTAAGTGCTATTGGAAGGTATAGAATGCATAATTGCTGAGTTTGTATCCATAAATAAAAGATCTTGGATTAACAAAACAAAATTAAAAAGAAAACATTTTTGATATGTCAGTTGGAGACCAGATGATTTACCTACCATTTAAAAAGACATTAAAAGGACATTGCAGGCAGCTAGGTGGCACAGCGTATAGAGCACTGGCCCTGGATTCAGGAGGACCTGAGTTCAAATATGGCCTCAGACACTTAACAATTACTAGCTGTGTGACCCTGGGCAAGTCACCAAACCCCAATTGCCTCACCAAAAGAAATTTTTAAAAAGGACACTGAACCTCTTCATTGAGCTTACAGATGGGAGAAGCTAGAGTTTCACCTCACTTGATGCAACAGATGAGGTCTGGAAGAGTTGTACATGGCTCAAACTTTCATATATCAAATCATAATGATTTATGTTAACATCTGAGGGAGTTTGAAATGATGGAGCCCTTAAGAAGTCCATTTTAAGTCATCTCTTGGGTTCCCTTCACTGTGTCTTTTTTCTTCTTAAAAGTATAGAAGACATTGGAGAAAGAACTTTAGAGTCAGAACGTTTGGGCTGAGACTTGGCTTGATCACTTTCTAGCTGGGTGACTCAAAGGACTTCAGTAGCTTCCTCAACCTGCTAAATGAAGAAGCTTCTAGGGAATCTCAAATCCCCTGACTCACCCCATCACAGTCAGGCCTGCAGCAAGGACCAACATCCCCTTTTTTCTTCTTTCTGGAAGGGAGTTTGAATACCAATAAGCCTCCAGGCATTTCAGCCACCCCCTTCCCCAAATTAATCAGCACCAGTCCTAAATTTTGCATGGACATCAAAACTAAGCGTTCTTCTTCCAGCCCCAATGTCTGGTCCTGATTGACCTAGAGAGGAACCATGTGAAAACCCCACCAGGCTTTTGCTTCCCTCTTCTACCTAGGATGTCAGCAGAACCTAACCTGTTTCCATTCTCCCTGACTGCCCCTCTGATAGTGAGATGGCTTGCTTTTCTTTCTCTCTGCTGACTCCCATCTTGTGCTGTGTTCTGTCCCTTGCTGCTCTACTTTTCCTTGTACCGTGCCACATGTAAACTACCTTAAGACAGTCACCTTGGACAAGTCACTTGTCTTTTCTGAAAATCCCTAATAGATAAAGTTTCCAGAGGATATGAGTAGTTTTCAAAAGAATTGTAAATTATTCATGACCCTCTGAAAGACTGTTTCTGATAACTAATGATAAGTGCAGATCAAAAGAACTCTGAGGTTGTACTTTACACTCAGCAAATCATGGAAGATGATAAAAGATGAACATAAGTGATGTTGTTAGGGAGGTGGGTAGGGCAATGGGAAGAGAGGAACACTAATGTGTGGGGCTGTGAATTGGCACCCAGATGCCACTGTTAGGCACATATGCCAGGAAGCTCATAGACAGAAGATCCCAGATGTATGACAATATTTTTAAAAGTACATTTTGAGGCAAGAAAAAAAAACCTAGAATAAAAGTAGGTGTCCATTGGTTGACAAATGAAAAGTGATATGTAAGTGTAATAGAATATTTTCATTCTACAACAAATTATAAGGATGAGGATTTTTTTAATGAGAACACTGGGGGCAGCTAGGTGGCACAGTGGGTAGAGCACCGGCCCTGGATTCAGGAGGACCTGAGTTCAAATCGGGCCTCAGACCCTTGACACTTACTAGCTGTGTGACCCTGGGCAAGTCACTTAACCCCAATTGCCTCAGCAAAAAACAAAATTAAAAAAAAAATTAAAAAATGAGAACATTTGTGTAGACTGATGAAGAGTGAAGTAAGAACTAAGTAAACTCTATGTGTAATGATTACAATAATGTAAAAGTAAAATAAATTGGGAAGCTAGGTGGCACAATGGATGGAGCCTTGGCCCTGGAGTTTAAGGACTTACCTTTGTAAGTTCACATCTGGCCTCAGACACTTCCTAGTTGTGTGGCCCTGGATAAGACTTTTAATCCTGTTTGCCTCAGTTTCCTCGTCTGTAAAATGAGATGGTGAAGAAAATGGCAAATCAGTCCAGTATCTTTACTAAGAAAACCCCAAATGGGATCATGAAGTCAGACACAAAGGAAAAAGGACTGAACAATAACAACAATATAAAGAAAAATAAACCAACAAATATCACACTAAGCTGGAGGCAAACACTGTATACCTGTAACAACCACCTTGGTGTTCTAGTAATTGGAGATGAGGAAATGTATCTCTCTTTTACTTGGAGAGTTGGGGGACTATGGGTGCTGAATGTTGTATAACCTGTCAGATGTGGTTAATGTATCCATTGGTTTTCCCCTCTATTCTTACAAGGGAAGACTTAGGCTAATTGGATGGGTTGGTGGTAGGGAGTAGGGTGTACCTAGAAAGAACTGTGCTAGAGAAACAAAAGACATGAATGAAATGATGGATCAATGGATATAGAGAGAAAGATATAGAGATAGAGAGATGATAGAGATGTATGTATATATGTGTGTATATATATATATATGTATATATATTATATATACACAAATACACATTATATATATATATACACATACATACATACAGATAGATATTTCATCTCTCTCATTTCCCCTCTCATTCTTTCACTCCCTGTACTCCAGTTTCTGCATCTGTAAAAGCACCTCACAGAGCTATTGTGAACTCTGGAACACTGAAAGGAATCTCCAGGCCATCTGGTCAATGCTTTTGTTTTTATGATTAAGGAAACTGAGGCTCAGAGTGGTAGTGGTTTGCTCTAAATCACACAGGCAGTAAACACCAGAGACAGCGTTTGAATCCAGGTGTGGTCTGATTAAGTAATCAGAGATAGGGGGCAGCTAGGTGGCACAGTGGATAAAGCACCAGCCCTGGATTCAGGAGGATCTGAGTTAAAATCTGGCCTCAGACACTTGACAATTAACTAGCTATGTGACCCTGGGCAAGTCACTTAACCCCCATTGACCCTTGCAAAAAAAAAAAGTAATCAGAGATAGTCAAGATGCTTCCTACCTTACTATCATGCCTGTAATAAATGCATAGCACTTTAGAATCATAAGCACCATACAAACATGAGTAATCGTTCTAGTTAACAGAATTCACACAAACACTTCAGTCCACAAGGGACGTTTTTCTTTGAAGGAGCCCCCTGTGTGGAATCCTTTTTATAAAATGAACCCTTTTCCTATAATTAAAAAACCAGCAACTCTTACCTCCTAACTAAACTGCTTTGTTGCTATTTTCCCATAGTGAATCTTCTTAAAGTGGTACAATTGGATTCTCATAAAAACTTTTTTTTTTAATGTATGAGGTATTTTATTTTTTTCATTACATGTAAAGATAGTTCTCAACTTCTGCTTATACATGCTTTACAATTTCAGATTTTTCTCCCTCCCACCCCTCCCTCCCCCCTCCCCTAGACAGCAGGTAATCTGATATAGGTTATATCTATATATCTCTATACATATACATATACATATACATATACATATACATATATATATACACACACATATATATATACACATAATAACATTAATCCTATTTCTGCATTAATCCTGTTACAAGAGAAAGAATCAGAGCAGTGATGCAAAACCTCAAAATAGAAAGAAAAAAAAAACCAACAGCACCCAAAACAAAAGAAATAATATGGTTCAATCAGCATCTATACTCCACAGTTCTTTCTTTCTTTTTTTTTTTTCTTGGATTTGGAGATCCTCTTCTATCATGAGTTCCCTGGAACTCTTCTGTACCATTGCATTGGTGAGAAGAATATAGTCCATCACAGTAGGTCAACACTCAATGTTGATGATACTGTGTACAATGTTCTTCTGGTTCTGCTCATCTCACTCATCATCAGCTCACGTAAGACCCTCCAGGTTTCTCTGAACTCTTCCTGCTCATCATTTCTTACAGCACAATAGTATTCCATTGTATTCATATACCACAACTTGTCCAGCCATTCCCCAATTGATGGGCACCCCCTCAACTTCCAATTCCTTGCTACCACGTAAAGAGCAGCTATAAATATTTTTGTACATGTGGGTCCCTTTCCCCCTTCCATGATTTCTTTGGGCAAAAGACCTAAAAGTGGGATTGCTGGGTCAAAGGGTATGCACAGCTTTATCGCCCTTTGGGCATAATTCCAAATTGCTCTCCAGAATGGTTGGATCAGCTCACAACTCCACCAACAATGCATTAGTGTTCCAATTTTCCCACAGCCTCTCCAACATTTATTATCTTCCTTTTTTTTTGTCATTTTAGCCAATCTGATAGGTGTCAGGTGGTACCTCAGAGTTGTTTTAATTTGCATCTCTCTAATCATTAGAGATTTAGAGCATTTTTTCATATGGGAATAGATAGCTTTGGTTTCTTCATCAGAAAACTGCCTGTTCATATCCTTTGACCATTTCTCAATTGGGGAATGACTTGGATTCTTATAAATTTGATTTAATTCCCTATATATTTTAGAGATGAGGCCTTTATCAGAAGCACTGGCCTCAAAAATTGTTTCCCAGCTTTCTGCCTCACTTCCAATTTTGGATGCATTGCTTCTGTTTGTACAAAAATTTTTTAATTTAATATAATCAAAATCATCCATTTTGCATTTTATAATATACTCTATCTCTTGTTTGGTCAAAAACTGTTTTCCTTTCCAAAGATCTGATAGGTACACTATTCCTTTCTCTCCTAATTTACCTATGGTATCACCTCTTATGTCTAAATCATGTATCCATTTTGACCTTATTTTAGTATAAGGTGTAAGATGTTGGTCTATGCCTAATTTCTGCCATACTATCTTCCAGTTTTCCCAGCAGTTTTTGTCAAATACTGAGTTCCTATTCCAGAAGCTGGAGTCTTTGGGTTTATCAAACACTACATTACTAGTGTCATTAACTACTGCATTTCCTGAGCCTAGCCTATTCCATTGATCTACCACTCTATTTTTTAGCCAGTACCAGATAGTTTTGATGACTGCTGCTTTATAGTAAAGCTCCAGGTTTGGTACCGCTAACCCACCTTCCTGTGAATTTTTTTTCATTATTTCCCTGGATATTCTTGATTTTTTGTTTTTCCAGATGAATTTTGTTATTATTTTTTCTAGCTGTATAAAATAATTTTTAGGTAGTCTGATTGGTATGGCACTGAATAAGTAAATTAATTTAGGCAGTATTGTCATTTTTACTATATTAGCTCTGCCTATCCATGAGCAATTGATATCTTTCCAATTATTTAGATTTGATTTGATTTGTGTGAAGAGTGTTTGGTAGTTGTGTTCATAGAGTTCCTGGGTTTGTCTTGGCAAGTAGACTCCCAAGTATTTTATATTATCTACCGTTACTTTAAATGGAATTTCTCTTTCTATCTCTTGCTGCTGGACTTTGTTGGTCATGTATAGAAATGCTGATGATTTATGTGGATTTATTTTATATCCTGCTACTTTGCTAAAGTTGTTAATTGTTTCAAGTAATTTTTGACTTGATTCTCATAGATTCCTTAAGTATACCATCATATCATCTGCAAAGAGTGATAGTTTTGTTTCCTCCTTGCCTATTCTAATTCCTTTAATTCCCTTCTCTTCTCTGATTGCTAAAGCTAACATTTCTAGAACAATATTAAATAATAGGGGTGATAATGGACATCCCTGTTTCACCCCTGATCTTATTGGGAAGGCCTCTAATTTATCTCCATTGCATATAATACTTGCTGATGGCTTTAGGTAGATACTGTTTATTATTCTAAGGAAAGCTCCCCCTATTCCTAAACTCTCTAGTGTTTTTATTAGGAATGGGTGCTGTACTTTGTCAAAAGCTTTCTCTGCATCTATTGAGATAATCATATGATTTTGGTTGGTTTTCTTATTGATGTGGTTGATTATGTTAATAGTTTTCCTAATGTTGAACCAGCCCTGCATTCCTGGTATAAATCCCACCTGGTCATAGTGTATTATCCTGGTGATCACTTGCTGTAATCTCCTTGCTAATATCTTATTTAAGATTTTAGCATCAATATTCATTAGGGAGATTGGTCTATAATTTTCTTTCTCTGTTTTTGCTTTGCCTGGTTTTGGTATCACCACCATATTTGTGTCATAAAACGAATTTGGTAGAACTCCTTCTTCACCTATTTTTCCAAATAATTTGTATAATATTGGAATTAATTGTTCTTTAAATGTTTGGTAAAATTCACCCGTAAACCCATCTGGCCCTGGGGATTTTTTCTTAGGGAGTTCATTAATAGCTTGTTCAATTTCTTTTTCTAATATGGGTTTATTTAAGGATTTTATTTCCTCTTCAGTTAACCTGGGCAGTTTGTATTTTTGTAAATATTCATCCATTTCATTTAGATTGTCAAATTTATTGGCATACAGTTGGGCAAAATATTTCCTAATTATTGCTTTAATTTCCACTTCATTGGTGGTAACATCACCCTTTTCATTTTTGATACTGGTAATTTGGTTTTCTTCTTTCTTTTTTTTAAGCAAATTAACCAATATTTTATATATTTTATTGGTTTTTTCATAAAACCAGCTCTTAGTTTTATTGATTAATTCTATGGTTTTTTTTGCTTTCAATCTTATTAATTTCTCCTTTAATTTTCAGGATCTCTAATTTAGTGTCTAATTGGGGATTTCTAATTTGTTCTTTTTCTAACTTTTTAAGTTGCATGCCCAATTCATTAATCTCCTCTTTCTCTTTTTTATTCATGTAAGCATTTAGAGCTATAAATTTTCCCCTAAGCACTGCTTTGGCTGCATCCCATAGATTTTGGTATGTTGTCTCATTATTGTCATTCTCTTGGATAAAGTTATTGATTGTTTCTATGATTTCTTGTTTGGCCCATTCATTCTTTAGAATGAAATTATTTAGTTTCCAATTGATTTTCATTCTACTTTTCCCTGGCTCTTTCTTACATGTAATTTTTATTGCATCATGATCTGAGAAGGATGCATTTACTATTTCTGCCTTTCTACATTTGACTATGATGTTTTTGTGCCCTAATACATGGTCAATTTTTGAAAATGTGCCATGTACTGCTGAGAAAAAGGTATATTCCTTTCTATCCCCATTCAATTTTCTCCAGACATCTACCATGTCTAACTTTTCTAGTAATCTATTCACCTCTTTCACTTCTTTCTTATTTATTTTTTGGCTAGATTTATCTAATTCTGAGAGGGGGAGATTCAGATCCCCCACTAGTATAGTATTACTATCTAATTCCTCTTGTAACTCATTTAACTTCTCCTCTAAGAACTTGGATGCTATACCACTTGGCGCATACATATTTAATATTGATATTACTTCATTATCTATAGTACCTTTAAGTAAGATGTAATTTCCTTCCTTATCTCTTTTAATGAGATCTATTTTTGCCTGCACTTTGTCTGAGATAAGGATTGCTACCCCTGCCTTTTTTACTTTAGCTGAGGCATAATATATTCTGCTCCAGCCTTTTACCTTTACTCTGTGTGTATCTCTCTGCTTCAAATGTGTTTCTTGTAAACAGCATATTGTAGGGTTCTGGTTTTTAATCCACTCTGCAATTCGCTTCCGTTTTATAGCAGAGTTCATCCCATTCACATTCACAGTTATTATTACTGACTGTCTATTCCCCTCCATTCTATTTACCCCCTTTGTACTTTTCCCCCCTTCTTTCACCCTATTCCTCCTCACCGACGTTTTACTTCTTACCCCTGCCTCCCTCAATCTGCCCTCCCTTTTTATCACCCCCCCTCTCTTTTCTTTACCCTTTTCTCCCTTGCTTTTGTCCTCCCTTCTATCAGTCCCCCCCTTTCCCTTCCCCTTTTGTTTCCCTAAAGAATGAGTTAAGTTTCTTTATCCCAATGAACGTATATGTTATTCCCTCTTTGAGTCAAATCTAATGAGAATAGGGTTGAAACAATGTTCCCCCTCCTTTCTTTCCCTCTATTGTAATAGGTTTTTTTTTCCACCTCTTCATATGATATAATTCATCCCATTCCACCTCCCCTTTCCTCTCCTCCCCATAGACTCCCTTTTTATCCCCTTAATTCTTTTGTATCATCACATCAAAGACAATTTATATTTATACCCTCTATATAAAGTCCTTCTCTCTGCCCAAATACATTTACAGTTCTTAAGAGTTATGAGTATTATCTTCCTGTGTAGAGATATACACAGTTTAACCTAATAGGGTAACTTTTTTTCCCCTCTGTTTACCTTTTTAAACTTCTCTTCAGTCTTGTATGTTGAGATCAAATTTTCTATTCAGTTCTGGTCTTTTCACCAGGAAAGATTGAAAGTCCCCAATGTCATTAAATGTCCATCTTTTCCCCTGAAAGAAAATGCACATTTTTGCTGGGTAATAGATTCTCGGCTGCAATCCAAGCTCCTTTGCTTTCCGGAATATCATATTCCAAGCCTTGCGGTCCTTTAATGTTGAAGCTGCCAGGTCCTGAGCAATCCTGACTGTGGCTCCATGATATTTAAATTGCTTCTTTCTGGCTGCTTGGAGTATTTTCTCCTTCACCTGATAATTCTGGAATTTGGCTACAATATTCCTTGGAGTTTTCCTTTTGGGGTCTCTTTCAGGAGGTGATCGGTGGATTCTTTCAATGATGATTTTATCCTCTGATTCTATGATATCAGGGCAGTTCTCCTTAATAATTTCCTGGAATATGGTGTCTAGATTCTTTTTCTGGTCATGGCTTTCAGGCAGTCCAATGATTCTCAAATTGTCTCTCCTGGATCTGTTTTCCAGATCAGTTGTCTTTCCAATGAGGTATTTCACATTTTCTTCTATTTTTTCATTTTTTTCATTCTGCTTGACTGATTCTTGGTGTCTCATGGATTCCTTATCTTCCAACTGTCCCACTTTAATTTTTAAGGCATTGTTTTCTTCAGTGAGATTACGCACCTTTTTTTTCCATTTGGCTAAGTGAATTTTTTAAGGTATTGTTTTCTTCAGTGAGATTATGCACCTTTTTTTCCATTTGGCAAAGTGAATTTTTTAAGGTATTGTTTTCTTCAGTGAGATTATGCAGCTTTTTTTTTCCATTTGGCCAAATGAATTTTTTAAGGCTTTGTTTTCTTCAGCTTCCTTTTCCAAGCTGCTGATTCTTTTTTCATAGTTTTTTTGTTTTGCTTTCATTTCTCTCCCCATTTTTTCTTCTACCTCTTACAATTGATTTTTAAAATCCCTTTTGAGCTCTTCCAGGAAGGCTTTTTGTTCTTGCAACCAATTCACCTTCCCTTGTGAGGCTTCAGATGTAGACAATTTGAGGCTATTGTCCTCATCTGAGTTTGTGTTGGCTTCTTCCCTATTGATACAGAAGCTCTCAATGGAGAGGGCTCTTTTTTGCTTCTTACTCATTATTGCAGCCTATTTATTTATTCTTTAAGTTGAGGTCTGCTCTGGGGGCACCAGGGTCCCTGTTTTGGGCTTCTTGTGCAGGTGTATAGGTGCTGTGTGGCCGGGCTTTTACTCTGAGGCCTTTATGGTGTGTGGAGATGCCCCACCTTGCACTTCCTGTCTGATTGTGCTCAGCCAGCCAGGCGCCAGACCCCGGCGTCTGATCCCACCGTTCGTGGCCCTCTCGGCCGGTGCAGGTAGGTTTTTCCACTGTCCTTCTTGGCCACCAGATTTTTGAACCAGGTTCCGGGAGCCTCAGTTGTTCGGCTGTGGCCCGCAGCTCCTGCTGACTTGCCCCGACCCCCTCGGCGCTGGGTTGCTGCCCTGCGCTGGGCCTCCCTTTTGCCCGAGTCAGACTGACCTTTTCCTGAAGTCTTCTAAATTATCTCTGGTTGGAGGACTGTGTCTCTCTGTCTCTTTGCAGGTTCTGTAGTTTCAGAATCCATCCAGAGGCTTGATTTAATGTTCGTTTTGAGGGAACAGAAGGAGAGCTCAGGCAGCTTGCTGCTTCCTCTCCGCCATCTTGGCTCCGCCCCCTCATAAAAACTTTTTTAAAAAATGTTTTAATTTTCATGTAATTCCACATTAATTTGATATGGGAAAAAGCCAAGAAATCATAAGGTTTTCTAACTGGATTCCTTTTCACTGAATTTATTTTGTCCATGAGAATAGTTTTGTATGCATAGCTGTGGTGGACAGGAAATATTATAATATAGTCATCAATGCTGACCTAGCTTTCTCCTTCTATATCATGAGCTCTATTGTTTTATGTACAACACATCCCTTACCCACCTGCTAATTCCCTCTTTAAAACAAAACAAAACACAACAAACACACACACAACAAAAAACAAAACTATGACCCCACCCAATTTTAAGAATTTATACCCTTAAGACAGGTCATTGTGAATCTAAGTTTGAACTTTTCCAAAATGATGGCACAAGGGTAGGGGTCATGATGAGTCTCATGTTAATTCATTCTCAAAGTACTAGGTCAGCTTGCCTTTGTTGTCCCTCTCCCCTACACTCCCAGGTACTTTTATAGTGCATGGTCTGATGGAAATGCAAAAACTTTGCTTTAAGAATTCCCATAATGATACATTCCCGACTAGTCACATTTCATACTCTTTCATATCCACTTATTCTTCTCCATCCATGTACCTGATTTGCACTCCCATGAGGACTACATCACTTTGTCTCTGTCTATTTCTGTCTCTCCATCTCTCTCTCTGTCCCTGTCTCTGTCTCTGTCTCTTCTCCCTACCTCTCTCCCATCTCATTCCTTCTCTTTCTTCTTTTCCATCTCTGTCCTCCACACATTCAAAATCCATCCTCAACAATCATGTTTGCAAATGCCAGGCTTCCCTTCCAACAATTTCTAGTCTGTTGATCACCTGCATCCAGAAAATAGCCTGATACTTTCATAGTTTAGTGAGAAAAGTAATGAATTACATTGGAAAAAAGCACTGGGTTTGGAGTCAGGAAAACAAGGTTCAAATTCCACCTCCATAATTTTCCTATGTGACAGACAATCTCCCTGGACCTCTGTTTCCAAATGTGTATAAAGGGAGGGTTTAGACTTAATGATCCTAAAGTCCTTTTCAACTTTAAGTCTATGGAAACACTATGACTGACTGCTTTGGACAGGGGTGAGACCTCATCATTTGAGCCACAGTTTCAGGTAGCTTTGCAAGTCAGGTTTCCCTAGAGAGACTATCATAATTAAATATATGGGACAGTGAATCTCCATTCCAATGTTATTCTTACTCTACCTCATTGAGTAAGTAGAGGTTAGTGACCAAAAGAGCATCACAACCCACCAGGAGCATTCTCGCTGGCTGACAACAGAAGAACTAGAATGAGAATAAGCTAACAAATTTGAACTCCCATTGAGTTCATCTCGGTGGTAGTAGGCAGTTGGGTAGCTAGATGGATAGAGCATGGGACTTGAAGTCAGGGAGTTCTGGGTTTAGATCTAGCTTCAGGCATTTACTATGTGACCCTAGGCAAATAGATTAACCTCCGAAACCTCTATTTCCTCATTTCTAAAAATGAGATAAGGATAGCATCTACCTCCCAGAGTTGCAGAGAGACCCAAATGAGATAATACTTGTAAATGCCTTTGCAAACCTTTTTAAAGCCCTATAAAAACAGCAGCAATTATTAGTAATGAAAACTACTTCTAGGGCAGTGAGGTAAATAGGGAAGAATGGTTTGTGTCTGTTAAGTGTTTGTGATTTCAGTCTTAAGAGGGTGGACAGATACCGTAGATCCTATTTTAGAAAGAGTAAATGATACTATTGAAATAATGGGCATGATTATTCCTTCATTTCCTCTAACACTTTCATGCCTATGGCAACAAACACTGACATTCAAATGAGAAATTCACCACCAACAAATGAAGCTCTTTGAGGGAACCATTCCTCTATTTTAAGTGATGAAATATCTAGAATAGCTTGGGGAAGGAGAATACCATGGTTACTTCAGAGATGGTCTTTTCATTTTTCCTCTGGATTGAGAATCACTTTAGGGGATTTGAGCAGGCATCAACTCAAAATGGATCCAGAATTGGTTGGGTGAACCATGACTTCCCCCTTAGGTGAGTTTGTTGTTGTTGAGTCATTCAGTCATGTCCAACTTTCCATGATCACATTTGGGGTTTTCTTGGCAAAGATACTGGAGTGTTTTTTTCCCCATTTCCTTTTCAAGCTCATTTTACAGATAAAAAAACTGAGGCAAAATGGGTTAAGTGACTTCCCCAGGCTCACTCAATTTGGAAATGTCTGAGGATGGATTTGAACTCAGGTCCTCCTTGACTCCAGGCCTAGCACTCTATTCGCTGCCCCCAGTTTACCAATTTAGGTGAGTTAATCCACTCAGATAAGAATTATACTCCAGAAGAGCTTGATTGGCCTGTGAATAAATACAAGCTCACCTAAAGGATTATATCTGGTTGTCCTCAGACCATGCCTTGTAACCATCCATCCTGGATATCTTGGAAGACCTTCCTACCTGCCCGTGCCTCTGAGTATTTCTCCCCACCCCTACCACTGTACCTTACTGGAACTCATTTCCACTTTTCTTTTGTTCTGGAAACAGGAACCAAATAAATACTATCATAGCTTCTAGGAGGATTTTGACAATGAATTGTCCCAAGACTCTACTCTTGTTTGAAAGCCCTCCACAACATGGTACTTTCTTACCTTTCCAGACTTTCTACACATCATCTCATTCCACAAACCCTACAATCTAGCTACACTAGCCTAATTGTTGTTCCCCTAATACAAGCTGTCCCCCGTGGCTGGAATTCTCTCTCTCTCCACTCACCTCCACCTTTTGGAACCCTTGACTTCCTTTGAGATTCAGATCAAAACCTACCTTGTGCATTAGCCCTTTCTCAGTCATCATTTCCCACCCCTCATGCCCACTACTAGTGCTTTCCCCTCTTTGCTAGATCACCTTCCATCTATTCTGTGTCTTATATGTCTCTAGTTATTTACATGTTGTTTCACCCACAATATGTGAGAACAGACTTTTGACTTTCTTTGCATCTCCTTTGCTTAGTCTGACACATAGTAAGTACTTAGTAAATGCCCCTTGACTTGTGAGAAGTGCCCAAGCTTGAGGAAGGCCATGATATGGGTCTAGACTAGGAGCTGGAAAAATGCATCATTTGCTTTGTTTATATGTGAGCTGGTGATGATATGAGGAAAAGGCAATTTTAAAAGTCATTATGAGAAAAAAATTTAAATTAAAAAAATTTTAAAAAGAAAAAAGGAAAAAAAGTCATTATGCAAAGAAGACAGAATTCTGAACACTATCTAGGGTCCTCAAAAGACAACAGTAGAAGGTGATGCTGGAAAACGCCATTGGATTCAAATGAGCTCTTTGGAAATCTTGACCCTGCTCCCTTCCTTTTCCATCCCATGTCTAGGTATTTTTGCTCAGCTCCTCTCCCTGGGACTGCCTCTCTGCTCCCAGGAGGGCTTGGCTCCCATCTCTTGGTCACTTGAACTCCAAGCTCATTATTTCCGCACCAGCAGCTTCCTTTTTCTTCTCCTGGCCCTTTGATTCTGAAGAACCAATGCCTCTTTATTTTTAGCCCTATCTTTAAACTGTAGTACTTGAAATAGCAAATTAAAACATCTCACATTGAATGGTAAAGGTTTCAGGAATTCTCAATCATCACACCTCAACTCAGCAGCCACCAGGGCTGCCTGGGCATGGAAGGTTGTCTCAATTCTCCAGTGTTTGTACAAAAACTAATACCTCTGTCTCTGCTCTGTTGCTGACGAGTATTGCCAACATATACTAAAATATTGGTCATGTCTTCTTCTCCTTGCCACTCTGAAGCATTTACGGAAGCAATCAAGTACACCTGGGTTTCTGGGATCTATATACAGACTGTACCCTTTGAAAACTGTCATCCAAGTGCTGTCTTGTCTCTTAATGTCAGCCACATCAAGTTATGACAGTCTTAGTTCTACTGTAAAGGGATTAAGGATTTAAAAAAACATAAATGTAGAGCAGGAAAAGACTTTGGAGGTCTAGCATAACTCCCTATTTTTACTGAAGTGGAAACTGGGAACTAGACAGGTGAAATAAATTTCCCAAGGTCATGCTATTAATAAGAGATAAGCCATGGGGACAGCTAAGTGGCACAGTGGATAAAGCACTGGCCCTGGATTCAGAAGGACTTGAGTTCAAATTCAGCCTCAGACACTTGACACTTACTAGCTGTGTGACCCTAGGCAAGTCACTTAACCCTCATTGCCCTGCAATAAATAAATAGATAGATAGATAGATAGATAGATAGATAGATAGATAGATAGATAGATAGATAAATAAAAGATGAGCCAGAATTTGAATCCAAGGTCATGAAGAAAGAAAAGAGTAAGTTCCGGATTTGAAATCAGGTTCCATTGTTCCCTTGGAATTTTTTCACATGAAAGAGGGATTAGGTTTATTATTCTTGGCCCTAGAGGGCAGAGGTAAGGGTGGGCAGTTTCAAAGAGGCAGATTTTGTTCATTATCCAGAATAACTGGAGATGGGATGGGTTGTCTCAAGAGGCAGTGCACACTCTATTTCTGGAGATGTTTAAGTGGAGATGAAAAATGTTGCAGAGTATATTCATGCTTCCCATGGGGGAGGGATTAAATGACTTTTAAAATTCCTTGCAGCATTAATATTTTGTGATTTTAGAAGAGAGTAAATCGTATTTGTGACTTGTCAGAATAAGGCATAGTATTTAAGATGTAGAGCTCTTATAGAAATATCCTATAGGCACACAATGATATGACACAGCAAACATTCCTTCAGTCCCTCTAGTGTGCAGAGTATGATGAAGATAGAGAGTAGAAAAAAATCAGCATCAACCTCCTCGAGTCAAAAACAAGCATTTACTCAGGGATTATTACGTACTCCAAACTTATAGGAATGTAATATTCCAACATCGAATTAAAATGTCATGCAAAGTCTCAGGGTCAAGGTGATTAAAGAAGGTGTCCTTGTCATTTGAGTTGAAAACTAAACTCCTTCAACAGGCAAAGAGATGGAAAAAGGGAATTCTAGGCATCGTGAAGAATTTCAATGAAGACATGAACTTGAAAGAGCACAAGCAATGTATAGGGAACTGAGAGAAATCTAGTTTGGAGTGATGTGAGATAAAGCTGGACCCCTATTGTGATTTCAGATTGAAGAAAGCCTTGAATTCATGTAAAGTATGATTTTTTTCATACCATCCCCTCCAGGGCTATATCTCCCCTCCTCCAACTTGTACCTACAGTTATGGGCCTGGCCCTCAAAAAGGGTTGACTACTTTGCTTTAGTGTTCTAAAGGAAGTCTCCAGAGACTAGAGATTCTAGTTGTTTATTAGTGACTGATGTTTTTCCCATTGATTATCAGCTAAACAATTAGCTTTTAGAAGTGTATTTTTAAGCAGGCAAGCAATATAGAGGGTTTTTTAAATCCCCCAAACAGAAGAAATATGCTTCCTGTGCATGTCTGAAGTCTCTGGGGGTGAGTAGGGAGAATAAAGAGAGTGAGAGAAGCTCTCTCTTCCATCTCCCAAGAGTGACTCTTTCTTAGATATACTCTACAAATAGATTCAACCAGTTATATACTGGAAAAATGTTTGACAGTTATGTCTCTGAAGAAAAAAAAATGTACTCCTCATAGATTTTTAAGTTTAACGTGCACTATTAGCGTTTGCTATATCACTTTCATAAGTTGAGATAATCAATAAAACAAATCAAACATACTTGTATCATTTGCCAATTAATGAAGTATAAATATTCATATATTTATAATACTTATAATAAATATTCAATTTATAATAAATTCAATTTATTATAAATATTCAAACTAAAAATTTAACAATCAGCTCTCCTGAGATGGTTTGAGCTGGCTTTTTTTTTTTTTTTACCATATCCCTGTATTCAACCACCAGTGGCTTCAAACAATCTTGCTATTTTTATACATAAACCACAGTTTGATTCTTTCAGCCAATCTTTTAGCCCTGTCTTTAAACTGTAGTACTTGAAATAGCAAATTACAACATCTCACTTTACATCGTGGAGGTTTTAGGAATTCTCAATCATCACACCTCAACTCAACTGCCATCAGGGCTGCCTGGGATTGGGAGGTTGTCTCAATTCCCCAGTGTTTGTGCAAAAAACGAATACTTCTTTCTCTGCTCTGCTGCTGATGGCTATTGTCCACAAGTACTAAAATATTGGTCATGTCTTTTCCTTAATGTGTGTCTTCTGTGGTATCATCCTTCTTCATCCAATCATTAAAGAACTTTATTCATCTCAAATTGATAGGATTCATCTGCACCAGTTGATACTTTGGGTTGGTTTCCTTCACTTGAGCTATCTGGGCCTTCCTTGAAGGGAAGCTTCCCCTCATGATAGGATTGTAGATTTAGGGCTGAGAAGGACCTTTGAGATCACTTAGTTCAATCCTCTCATTTTACACTTGAGAAAAATGAGGCCCAGAGTCTATGTAACTTGCTCAAGGTCACAAACTGGGAAGTGTAAGAGGTGAAATTTGAACTAAGGTCCTCTGCCTACCAGGCCACCCCTCCTTCCATTCTTCCCTGGGTGGTAGCATCAGCAGGACTAGAGGGTGAGAAATGCTGTGGAGGAAACTATTCTTCTTCTTTCTATGTCTCATGAGTCTCTGAGTTCAAGGTGAGAGCAGGCTGTCTTTGCTGCTCTAAATAAGCTGTGGAAGTGGTGATTTTTTTTCAAAGTACCTCCTAAATTATGCATGGCTTTTCTTAAGTGAATGCTTCTGACAACTTTCCTCCTGTTCTGGCTGCTTATGATATCATTTGTGCCGCAAATAGCATGGAAATTCCAGGGCCTTTCCCCTGGTCTGACAGCAAAGGATCATTGGATGATAGACTTGAATGTAGAAGGACCTTAGGGGTCAACCTATCTACCCCTCTCAATGAATGAGAAACAGTACAGATATAAAGTAGTGGTCAGAGGGATAGACTTGGTACTAAGAGCTTGGACTTGGGTTTGAATCCTGCCTCTGATATTGGGTAGCTGTATGACCCTAGGCAAGTCATTAACTTCCCTTTACCTTTGGTTCTTCATCAGCAAAATGTTGATAAAAGTATATAGAGCACTTACTTCCTAGGGCTAATGGAAGGTTCAAATAGTGAAATGTACATCGAGTGACATTTGCCAAATTTAGTAATGACAGCAGAATACTAGAGAGGGGAGAATGGCACAATAATTGTTAATGTGCACTTTCCTCTCATGGCCAAACTGGGGAAATTATGGCTCATGAGTCAGTGGTTTCTACCAACATGGTGCCTTGATTAGGGCTCTGGATTTAGTCAGAGGGGCTAGGACCAAATCTTAGCTCTGCCACCCTCTACCAGTATGTCTTTGGGAAAGTTGTTTAACCTTTCTAGGCCTCAGTAACCTCATCTGTGAAGTGAAAGGGTTCGACAATATGGTGTCTGAGGCCTTCTTCCAGCCCTAAATCTCTTATACTCTAATATGACCTTTTATTCTTCTTGGAATATTGGTGAAAAGTTGTTTTTTTTTTTCTGGTGTAGAGACCATAGTCCTCACAGAAAGCTCCTCATCATGGTTTCTCCAAAAAGCCAAGGAGTTTATTTAAAGGACATCTGCCCCTCTATGTCATCTGTCTTACCTTGGATACCTGCATGCAGATAAGGCATTCATAAAGAGAAATCAACTTGGTTTTAAAGCCCAATTATACTGCTAGTTTATTTTTTAACCAGATAAATAAAAACGACCATAAGAATAAAAAGAAACAGTGGAATGTTATGGATAGAAAATTGTCATTTGAGTCACACAGGCCTGGGTTCAAGGCTTTCTTCTGCCAAACACTGACTGAGATTCTGGGTAAACCACTTAAACCTCTCAGACACTCAGGCAACTGTCCAGAGCATTAAGTTGAAGAAAAGTCACTGGTTTGCATTGGCAAGAGAGATTACCTCACTGGGGAACTCACTACACAGATGACCTCACAGTTTCAAACAAATAGTTAAATGGAGAGGAGAAAGGAAAGAAGAGAAAAGAATTGAAGTTAAAAGAGATGAGAAAAGAAGAGAAAAAAGGAAAAGAAAAGTAGAAAAGAGAAAGAAGAACTTGGATAAGAAAAGCCTACCTTCATGTTCTTAAGATACCCTGATTTATCCATCTTTAAAGAAACATATCAGGGCAGCTAGGTGGCGCAGTGGATGAAGCACTGGACCTGGATTCAGGAGGACTTGAATTCAAATCCGACCTCAGACAACTTGACATTTACTAGCTGGGTGACCCTGGACAAGTCACTTAACCCTCATTGCCCTGAAAAATGCAGAAACAAAAACATATCTTTAAGTTACATAAATTAGGGGCAGCTAGGTGGCACACTGGATAGAGCACCAGCCCTGGAGTCAGGAAGACCTGAGTTCAAATCCAGCCTCAGACACTTAACACTTACTGGCTGTGTGACCCTGGGCAAGTCACTTAATCCCAATTGCCTCACACACAAGAAAAGAAAAAAAGATACAGAAATCATCCCCATTAGAATGTAAACTCTTTGAGGGTATTTTCATTTTTGTATTTGTATACCCAATGCTTAGTAATCCTTCAAAAATGCTTATTAAGTATTGATTGGTGGATTTATCATCAGAGTTAAAAGGACTGGAGGTACCTGCGAGAGACTAATATAGTTAATGGTGGAGCTGTAAATAGGATGGGATAGTTGGACTTTGCCTAAGGGAGACAAAATGTATAGCACATTTACTCTACCTCAAAAGGTAAACATCACTGAGATGAGAACTGAATTATCAAGAATCCTTATTTAAAATTGAAAAAAGCACCAGATAAGGAATTTCCTCCCCAGCCTATCCTTGTCCCCCACTGGTCCTTTTGTACCAAAGTTCAAGGTCTTTTCCTGAGTTCTCTTTACTCACCAATCAAATTAACCACTTGCTATCAGGCTGTTTCTATTTTTCATTTTATTATTTGTCTGGTTTTTTAAAGGAGGAGACACTGATATTGCCTGCACTAGGGGAACAGAATTGTTAGCTGCGTCTCTGGAGAATGCCATGTAAAGATGACATCTTCCCTCTTTTTTCCTTTTTTCATAACCATGGAAGAATACCAAGGACCTTAAAAATATGAACAGGTCTCCCATTTAACTCAAATCCTTAGTTCTGGGCTCTGGAACATGAGTCAGTTTTGCTTTTTCTTGTCATGGGGAAGGAGTGGTTTATAGAAAATGATTTTCCAGTGGGGCTGAGTTATGTACCATCAAGCAGATACCAGCATCACAAGGCTGAGCACATAAAAGATGATGGGAACAGACAAGCTGGCATGGTTCCCCAAGTACCTGGTGAGTCACAGGGAGTAGATGGTTAATTGGTTCCATAGTGGGAGACTGGGCAGGGTATGCTACAAAATTAACAGGTCTACTTTTTGTTCTGAACCAAAAACAAGTTCATCAGGGGAGGGAAATATACAAATGCCCAGGGCTTTTACCAAAATACCCAGGGCTTTTACCAGTCCTTAGGTAGCACAAGTGTCTTGTGATGATGGTAGTGATGGTTGACATTGATGAGGTTTATGACAATGGCCCTTGACACCTGTGTAGCTAGTCAATTTACAAAGAACATCCAATGGTATTGCCACTTATAATCCTCACTACAGACTTGGAGCAGGCACCTATTCATTCATTCTCCAGGCATGTGCAAATAAATGGAAGTTCATAGATATTCAGATTTGTCCAGCATCTTACAACTACAGAGGCAAGGGATGAATGAATAGAGTGCTAACATTGGGACAAGGAAGCCCTGAGTCCAAGAGTCTTGCTCTTGACATCCACCTGCTGCATGACTCTGGGCAAGTCACTTAACCTCTCACATCTCTAGGCAACTCTAGAAGACAATATTTTTGAAGTTTTTTTTTTCCTTTTTTTCAATTGGAAGCAACCAGGGTTAAGTGACTTGCCCAGGGTTACACAGCTAATAAGTGTCTGAGGCTGTAAACCCAGGGCTGGTGCTTTATCCACTGTGCCACCTAGCTGCCCCCTTTAATTTTTTTTTTTGGTGAGGCAATTGGGGTTAAGTGACTTGCCCAGGGTCACACAGCTAGTAAGTGTCAAGTATCTAAGGCTGGATTTGAACTCAGGTCCTCTTGAATCCAGGTCCAGTGCTCTATCCACTGTGCCACCTAACTACCCCAAAATTAGAGGATTAGGATTCACGGCAGATTTTTTCTTTATTTGTTTTGGTGGCAATAAGAACTAAATGACTTCCCCAAAGTCTGAAGCCAGATTTGAACTCAGGTTCTCCTGAATCCAGGGCCCGTGCTTTATACACTGAGCCCCCTTTTTTCTTGTCTTTGTTCGGTTTTGTTTTTGTTTTTTTTTCATGGCAATGAGGGTTAAGTGACTAGCTCAGGGCCACATAGCTAGTAAGGGTCAAGTGTCTGAGGATGGATTTGAACTCAGGTCTTCTTGACTTCAGGACTGGTTGCTCTATCTACCACTTAGCTGTCCTTAGAAAACTATATTTTGCAGAGCGGATGATGACCTTCATTTACAGAGGGAGTTTGTTTATCCTGAAGTTCCCTATGCCAATGAAATCACAAATGGAATCCCAGTCTTCTAATCCTAACCAGCCAGTAAATAGAGCTCAGACTCCAACTCAAATCTTTCTATTGACAAACCCAATATTCTTTTTGCTACTCTGAAGGGAAGGCTACAGTATACTAGACTCAGAGCCGGAAGGGACCTCAGAAGTCAGGAAGTTCAACCCCTGCATTTGACTTTGAGGAAACAGAGAGGTTAAGTAACCCCATCAAGATCACACATTTGGTAACCAGGATAGCTCATATTTGAACTCAGGTTTTTTTCACAGTGGGTCCATTTTTCTTTCTAGAACACCATTTATGAAATAAGTGACAAACATGGTGGTGGTGGTGGTGGTAGACTTTTCTGGAAACCTTAGGGAATAAGATAAATCAAGTGTCGGTAACATGATTCATTATATGCCAAGCTGAGGGTTGGGCAGGGCATGAAGAAGAGTGCTGGTAGGAAAGAAATTAATGTATGGAGGATTCTGATGCCCAGAAAGCATCATGGTCAAGCATATTCTACGCCTTCATGATTTGGGTTTGTTCTTGTTGTTATTTCAATTGTTTCCAACTCTTTGTGACCCCATTTGGGATTTTCTTGGCAAAAATACTGGAGTGGTTTGCCTTTTCCTTCTCCTGCTCATTTTACAGATGAAGAAACTGAGGCAAACAGGGTGAAGTGACTTGCCCAGGGTCATACCGCCAGGACATGTCATAGGCTACATTTGAACTTAGAGAAGTTTTCTTGAGTCTAGGCCTGGCTCTCTATTCACTGGCACTTAGAACCCACCTTGTATTTCTTCTTGAATGCACAGGGCATCTGTGATGAATTAAGGAAAGCAGTGTTAGTACTGTGTTGTTGCTATTTGTCCTTCATTCTCTAAGAGGCCCATGACATTGGGATGTGATGTCATAGCTTGCAGTGAATTGGATTTAAGTGAGGAAAAGCAGTGCAAGGTCACCAACTTCATTTTTTCTTCCAGAGTCATCTGGGTCCAGTGGCAAGATATACATCAGGATATGGCCTAGGATACCTATGGCCAAGGTAGGAGACCTTGGATTTTTTAAAATAAGGACTTTCCCGGCTCTTAGTTTGCCTGAGGCAACACCCATTCAGTGGTTAAGGATAGTTAAGGAACGAGGCAAAGAATGGCCTCCTTTACCTAGTCAAAACAAATTGGGAAAAGAGTGCTGGATTTAGAGTCAGAAGATCTGGGTTCAAATCCAAGTTCTGGTACTTTTATCTTCTGTTGACCTCAATTTCTCAAACCCTCAGTTTCTTCAGCTGCCAAATGAGGCAGGTATCCTAGATGACAGAGTGGCATAGAGAAGAACATGATGGACTTGACCAATGGAAGATATAGCTTTGGATCCTGCCTTGGGTGCTTACTAGTTGTATGTCCTTGAGGCATCCCTTAATCTATTGCATATCTGTCTCCTCATTTGTGAAGTTGGGACAATTGCAGTGCTTTCTTCACAGTGTTGTTGTCAAGATGAAATGCAGCATGTGAAGAGTTTTCTGTACCTTAAAGTACTATATAAATGTAAGCTATTGTTGCGATTAATTTTATGAGAGCCATTCATCAATTGATAAATGGTCAAAAGTTATGAACAGGAAGTTTTCAAAGGAGGAAATCTAATCTATAAACAAACATTTGGAAAAAATATGCCAAATCACTACTAGAGAAAAGCTAATTAAAACAATTCTGAAGTTCTGTCTCACACTCATAAGTTTGTCAAGTGTGACAAAAAAGGAAAATGATAACTATTGGAGGGGCTGAAGGAAAACAGGCACTTTAATATACCATGGGTCCAGCCATTCTTTCAAGCAATTTGGAACTATGACCCAAAAGTTATTAAATTGTGCTCACCCTTTGATCCAGCAATACTACAACTAGGCCTATGCTCCAAAGAGATCGAAGAAAGAATAACAGGACCCATATACGCAAAATATTTATAGCGCCTCTTTTTTTTTGTGGAGCAATGAGGGTTAAGTGACTTGCCCAGGGTCACACAGCTAGTGTCAAGTGTCTGAGGCTGGATTTGAACTCAGGTCCTCCTGAATCCAGGGTCAGTGCTTTGTCTACTGCACCACCTAGCTGCCCCCATGTAGCGCCTCCTTTTATGGTGGCAACTACACAGTAAGGAAATACACATCAATTGAAGAATGACTGAACAAATTATGGTATATAAGTGTGATGGAATATTGTTGTTATATAAGCAATTATGAAAGGGATGGCTTCAGAGAAACCCGGGAAGATGTATGTGAATTGATACAGAGCAAAGTGAGCGATTTTTTTTTTTTTTGGCGGGGCAATGAGGGTTAAGTGACTTGCCCAAGGTCACACAACTAGTGTCAAGTGTCTGAGGTCAGATTTGAACTCAGGTCCTCCTGAATCCAGGGCCAGTGCTTTATCCACTGTTCCACTTAGCTGTCCCTCACTGCGCCACCTAGCTGTCCCGCCAAAGTGAGCGATTTATACAATAACAATAACAGATGATAAACAAAAGTCCAAAGGACTGATGATGAAGTAGGCTGCCCACTGCGTGACAGAGGAATGATGGGCTCGAGATTCAGAATGAGACATGTGTTTGTAGACATGGCCCATGTGGAAATCTGTTTTGCTTAGTTAGCCATGCATGTTTGTAACAAGGATTGTCTTCTTCTTCTCCTCCTTTTCCTCCTTCTCTTCCTCCTCCTTCTTCTTCTTTTTATTTTATTTGGGCAGAGGGAGATGGGAGGGAGTGAAAATGCTTGAAATTTTTTAAAAAATGAAATAAAAGTGTAAAATTATTAGTGTGATGATCTTTTCCAAATCTAACTCTATTAATTTTAGGAGCCTAGCATGTTGACATGGCAAACTAGGTTTCTATTCTGTACCTGTGACAGATGATGGCATGCATCAGAAGAAAGAGATGCCTGGGGAAAATGAGTTCTAACCTTTACCCCAAAGGGCCAAAAACATTTTGCTGGCAAGATTCATAAATGTATAAAATGGGAGTTAGAAGGGTCCTTGGGCATCACCTAGTGTAACCCTCTTAATTTACAGATGAGGAAATGAAAGCTCAGAAAGATTAAATAGGTTGTACAGAATGAGTTACTGGATAAGGGAAGGAAATTACTTTTATCAACAAGGAGCCAGATGCACAGTGAAGAGAGATGTGCACAAATCACAACTTTCTTCCTGTCTCCCCACCCCCCACCCCTCCCATCAATACATCCCCTAAGTGAAGGGATGAAAGGAAGATTCTTTTGGAAATCGCTCATCCCCCTGTCCCTACAAATAAATTTGTTTCATCTTGAGATGCATGTATGGGTCAAAGTTAGGTAGAGATATGTAAATAGGAAATTTATTTTAGCTACTCTGGTCTCCAAACCATACCCTGTCCCCCCTTTTCAAATTTTGTCTCTGATCTTTGCCTCATTTTCTTCCCTACTTTCTGCCCATCCACTGGAATTCTAGTCTTCTTTAAGCTTCAAATCCAAGACTCTCCTCAGCAAAGCTGTCCCTGACCTCTCCAGGCCCAAGGGATATTTCCCTCCTATAAAGTCCATGTTCATAACACAGAGAATAAAACATATGGAAGGAACCTCAGAGGTAATCTTGTCCAACCTAGAGCTGAAGAAATTGAAAAACATCCATGAGTTAAGCATCTGAGGTGCGATTTAAACCCAAGTCCTCTGATTCCAGAACTAGTGTTCTTTCCATGGTACTGAAATGCCTATAGCATTTATTGGACATTGCCTTGTATCATTTGGCACATTTGTATATATCCGTATGTCTCCTCATATTTCCTCAAATGGATTATAAATTCTTTGAGGGAATGATCTGGGTCTCATGTGTAGTCTTATCCTTCCACTTCCCTTCCCTCCTTGCCTTTCTTTCCCTCTCTTTTCTCCTCCCTCTCCCTCATTCCCTTCCTCCCTTCCTCTCCACCCCCCCCTCTCTCTTTCTCTCTCTCTCTCTCTCTCTCTCACACACACACACACACACACACACACACACAGTGCCTAGCAAATTGCAAAACACAGAAGCAGCTAGTGTTATTTTAAGCATCACAGAGATATAATATTCAAATGTTCACAGAGATATAATATTCAAAATGAGAGGGTGGGGGATGATATCCCTGCTGTTCTTTTTTCCGGTTAGACTGAGACACCCTAGAAAGGACAGATACATTTCATTCCAACCAGAAAGAGACCGGGATATTGACAGCATTAGAATCATGCCAAGATAGAACATCTGATGCCGCTGGGGATGCTTAACTCTAGGAAAAGACTCTGCAGGGGACTCGTAGCTCAATGTAAGTGTTTGAATGGCTGCCACACACTGTACAAATGACATAAGACTTCGACTTGGCCCCGGAAGGCAGAACCTGGAACCATGGGTGGAAATTGCAGAGAATGAGATTCAACATAAGGGAAAACTTACCTATTAGAGATACCAAGGAGTCGAATGGACTGCCTTTGAGAAGTTGTGGGTTTCCCTTCGCCTGAAATCTTCAAACAGAAGTTGGAAGACCTCTTCTTGGGGATACCATAAAGAGAATTTTTACGCATTATTGTCATTCAGGGTTGGACTTGGCAGCCTCTGAGATCTCTTTAGATTCTGTGACATGTTTATTCCTATAACAACCAGAGGGAGCTACTTGGATCTGGGTTTATAAAAGTATATAAAGGTTGGAAGGAGTTACATCTAGAGTGAAAACAAATAAACATTAAACAGTTGTTGGAAAGTCAGTCCAGTAGGAATAAGAAGTTGTGAGGAATAACACTTTGAAAACAAAAAGAGAAACAATTCTGAAGGAAGGAAGTAAAGGGGGAGTTGTGGAAAAGGGCCAACATGGCATTGGGACCTCATCAATCATCTCAAGTTTTAAAAGAACATGTACAGAAGATAATAAGTATGAGGATGAATACCAGATTATGGCGGAGTCCTGCAACAGAAACATCAAGAGTGCTAATGTACAAAATGAGCTGAGGGGTAGCTAGGTGGCACAGTGGATAAAGCACTGACCTTAGATTCAGGAGGACCTGAGTTCAAATCAGGCCTCAGATACTTGACACTTACTAGCTGTATGATCCTGGGCAAATCACTTAACCCCAATTGCCCACCCCCCCCCAAATGAGGAATTTTGAACATAAGGTACATTTTCATATGGGTCATTTTAGTGCTGAAGTGGTCAGAAAACATTTTTATTTCAAGGAAACGCATTATTTCAACCTAGTAAAGGATCTAAGTTATTACTTCTATCATAGATGATCATTCTGATGTCCAAAAGGAGTAGAACAAACTTTGATGTGATAAAAGCTTTTAAAATGTGTATAAAGAAACACATTTTCACATGGGGTTCCAGCATTTGGTAGGAAAATGATCTGTGGCTTAAATGTATGCCTTATATCATCTCCTGAAGTATCTAGGTTGATGTCTCATTTGTTTGTGAACAAAATATTGGTTTAAAGGGCCAAAGAATATCTTGTGTTTACTAAAACCTGGAGAAATAAGAGTACAAAGTAAAAAGTGGAGAACTTTGAACTGCTGGGAATTATGACACTTCAGCTCATTTGTATACAATGTCAAACTTAAAAAGAAAGAAAAAAGAGAGAGAAATCATGTAACTAAGTGGAAACCAGATTAAGATTTTTTTTTAAGACAGGTTGATTTCATAAGGAAAACTTGGTGAGTTGTTACCTTTGAAGCTGGCAGTGAGTCACCCAAGTTCCAGGAAAATTCCAATTTAAGTTATTGAAAGTAATAAGAGATAGGATGCAGAGAATCTCTTGTGGTGAAGAGATTAAGGACCTGGAAAGAGAGGGAAACTGAGCAGGAGGTGAAAAGCACCTTTGTCAAAGCTATTTGAAGTGACTTGAACAGCAGCAAGAGTAGACAGGTAGAAAGTTACAATGACTGATTTCTTGTTGGTTGGAGACAGGTCTTAACCCTTCATCTACCTCTCTAAACTTTCTTCCCATTGCTCCTACTTCTGCCCCTCACTATGAAACAACATGGTTTAGTTCTTCTTTAGACATCACTTAAAACACTTTGATATCCTGGCTATGGCATCCTAATTGTTAGCTTATTTTCATCTTCAAATTTGGTAACCATGCCATCTATGCCTATAATCCAGGACAGTGATGAAAATATTAAGTAGTAGAGGGCTAAGCCTCAATTGCTGGCATGCTTCAATAGATGTCTCCTGCTAATTTGGCTTTTTGCTAATAATAACTTCACTTTGGCTGTGACTCTTCAACCAGGTCAAGATCACAATTTGTGCTCTACTGGGACAAGTGTCCAAGTAAGGACTAGTCATCTTTTCCCAGGCCTGCAGATTGCCCTGACTGGCCCACTGCACTAGGGATAAACACATTCTTTTCACTTGGTATTCAGTAAAAGCTTTTTTATATCAACTCCTGAGGCAATCTTTACAAAGGCACCCATCACAGGTAAGAACACTCCAGGAGTCTAGGAGGAGATCAAACATAAGAGTCAGACCAAATGTATCCTATGGTCAGTACAATTTCTTTGGCACTTTATGCTTTCACTGATAAATCCACCAGTTGTCTAAGCTGTTTCTGTCCATGTGTCTCCACTCCCACCTTCAGGGTAGACAGACTAGCTTGCATCTGCTCAATTTTTAATTGGCCTTAGAAATCATCTCTTAATTATTTTTAACTGGTTTAGAAGTGGCTCCTAGATCTACTCTAATTTTATTTTTCTAAAGAAAACACTTGCTCATTATTTTTAATAAGGCTTTTGTCACCTGGGCCTCACAGAAGACCAAGCTTCCTTCCAAGTATTGATCAGGTGCTGCCTCCTACACTAGACTTCTGTTGATCCCCCCAAAGTTGTTAGATGGCTCTCCCTCCTGAGAAGTTCCTTTGTATTCCTTCATAGACTTCATTTACTGATCTGTTTACACTGTTATCCTCCCTCACCTCCATAGACAAAGAGTAGAAGGTAACCTTCTCATGAGAAGGGATGGCTTTTGGTATTCCCAATACACACTGCATTGTTCCCTGACCTGCCCTGACCACCCATTCTTCACTGAAAACTAAAGCCTGGGATCACAATTCTAATCGCCCATTTGAAGGTATTATCATAATCTTAAGAATCATAACCTTTTTCAACATATGGAACTTGCCCACAAGGAGATTACATTCAATGGGGGGTAGGAGATAGAAGATACAAAACACAAGATGATATTAAGAAGAAGACAACATTAGTAAGGAGGTGATTTAAGAAAACTTAAGAGAAGAAGTCTTATAGGAGCAAGGAAGGTTGGGATTCCTTAGTAAGCAGATAGGGTATACTTAATAAGTATTTATTTATATCAACTAAAACATTTTTGTATAGGGAAGGAGTGAAGGGAAATTAAATAGAGAGTTCTCAAACTCCTCAGCAAATGATAGCCTGTTGTGGTTGATAGATGTAGAGGTAAAATTGGAGGGTGTGGTGAGAAGAAATGAAAAGTTTTTAATCAGCCAATGTGATATCAAGTAAATAGGGCATGAATAAAAGAATTACCATAATGGAAGAAAAAGAATCATAACCTTTTTCCCCAGGTGGTTTTTATTCCTCTGGCCCATAATCATCAACATATACATGGTCCCTATTCACTCTGAACGGTACAGGGAAGTGGGGTGGGAGAACCACACGATGAAGTGGACACTCACCCGTACCATCTCAGGAAGGAGGGAGGCCAGAACTCACAATCATATCTGGCCTCTAGGGTACTCCAATTCCCATAATATTTTCTTGTCCCAAGTCCAAGTCAACAAGCTTGAGAAGCATAAGAACTGACTATGAGCCAATTAATGTGCTAAGTTCTAAGAATTCAAATACAAGCAGGAAGATGATCCATGACCTTAAGGAGCTGTGTGTGTGTGTGTGTGTGTGTGTGTGTGTGTGTGTGTGTGTGTGTGAAAGAGAAACAGAGACAGAGAGGAAGAGTGATCAGGAGAAGAGGATGCTTCCAATGTGAGAAGTAACATAGGGGAGGAGTGAGCTCCTAGGGTGAAGAGATTTTTACAGCGTGGCAGAAAAAGTCCCTTGGAGAGTCAGGAGGAAAGACAAGAGAAGACTGGGTAACACCAACTTTTCTTGCTCTTAACACCTCAAAGACAGAAGTTGAGGCTTTTTGTTGCTTTTTTGAAAGGATCTTACTACCAACTAAATAAAGGCAAAACAAAACAAACACATATAACAATATCAAGTTTCAGAGATAATTTAGATTATTTTCCTATAATATCCCTAATTTAGCAATCATTAGTGGACATAGCATTGAAATTATCTCTTGTCTACCTTGGGAGAAGCCCAGTAGAACACTCCTCCAACTGGTTCCAGACTAAGTTTCTCAGTTTCTTTCCAATTTTAGACCGGTTCCTTCTCTGGTTCTCTCTACCAACTTGTAGATTAAATGTTTATAGGTACCCTAGATATTATAAAAGCTTTTCTATCTAAAATAAGGGAATGTTCATTTCACTGAAGATGTCAGTAACAGGAGTGATATGGTAAATTCTGAGGGGATCAAACCCTCAGGGCTAGTGGAGCTAGATGGTCAGTTAGATAAGGAATAATAAAGGAGGGGGTGAGTGCTGTTTTGGCACAGTACAAAGGACATGAGAAGGGGATAAACATATCAAAATGGAGAAAATGCAAATGTACAGACACAGGATGGGGGAAAAGAAGACACTACTGTCATAATGGGGACAGAATTCCCATCAGCCAGTGCTTCCCCACATTGTAAATATGATAGCCTTTAAAAATCATCAGAGGGTATTACCTGACATGCTGGTGATCTGTTCTTGACACTTGCCCCTGCTTTAGCAGGTCATCTAAAAAATACAATGGTACACCACAGTTGGAACACTTACAAGACCTAGGGAGCCAGAGAGCTTCTTACCCACCATCCTGTAGGCAACTAGGTGATACAGTAGGTAGAGTGCTTGACCTAGAGTTAGGGAGACTGAATTTAAATCTGGTCTCAGATACTTACTAGCTCTGTGATCTTGGGCAAGTCACTTAGCCTTTGTCAGCCCCAGTTTCCTCATCTGTGAAAGGGGGATCATGATAGCACCACCAACAACTTCTGGTTGTTGCGAGAATGAAATAAGATAATAATGGTAACGTGCTGCCTGCTGTTGAGTAGGTGCTTGATGAAACAAGAGCTTCTGTATAACTTACCCATTAAGACATGGCCCCAGGGAGCCATGTCTCTCTTTGAGCTCCTAGAAGAACAAGGATGCCTTAGCAGAAAGGAACTTGTTGATGTACATCTAAAAGTGGACAGGAGAATGGCTCTGGGAGACTGACCTAAACTGGTCAGATTCTGAGAGATTGCGGATGAAATATGCCTTCCAATTAGGCCCAGATGACTCTTGGTTAAGAGAAGAGCTAGGATACACTCTTCCTTTTCCATTTTTTTATTTTTAAGAAAGGAGGAGGAAAAAAGAACCATCATATTTTTTTTTTTGTTTATCTGTGTAACCTAGGATAATTTATTATCTGTATCACCTGGGATAATTCACTTAACTACTCTACCTGGTTCTTTATATTTGATGAGATAGAAGATTTGTCTATATCATGGCTCTATGGTGAGGCTTCAATGAGATATTATATGTAAAAACCTAGTAATAATAACAACAATAACTTTTTACAACACCTTCTATGTGCTAGGCACTGTCCTAAGCACTGTGCTATTATTATCTTTTAAAGAAGTAATAATAAATATTTTTATTTAAAGTTTTGAATTCCCAATTCTATTCCTCCTTCTGTCCCTCCCCTCTCCCCTCCCAACATTATATATTTAATGGGGGTTTTGTTGTTGTTGTTGTTTGTTTGTTTGAAAGAACTAACTCAGAAGACAAATGTTCTAACACAAATTTTAAAAGACTCTTCCTAGAAAACATAGTTAGGAATGGCAAGAATAAATAGTTTGTCTCAGGAGTTTTTAGCTTTGGAACAAATAAATTTGGATTCAAGGGACAGTGGCTGCTCGTTGAAAACAGAAGTAAGAGGATTAATTACATTTTTATAATCCAGGAGCAGAAAAAACCAAATCCACAGTAATGCATATACTGGCACTTGATCTGTAATGATCAGGGTAAATATTTTTCAAACATCAAGACAAATCCAATGAACCTTCCTCTCTCCTAGAAAGCTAAGGCTTGCATTTTACACATGAATCTCATAACTTGCACCATGCTTTTAAATGTTACCATAATTGATGTTAGCTATACTTCTTACCTCATTTTGGGAGTACAATTTATATTTTGAAGTAACCTGTATTTAGATCAATGCAGCACAATATATGAGAGTAAATGAATTGATGAACTGGGTCCCAAGAGCCTAAGGAAGACCATGTGCTGTCTAGTAGTTCAATCTTCTTTTGTCCTTAAGTCATCTCGGATGTGTCTGACTCTCTATGATCCCATTTAGCATTCTCTTGGAAAGGACACTGGAGTAGTTTTACATTTTCTTCTCCAGTTCATTTTATAGATAAGGAAACTGAGGCAAAAAGGGTATAGTGACTTGCCCAGGGTCACATGACTAGTAAGTGTCTGAGGTGAGATTTGAACTCAAGAAAATGAGTCTTTTTGACTCCAGGTCCAGTACTCTCTCGATTGTGCTAGTTAGCCCATATATATGTGTACATACACACACACACACACACACACACACACACACACACAGAGCGGCTGATGCATCTATTTGTTGCTCAATGGACTACATCCACTGAGGATACGTAAATTAGTGGATTACACTTATGTTGACAATTCTCTTCAAAATCTAAAGGTTTATTTAACTTTATGGGCTTCTACCTTCATCAGGGATTAATAGGACATCAAAACAATATTGATGGGACCTGGGAAAGGGATGTATTTAACTTGTGTTTGCTCTTTTCTTTCCAAGGCTAACTATTAAT
Organism: Dromiciops gliroides; assembly: GCF_019393635.1. Lineage (NCBI taxonomy): Eukaryota > Metazoa > Chordata > Mammalia > Microbiotheria > Microbiotheriidae > Dromiciops > Dromiciops gliroides. The sequence continues at coordinate 27,579,421 of NC_057865.1, read as the reverse complement.
TTAAACACCCATTTGATTTTTTAAGAGCAAGTGAGGAGACAGTTTGAATACACAAACCAATAGACCCAGACAGAAGAGTCAATATGGGTTCCATTTACTAATATGCTGAACATCAATGACCATTAGCTGAGTCACTTGACTCCATTAACTATGACTATGAAGGAACAGAGAGATACACTTAATAAAAATGTCTGAAATACTTAAAAACATCCATTTGTTTTTGAACGAGCTTTATGCATGATCACAGATATATCCTCCCACACATATATTCATTCATTTAACAAGTCTTTTTTTTTTTCTTTTAAGGGCAATGAGGATTAAGTCACCTGTCCAGGGTCACACAGCTAGTGTCAAGTGTCTGAGGCTGGATTTGAACTCAGGTTCTCCTGAATCCAGGGCCAGTGCTTTATCCACTGCACCACCTAGCTGCCCCTAACAAGTCATTTCTTAAGCACCTATTCCACTATCCTTCTAGATCATTTGTTTTCTGAGTTGGGGGGTTATCTCTTGAAGAACACTATCTGTTATTACAGCCATTATATTTCAAGAGAAAGAAATCTGTATATGTGTTCATGGGATCTTCTCTAATTGTATGTAGGAAGGCCCTGGAAAGAACAGTCTTTCCTCTCCAATGGAAAGCTTGTTGGAATTCTTTCCTATGCGAGGTCAGAATTTGTCTCGCCTCTCTCTTCCCTCACGTACTATTTATTTTCTATTTCTAAGTCCATGAGTTCATCAGTGAAAGCATTCCCTTCACTGACCCAGATCATGACCTGTCTGCTTCCTCAGATGATTTCCCAAGTGATCCCCAAAATACGCATTATCTTACAGCCCACCTTCTGGTGATAAACTGTTCTAAATTGGGGGAGGCACCTAAACTAGACCTTGAAGGATGAGAGAAAAATCCAGCAGGTAGAAACAAGAGGAAGAGGATTCTTGGTATTGACATGAATGGTGCAATGTGTTAGAGTGCTAGACCTGGAGTCAGGAAGACCTGAGTTCAAATCCAGCCTCAGGCACTTGACACCTACTAGCTTTGTGACCCTGGGCAAGTCACATAACCCTCATTGCCCTGCAGAAACAAACAAACAAACAAACAAAAATATATCTGCAAAAACTAAAAAAAACTTCACATATCATTTGGGGGTAGCTAGGTGGTGCAGTGGATAAAGCACCAGCTTTATTTAAGAAGACCTGAGTTCATATCTGGCTTCAGACACTTGACACTTACTAGCTGTCTGACCCTGGGCAAGTCACTTAACCCTCATTGCCTTCCAAACAAAGAAAACAAAACAAAAACAAAAAATTATTGAGGATCATCCCCATGATGAGTTTTTGGTAATGAGGGCTAATTCTATTGATATTTACAATATTACAATGAAAACATTTTGATAGTATTATGACAATAGTTTTGACTTCGTGGACCCCCTAAAAGTGTCTTGGGGACACTTTGAAAACTACTGCTCTAGACAATCCCTAAGGCTCTTTCTAAGTCCATCATTCCAGGACCCTGGGGTATGATGGCACTTCCCAAGCTGTGTTCCCACAGAATTGCCACATTTTTGTGGTAAATCCTCCTTTGTGTGGCCCATTGGTGCTTATAGTTTGGGTTTTTGTCTTTGTGCAAACATATTTTCCTCAGTTGAAACCCTCTCAGCTCTGATTGCTTCGTTCTTTTTTTTCCTTTCTGATGTCCTCGTTAACAAAATCATGCCTTACTATCCTACAGAAGCATAAGTCTGTCTATAGGTGGAAGTTTTGTGTTAGCGACACACAAACCAGTTTCTGAGAAAGATAAAAATAAGTCTCCCCAATGACTACTCATAACACGTGGGTGACCCAGAGTTCCTGAAGACTCTTCCAGCATTAGATCTGGATGGTGCTGGCATTTTTTGTATTTCTTCTGTATGTACTTATTGACACACAATTGCCTCCCCTGATAGAATGTACACTACTTGAGGGCAGGGACAGTATCATTTTAAATTTTTTTTTTGGTGAGGCAATTGGGTTTAAGTGACTTGCCCAGGGTCACACAGCTAGTAAGTGTCAAGTGTCTGAGGCTGGATTTGAACTCAGGTCCTCCTGAATCCAGGGCCAGTGCTCTATCCACTGCGCCACCTAGCTGCCCCAGACAGTATCATTTTTTAAAGAAGTGATGAGATGCCCCAATACTTTATCAAGGGAAAAACAATCCACCTAAATCATTGACTTTAATTTGAAGCAGTCAATCAATCATCAATCAGTCATAGGCCGTGGGATAAGTGCTAATGGTCCTTAGATCCTTAATATGGACACTGCACTAGAATCATGTTTGGGTACATTGAGGAAACTTTGTCATGCCCTAGAGGTTGGCTATCAAGCTAGATGAGAATTGGAATTATTCCAGGCTCTGGAATAAGTGCTGAATCCCAGTGAAATCACTGAAGAGGAAGCATGTGGGGGGTGGGGAAGGCAGGGAAAGAGAGGAGAAGGGGGAGGCCTTGGCTATATAAACATAAACAACATATAATTGAAAAGATTTGATCAGAGAGAGACATAAATAAAGTCATTAGGGATGGTGAGTGGAGACATAGGGCAATCCATTATCAAGCCTTTTTCAAGAAGTAATGGGACCATGGATTTAATAACTGTTCCCAGAGCAAGAGATGAAATCCAAGATGGAGGGGAGGGACAAGTACATGGGCAGCAACACTGCAGATGATAAGAGAATGATGCAATGGAAATAACACTGATTCTGGAGTTGATGGACCTCAGTTCTACTCTTGCTTCTGATACTAACTACTTGAGGGATCTTAGACAAGTCCCTCAATCTCCCTATGCCTCAGTTTCCTCAAATATACTGTGGGGGAGCTAGTTATATGGCTTCTAAATGGCTAAGTCTAAAGAAAACTCACAGAAATCATCTCAGTCTGATTTCTTTTTGCACAGTGAGCTCCTCATCACTGACCTCGGTGACTATCCTTTTTGGGGAGGGATGGAAAAAGATGTTGCTTTGGACAAGGGGAAAGATACAATACCCTTCAGGTAATGAAGTGGACCTGGTCAGTTTTCATGCTACAGAGCTAGGTGATATTCTTGGATGAACCTTTTGAGAAGGGACCCCACCTTTGAGAGCCCGAGGCCTCCTTTTTTTTTGTTGTTTTTTTTGTTTGTTTGTTTTTTGTTTTTAGTGAGGCAATTGGGGTTAAGTGACTTGCCCAGGGTCACACAGCTAGTAAGTGTTAAGTGTCTGAGGCCGGATTTGAACCCAGGTACTCCTGACTCCAGGGCCGGTGCTCTATCCACTGCGCCACCTAGCTGCCCCCGAGGCCTCCTTTTTAATGACTCAAAATTTCAGATACTCCATAGGACACAACATGTGTGATGAGAATCATTTGATTGAGAAAATGCTTGATAATAGAAAGCTACTCTGAATTTGGGAACAATTTTAAATGAATTTGGGCTTTCCCACCACATTCACATATGCATAGATTTGCAAAGGGGCAATAAATATGTGTAAATATAACATATTATTTATTCAGTGTAGAGAAGGTATGTTTGTTGATTTATTATACTGAGTCACACTGTGTATTTTTGGAACTAAATAAAGATGAAAATGGGGATACTTAGGATGCACAAGGATTCTCAAAGCCTTTGCAATAACTTTGTCACTCTCCCCTCTCTATCCTCCAACATCTCCAGTCCCATTTTGGGAACCATGGCTTTAGCACAGTGTTTTGTCTGTTTCCCTTGTTTGACAGCACCCTTCCTTAGCTCATCAGAGGAAGTTATAAAGATGTATTGTCCTCATCCATCATGCACTGGGCTGCAGGCTGGAAGGCTAACTGCTTTCTAAGATGACATGGAAGTGGTGTGTAGATATCACTGTGGAACCCATCCAAGAAACTGGACATCAATGGTGGAGCCATTTTTCTTATGTGGGAGACTAGAAAACAATGCTATTTTGAAGAAGATTCCTTTAGTGAGCAATTTGATGTTATATGAGAACTCTCCCATTATGATCCTTGACCTTTGAGAGGAAATATAAAGAATTAGAGAATATTAGTACTGGGAAGTATCTCAAAGGTCTCTCAATGCAATCTTATTCTACCAATGTGAGTGGCAATCTTTGAAAGTTGACAAGAACTTCCCTCAAATATTGGCAGATTTCCTACACTGTAAATGATCTTGATGGTAGAAGGCAAGTAACAGAATAATACATAAAGTATTCTTGCTTTAAAACAATCAACTAACTGGGGTCTATCTACATCTTGAATGTGGGGATATTATATTTCCCAACTTTCTTGATATGAATGCATATCCCTCAGAGAGTTTTGAGTGACAGGAAGGATCTTTGAATTGGATCAATAGTGAATCATGATCACTGAAATCGCAAAAATGAGTTTCTTTGGTGGATGCAGAGAAATACAGAGAATCTAGTGGCCCGCTCCAAATAGTGTGTTGGGTAATTAATAATAACTGACGAATCAATCTGAGTTATATTATTTATCAGAAAAACAGGCAAAGTAAATGAGTTATTGGATTCCCCAGTCAGCCAAAAGAATTATCCACCACAATAGGTGAATCAATTAACTCTCCCCTTATAAAAATTTCCATGTGTTTGTTTGGACCATTATATAGCCTGCCACAGTCCATTATTTGCCACCATGTGTCAGTCAACAACCCTTTATTAAGTACATACTATGTGCCAGACACTGGATCTCCAAAGAGAAGCAAAAACAGATTCTGCCCTCAAGAAGCTCACAATCTAAAGGGTCAAACCACTCATACACCAGTAGTTACATACAAGATACATACAAAGGAGAAGAAAGCAAACTATAAAGGGAAAGGTACTATCAGCAAGCATCATAGAACTAAAAGTCTAACTTGTTGAAATACCTAACCTTGCCGAAATTCAGCCTGATTTTTTGTTTTGTTTTATTTGTCTCACCCGGTTTTGTATTGCTGTAGAGATTTTATTAACTGCGTTCTCACTCTGTATGGACAACTGCATGTGATAATTATGCAAATAGGAAAACTCTTGGGCCACAAGATAAGAAACAGATTCTTTAAATGACATTTGTTTGGCTAGGTACTGTTGAAGGGTCCTTAGTGGTCCTGTCTTGAGCATTCTGGAACTAAAGTGAATCAAAATGGTGATATTGTGCATTTCTAAAATGGCTCCAGAAAGAACCCGTGGTCCCTGGTTGAGTACAAGAGCACATAAAAGAAATACGATCTAATTAGGTGATGGGAAATCTTGGAAAATTACTCTGTTGTGACTGGTGAGGTGTTGAGATGGATTCTTCCATTAAAAGGATGTCTTTGCCTCCCTTAAAATTCATAGTTGTTGAAAAAATTAGGTTAACAGTAGTTTTGTGCTTCAAATATATAATAACATGAGATAGCAGTGTTCGTTCAGGAAACAGTGGTGTCTATCATTTGAAGGTGAGAGTATCACAAAGATTGAGGCAGTATAAAAGGCTCAGGTAATGTTCTTGGCTGACTACCACTGATATCTGTCCATCAAGCAAAGGCTTGCTATGGCTTCAAGTGGAATGATCACCTATGAGGACAAGTTAAATGCACGCTGTTGGCTACAGGAGGCTTAAAATGTATGCAGTGATCATGGGCAGCTAGGTGGCACAGTGGATAAAGCACTGGCCATGGATTCAGGAGGACCTGAGTTAAAATCTTACCTCATACACTTGACACTTACTAGCTGTGTGACCCTACACAAGTCACTTAACCCTCACTACCCTGCCAAAAATTAAAATTTTTTTTAAAATGTGTGCAGTGAAAAATACAAAACAATGTATCATTGAAAGATAACTGGTTCTGGAGTCAAGAGTATCTGGGTTTACATTTCAGTTGTTACTTAACTATTTGACCTTGGGCAAGTCACTTCAGCTTTCTTGGCCTCAGTTTCCTCATTTTTAATATGAAGGAGTTGGGCTAGATGGCTTCCATGTTTCAGTTCCTATATTGATGATCATCTATGGAAATTCCCTTCTCTTATGCAGATCAACAACTCTGCAGTAGTTTATAGAGGTGCTAGAGGCACTGAGAAATTTGATGAATTTTCTATGTCTACACAAGTCTTGTGTAAAAGGGAGGAGTTGAAACCAGGTTTTCCTGATCTCAAGGTTGTCCCACTCTGCAATTCCTCAGGCCACCTCTTGGTGAACAGAAAGAGTCCTCAAAGGGGAATTTGGTTTCTTATTGGAGATTAAGAATGTATTTGGATTTGAACAAAAATATGCTGAGCACAGTTTCTGTGAGCCATGAAATAGATAATGACATAGTTTTGCTTTTCTCCCTAGATACATAGGAGCTCTCATTTTTGTTCTGGAGTGTTTGGGCAGCTGGAAATTTGCTTTGTGGATCACTATTCTTCATCAAAACCCCATGAAGTCATTAGTGGAAATTAGATTGGTTTCCTGTTTTCTGAGTAAAGCAACTGAAATAGAATCAGCATGAGCAAGAGTTCTGATCCCAGGTCAGCATGAGGGTCACTGTTAAAACACAGAGCCCAGAATTCTTTTACCTGAAAGTACTTTGCTGCACTCTACGCCAGTAACATATTTCAGAGTTCCTGGCTTATGGAGCTGCCCTCAGAACTCTAAAGAAAGTACAGAAAACAGGGCAGCTAGGTGGCACAGTGGATAAAGCACTGGCCCTGGATTCAGGAGGACTTGAGTTCAAATCTGACTTCAGACACTTGACACTAGCTGTGTGACCTTGGGGAAGCCACTTAACCCCTCATTGCCCTGCAAATAAACAAAACAAAACAAAACAAAACCACAACAAAACAAAAAAAGAAGAAGAAAGAAAGAAAATACAGAAAACAAGGAGCCAAGAAAAGGTTTAGATCTTCAAGAATTTCACATGAATTTAGGGAAGGAACATAGAATTTAGGAATGGAATGAATCTCATAGGTCATTTTATCAAAATCTGCCATTTTGTAGATAAGGGGAAATGAGGTCCAGGAGATGAAACAACACTCAAGGTCACATATGGTAATCAGTAAGTCAATCAATGAATGAGTATGTATTAAACACTTTCTGTGTACCAGTAAAATACAGACACTTTCTTGCCATCCATCTGTTAGTCTGTACTTCAAGTAACCTGGCTCCTAGTCCTGTTTATATGACAACCCAGCCCCCTCTCTCAAGCAAAGAAATATCACATAAGTAGAAATATGTTTTGAGGTTTATACTGTCTTTGAACAGACACCCTTTTATGCCATGATATCTTCAGAAAATCCTAGTGTGGGTGATAGTTTCTTGAAGGATTATGAAACTGTTGGGGGGCGGTGCTTCTTTAGTTGGTCGCATCACTGAGTCACAGATAGCAGAGGATCAGTCTTCTTTTTGGCCTCAGAGGGCCAAACTAAGAACCAAATGGGAAGAAATTAGAGAGTGACAGATTTAGGCTCCATGTTAGGATAGAGCTCCCAACAATAAGAGAGGCATCCATGTGAAGCATATTTCCATCCAGTGGGTTCAAGAATTTCAAAACAATGTAGGGGAAGATCCAGGGATTCAGAAATGGAAAAATGGTTGTATCCAATTGATTCCATCTCATGGTGGATCTTCCCAGAAAAACTTGCATGACCAACTGTTGGGATTGCCATAAAGGGGATTTTTGTTTAGTGAAGAGACAGCATGGTGGAGTGGAGAACATCCTCAGCCTGGAATCAGAAAGACAGGAGATCAAATCCTACCTCAGAAACTCCCTACCCATGTAGCTTTGGGCTAGTCCCGAACTTTTGGGGCCTATAAAATAGAGAAAACTGAGTGCATCTACCTCACAGGATTGTTGTAAGGCTCAAAGGAGATCATGTAAAGCACTTTGCCAACCTTCAAGTGTTATCTAAATTGAAGTTGTTGTTATTGTTGATTATGGCACTGCTGCTGCTGCAGGAGACACAGCATTGAACTTGGAGTAAGGAAGACCTGAGTTAAAATTTTGCCCCAGACACTTCCCAGCTGTGTGACCCTGAACAAGTCACTTGGACCTCTCTCAGCTTTTTTTCCCTCATCTATAAAATGAGGATAATAACAGATACCTCACAGAGTTTTTGTGAGGATCAAGTGAGATAATCAAGTAATTTGTGACATGAATCTTTAGGCTAAAACAGAAATGTGAGCAAACTACAGGGAAGATGTGGAATTTATCCAAGCTAACCAGTAAATACCCTAGGCTCACACTCTCATGTTTTCTGTCACCATGTCTTCCCTTTTACACGTTAGACTTAAGCATCCATATTTGGATGAACAGACATCCCCTCTCCCTTTCCCTCCCCCCCGCCAAAAAAGTAGTTTGAACCAACTGTTCATTCCTTCTCACACTCCCTAATGTTTTTTTCCCCCTCTTTTCTTGCAAGGAACCTTCCTTCCTTCCTTCCTTCCTTCCTTCCTTCCTTCCTTCCTTCCTTCCTTCCTTCCTTCCTTCCTTCCTTCCTTCCTTCCTTCCTTCCTTCCTTCCTTCCTTCCTTCCCCTTCTTCTTAGTCACCCCTTAATGTCAGAAGTAGAGCACAGTCAGCAGGGAGACACACCAGCCACAATAAAGCAGGCATGGCTTAGCAATATACAAAAGGAGGAAACCCAGGCAGGTGGGTGGGAATCATCAAGGAGGTCTGTCAGCAGGCAACAGATGGACACCTCAGCATGTGGGAGGAGAAGGGTGTCAAGGGGCTCTGAGAACAGGATGCAGGCAGAGATCGAGGACAGCAGATGGTCAGCACTGGGTAGATCTTGTGGCAAGTGACAGGGAGACAGCTCAGGTCTAAGACACTAGAATAGGGTTGGAGTTTCAGGGGCAAGGCTGCAACTCTCTGAGAGGAAAGGAAGGAGTAAAGCAGGACCCAAATCTAGGAGAAAACAGAGTGCCAACAGGGGAACCAACAAAAAGGCGCAAGCATGAGGGAAATAAGAGAAAGGGACCAGCAACTGGGGTAGAAGGCAGAGGGTCTTGGTCATTAGGGATAGGAAAAGGGTTCAGTTACTGAACTGGAGTAAAAAGTCAGACTGAGGTCAGAATCAAGGCTAATGTGATGTCCATGACCCTTTGGCTATAGATTCAGGGAACTTTATAGTGGTTTTTTTTTTTTTCTGTCTGGGCTGGATTAGTGAGTTTGAACCTATAGGCAGAGGTTAAATAACCTCAGCTGGAGGGCTAGGGGGAGGTAGCCCAGGAGGTAATAATACTGAGTTGATCCTGGTCAATCAGCAAGTCAGTCAGTCAAATTAGTAAGTCAACAAGCATTAATTAAGGACTTACTGAATGTCAGGCACCTATGATTGTGAAACAAGGTACTCATAGGATGCTTAGGTCAAGGTGTTTGGGAAAGAAACTCTGGGAATCTGTGTGGATAGGTGACTGTGATTGGTTCCTAGAGCATTCAGGGAAAAGGAGAGCAGAGTTACATAAAGAAAGGCCAAAAAATGGACTCTCAAGGCAAGAACTCACGATTTAATGGGAGAAAGAGCATGGAAATGAATATGTACATGAAATATATACATATATACATATATATATATATATATATATATATATATATATATAGAGAGAGAGAGAGAGAGAGAGAGAGAGAGAGAGAGAGAGAGAGAGAGAGAGAGAGAGAGAACCAGAAGAACAGGAACTGAATGACTCTAAATCAATTGCTCTTTGTGTGGATATTCTTGCCACAATGAAAACAATCCAGGACAAATTAAGACCAGATAAAGAAAATAATGCCCCTGAAAACTTGAGCTGGGCTTTAAGAGGAGACCATTGGCTCCATCCAAATGTGCCACTTTGAATCAGTAGCAATTTGACAATCATCAACATTGTAGCTGCATTATGCATTGATCCCTAGAGAAAGTGCATTGCCATGCCCCTAAATGACATGCTCCATCTGACAATATTCACTCTGTCTTTTCTTCTTTGGACATTAACTATTGATCTTGGCTGAAAAATGTGCTGGCATCAGACAGGACCTGAAAGTTCCATTGCATATGCCAAGTTCTAGGACAGTGTTTTATGCTGGATAGAAAGCAATGCTCTCCTAATTCATTTATGATGACCATTTATTATCCCTGACAGAAATGTGCCAATGGAAAAACATTAAGTTATTCCTAACTGCTTCCCTTGTTTCCAAAATGATGTCCATCATTTGACTGGTGGATTCATCTTAATCCCTCACAGTTTTCAGAGATATCTTCTTTTTCTGGCAATTCCAATATAAAGCAGACTTTATTCAGAGTGGTTCTTTGAGATTTTAATGTATACAAGACATAAGCTACAGGGTTCGAATTCTCTTTACTGTGAATACTTTTAAAATGAACCCAGTAATGCTTTCAAGATGGAGTCAAGTGGCTGGGTGAGAAAAAAAGTCTCATGTACTGTTTATATCAACTGGATCATAAAGTTAATAGCAGCAATCTATTTTCTCAATTCCAGTAGAATCTTAGATTTGGTACAAGAAATGCTCTAGCTCTGGGATCAAATCCAGAATACTAACTATCCTTAGCATTCTGCCTCTTTATTACTGTTTCTTGGATGGCACCCAATCAATAGGAAGTACAGGAAGTCCCAGTGAGAAAACTCCCTCTACTGATACATGTAGCTACCTTCTCTACAATCTATAGTCTTAGAGAGTTGCCTGGGGCACTTCAAAGTTATGTGACTTGCCCAGGGTCATACAGTCAAGTTGGCTCAGAAGTGAAATTTGAACACAGTTTGTCCTGACTCCCAGACACTGTATCATTCTGCTTTCACCCCAAATTTACAGAGAAGAAAACTAAATTATTTCCTCAAGGTCACATGGCTAAGAAATAGAGTCCAGGAATAGAACCCACATCTTCTATTCCAAGGCCCCTAATTCATTTTTCTACACTTTGCTTTGGGGAATTGAGGGCATCTCACAACTTAAAATGATGTGTACACTGCAAAAATTGTGTAGGGATGTCAAATATGTCTAGCAGGGTGGTGGAAAACAGCATCCAATCATAGACTTTGAAGATTGGAAAGAACTTCAGAGGCAATTTAGTAGAACCCTCTCATTAAATCTGATCCTGTGGCACAATGTAATGACTGGGATTCCCGTAGAATTCAGTGGGTCAGTCTAATAACCATCACCATTACATTTGACTTCCATACTAAATAGCCCAGTGAATATCAATGAGAAGGCTTAAAAGCCTGAGACTCTGACCACTTCTCTAGCAATCTTCTCATTTGATATTCAAGTTTCCTTCAAGGTGGGAGGTGTCAAACTTACTTCCTATGCTGACCTATTCAGAGGGTATTGTCCTTTCCTGTTCTTACAAAAAGAAATTCCTGCCACCTTTTAATCTCTTTGTGCTGTAGTTTTCAACTCCTGTCCTTTTTGTTTCCCTTCTGGTCTAACCTGCTGACTCCCTTCCACCCTTCAAAGTCTTCCCCTCTGCTAGACTAAACACCAGCCCAAACTCCCATGTGCTACATCACCTTCTCACTTGCTAACAACACCGGCCCCCAAAGTCTGCTCTTTGCCCTCCTGCCAACTAGAGAAGCTTTAGGTATTTGAGTCAATACTAATCTCTTGACTTTATGAGCACCTAGGCCTGGAGTCCATCAAAGATTAAGCTTTTTATGGTCTCCTCAGGCTTTTAACAATTTTCATGATCAACATTTTTATTATTACTGTACATGCATCCAAAGTCTTTAATGTCAGTAATAGGGAGTAGCACCGCTCCTCTTCCATCTTCCTAGGATCTAGCAAAGTTGGGAATCTCTGCACACCTCAAAGGGAGATATGGTTAGGTGGTTGGGTAGATGGGATCAGATTCTAAACATTCTCTTAGTTTCAGTTCCATAATAATAGTTCAGTTGGGAATTCACAGCAAGTAAACATTTTAACCCTATTTAATCTCTAACTTGCCTTAAAGTCATGGTTAGTCCTAACCTCAAGAATACTTTTTCTGATCAATAGCATGATATATTAGATAGGGAGTTGCCCTTAAAGACAGAAAGACCTGGGTTCAGGCTTGGTTCTGACTCATACCAGCCATCATCCTTAGGAAAGTTGCTTAACTTATCAGAACAACTGAGGCAACCCCTTAAGCCTACAAATTACAGAGAAGGTGCTGATCTCCTCTGACTTGAGGCAACTTCTTCATCTGGGAACACCATGTAGTAATAAATCACAGGTATAGTTCCTATATTCATGGTTGTTGTTGTTCGGTCATTTCAGTCACGTCTGACTCTTTGTGACCCCATTTGGGGTGTTTCTGGCAAAAATACTGCAGTGGTTTGCCACTTCCTTCTCCAAATCATTTTACAGATGGGAAAACTGAGGCAAACAGGGTGAAGTGACTTGCCCAGGGTCATACAGCTAGTTAAGAGCCTGAGGCTAGATTTGAACTTAGCTCTTTCTGGCTCCAGTCCCAGCACTCTATCCACGGTGCTACCTAGCTGCCCCCCATACCCATTATAGAATATGGAATATATGTAGACATAGAAATCTATGTAGATACATATATGTGTTTACAAACAAACACAGGGAACCTCCTGGATCATCATCACTGCCATGATGTGCTTGGCCCCTAGTACATATTTGATAATTGCTTATTGATTGATTTATTAATTGATTTACTGTCATTGCCACATATTTATTAGCATCCATGTGGCATCTAATAGTACTAGCAAGATGATGAGGCCTTATAAGGTCCTAAAGAAGCTTCCAGTCAAGAAATCATTGTCTTTTGTTCTCTCTCTCTCTCATTCTTCTCTTTGCAGTCTCTCACTTTCTGTCTCTCACTGTCTCTGTCTTTGTCTCTGTCCTCTGTTTCTGTCTGTCTCTGTCCTCTGTCTCCGTGTCTCTGTATCTCTTTGTTTCTCTGTGTCTCTGTGTCTCTCATTTTATACTTTCCCATGTGTTCAGCTCTAACCTCTATGAGGATGACTCCCATGTATTTATGGACAGTCCCAACTTCTTTCTCGAGCTCCATATTTCCAACAACCTACTAGACATGTGGAAGAGGGGCTGGGAGTAACATGGAAAAATATTCTATTTAGAAGCAGAGGACCTGAGTCTAAGTCCTTGTTCTGTTTGTTTGTTTTTTATTGTCCAAGGAGAAAAATAACAGGGTTGGATCAGATGATCCTTAAAAACGGTTACAACTCTAAAGTTATGATCTCTGCCCATCTTTTATATCCTCAGTAAGGAAGAAGGAAAGGAGGGAGGGAGGGAGAGGAGAGAAGGAAGGGAGGGAGGAAGGAAGGAAAGAAGGAAAGAAGAAAGGAGAGAGTGAAGAAATTCTAAAAGAAAAAAGGCTTGTCTCTCCTTATTGAATTTTATCATAAGAAAAGAAAAGAAAAGAGAGCACTGGACATCTACTCTGTAATTCTACAATTCTGGAGTTCTTATGCATCTCTTCTCTTCTCCCTCTGATTCCAGCTCTTCAATATTTCTCATACCCATCCCCCTTTCTCCACTGGCACTGACACCCCCCTCATTCATGCACAATCTATTGCAATAGCCTCCCAGGGAAGCTTTACCCACTGGTGAGGTCCTACAACTGTTCTTTTAAGAGGGTAGCCCAACACTAGGTGGTAAACTTCCTCTCTGCCTGAAATAAAAATAGTCATCAAAGTCTTCAATTCATATGATCCCCTGTTTTAGTACCTATTGAACAGGGGGCAGCTAGGTGGCAGCAGTGGATAGAACACTAGTCCTGAAGTTGGTAGGACCTGAGTTCAAATGTCCCCTTTAGAATGTACTAGCTCGTGTGACCTGGGTAAGTCACTTAACCCCATTTCCTTAAACATCCAGAGCCATCTCAGTCATCCCTGATGTATATCTTTGCCACTGGACCCAGATGGCTCTGGAGGGAGAGAGTGAGTCTGGTGACTTGTATAGACCCTTGCTTCACTTAAATCCAATTCACTGCAAGTCATGATATCACCTCTGATGTCATTGGTCCTCTCGAGAATGAAGGTACGAACAACAACAACAAGTCTAGAAGGGACTTTTACCGTTACTTAGAAAAATTGCACTCACTTTAAAGCTGATTAAGTAAGCCCCCTCAAGTATAAGTCACTTGCCCAAGGTCACACAAGGAGTACCTGATAGACCTAGGATTCAAAACCAGGTCTTCTGGCTCCATACCAACATTCATGCCATGGAGCATGCTTCTCTGTCCAATGATAATCCTGCTTACAAAAACCAAGTCAGAGGGGCCTGCCATGAGAATAGATGTAAATTTAGCTCATATATATCATCAAAATCCTGGCTGCTTGCAGACTGGGGCTTTGGTGTTTTCTTTTTTTTTTCTCATTCTAGGAGAATTAAACTGAAAATACCTCTGGTCTTACTGGGATTCAGATTCAGACAAGGGCTTTCCCTCCATTGATTTTAGTGATGGCAGTTTTCTCATTTTTTTCTCTCTTGATTTTCTTACAATGACTTTCAATAAAGGGAAAAGAAAAACATTTTTCTAGGGCAACTGTGAACTTGTTGAATGTGCCCATTAAAAGGATTTTGATCAAGATCATAAATGTTTTGTAAAAGCAAACAAACAACAGTAACCACGCCTGAAAAGTCCAGACTTAATGTTAGTCAAAATGAATGACATGAGGGCATTCCCCTTTTTTTCCAGGAGGAGGTCTCTCCAATTGGCTTGGAGGCACATACACACACACTATGCTTGTATGCATGCATACATACCATACCAACATGCATGGACACATCATCATTTGTGTGAAGTATGAATGCTATATATGCATATATTGTATACACTACATCTATATACACAGGTGATATATAATATTATGGTACATATGGATATAGGGTTATACATGCATACACATTATATATATGCATCTTCTCTGTATTCAATACATGTATATACATACATGCCAGATATAATGTATAATGCATATGTATGCATATATTATACACATAAATATACATTTATTTTGTGTATTTCTACATATACATTTTTATACACACACGCATATATTCTGTGTATTTTATTTGTCTATATACACACATACACATAATGTATAGAATGTGTGGTTCATAAATATGTATTTATTATACACACATAAAATATCTGCATATATGTTTGTTTCTGTGTATTTATATACATAATACATAGGTACACATATAATATGTGATATATAATGTACAATGCATACATGTATATATATATATCATATGCACACACAATATATGTATATGCATGTTTCTGTGTATGTGTATATATAAACACATACAAAATACAGATATGCATTTAATTATATACATGTATATACAGTGTATAATTGTATATATCACATATAATCATATGCACATGTGTACACTTGTCTCTTTTGTGCATGTATGTATACATATAATTATACATATGGGTTTCTGAATGTGTATATATGTGTTTATGTACATGCACACCTATATGTATGTATGTGTTTATGTATGTATGTATGTGTATGTATTTTTGTATGTAAGTATGTATGTGGAGACACAGAGAAACAGAACAGAGACTGAGAAAAGTCAGGGATAGAGACAGTACATGGTCTACAGGAAGTAGCCATTTCTGTCACTTCAGTAAATCCCAGAATGTCATTCCAATCTTTTCAGGCAGATTTACTCTGGTTAATGGTCTCCCTCTCCCCCAGAATCTCTCCTGTCTGCCCTTCTCTTTGTTTGGGAGGATGTCACTCGAGCCCAGGCCCCCATTGCTTTCTTGCTTTGCCTGTTGATGGTAATAACCTTCATAGCTGCTCTCCCTCCTTCCCAGATCTCCCTGCTCCCATCCATCCTTCACAGGGCTGTCAAAGCTGGGACTCTGTCTTTTGACTGCTCTAAAATCTCAAGTGTCTCTCTATGGCCTTAAAGATAAAACACAAATTCCTCCTTGGCATGGCATTGGACGTCCTCTCCACCCCGGCTCCAGACTATCTTTCCAGCCCGATTTCTTATTACTTCTCTCCGTGATCTCTTGGTTTCTGCTACTCAGGATTATTGGCTGTTCCCCAAATAGCACATCCCATTTCCTGCTCCCAGTGTTTGTACAGTCCACCCCTCATGCCTGGAAAGTGTGCCTCTCCTCCCTCAGGAGTTGCCTTCTTGGGATCAGAGAGTTATATATTTGGAGACAGAAGTCTCTTCTGAGGTCACACGGTCAGTCTCCTCTCCTCCTCAAAGTCTCAGAAATATCAATGTTTTCAGAGCCCAGATTCTGGGATTCTCAATGGATGGTCCTGTTCTCTCCCCTGCCCCAAGCTGCTTCCAAGGCTTGGCCTGTAGCAGCTCTGGCCATCCCCTGCCCCCCACTCTTCCAGCTAATCCTGTTTTCTCTTTCCACAAATATTCAGAGAGCTCTGCCTGATTTCTCCTTTGCTCCCCAATCAGTCAATCACAAAAGTTAACAGAGATCCAAAGAACTGTTGGTCTACCGGAGTACACAACATGTGTGTTATATAGTTCAGTACATCATCTAGTATTTGTTTAGTACTTATAATGTGCCTGACACTGTGCTAAACACAGAGGCAGCTAGGTAGAGCAGTGGATAGATCACTGGGCCTAGTCAGGAAGACTTGAGTTCAAAACTGGCCTTACACACTTTCTAGCTGTGTGACCCTAGCCAAGTCACTTAACCTCTGGCTGCCTCAGTTTCCCCAACTGTAAAACATGGATGATAATAACAGCACCTACCTCCCCAGGGCTGTTGTGAGGATCAAATGAGGTGATGATTGTAAAGTGCTCAGTACAGCTGTCTGACACACAGTACTGGTATAGACCACCGTTTATTCCCTTCTTCTCTTTCCTTCTCCCAAGTGCTACATTTATTTTGTGCATATACCAATTTCCACTATCCATAGAAATTCGGTTCCTTGAGGCCAGAGACTGCTTCAGTTTATCTTTCTATGTCCAGTACCTTGCACATAGTAGGTACTTAATATGTTTCATTGATGTTCTTCCAGCATCTCTTAAACACAGTCCTCACGCAAAGGCCCCATTTCCCTGAGGTTGTCCAAAGCCTCCCAAATCCTACTGGCATCCACACACTTGTCGTTGCTCAGCCACAAAAATCTTATCTCTTTATGAATGATCTTGATTTTATTCTTTCATGGTTTTCCTTCAGGAATAATCTGAATTATCATTCCTGTTCCTTCAGAGGATCAATAGCCAAGAGCAAGTTTTCTATCTAGGAAGAAAAAGCAACCTGGTTGGGGGGTGGGGAGAGAGGAAGGGGCAGACTGGGAATACCCCAAGAGTACATATAGAGCTAAGCTAGTCTGAGAGATTTTGTGAGCATTTAGAAATGTGTGGGGAATCCCTCAATCTTTGGCTCACCTTTCTTTTTCTTTCTTTATTTTTTTTAGGATTTTTTTTTGGGGGGTGAGGCAACTGGGGTTAAGTGACTTGCCCAGGGTCACACAGCTAGTAAGTGTCAAGTGTCTGAGGCCAGATTAGAACTCAGGTCCTCCTGACTCCAGGGCCAGTGCTCTATCCACTGTGCCACCTAGTGCCCCCTACTGGCTCACCTTTTCTTACCCTGATGCCTTCCCCAAAGGGGTGTTCTGTGTGATCAGCCCTTGTAAGAGTTTTAGAGATGGAGGGACCTAAGGGTACATTTCGTCCAAATTTCCCAGTATATAGATGATGTAACTGAGGATCCAGAGGGAGTAAGTGACTTTCCCTGAGTCACACAGCTTATCTCTATCTACTTCAGCATGATGCCCTGTGACATATTTACAATATCATAAGGTCATAAGATCCTTTTGAGTAGAAAGAGATGTTAGAGACAGCTAGTTCAATCTTCTAATTTCTCGAGATGAAAACCCAACGATGTTAGGCACCCTGCTTAGGGTCAGACAGTTCGTGTCTAACTGCCTCTGCATGGTATTCTCTAACCTTTCTATAATTACCCTACCTATCTCTCCCGGGACTGGATCCCTCAAATCTCCAGCCAATTGAATTATGCCCATTGGAGCTGGAGGAAAGAGGAAATATGAATTCTAAAAAAAAATCAAAAGAAGGTGTTGAATAATATAGATAAGTTTAGACATTTTTACTATGAACTTGATGAATTGGTAGTGCCAATTAAATAGAATTAATCATAGTGTAACCTTCTCAGCTGAAAATTATGAATAAAATATGGCACACAAAAGGTCAGAGTTTTAAAGAGTGGCTTTCCCTTTCTGTATACACAGTTTTTGTATGGTGATTAACGGCTCTGTTTGAGATAATGGCCACATACAAGAGCGTGCCAGAGACACTGAAGTCTCAATGGACTAACTTATCGGCAGTGAGAGGTAAAGTTGTTTTGTGACATTTCTATGGGCTTAATTTAGATATACATAGTATCTTAGAGTCATAGGGTTGGATGGGACCTCGGGACCATCTCACCCAACCCATACCTGACCTAGAATGCCCATTTAAACATATGCCTGTTGAAAATTAAATATAGTTTTATTTGCACTGTCTCCTACAAAATAATAAAACTGATCAGAGAAATTAATTTTCTATCCCCTAAAATTTGTTTCTATACCTGTCCTCCTATGAACAAAACAGATAAAAGAACATAATGTCTCCTACAGGAAAAACCAATTCAGAGACAGACAGGAAAAACATAGTACAATTTATTTTGTCCAAGAAGAAATAAACATGATCATGCTAGAGACTCCTTCCAAAGGGCTCAAAGACTCCCTCTTTCTGAGGGTATTTAAGGTTTCTTACTGGTTACAGGGTGATGTCAGTTTTATTAGCATGATACAAATTAACCTAAAGCAAATACTTTAACAGTCAGCCTAAAGACACAGGAAGGGTTTACCAAGGGCAAGGATGCCTAAATATTTGCTAAGGAGAACAATAAGATCTATTTACTATCTTGGGGAAAGAAGATAGTGAATGGGGACTTAATGGTTGAAGTTTAGTCACAAGGGGCATTTTGATTTGTTTACTCTCTTGGGGAAAGAAGTTAGTAAATAGGGACTTCTCTGCTAGCTATCTGGTTAAACCTGAAGTTTTAGTCAAAGGGCATTTTCCAGGGTCTCATAAAATCCATTTGGATAATAAGGCAGCCAGGTCCATCAAATCCAGGTGATCCATATATTCACATTAACATGCTTGACCCATTGTCACCCAGCCTTTGCTCAAAGGATTCCAGGGATAGGGAGCCCACTTCCTCCCAGGGCCATCCATTCCCCTTTGGGAAAATTATTATTGCTATAAAGTTCTGGCTTCAAATTTAATCTGCCTCATTAGAACCTCCTCTCTTGTTCTTAATTCTAGCCTCTAGGGCCATGCAGAACAAACTTCATCTCTTCTCTATATACCACCTCTTCAGGTCAGTTCATTAGTCAAAATATTTTTATTAGGTCCTTACTTTGTGCTAGGGACTTTGTTAATCTCTGGATTTAAGAATATGGGAATATAGGATGATAACTCTTTTCAGAAGAGAGCTATTGTACTTTCCTGATTGCCCACAAAGACATCTCTTCTATAATCTAAATGGTCTCAGATCCTTCACTCACTGTTTCTCTAGCATGTTCATGAGGCCCTTCACTAGGAACACCAACAATGTAAGATATACTGGCATTCTTTCAAGGGGGATTAAATTAGATTACCGCTCCTGGGTCACCTCAGGTATACCTTAGATCTTGGATCATAGAACAGCAGGAGACCTCAGAAGAAATTTAATTCACTTCTCTCATTTTACAGATGAGGAAACTGATGCTCAAGTCATATCTATCCAAGGTCAATTGCTGATACAAGTAAGTCATATCAAAGGCAAAGCATGAACCAAGGTACTTTAACAACAGACTTGAATGATCATTTTGCCACATTTCTTTGAGAATATGCAGGCCTCCCAGGTTCAGATCAAATGGAGAGAGTGAGGAGAGAGACAGGCAGGCCTTGTCTGGATCCTTCTCTGATGATCAGAGGAGCACTATTGCTAAGTACCCCTCTTCCCCCTAGGAATGGGGAGATTGAGCTGTTGCCAGAAATTAACCCACCAAGAAAGGGCATGAGAAACAACAAAGACCATTGCAATCAGCTCCAAATCAAAGAGATCCAGCCCTTTTGAGAACAGAAAGCCGCTTTCTATTGGCTCACTGCTCATTTCTTACCAAGGTCTGCTGTTCTGCCTGGAGCTGAGGTAGAACCTCCCTCCATACAAACAGCTAGAAGGGAGCCAGGTCTCAGCTGATAATTAAAATGTTGCCAAGGATAATGAAGCAGGGCTATTTATAATGGTTTGACCCTGGCAGGCAAGGACTATGTGGCATAGCTTGTAACCCTTGGCTGACTTTTACACATGGCCACTCATGTGGCCATTTGTTTGGACTACTTTCCTTCCCTGAACCATAAATGAAACAGACCTGTTGTCTGACTCTGATTCAATGGTTCCTGAGTTGCTAATGTTTGAAAAGCACAATTGTATTTCCATGAGATTTAAGAAAGCCTTAAAAAGAATTAAAATGTCTACTTAGATGGCTCCTCAGATATTAAAGTTTTAACTTTTCTGGACAAAATCAAAGACTATCAAGATGAAAGGAGGGTGATGGCTTTGGAAGAAGGAAATGGCTTCCCAATTAAGAGGCTTCAGGGTTTTCAAATGATCCAGAGAGGTTGTACATATCATCTGGATAATCAGATGTTTTTCAGGAATTTCCATGCCAGTTGCAGCATCAGTGTTCTAGATAGCCCTGGCACAATCCCATTTCCATCCTCCTGAGAGCAATCTTTGGCATCTTAGACCAATGAATGTATGTTTTCACTTGAAACACATCCCCCACAATCCTCAAACCAAGGAGATGGGAATGAGAAAAAAGTGAGAGAGAAGCGGGAGGGGGGGAATGAAGGGAGAAATGGGGATAAAGGGGGAAGAAAGAGAGAGAGAGACAGAGACAGAGAGAGAGGAGAGAGAGAAAGAGGCAGAGAAAGAAGAAAGAGAGAGGGAGATAGGTGGGAAGAAAATAGGGGAGAGAAGGGAGAAAGAATGAGAGAAGAGGGAAAGAAGATAGAAAAGAAGGGGATAGGGAGAGGGGGACAGAGAAGTGGAAAGGAAAAGGGAGAGGTAGAGGTGAGAAAGGGAGAAAGAAGGTAAGAGGAAAAATAAATGAGGGAGAGGAAAGAGAGGAGATAGGAGAGATAAAGAAGGAAGGTATATAAGGAGAGAGTGGGAAGAACAAGAGGAGATAGGGAGGAGAGAGAGAGAGAGAGAGAGAGAGAGAGAGAGAGAGAGAGAGAGAGAGAGAGAGAGAGAGAGAGAGAGAGAATCTTTGCTTTAAAGAAACGATGCTCTAAAATTTTTCTGATGTCTTCACCACCAGTGATAGAAATGCATTGAAGATCATTCACTTAAAAGGTCTCCCTCCTCCAAAGTATGTGTGCACCTGACTCCTACTTCATCCCACACTCTTTTATGTTTCCCTCCTGGACCAGTCTTATAGACTCCTCACTGAACATCCCATGTCTATCCTTTCTCCCTTTCATCATTACCTTGCATAAGTCGGCCAGAGGAACCTTCCAATAACCAACTCTGATCATGTTCTCTCAAACATCTTCACTGGTTCCCCATGACCCATATAGTAAAATGTAAATTCCCTAGCCTGGCATTCAAGGCCTTGTAAATCTGGTTCAAACTTGTTGAGCTATGTCTCATACTACACCCCATCACAAAAGAGCAGAAGCATAAAAGCTAACAATTATGGAGCATTTTACAGGTTGCAAAGTACTTTAAAAAGACGTTTTGAGGGGCAGCTAGGTGGCGCAGTGGATAGAGCGCTGGCCCTGGATTCAGGAGGACCTGAGTTCAAATTCGGCCTCAGACACTTGACACTTATTAGCTGTGTGACTCTGGGCAAGTCAGTTAACCCCAATTGCCTCACCAAAAAAAAAAAAAAAGACCTTTTGAGATAGATTGGAGTTCTCTTTCCTTAACTGTTAAAAAGGATAGTGATCAGGAGAGAGGATTGGCCCTAAACATATTTTCCCTAGATGAACAATATTTTGAGGGGAAAGTAGATAGATGTAATTTTAGCCCTGTGCCTTTTTTTTCTGAATGGCCAGTTTCCTGGCACCAATCTCTTGCTACCTTCCTGGCAGGGCTCAGTCTCTTTTCGAGAGGGGTGAGCAGAGCAGACTCTAACAATAGCTATTCATGTGAGCTACATATAGACACACCCATGTGGACTCGCATGCAGGAGCAACATATACACATACACACATATACATACACCCTACACAAATGTTGGACAAATAAAAAATAGTTGAAATAATGGTGATGATGGTGATATTTATATAGAATTTTAAGGTTTTTATAGTGTTTTAAAATATATTATGTCATTTAATCTTTACAACCCTGGGAGGTAGGTGTTGTTGTTGTTATTATTATTATTCCAATTTTACAGATAAAGAAACTAAGGCAGGGGATAGTTAAATGACTTACTGAGGGTCAAACAGTCAGTAAGTGTCTGAGGCCATATTTGACCTCAGATCTTCTTTAGCCTAAGAATAATAATGAAATAGATTTTACTTATCAATCTATAAAAGTCTCTCCTGTTATGAGACCCAAGCAAAGATTATATCCATGTAGATCATATGCAATTACATTAATTGATTGTCTACATTACAGCTCTGCCCTAAGGGGTCCTAAAATCAGGTAGAATGTGGCTGTCACTGTGCCAATCCTCTTACTTGTGCTAACCTGCTATTAGTTTTTATTGGTCTGTAGATAACAAAGAATATGTGCTGAAGGAATCTGCTTTTTTTTAATTGGGAGGGTTGACTTTTGATGCTTTAAACAGTGACAAACAGTTGATAGGTAAATAGATAAAGAGAGAGTTAGGTGAAAGAAAGGGAGCTAGATGATAGATTATAGATATAGACAGATAGACATGATAGAGAGACAGATAGATGATAGACAATAGAAGGACAAATAGATAAGAGATTATAGGTAGACAGCTATATAAGTAGACAAATGAAAGAGAGATGATAGAATGATAAATGCTAGATGGATAGATGATAGATATATACATGAGAGACAGATACATGAGAGAGAGGAAGAGAAAGAAAGAGTGGAAGAGAGGCGGGGAGAGAAGAGGAAGAGGAAGAGGAAGAAGAAGAAGAAGAAGAAGAAGAAGAAGAAGAAGAAGAAGAAGAAGAAGAGGAAGAAGAAGAAGAGGAAGAAGAAGAAGAAGAAGAAGAAGAGGGGGAGGGGAGGGGGAGGAGATGGAGGAGGAGGAGGAGGAGGAGCAGCAAGAGAGAGAGATCTCCATCTCAATCATGGGCCATGGAGAAGTAGAGAGATTACATAGAAACCTGTTGTGTCTTTGCCTGAAACCATAGAAACCTATCACAATCTACAATGGTACAAAGCCTGTGATAGGGAGACAAACAGATCATGAGATGTGTGTCATTCCAGCCCCAGAGAGGCACCAACATCCCTTTATAGTGGCATTAGCTGGAGGGAGATGGAATCACCTTTATGAGCCTCTCTGCTATGTAGTCCACATTGGATCATTCTGGGCCCATAAATGAGTAAATGGTTGCATTTCTTACAAAGCTGAGAATTTTACTGTTCTCCTGACACATATCATATGGAAATTAGCTTCATTTGCCTCTTTTATAATTTTCTTCCTATTATTGGTCTGAGAAAAAGATAATCGAGGTTCTTTGTAAAGGATATAGCCCATATTGTTGGGGGGTGAGAAAAGTGACATATAACAACTGGGTAGGAGGAATGGTTGGCCCAGTTTGCTGCAAGACACACCATAGGAACTTCATGGACCCTTGATGGAACAGAGCATATGGAATTTTGCAAAGGACCCTGGATTTGGAATCAGAAGATTTGTGTCCAAATCTTGGATCTGCCAATTGCCACCTGTGTGACTTTGGACTAGTTATTTAACCTCCCTGGGTCTTCATTTCCTCACCTGTAAAATAAGCACTGTATGACCACTAAGGCCCTTTCTGGCTTTAAGTCTATGATCTATGCATTCAATGTGGTCTAACCCTCTTTGAGACATGTTCCTTGGGATTCTCTGAGGGGTCAATGGGAGAACAGGGTCCAGCCTAGAATATATCAGAGAATATATTATAGGACACGGATCTAATGCTACTTGACATTTTATTCTTTTCATTAGTAAAATGATAGAATTATATAGGGACATCAAAAGGTCATTTATGTCAATGCCCTGTCTACTATCAGAGTTTTGGCAGACAGTCATCAAACCTGTGTTTGATGCTTAAAATAAAAACACAAAAAGGAAATAAATATGAAATTCTCTATCTCTATCATGGGCTAGGATATGTACTATATCCAGTAAGAGGGAATCTGTATGAAGAAGTTAGTTCCATTGTTGAACAGCTGCTGCTATTGAAAGTCCTTCTTTGAGTAAAAAAGTTTCCTCCTGGTAACTTCTTCCCATCAATCTGAGGGAACAGAACTGAAACCAAGGTGGGGAAAACAGGGCTTTATCCCAGGATACTGAAATTTAGAGGACATTTTCAGACCTTCAACATAGAAATAATTAAACTTAACACATTGTTAGACAGAAAAAAATAGTTCAAATAAGAAACCAATAGATGTTAGTTTCCTCCTCCCAGCAGCTGTACCCCAGGTGAACTTTCCCCCAGCCTAGCCCAAACCTGTCCGACTCTCTGCACTTCTCTCAGGCAATCCATGTCCCTTCAAAGTCCAACTCAAAAATTCCAAAAGAAGCTTCCTGAGCTATGAATAGCTCCCTATATATGTATACAACATTTCCCCTAACTTGTCTCTAAATCTTTTGAAGATAGCAGCTAGAGTGACTTGTGTGGATTGCTGTGCCAGGCATCAGGGGGATGTGTATATAAGTGAATGTCAGTTCAAATCTCATCTCAGACACTCCTTAGCTGTTTGGCCCTGGACATTATTTAATCTCTGTTTGCCTTGGTGGCATCTAGGTGCTCAGTGGATGGAGTAATGGGTCTGGAGTCAGGAAGAGTTGAATTCACATACATCCTCAGACACCTACTAGCTGTGACCTTGGGCAAGTGAATTAACCATTCCTTGCCTCCATTTTCCTATCTGTAAAATGGGGATAAAAATATCACCAACTTGCAGGGTTGTTGGGAGGATTTCATGAGATAATATTTGTAAAGCAATTAGCACAGTGCCTGGCACATAGTTGGTGATTAATAAATTCCTGTTTCCTTCCTCCCTTTCTTCCCCTGAACTATTGTTTTTATAGCATTTTAGTATCTCCATCTTCCTTTTCTGTCCCTCTATTGAATTAGCACATATTTTGTGCTACTTTTTCTGAGTGCAAAAAAAGAGAGTTAATAATGACATTTCAATGATGAGGTAACTAAGGTCCAGAGACCTGACCAAAGTCACATGTATTGATTTTGTTAGTGGTTGATCCAAGACTTGAATCCAGGTCATATGATGATAAATTTACTTCCTCATCCCCGTGACAGCCCTTTAAATATCTGAAAATAGCTGATACATCCATTTCTTATTAATCTTCTCCTCCAAATTAAAAATTGCCTGTAGAAAATTATTTTAATGGTAGAGAAGCCCAGGCTAACAATAGTTTTCATTGGCCTACTGACTTTGTGCTGGTCCTGCCAGTATTTAACTAATCTTTTCATCCCAGACAAAAATGACCATTTCCTACACATCTACACTATAGTAAATTATAATGTGGACCTCCAACTAACACACTCAGAGTTTCTGTAATTACCAATGCCCCATAAAGCCAACAACATAAAACCCAACAACCAGCCAAAAGCAGAATATAATTATATGTTGTTCCAGCATACTAGATGCAGGCTCATATATTCAATAGAGCGCTACCGGTCCTATGATATCAGGAAGATCTGAGTTCAAGTTCCAGCTCTGACCTATACTGACCTTGTGAACTTTGTCAAGTCATTTAATGTTTTGTTGCTTAGGCAATGGTTTAAGATTATGTATTACAGATGAACTGCCAATATACATTGATAAAGAGAATCATTTTACTGGAAATTCACTAAAGTGATAAAATCACACATTTCCTCCCACCCCCAAATAAGATCAGTACCATATTTTCATTAGGAACCAGCCAGATTGTGACAGTACCTTTTAACCAGGGTATTATAATCTGTCTCATGAAAAAGTTGTAAATATTTATCTATTATTGTTCCAAATTGTCTGAGGCCCTTGAAAGAAGTGTCTTAAAAGTAAGTACATTATATATTCATTTATTCCATCATTTATTTCTTGTATAATGACTATTTGTATTAAATTGTAAGTTCCCCAAGAGCAGGGATTCTCTTTTGCCAGGTACAGGGCCTGGCTCATAGTAGACACTTAATAAAAATTTATTGATATTGATCATGGTATTGCAGTGTTTATACTCATAAAATCAGAGAATTTAGAACCAGAAGGGGTCATCTTGCCTAATCCTGTCATCTGGAGCAGATGGAGTAGGAAGACTTAGAATAAGGAAGATGAGCAGTTCAAATCTCACCTCTGATATTTCCTGGCCGGGTGACTGAGCCAGCAAGTCACATGCTCTCTGCACTTCCATTAATTCACTTGAAAAGTGGAGATAATAATATGTGTGGTGTCAAACCAGAGTGAGGGTCAAATGAGGCCATGCACATAAAGCCACCTTGAAAATACTAGGTAAATGGGAACTAGAGTCATCACCCAAAGTGGTAAATGGCCTTTAAAAGCATCAACATTAATGTAATTATCATGTAATATTATGAATTGTAGTTATCTGTGTTGAAGGCAGAGACTGTATCTTGTCTACATTTTGTATCTAACACTGTTCTGCATATGATAGATGTTTAATCAGCATATTTAATGGCTTTTTAAGTTTAATAAAAATTTATTTAACATCTATCCTGGGAAAGGATACAGCAAAGCTGAAGACATGATTCTTGTTGTCTATCAACCCAAAAACATTTATTAAGCACATATGATGTTCTGAGCAATGTGCTAACGGCCCTTAATACAAAGACAAAAGTGAAAAGCCCTTACCTTGAAGAACTTACATTTTAATGAGGGAGATGTGTATATAAATATAAATATATACATACATATATGTGTATATGTACATACATATTTATACACACACACTCATATATATGGGAGAGAGAGAGGATTCATACAAATCAAGTGTAAGGAATTGTTACTATTTGTCCTTTATTTGGAAGAGTATCAATACCATCACAGGTGACATCTTGATTTATTCGTGAATTGGATTTAAGTGAGGCAGATGTGTACAAAGTCATCAACCTTGTTGTTTCTTCCAGCCATATGAGCCCAGTGGCAAGACAAAAGTCAACATGACTGGGTTTGGCCTTCGATGCACTGGATAACCTTGTCGTCTTTGATGTCTGACCAAGCTCTAAGCGCTCCACAGCCCTTGCTTCAGCCATCTTCACGGCCATTGGAACAAACTGTTCTCATCTAGCCATTCTTCCAGGGAAAGTCTTCACATGCTTAGGGTAGACACCCCCCTAATGTACTGAAGTGTTTGAGACCTCTAGCTTACCCTCAATCTACTTTAGTCCATCTGCAGAGACAGTTTACTGGGGTGTAGCTGCTGTGGATGCCACAGCATCTTGGAACCACAGGTTCCAGGTTGGGTCAAGATGGACACCAAATACTAGCTGTGTGACCCTAGGCAAGTCACTTAACCCCAATTGCCTCGCAAAAAAATGGACACCAAAAATGGATGAGCAGCCCTTAAAAGAGCTCAGCAAAACCCTCACACCGATGGTGCTGATCCTCTATGAATGCCACACAGACCCCTGGGAAGGTAAGGCACTGTCAATTGGGAGAGCTGAAAAGGCATCATGTAGAAGGGGCACCATGGTTGAATCATGAAGAAAATAAGGGATTCGAAGAGGTAGAGATGAGGAAGAAAAGCATTCAAGGAATGGGAGATAATTAACACAAAGGCATGGAGATGGGAGATGGAACATGATGCATGAGGAACCCTAAGGAGGGAATCATGGCTGGACTATACAGGGCAGTCATCAATCAATCAACAATAAAAAGGTATTAAGGGCCTACTTAATGTGTCTGTCACAAAATAGGTCCTGAGGATGAAAATGAAAAAGAATGAAACAATCTCTAAATTCAAGGAATATACATTCTATTAGAGCAGGGAACAATTACTAATTTTCTTTATAAATACAGGCAGAAGAAATGCAAAGAGAATAAATGAAAATATATACAAAGCAATTAAAAACAGAGGCAGCTGGGTAGCTCCCTGGGCCTGGAGTCAGGAAAAGCCTGAGTTCAAACCCCGCCTCAGACAATTACTAGCTGCGTGGCCCTGGGCAAGGCAATTAACGTGTGTTTGCTTTAACCCACTAGAGAAGGAAATGGCAAACTGCTCCAGTATCATTGCCAAGAAAGCCCCAGAAAGGGTAAGGAAGAATCAGAGATGACTGAAGTGACTAAACAATAACAACAGCTAAACACAGGAGAGGAAGGGCAGTTGCTGAGTATGAGGCTTGAGGCAAATCACTTATCCTCTCTGGGCATCACTTTCTTCCTCTGCAAAGTGACAGGATTAGGCAAGATGACCCCTTCTGGTTCTAAATTCTCTGATTTTATGAGTATAAACACTGCAATTTAAAAGCAAAGAGTAATCAAGGAGTGAAATAGCAACCCCATGGAAGGCTTAGAATTAAATGGCTTTCCTTGGAAGGGAAGGGAAGGGAGGCCATAGACAACTGGCTAGGCTGGGGGAGCCATTTCAAACAGGGAGGGAACTTGCATTCATTATCATAAAATCATAATAATAGCTCAAATTGATATAGCACAGTGGGAGATGCAAGCAGGAATGCAAGATGCAGACTTCACTTAGGAGTAATCTGCAATGCAAACATAGCCTTCCTTCTGGGAAGATTAGGGCTCCCTCTCACATCTCTCCCTGCATTGTTTGACTTGATTTGTGAAAGCCACTTCTCTGGGGTGAAAAATTCAGGGTAGAACTGACCCTCACATTTGCCATTCTGGAACTCAGTCACCTTTAGACTGGGGAAAATAGGACGCTGCTGGTCTGGCACTCATTGAGTCAAGAGAGATAATTTTGCTTGAAGAAGAGGGAGAGATTTAAGGAGTACTATCAAGGAAGTGGGCTTCCAGAGACATTTCTAGCTGAGTATAAACATACACATTTATCAAAAATAGCTTCTATAAATTAAGAATAGGATTCTTAACAATAGCCCTGCCTGTTCAGCTAGATCTCACCATTGATAGAGAACTGGACTTGGAATCAGGAAGACCCGAGTGCAAATTATGCCTCAGACACCAGCTATGTTACCCTAGAGAAGCTACTTGATGTCTCAGCCTCAGTTATAAAATACTAGTGGTTGTTATCATTATTTATTATTATTATTATTATTATTATTATTATTTAAAAGCATGAGCTTTCTTCTGAAGAGCATGACCATGGAGGACTTCCTTTAGCACTTGGATTTCTGAGTCTTCCTCTACCCAGCAACAGAGCACAGATGAGCAGGAAGTTCTTCTCTGCCCACTGAAGAGGGTCAAAAGAGAAGAGAATGTTCATAAAACCCAGGTATTTTTAGAACCCTATCTGCTCAATCCAAGACAGGAATTCAAATTCAAGTCTTTAAACTCATGTCCTCTGAAGTTCTAGCCAACGCTGCAGCCCCTTCCTCTGATTGGCTGGTTCACTTTAGAACCACTATTTTAAGGAAAATGCTCACTTTAGTCATGTCTTTATTCTTTTCCAGGCTCCAGTCCTGACTCTCCCCCAGACCCTCATGAAAGTACCTTGTCCATTATCCCTTTTCAAGCTTCATTTTCCCATTAGAATGTAAGTCCCATGAAGGCAGGGACTCTCTTTTTCTTTTGGCTCCCATTTGTGTTCCCAGAGTTTAATACTGTACCTGGCATATAGTATTGTTGTTCTTGAATAGTTTTTTTTTCAGTTGTGTCTGACTCTTTGTGACCCCATTTGTTTGTTTTTTGTCAGAGATACAGGAGTGGTTTGTCATTTCCTTCTCCAGCTCATTTTGTAGATGAGGAAACTGAGGCAAACAGGGTGTAGTGACTTGCCCAGAATCACACATGCAGGAAGTATCTAAGACCAGATTTGAACTCAGGAAAAATGAGTCTTCTTGATTCCAGGCCTGGGGCTCCATTAACTGTTCCCCTAGCTGTCCTGTTTACAGAACACATTTAGTGAATGCTTATTGACTTGACTGGCTTGACTCCAAATCTAGGCCTCTTTCATAAGATCAGAGATCTGTGTTAGAGGCCATCTGGTGCAACCCTTTCATTTTACAGATAAGAAAACAAGCCCAGGAAAATGTGACAGGATTTGAACCCAGGTCCTCTGACTCCAGGGCCAGTGTTGTTGTACTTGATCTCTTTTCTGTGCTTTGATCACAGTCTGCTTTGCAGGATACTTATTTGGGCAAGCGCTTCCCCCCAACTATTTGACTGGAAACTCCCAGAGGACAGTACTGTCATTTCCCCTCTGCATCCCCATCCCTTAACTTGGTGCCTTGCACACAGTAGAAACTAGATTCATGTCTGGTCGATAGGACTGAAGATAGTTCAAATGGTATTTTACAAAGTGATGAGCAGCTGAGGAGCCAACTCCCCATCAGAAAACAGCAGGAGTGAGCTCAATGCAGGCACAGTGGGGTGATTCAGAACATTATGGTTTATTTTTCCCTTCCTTTCCCTATCACGCTTTCTCAGTTTCAATCTAAACACGTCCTGCCATGTTATGGGGAAGAGCAGCACTAAATTTAATGCTTATTCTGTGTCCAGGGAGTAAGGAAAAGAGAAAGCCTTGTCTCTCGTCAGCTCCTGGGTCGATAGCAGAGAGAAATGAACTGAAGGTGTACTCCTTTCTCTCATCAGAGCAAATCAACAAGAATATATTGAACACCTGTTATGTGCAAGGCCCTGTGCTGGGTGCCGAGGGATCCAAGACTTAAACAGCCCTTTCTCCAAGTCTTTTTTTTCCCCTTTGCCTCTCTACTAGTTTAGTCAAAGAATAGAAGCAATGAAAAGAATAGTTTGCATTTATATAGTGGTTTAAGTTTTTGTAAAGTGCTTCATATATGTTATCTTATTTGGTTTTCACAACAACACTGTAAGGGAGGTGTCTATGATGCAGTTTTACAGCTTAGGAAACTGAGGCTGGGAAGGTTGAATGCTTCATCTAGAATTATACAACTAGAAAGTGTCTGAGACTGGATTGGAACTTGGGACTTGGGGACTCCAACTCCAATGCTCTATCCATTGTGCCACCTATTCCTTCCCTAATTGATTTCACTCACTACAATAACTATTCAAAACCTTATTATCTTCCCTCTATAACTCTTCCATACCACACATTTCCCCCAGCCCTGCAGTTTAGGACCTTGCCTCATACCGCACTGAAAAAAAATGAGATAATATGAGAGCTTCAATTGTTCTCCTCTTCATCTCGTATTACTCAAATGTCTTCACCCTACTATCTCCCTCACTCCTATATCACTTGAAGAGGTAGCACTTCTTGACCAGTCTGGCTGCTCATCCATGTTACCTTGTTCCCACATCCTCTTCTGTCTTCCCCAGAAGATTGCCTCCAATATCACCATCATTCTCTCACTAATCTTCAATATTTATCTACTAGCTTTCTTTCTTGCTACCTACGAGCACACCCATGTTTTCCACATCCTTAAAAAATCAATTAAACTGACCATCCTCACTTGCACCATGCTCACTTGCAAGTACTTCCTATTTATCATCTCTTTCTGAGCCTAAGCTTCTTGTGAAAGCCTTCTACACAGTAATTTGCTTCATCTCCTCTCACTTCAGTCTTTTTAAAAATTTTTTTAATTTTTAATTTTTTTTGCAGGGCAATTAGGGTTAAGTGACTTGCCCAGGGTCACATAGTTAGTAAGTGTTAAATGTCTGAGGCCAGATTTGAACTTAAGGTACTCCTGAATCCAGGGCTGGTGCTCTATCCACTGCACCATGTAGCTGCCCCATCACTTCAGTCTAAACCCACTGTAATCTGGCTTCCAACCTCATCATTCAAATAAAATTGCTCTCTCCAAAGTTGCCATTGATATTTTAATTGCCAAAGCCACTGGGATTTTTTCAGTCCTTAATCTTCTTGCCCTCTTTGAAGACTTTAACACTGTCATTCATTGACTTCCTCTTGGATACTCTTCTCTTGAGGTATTCTTGGTCTCTCCTAATTCTCCTCTTAGCTATCTTACCTAGCCTTCCCAGTCTCTTTTGCTGGATATTCATCTAGATCACTGCTACCCTAGGTTCTATCCTGGACCCGCTTCTCTTTTCCCTTTGTGGTGAATTGCTTAGATACCTCATCTGTTCCCATGGGTTCATGTATCATCTCTGTGCAGAAGATGCCTGAATCTATATGTTCAGACAATCTCTGTCTTGAGCTTCAGTCCCACATCTCCAACTAACTGTTTTTGGATTTTTCATAGGTGTCTCAAAATCAATCAAAATGCCCAAAGCAGAACTCATTCTCTTTTCCCCAAAATTATCACATCTGCCAAACTTCAACATTGCTGTTTAGGGCAACACCATTCTCCCAATTGCCCAGGCTTATAACTCCACTGTCATCACCTACTCCTCACTTTTGTTCACCTGATATATTTAATCAGTTGTCAAAATTTTCCATTTCTGGTTCAAAAACATCTCTCTTATTGATCCCCCTTTCTCTACTCACAAGACCACCATTCTACTACAATCCTGAGTAACTCTTACCTGGGATCTAACAATAGCTTGCTGGTTGTACTTCTTTGTCTCCAGTCCATCCTTCATACAAGTGTCAAATTGTTGCAGGTCTGACTAGCTTACCTCCATCCAAACTGGATCAACTTCATTGGCTCCCTACTGCCTCCATTATAAAATACAAAATTGTCTCTTTGGCATATAAAGTGCTTAAGCATCTGACTTTTTCCTACCTTTCCACACTTCTTGCAATTTACTCACTTCCATGCATTTAACAATCCAACTGTACTCACCTATTTGCTATTATTCATACATAATGCTCTAGTATTTGTTG
Organism: Dromiciops gliroides; assembly: GCF_019393635.1. Classification (NCBI taxonomy): domain Eukaryota; kingdom Metazoa; phylum Chordata; class Mammalia; order Microbiotheria; family Microbiotheriidae; genus Dromiciops; species Dromiciops gliroides. The sequence goes on along the minus strand of NC_057865.1, from coordinate 27,546,399 downwards.
GCCCCCTCTTGAAAAGTCTTTTCTTCCTTGCCTTCATTTTATACATTCAATGGCTTCCTTCAAGATTCAACTCAAACCCACTATTGCAGGAGAGAGAACTGTCATCCCGCCCACCCCCCACCCACTCTGGCTGCTACTGCCTTCTCTTTGAGATTGTCTTTACAGGGGTATGTTGGAGCCAGATGGGAGAAACTGGTTTTTAAATTTTCAGTATGAATGTTTGGACCTCATAAATTGGGAAACATTATGAATTGGAGCCTGACTTATTATTTTATTCATTCTCTATACTTAAGAAAATGTTAATAATGCAGATTAACCTGAATGTGTATTTGGGGACATTTTGGAGGGGACAGCTGGTTGTTAAACATTTACCAGCACGCTGCTGCTGTATATAATTTGGCTATATAATCAATCATTTGAATGTTGTTTTCCCTGTTCAGATGTAAGCTCCTTAGGGCAGGGATTGTGTTTTGGCTTTTTTTTTTGCATCCTCAGGGGTTAATACAGTGACTGGCAAATAATGGGCACTTTAAAAAGGCTCGTGAACTTACTGCTACCTCAACATATTCTTTTTTTTTTTTTTTTTTTTTTTTAGTGAGGCAATTGGGATTAAGTGACTTGCCCAGGGTCACACAGCTAGTTAAGTGTTAAGTGTCTGAGGCCGGATTTGAACTCAGGTACTCCTGATTCCACTGTGCCATCTAGCTGCCCCACAACATATTCTTTAATAAAAATAGGAAGTTTATGGAAAGGATGTGGAGTCTAAAGACTCAGGTTCAAATCCTGCTTCCAGTGGCAACTATATAAACTTGACCAAGATTCAAGTTCTCTTGTTCACTTTCCTCATGTTCAAAATGAGTTTGTGGAATAGACGACCTTAAATGTCTCTTTTAGCTCTGAATCTATGATACTATCTCCATTTGGACAAGCGTCTCCTGGAGGGTGACCCAGGGACCTGAGCTGGAAGACATTTTTATCAATGAATTGGATGAAGTGATGATGGCACTTAGCAAATTTACAAATCACAGAAAGTTGAGAGGGATTATTAACATCTCAGTTGGCAGATTCAGAAGATAAAAAAATAAACAGGCTAAACATTTATGTGAATCTAGTAAGATAGTTTTGTTTTGTTTTGCTCAAGACTGGATTCATGATTACATGGGAGCATGTCTAGTGAGGAAATTTCCCCTTGCCAATGCAGAACAAAGCCTGCTCCACAAATTATAGTCTTAGAGAGGTGCCTGGGCCCGCAAAGGGTTAAGGAACTTGCCTACAGTCTTTTAACTAGCATGGGTCAGAGGCAGCATTTGAACCCAGGTCTTCTGACTTTGAGGCTTACTCTCAATGTACTGTCATGCTGCTTCTCTAGATCAAACTTAATAGGTATCAAGTTTTAAACTTGGGTTCTAAAATCAAATTTACAATTGTAAGATGGGAAAGGAATGGCTAGACAAGTTGTTTATAAGAAGAAGATCTCAGGTTATCAGTGTACAGCAAGCTGAATTTGAATCATTAGTATGACACAGAAACCCAACTCAGTGTACCCCAGCTGAATTTAGAGAGGAATAGTCCCCCAGGTCAGGAGGTTGGTTGTAGTTCTGATGTCCTTGTCCTTGTTAGAGTACATTTGTAATATCATGTTCCATTTTAGGGACCACATATTTAAAAAGCACACCGATATAGTGACCAAAATTACTGTACAATCTCACTCTGAGACTGAGTACTGAGTACTGAGTACTGGTTCAGACAAGCCAGGTCAAGAGTATTGATTGGGGTTTCTGTTCAATACCACACATTTTTGTTATTACTAAGTGTGGTATAAAATATAGCTGCCTGTCTAGCCTTACTGTAGGTTGGCTTTAACACTGGGTGCCAAAGATGAAATCCTGGTTCTTTTGCTGTCCAGATGTAGTTTGAGGACATATTTGGCCCTGTCCTTTTGTGTAGGAGTTATGGGCAATCCAGGTGTCTGAGGACCTGCTTTGCTCCACACATGCCCTTCACCTGGTGAGTGTTCCTCTAATAACTTGCCCCAGGTAGGAACTGCTAATGGGCTCAGATGGCTGCTGTGGATTCACCAGCTTCTCTGTCAAAAATCTGCAGAGCAAAGTTTCTATTTGGCCTGACTCAGGAGGGGAGCCAAGGCGGGGCTCCAGGCCTGTATAGCCCTGACAATTGCACGCTGCTTATAGTGGAGAAGGGTCAAGGCCGGATGAAGTCATTTCTTCCTTTGCTGCCTTGTTCTAAGGGCTATTTTCTCCCTGAGGCTCTAATCATACAAGTGACAGAGCTTAGAAAACTCCTGACCTAAGGTGGTAAGGAAGCCTCTATTGGTCAGCTCTGCAGAGCCTGGTGATAAAAAACAAAGATGCCTCCCCTATAAATGGGAAGGACTAGGAGGGTTGTTAGGAGAACAGATTGAATCCTCTCATCTCTCATGTCTTAACCCTAAATTAAATTATCCTAATAGCAATATTTGACATAGATTATAATGACTGGGCTTCACCCCAGAGAAGAGTAGAGAAAATGTACCTTCCTCTCATCTTTACAGAGGTAGAAATTATGGGTATGGATGGACATACACACATACATATATGTATATGTATGTATGTGTATATGTATATATTCACACACATACATATGTGTGTGTATCCTTTCAGAAGGGGCAGCTAGGTGGCACAGTGGATAGAGTGCCAGCTCTGAAGTCAGGAGGACCTTATTTCAAATCTCACCTCAGACACTTACTAGCTGTGAGACCCTTGGCAAGTCACTTAGCCCCAATTGCCTTAAATATCTGGGACCATCTCCAGTCATCCTGACAATCTCAAAGACTCTAAGTTGCCTAGAAAATGTCCATCTGCATTGACAGAAGGAATTCCTCACCTAAGTGTTGTTCCCTCTATTAATGAAGTCACAGATTCCTTCCCAGCCCTTTAATTTTCAAATATATCCCCCCTTTCTTACCAGCAAGACTGTCTTTGTAATACAATAACAATAATAATGTAATGTGACACTATGTACCATAATATAGTATAGTATAGCAAATCCAATACAATATGATACAATTCAACACAATACAATACAATATAGTGTAGCATAGCATGGCAGAGCATAGCATAGCACAATGCAATGTAATATGGGCAATTAGGTGGCACAATGGATATAGTGCCAAACCCAGAATCAGAAGACTCCTTCCTGAGTTCAAATCTAGTCGCAAATACTTACTAGTTGGGTGACTCTGGGCAAGTCATTTAATCCTGTTTGCCTCAGTCCTTCATCTGTAAAATGGGATGAAGAAAGAAATGGTAAACCACTCTAGTATCTTTGCTAAGTAAACCCCAAATGGGATGATAACAGAGTAAGAAACAACTGAAGAATAAATAATATATTATAATATAATATATCCTAACATAATCTAACAATACATTTCACTTTTTAAATACTTTTATCCTTTAGAATTTTACTTTCCAAATTACATGTAAAAGCAAATTTTGGCATCAATTTTTTAAAACTTTATGTTCCAACTTCTCTTCCTCCCTCCCTTCCCATACCCAACCCAAGAACTCAAGAAATTCAATTAAGTTATACATGAGTAGTTATGGAAAACATCTCCACATTAGCTAGGTTGTGAGAGAAAACAGATAAAAACAAAACTTCAGATTAAGGAGTTGTCAAAAAATGTGTTTCACTATGTTTTCAGTTCTTTCTCTGTAGATGGACTGCCATTCTGATAAGTCCTTCAGGTTTATATTGGATCATTTCCTTGCTGAAAATAACCATGTGCTTCCTAGCAGATCATCTTTTCACTATGGCTGTTATTTTGTATACACTACATTTCTCTCTGCCTCAATTCATGTGGGTCTTTCCAGGTTTTTCTGATAGCATCCTGTTCATCCTAACTTTTATATCGTACCTTAAGCTTGATAAAGAATTTTCTTCACAATAGCCAGCAGAGTAGGTACCATACATTTTGCCATTGTAGTCAATCATCATAACTACTTCCCTCCATCCTATTCCCTTCCAATGATATTTACTCTATTTTCTATCTTATTTTGCTTTATTCCTCCTCAAAAGTGTTTTGCTATTGACTGCCCCCTCCCTTGGTCTACCCTCCTTTAATTCAACCTTCCCTCCTTATCCTCTGCCCCTCCTATTTTCCTATATTCCTCCCAATTGGGTGTGTATGTTATTGCCTCCTTGAGCCCACTCTGATGAGGTTATGGTCTTTGAGCTAATTCTGTTTTCTTAAATTTTTCTTCCTCCCTCCCTCCTCAAGTCTCCCTATGAAATCAAGCAATTCAATATATTTCATACATGTGCTGTTATGCGGAACATCTTTGCCTTTCTTGAAAGTGTTTTGCTTTTTACAGCTCACTCCCCCAAATTTCCCTTCCCTCCTTCCCCTTTTTTCCAAGCCTCCTTATTTCCCTCCCCACCCACTTTTCCACAGGGCAAAAATATATTACCATACCCACTTGAGTATGTATGCTATTTCCATGTTGAGACAATTCTGATGATAGTGAGTTTCACTCACTGCCCTATTCCTTCCCCCTCTTCCCTTCCATTAGCTTTTTTCTTGTTTCCTTCTTGTGAGCTACCTCTCCCCAGTCCACCTCTCCCTCTTCCCCTCCCCCAGTCTATTCCTACCCCTCAACCCTATTTTAAAGATGTCATCATGAGTTAGCTAGGTGGCATAGTGGACAAAGCACCAGCCCTGGACCCAGGCAGCCCCAAGCCCAAATCCAGGCCCAAACATAAGATAGCCCACTCTGTTTGCCACATAAAGAAAAAGGATAAACAAAAAATGAATTCTTTACATATATCATCCCTTCATATTCAGTTCAGACCTGTGTGCTCTGTGTATTCCTTACTGAGAAAGTTCTTATGAGTTGGAAGTATTATCTTCTCATGTAAGAATGTAAACAGTTTAACCTTTTAATGTCCTTCATGGTTTCTTTTTCTTGTTTACCTTTTTATGCTTCTCCAGGGTCTTGTAATCGAAAGTCAAATTTTCTATTCAGTTCAGGTCTTTTCATCACAAATGCCTCAAAGTCCTCTTTTTCATTGAAACCCCATTTTTTCTTCTGAAAGATTATAAACAGTTTTGCTGGGTATGTGATTCTTGTCTGTAGTCACAGTCCCTTTGCCCTCTGGAATATCATCTTCCATGCCCTCTGGCCCTTTAATGTAGATGCTGCTAGATCTTTTTTATCCTTATTGGAGCTCCAGAGTATTTGAATTCCTCTTTTCTAACTGCTTACAATATTTTCTCCTTGACCTGGGAGCTCTGGAATTTGGCTATAATATTCCTGGAGGTTTTCCTTTTGGGATCTCTTTCAGGAGGTGATCGGTAGATTCTTTCAATTTCTATTTTACCTTCTGCTTCTAGAACATCCAGGCAATTTCCCCTGATAATCTCGTGGAGGATGGTGTCTATGCTCTTATTTTGGTCCTGGTTTTCAGGTAGTCCAATGATTTTCAAATTCTCTCTCCTGGATTTACTTTCCAGGTCATCTGTTTTTTCAAGGAGATATTTCACATTGTCATCTACTTTTTCATTCAATTGGATTTGCTTTACTGTGTCTTGGTTTCTCATAAGATCACTAGCTTCCATTTGTTCATTCCTAATTCTTAGGCAATTATTTTCTTCAGACAGCTTTTTTATCTCCTTTTCCATTTGTCTTTTCAAGCTGTTGACTTTTTTCTCATGACTCTCATTTCTCTTTCCATTCTTTCTTCTCTCTCTCTAAATCTTCCTTCTATCTCTCCTACATTCTCTTTGAAGTCCCTTTATGGAGCTTCCATGGCCTAAGATCAGTTCATATTTTTCTTGGAAGCTTTGGATGTAGGAGCCCCGAGGTTGTTGTCTTCTTCATAGGGTGCACCTTGATCTTCCTTGTTGCTGAACAAACTTTCTATAATTCTGAACTTTCTTTGCTTGCTCTTCATGCTATCTTTTCCTTGACTTTTAACTCCCCACTGGGGGGCCCTGCTTCTAGGCTACATTACTGCCCCCAGCTTCAGAGGATCCTGAGTGTTTTGGTTTGAGGGAGGGGAGGTTTTTCTCTTGCCTGGCCTGTTCTCTGATCTGAAGATAACCTCAAGCCTACTTACTAAACAACCAACCAGCAAAGCTTTCTGTGGTGTGGTTCTTAGCTTTGACAAGCCTGCACTCCTCCCCCACCTGGGCCTCTGGCCACTCAGGATTTCTTCTTGGTTCCCTGCTGGGGAGGGACAGCTGAATTCCTCCTTAGGTCCTGCTGACACCCCTCCTGGACAGCCATTCATCCCTCTCACCTGTCCGCAAGCTCAGTTCTAGAAGATGATGGTGCAGCAGCTGATTTGGAGACTTGGGGGTTAAGTTTCTCTGCTGTGGTGTGCCTGAGGTCTCTGTTGGTATGAATGAGGAGTTGGAATTTACTGGTAGCTCAGCATGCCCCCCTTTAATCTGTCTATGGCTGTAAAATAATCTCAGCCTGTATTTTTGTGGGTTTTTCTGCTCCAGGGGTTCTTTTCTTGCTGTTTTGGGGGTAATTGCATCAGGAGCTCTGTGCATTTAATGTCTATCCTCCACCATCTTGGCTAAATAAAATTTTTAAAAAGTAGATCAGCAAAACTAACAACACAGCAACCCATTCTGAAAAGATATTGTTGTTGTTTGTCCTTCATTCTCAAATAGGACCATGGCATCTCCTGAGTTCCATCATACTCCGGAAGCTCCCCAACATATAGCTCAACTCTGTTATTTGGATTCCCCTTAGAAGGGATATAAACTTGCATTTCCAAGTGATGTATGGCATTCCAGTGAGTTCCATTTTATCCCAGAGATGCACTCAGGATATATAGAGAGCTATGTTGAGGAGTTGGACTTTCATCAGAAAGGAAACAAACCTGAGGTTGTTGGAAAGGCAATCCCCTACCCACTGACCTGTCCACATAACTCTCAGTAATAATGTAGTACAAAGTCTAGGTCTCATTGTGCCCCATGTTGTGACTTGGTTCCTTCTTACATTTAAGTACTAGTCTTCTCCCCAAAATGTTGGCTTTTCCTATCAAGTGCTCTATCTCTAGCTAGAAGCCTAGATCTTAGGACTCCTGAGTGCCTTGGCATGCCCCCTTCTGACTCTGAGAGTTAGGGTTCCTGTCCTATGCTGGGACTTCATATTGCCTCCCAAATCCCTGCTTTCACATCTAGTTCTCCAGTTTATAAAATAAAGAGCTAAAAGATCCCAATACTGCCACTGAATCCTTTTTTTTAATAAATCCAATGTATGGAAATAGCTCTGACTCACAGTAGCAAGATGTGCTCCATTCATCTCCAGTCACTAATACTCAATCGACTTTCCTCAAAGAGGTATGGGTTTCATATTTTATACTGGAAAAGATCTTAAAGGCCATTAAGTCTAATTATTTCATTTTATTGATGAAGAAACTGAGTACTTAAGTGACTTGCTCAGAGTCACATAATTAGTATGTCAGAGGCAGGGGTTTGAACCCAAGTCTTCCCAACCACAAGGCCAAAAACACTCAATCCATTCTTTCATCACTTCCTCTATCTTAGCCTCCCTATCCCACTTCCACCCAGAACTTCACTAAAGACGAGATAGCCAATAAATAGTATAAATTGCTATGTACTAACTACATCTTGGAGAACACCAGAACATCTATAAAATATAAGCTCATTGAAGAAAGGGAATGTTGCATTTGTCTTCTGTCTATGTTGATGTTTGGGGCATTATGTCTTTATGATCCTTAATGTCTGAGTACCCTGTGTCCTAGAGAACAAACCCTCTTGTTCTACCAACTCATTTATTTTCCATCTAACACTTGACATCTAGAATGTCTTACAAAGGCAGGATCTGTTTCTCAGATCAACTCTTGGCCTTTCCTTAAATTTTTCTCTCAGGTTTCAACTACTTGGATAGTGACACAGAGATGCTCTCAGCATCTCTCACTTTCCCCATTTATTTTTTTTTATTTTTCCTCCCGTATTTTTTCAAGGATTCTTCTTCGTTTTCTTCTTCTTCTTCTTCTTCTTCTTCTTCTTGTTCTTCTTCTTGTTCTTCTTCTTTATCTTCTTCTTAGTCGTTTTCTTCATCTTCTTTGTCTTCTTCTTCTTCATTTTTTTTGGTGAAGCAATTGGGGTTAAGTGACTTGCTCAGGGTCACACAGCTTGTAAGTGTCAAGTGTCTGAGGCCAGATTTGAACCCAGGTCCTCCTTAATCCAGGGCTGGTGTTCTATCCACTTCGCCATCTAGCTGCCCCGATTATTATTATTATTAATACCATGTTTTACTCTCCCTTAGAACAGATCAGTGAAATCAGCTGACTCAGAACCATGTTTCTTCTTCTTTTCTCTAATACCAATTTAACTGGGTTCTGGAAAATGGCAAACACATTGCCCCCCCATTTCTTCTTCTTCTTCCCCTCCTCCCCTCCTGGTCAGAGAAAACTCCCACCCAAACTTAACAAAGAAACTGCATCCAAGGGAACTGGGAGTTGGTAACTGGTGAACTGATTGTCTTTCAACCCCAGCAAAATTAATGACAACACTGTTCAGCCCAGAAAGCTTGTCTTCTCTTGTCCTGCCAGGCATGAGGTATGGGCTCTGGCTTAGCATTCCATGGGTCACTTACAACATGAGATCCATACCGGAAACTTTACCACAACTCCCTTACCCACCCCCATCATCTCCACCAGGCTCTTAGGCTGAGCAAATACTGTTTGGTTGTGTTGTCTCTCATACAGTGTTTTGCAAACAGTGAGACACAAACCATGCCCACGTGGGATGTTCCAGAAATCTCACATTCCCACCGTTGATGCCAAAATGTATTTTCAGAAAGACTTCTGAGTCACGCTGTAAGTGATTTCATTGACAGAAATGTCAAAAGGCTGGAGTTGACATTTCTGATGGGCCTGGTCTACCCAAGGTGGGTTATGTTTCCTTTCAAATAGTGTGAAATGTGTAGGAAAGAGATTTGTCTCAAGTCTCCAAATGCCCACTTTCTTATAGACTGATAAAAGCTCTCAGTGACAGCCCTGTAGGCATGTTGTACAATCTTAGGATTCGAGAAGGACCCTTAAAGATCATTTACTTTTTACAGAGGAAGAAATTAAGGCCCGGAGAAGCAAAGTAAGGTGCCCAAAGTCATAATAGTACTAAGTAGCAGAACTAGGATTAAACATAATTCATTAAGCATCTACTGTGTGCTTTTTTATTAAGTGCCTACTAAGAGAGATCATGGAGTAGAGGAAAGGGAGCTAGCCTAAAAGTCAATATGACCTGGGTTCAAGTTCTACCTCCAAGAGACTGGAGGTATGACCCTGGTCAAGTGACTTAAGCTCTTAGTGCTATAGGTAATTGTCTAAAACTATATGTTACAGAGAACATACTGACTTGCTTTGGTAGATAGAATAAGCTGATTCCAGAGTTCCTTCTATGCCAGTGAGGTCACAGGCCAAATCTCTATCCACATTTTTATTATGTGCTAGAAACTGGGGACACTATGACAAGAAACAAAATTGCCCTTGCCATCAGGGGGCTTACACTCTAATGAAGTTCTAGAGGTCACACCAAATGTTGGGGATGAATAGTTAGAAAGGTTAGCAAAATTCATGTTTCATTAGGGCAATATCAAGCTTAGTGAGATAGAGGGCCCTGACTCCTGACTCAGTGTTAGTCCAGAGTTCAACATTGACTTATCATATAGCTCATGATGAATTATTAATGCCTCCTTGCCTCCTTGCCAAAATAGCCCTATATTATGTTGTATTGATCTGTCTATAAATGATCAACTAATCAATGCTAATCGAGTGCCCATTAGAAAGCTTTATGGGGCACAGGGAAAAGTATGAGCTAAAGTCCCTTCCCTGGAGGTACTTAAAAGTTAATTAACTATAGAGGACAGTTTGTGATTTGTCCAATGACATCCAATTCATCCAAGGGACCATCAGTGCTCAGAGAGGCACCTATGATGAAATGAGAACAGCACTGTGGACTAGGAGAGTTGGGACACCTAATTGGGACACCTGGGTTCTAGCCTATCCTCTGCGACTAACTAGATTTTTGGTTTTCATTTTTAATCAATCTTTTTGTTTTTTTCTTTTTAAATCAACTAGCTGTGTGATCCTAGGTAAGCAACTTTGCTTCTCTAGGCCTTAGACCTTCACCTATAATTTAGGAGAGCTAGTCTAAGTTATCTCCAGAGGCCTATTTAGCTATGAAATCCTAGGATTCTGTTATGCTACAAGTTCAAAAGAGGAAAATGCCCCTCTCAGCTGGGGCTGTTAAAGACAAACGGTAAAGCATGTGCTAGACTTTGAAGGATATGTAAGATTTGGATAAGTGGGGAAGAAGACTCAAGGGAGGGCAGAAGTAGCTACCTATGAAGCCCCACAAGAGATTACAAGGTTTGAGTTAAAAAGCTTAGATACAATTCAGGGAAGAGCTCTTGATTTTCAATTTGAGAACTCTTTCTGCCATCCCTGCCTGGCAGTCTGCCCTGCAGCAGCTAACTGGATTAATAGAATCAAAATACCATGGAAGATACCACCTGAATAGGGATATGAGGGACCACCATAAGTGAGAAAATATACCTAGTATAAGGCTTGACCACCAAGGGCAGACCATATTAAGTACATGTTAGATTATATATACAATAGATTATAAAACAGTAAGAGTATGTGATGTGCCAAATAGATCTATCTCATCGTATGGATTATTTATGTTTTGGATCTGTACAAAGTTCTTTCTCATCGATTATTTCATTTGATTTTTTAGCCCAGTCCTGGGAGATAAGCAAGATAATAAGGATTATTGTCCCCATTTTCTACTTCATCATTGCTGCTTCACTTGTCAATCGATAAGCATTTATGAAACATATAGTATACACAGGGCATTTTGGTATGAGGAACACAAAGAAAAAGCCAAAATAATCTGTATCTTCAAGGAGTTTATATTTTAATGGGGGAAGACAACATGCATCTGTATAGATATAAGCAAGATACATAAAATGAACAATAAAAAAACCTTATCAGGGATTTATAATTTGAGGTTTGTGCCCTTGGGGGAAAGAGAGAGAGAGATGACAGAGAAATAATATATATATAGAGAGAGGAAGAAGGTGGGGGGGGGAGATAAAGAGGTTACAGATATAGATCAGTATCTTGATAACTATTTTCAAAATAAATGTTATGTGATCAATTTATTCAAATGAATTTAATCAGTTATTCTGAAAAGAGGTCCACAGGCTTCAACAGACAGACAAAATGGTTCTTGATATCAAAAAGGTTAAGAATCTTGCCTTAGAGGGAAAGTCACCAGCATATTACAGGGCAGATAGGTGGCACAGTGGACAGAGTGCCAGACCTAGAATCAGGAAGGTGAGTCTTCCTGAGTTCATATCTGACCTCAGAAACTTACTAGATTTGTGGCCCTGGGCAAGTTACTTGACCCTGTTTGCCTCAGTTTCTTCATCTATAAAATGAGGTGAAGAAAGAAATGGCAAATCACTCCAGTATCTTTGACAAGAACACTCCAAATGGGGTCACAAAGAGTCAGATATGACTGAAAGTGCTGAACAACGATAATAACCCTGCCTGCCCTTGAGGAGTTAAAATTCTAATAGTGAAAGGGCAGCTAGGTGGCACAGTGGATAAAGTACCGCCCCTGGATTCAGGAGAACCTGAGTTCAAATCTGGCCTCAGACGCTTGACACTTACTAGCTGTGTGACCCTGGGCAAGTCACTTAACCCCCACTGCCCCACCCAAAAAAATCTAATAGGGGAAGATAATACACAAAGAGGTGCTGAAAGGGGGTGAGGGAAGTTCCATTTGGGGTGGGAAGTCCAATGTAGGGGTGTCAAAGCCCAAAATCCAGTGAGTCAGAAGCAGAGAGAGCCAGCATGGTCTCCTCCCCAAAATGGGGGCTCTTGTAAGAACTCACCAATGGGAGAAGGTGATTGGTATGGCAAAGGGATGGTTTGGAGAGAAGAAGACTCAGACATATGGATGGACCAAGGTGAGGAGGACTTAGGCATTGAGGGAAGGTCTGCAGCAAAACAGAAGCTGAGGAATGGTGAATAAGTACAGGCTAAGTTCAGAAGCAAGACCAGGCATTAAGATGACAGCTGTGTGATTAGAAAGAAAGGCTTGGATTTAAGAAATGTGGATGTGGAAATGGTATGATTTGGCAACTGACTGAATATGTGAGGTGAGGATAAAGGTTAGATTATAAACCATTGAGTCTAAAAGACTTCCAAAGTAGGGAACTTTGGAAGAGGAAGGGTTTAGGGAGAAAGATCATTTTTTTATCATGCTTAACTACCCAAGGTCTTTTGGTTGTTGCTTGTTTGGTGTGGTTTTGAAACCCCTCAACATCTCCTTTGAACACACTTCAATTTGCCAATGCCCTAGATAACAAAAGAGTTCAGAGCATCCCTTATTCCCTCCCAGGTTCTAGACTTCCTCCATCTATTATTGTAGCCAGAGACTGCATTAGTGTTTTTGGCAACCATACAACATTGTTGACTCATGCTGACCTTTCAGTCAACTACAAACCCAAATTATTTTTTTACACAAACAACTGTCAGGCTATGTCTGCATTAATGCTACATGTAGAGTTGATTTTAATGAACTTAAATAAATGACTTAACAAGATAAAAAATGTAATAGGGACAAATGTCATTTCAGCCCTTCTTCTAAGCTGTCATCTAATACATTATTCCTACTGTCATCTAATACATTATTCTACCTCACTTCCCAGTTTGTGTCATTTGAATATTAATATGCGTGCCTTCTGTGGCTTCATTCAAATTATATAAATGTTGAGTAGGACTCAGCTGAGGACAGCACCCTGTAACACTCCATTAGAGACTCCCCTCTTGATGTGGATGAGTGCATGATGGCAATGACCTGAAAATTCGTGTCACCAGTGGAGTCTATAATCCAGTCTCTATCTCTGTTAGTCCTTACTTCACAGAATCATAGAATCTGAGTTGGAAAGGGCCTTCAAGGGGACCTAGACTAATGTGTGTTGTTGTTCAGTCATTTCAGTCATGTCTTTGTGACCCCATTTTCTGGCTTTCTTGGCAAAGATACTAAAGTGGTTTGTACCTGAACATAAATCCTCTCAGTAACATCTCTGATAAATAAGTGGTCCTTAAATCTCCACTAAAGCACTTTGCAAAAATTATCTTGTAAACTTTAAATACATGTTTCTATTTGAAACATGCAAAATACATCAGAATATGAGTTTTCTGATAATTGAGTAAGAAGCAACAGAAGAAGGAAAAAAGTCATTGTGACCTTCTGCATTTGCCATAGAGAAACCCTGGTAGTCTCTGCTTCCATCTAAGCAAAGGGGAGTAATTTTCCCCTCTATCAACCTTGGCTCTTCACCCTTTGAAGTGAGAGTTTGTACTGCTCCTAATTTGCATTGAATGAATAGTCCCTTAGCAACTGCCACACTTGGGATTACTTGTTTCAGATACAAAACTGCATTCTGAAAGGACCTTTGGAGTTATAAAAACAAGCTTACTAGGAGGACTTACTTTAAAAGACATTTAAACAAGATTTTTAAACAGAGAATTAAAGTGGGTTCAGCACAGGGTATAATGGTTGGGTTTTAGAGTTGAAATGGAGTCTTGTTTATCTTTAGGCTAAATGTAATAACATTTTCTGTTATCTTTATTGTTCTGAGGGAAGCTTTAAAATACTGTGACTAGGGACAGCTAGATGGCGCAGTGGTTAAAGCACCGGCCCTGAATTCAGGAGTACCTGAGTTCAAATCCGGCCTCAGACACTTGACACTTACTAGCTGTGTGACCTTGGGCAAGTCACTTAACCCTCATTGCCTGCAAAAAAAAAAAAAATACTGTGACTAGTCTTTGTTACACCCTTGGAGTCTTTCCGGGGCAGAACTGTCAGTATTATACAGACAATTCTATTCAATTCCATAAAAGTGAACTGTATTCACTCTCTCCAAAACCATATTTGAAGTCCTAGATATGTAAAGACACAAACAACACATGCCTGCCCTCAAGAAACTTATGGTTTACTGGGAGGATATACCATGCTCACAAATAGGTCAGTTCAAAGTATTTTCCCAATGGCAAGTATTTGCAAACTTCACAGGGAAGAAAATTAAGAATTCAGATATGTTCCTTCTAGCCTTGCTCTAAGCCAAAGCTTCTTAAGCTATGGGCCTCAACACCATATAGGGTCATGTAACTGAATGTGAGGGTCACATAACTGAATGTGGGGGTCACAAAAAATTTGGCACCAGCAAAAGGTTATGTATACCTATTTTATATACGTACATACCCAAGGTCATGTAAAAATTTCTTGGTTAAAAAGGGGTTGTAAGTGGGAAAAGTTTAAGAAGCCCTGCTCTAAACAACATTCCTAAAACTGGGAAGAAAATGTTCACTAGTTTAGGCTACTTAAAAAGGGAATTGGGTATTTGTGTTGCTTCTAGCTATTTATGTGATTCCTATCTCTTCAGGACCTTAGCAGACTCAAGAAGGAAAAAAAAAATAAACAATGCAAGAATCAGAGAGAAAGGTGTTTCTTTCTCCACAATAACATTCTTTGCCTTTTCCCTACAATCCATTTGGCATAGTTAGAGATTAAAACAAGGAAAAGAAGTGAAGCAAGAAGATTTAGGTTCACAACAGCAAAATTTTCTTTGAATCCACATTCTACCTGCTGGGACAGTGGCTGTTAGGAGAGTGACTGCCCAGATTTGCCCCTTCCTGAGACTACTAGTCCACCCCTCTTGGCACAGAATCAAGCCCAAAAGCAGTAACAAGAATCACCCTATATACCTTTCCCATTGAGGTTAATGAGTCGAGGAATGATTCTTACTGCTTCCACACTGATATTTACACATTTAGGATGAAAGCATCCACTTAACAGTACTGTGGTGGTTTCTTAACAATATCATTACAAAAATGAATAGGAGTGTATTAAATTGAATTTTCCCTCTTTTCACCCCCTTGTTTCTGATGCCCTATTCTGATAATAGGAAGGTGGGAAATGAATGAGACCTATTTTTGCAACCCAGTCTGTAGAAATTAACCTAGTCACCAAACAATTTAAACCATTGTTCAGGCTGTTTTCTTCAGGATAATGCTACAGGAAATCATAGGTGAGCTGAGGAAATTCCGATAACCCTTAGGATGACGTAAAAAGGCAGAACCATCAGATTGAGGGGAAGCTGATAATTGGCCATTTCACTTTCCCTGGTTCCACCCATGCTGTCATGTGTTTTTCTTGAACCGATTTTCAAAAATCCTTCAAAAGGATGGCATTTGAGCTATAGCTGGTGTACTTACTAGGTAGGGGAGGGACGCTGTGCTTCCCATTGTGAGATAAGGTGCAGGGATTGAGGAAGTGACTTTTCCAACGTCCTCCCCATCCCAACCCCCACCTCTTTCTTGGCACCCTGGGAAAATTTGACAATGGACTGCTTTTCCTTAGAGCTCTTCTCAGTATTAACAACACTGTAGTCATTAACATAGTTTAATTCATTGTAATATGAATTAACCTTTGACTCTAGCTCCTGTTTCTTTACTGGACTAATAACAAGATGTGGAATGATAGAGGGCTAAGAGCTGAGCCCTGTGTTCTATTCCCAACTGCATCACTAGCTCTTCTTGAAGTTCCTATTCTAACAAAAATATACAAATAACAATAATAGCCCTACATGCCTCAGAGTTGCAGTGATATGAGATGAATGTGAAATTGCTTTGAAATGCATAAAACTTCTTATACCTACTCTTCCATTCCTGTGACAGCCAGGGATAGAGTAGGGCTGGGAATTAGAAGGCCTGAGTTTTAATCCTGCCACTGCTACTACTTCACTGTGTGATGGTGGTTAAATCACTTCTTCTCTGTGCCCTAGTATTAGGTGGGTGACTCCCCAGATTTGTTCCCTCCTGAGATTAGCAGTCTATCCTTCTTGGCAAAGAATCAGTCCTTAAGGTAGCAACAAGAATCTCCCTATCTACAACTTCCATCAAAGTTCATGGGGGAGGAGTTCTCTGGACTTCTACCATGTCCCATTTCTTCATCAAACCCTGAACTTCACATGTTGGGAGTATCCTCCTTCCCTGTGACCTTTCCTTCTGATTGGGAGGCTCCTCCCCAAACTCCCACATAAAGAGGGTACCCAGACTAGACAACTCTTCATTTTGTACCAGGCTGTATTCCTCTGGATTTCTCCCCTATGTTTGGTACCTTCTCCCCCACCTCTTATTTACAACTTCCCTCATTTGAATGAAAACTTCTTGAGGGCAGGGACTTTTTTTTGTTATACTTGTATTTTATTGCCAAACCTTAAGATCATGCCTGGTACATTGCCAGCATTTAATGGCTGGATTGAATGACTATAAGATGAAAGGGTTGAACTCAATCTTTAATAGTAGTAGGCTTCTTCCAGTCGTGGACGACCATGGATCAGCACCTTGAAGAGCCACAGGCCACAGTGTGGCTGTGCAGTCATCTTGTGTTTCTGGATTAAGGACTTTGTAATTGAAGAAAGGTACCCAAGAAGAATATACATAATATTTTCAATTCATATATGGAAAACAAAATTTCTGAAAAAGTTCAATGTATAAATTGCTTTGCTTTGTCTTTATGGCTCAATATATGCAGTTAAAGAAAGCAGAGAACAACCTTCCCTTGGAAGGAGGATCATTCAAGGTACTCACTCATGGTATCTCATTCTGCAATGAAAATCCCCTAAATGGGGGCAGCTAGGTGTTGCAGTGGAAAAAGCACCAGCCTTGAATTCAGGAGGACCTGAGTTCAAATCTGACCTCACACACTTGACACTTACTAGCTGTGTGACCCCAGACAAGTCAGTTGACCTCATTATCCCACAAAAAGAAAACAAAAGAAAATTCACTAAATGAATGCAAAGTTTATCACAATTATCTGCATGAAACCACATATACCTTTACCAACTTACCCAATTATTAACTTTCAGTGTTTGCTCCTAGCTTCCCCTGTCTATCCCAATGGAATAATAACAAAATCATGAATAGCAAACTTTATCCAGCACTTTATTATTTTTTGTGCTAAGCACTTCACTATATCATCTCATTTGAATCTATCACCAATTCATTGGGGTAGGTTATACATGTTTTACTATCCCTGTTTTACAGATGAGGAAACTGAGGCTTAAAGTGATAAGTGTGACTTCCTCAAAGTCAACCAGATAGTAAATATCAGAGGTAAGCTTTGAACTCAGGACTTTCTGAGCTCAAAGTTGTTTCTCCAAAGCCAGCGTTCTATCCATTTTAAACATGACATGAGAGCATATCCTGCTACCCTGGAAAAGTAAGTGCTATGTTCTACATGGTTCAAAATTTCATCTCTGATGGAATGCCATAAGGCATTCTGGGGGAGAACATGGTTCATCTTATGATATATGTATGGCAGAAATAATATAGTGAAGAAGAAAAATGTGGGATAATAAACAGTTTTCAGTTTCCATTGGTGCCCATGGAACATCAAGAGAGCAATAAAATGACCCAGCATCATGAAAGCTTCCTCTCAAGGATGTACTGAGGACAAGGACTGAGTCATATGGAATGGGTCACTATCTTTACTACTGAAGGGAGCACCCTCCTACAAGAAATATGATGCCCATTGAAGTGATAAAACATTTAAGTATAGGTTAGAATTCCATCTCTGCTCCTAATAACCACAAAACCTTGGGCAAGTCATTTATTCTCTCTGGGGATCAGATTCTAGCCATTTCAATCCAAAGAGCACTTTTTAAATGCCTACAACATGTGCTACTCTGCTCTAGGCCTCCAAGACACAGATACAAAAAAAGAAATATTCTCAATCACAAAGAACTTACACTCCTCATCTGGAGAATGAGGAAAATGTGGGGAGTGATCTCTAGGGGTTCCGTCAAGCCCCAATTCTTAGGGCACCTTCAAATATGAGGAATAGATATCTTTTGAGGTTATTGCTCTGTCCTTGTATCTCAGGTACATACACCCCTAGATCAAATTCCAAAATCATTGAAGTTACTTTGCATTGCTTCTCTTTCCTTTTGAGAATTCTCTCATACCTTCTTTCCAACCTGCTAGCTGCCTGAGGTCTACGATATGTCACCTGTGCCTACTCTGGCCAGTAGACTTCTCATTCCCTCATTCAAAACTTATATACATGCTGTGGCCCATTCTCTTAATACTCAATTCTCTGCTGGCTTTTCCTAATAACATTCTTTTTGTTTGTTTGTTTGTTTTGGGCAGGGCAATGAGGGTTAAGTGACTTGCCCAGGGTCACACAGCTAATAAGTATCAAGTGTCTAAGGTCGGATTTGAACTCAGTCCTCCTGAATCCAGAGTCGGTGCTTTATCCACTGTGCCCCCTACCTGACCCCCCAATAATATTCTTGAGGCAGAATTGTCAGCTCCTTATCCCAAACTTTTCTTCTTTATGCCTGGCCATTCCCCAAGACAGTTTATTTCACACTCATCATGTCCCTTGGTCCACAAAAACTTTGTCCATATTTGTACAATCTTATGTGGGCTTATGAATGATAAAATGACCCTTATCCACATGGAAATTTTTCATATTGGTTTAGCTAGCTCTCCTTTCTTTGGGAATTGACTTACAGAAGATTTCAAATAAAGAGCAGAGGCTTAAAAGTATCTCATTAGTACAAATATAGAATTAGACTTTCTGCTGGGACTGTAGGGGGAAAAGACCAATTATAAGACTCATTTTCTAAATCCAAACTATAATTTGAAGCTGGAAAAATTGCTAATAGGCATTCCCAGATTCTGAAATGGCTTGTGCAATTTTTCTCTATTTATAGGGACAATCAGGGACCTACAACCCCAGCTGTCCACATATGATTTTTGTGGGCCTTCTTGAGCAATCTAGACCAAATATAGTGACATTTTTGGCTGGAAATGTTGAGTGATTATGGGGGTTATTTTGTTGAAGTATACTCCTGTGCCTGATTAGAGTGGCCTGTAAACAGATAAAGCCATCACATCAGGCAGAAGGGTTTAAAAGGGGCCGCCCTTAATTACCATGCATGACTCCAGAGAATTTTTAGAAATGTTCCCTTTAAGTAATTTTAATAAGTTCTCTTATCTACAAAGAGACTTAAGGTCAGATGAGTGTACAGGCAAAAATATATCAGGCTCTTTGCTTTTCGTGTCTGGTAAAGAGCCTCAGTTGTGCCATCCATTACAGGGATATTCCCTTAATCAGCTCCATTTGCTGCCTGGTCAGCCCCTCCCCATTTGGGATGCTTTCAATGTCCTCGCAGAATCCCTAGTTTCCTTCAAAATCCTGCTCAAAAAAGAACACAAAGCCTTTCTGGATGTTCTCAGCTGCCAATCCTCTCTTCCTCCCCACCAAAAAAAAAAATCTGGTCTTAATTGTGTGTGTTTGTATGTATATACATGCATTTATATGTATGCAGATGTGTGTACATATACGTATACATATATACATACACATATACATACACACACAGAGTTATATAGTATCCCCCAAGAGATTCTAAGCTCTTATTGACTGCAGCAGGAATTTCCCTTTTTCCCTCTCTAGTGCTTAGTACTGTGCCTGGCACATAGTAGGTAATTAATATTTTTTATTTTTTTTGCCATAATAAATACTTGTTAATTGATTGATCAAGAAGTTTCTGCTGGGGCAGCTAGGTGGCGCAGTGGATAGAGCACCGGCCCTGGAGTCAGGAGTACCTGAGTTCAAATCCGGCCTCAGACACTTAACACTTACTAGCTGTGTGACCCTGGGCAAGTCACTTAACCCCAATTGCCTCACTAAAAAAAAAAAAAAAAAAAGAAGTTTCTGCTAACTTCTTTTTATCATAAACCCCTTTGGCAATGATAGTCTATTAACCCCGTTCTCAGAATGATGTTTTAGGGGCACAAAATAAAATACATTGAATTATAGAAAGAACTAATTATATTGAAATACAGTTATCAAAATATATTTTTTGTAAAAGCTCAGATACCCAAGCTTAAAAACCCCTGTATGTAACAAAGGATTAAATAATTTAATACCCCTCTTAATGCCACGTGTCTATGATTTGGGCTGTCTCTGCCAATAAAATTGAAAAACCCAAGGGACAAAGGGGATGTGACATGCTCCATTGGCCATGGAAAACTGGAAATGGGGAACTCTAGGTCAAGGAAGTGAGAGAACACAATGGCAGTAGGCGCCTCTTTCTGCTAGGACCTAGCCTGAAAAAGGAAATAAACAAAACAAAGAAAAGAACAAATGAAAAAACCCTAGCCTTAAGTTGGGTTCCCCTCATTTATAAATAATGAGTTAACCACATCAAGGAGCAGTCAGGGCTCCCTAACAGTGACAGGACAAATACTGACTACAGGAATTTCACTATTTTTCAAGTATATACCCAGTGTCAAAGGGGGCTAGAGATCAGTCTCTGGTTTCCATTTTCCTAGTGGAACTGTGAGTTTAACATCAGTTGAGATCTGATTTGTGTTTCCTATACTCTGTCATCCACTTCCAAGAAGAATGGCTTTGGGGAACTAAACAAAACCGAATTGGGCTTTCTCCCAGAAATCCTGAGTTCCAAGGAGTTGCTGTGTACTGTTTGGGAGCTACATATATATTATTTATTGTTTGTTGATATAATTGATTTTATGCAAGGAGTAAAACACTGTATTCAGTTAAGTCATGTTCTATCTCTTCCTATGGGGAGGCAACCATATTATGCCTAGTTCATGAAACCAAAGCTTAATTTTTAGTTTTTGCCAGTTGGATGGAGGCTCAGAACTAATTGATTGAGTAAATTCACACTAACCCCACTTCCTCAGACTAACAAATTGGTGGGATTTCTAGAGAGAAATGTTTCTAGGGAACAGAAGTTGTCTACCCTTCAAGGCACATAGGGGGCTAGACACATGCTGAGGATTTCTATTCATCAGAATAGAATTCATAATCATCAGGGTAAGGATGGAATTCTCAGTCCCTCATCCTTTCTGTTGAGTAGGAGGATCAGGCTAGCAGCAGCACCTGCTGGTTAAACATACACAAGGCTCTAAGCCTTCTTTTCTTCACCTTCCACCCGCTGCTCCTAGTTCTGCTACATCAGCTAAATAGAAGAAACAAATTTTTTGTTCCAGGAGCTATCCCTGCAAATACTTGAAGATGACTATCAGGTTTTATTTTTTCATCTTCAAACAAAACATTTCTAGTTCCTTTAATCAGCCAGTCCCCAAGCATTTGTTAAGGAGTTAGTTTGTAACAGACACTGTGCTATGCACTGTGGATGTAAAGAAAGGAGAAAACATAGTGCCTGCTCTGAAGGAGATAACATTCTAATGCATATAGCAGGATATTAAGGCTCTTTCCCACCCTATGGCAAAGTGACCGTCCTAAATGTGATACCCAGTACTGAATACAATACAATGTGTGGCTGACTGGGACTGAGCATAATGAGATTTTATTCCTGTAGTCCTCTTTCAATATACTCCATGGGGAGGAGTCAAGATGGTAGTGTATAGGCTGGGACAAAGCTGAACTCTCCCAACATTCCCCTCCAAACAACTTTAAAATAATGCCTCAAATGGAAATTTGGAACCGCAAGGCTGACAAAAGTTTAGAGGGAGTTTGCATCTAACCTAAAACTTAGGTGATCTACAGAGCAAATCTGTAACACCAGTGGGCCTTGGAGTCAGCTGTGATGGAAGCAATAGCAGCAGCAGCTTCAGGATTTCTAAGCCCAGAGACAGTAAAGGGGGATGGTTGGCTAATTGGTCAGAAAGAGATTATAGGAGATCCTTTGCTGGCCCTGGGTAAAGTTGGCACTGATTGGCAACTGTATTGCCTATAAACAATTTGGGGTTGCAGTTCAAGGGCAGAGATGATCAATAGTGCTTGTGGCTACAGGAAACCAGGAGCCTTTTCTGGGTAAAGACCATAGTGTAGACCAGGAAGACAGGGACCACACCTGTCCCCAGTTCATAACACCTTGGAAGCACCCAAAATTTACAGACCCCCAAACTAGCTCTTAAACTAGCATGAATTTTTGGACAGTGCTTCCCCACCCCTAGGTGATCAGAATCTAACTTTAACAGAGAATTCAAAATCAGTAAATGAACTGGGAAAATGAGCAAACAGCAAAAAAGAAATATGACCATCAAAAACTACTACAGTGGTAGGGAAGACTAAGGCATAAACTTAGAAGAAAATGTGAAAATAATTACAAGCAAAGCTTTAGATAAAAATGCCAATTATATCTAAGGCCAGAAAGAATTCCTGGAAGAGTAAAGAAAGAGATGACAGTGGTAGAGGAAAAATCAGAAATGAAATTAGAGTGATGCAAAAAATATGAAGAGAATTAATAGCTTGGTAAAAGAGGCTCAAAATAGTGAATAAAATAACACCTTAAAAAGAGAATCAGCCAAATATTAAAAGAGATATATAAATTCACTGAAGAAATGGAACCCTTTAAGAATAGAGTAGGCTGGGGGGCAGCTAGGTGGTTCAGGGGATAAAGCCCTGGCCCTGGCCATGGCCAGAGTTAAAATCTGACCTCAGACATTTGACACTTACTAGTTGTGTGACCCTGGGAAAATCACTTAATTCTCATTGCCCCTAAACAAAACAAAAACAAAACAAAACAAAACAAAAAAAGCAAAACACCACCACCAACAACAACAACAATAAAAGAATAGAGTAGGCCAAGTGGAAAAAGAAGCAGAATTAAGTAAGTGAAAGCTAAGGATTCTATTAAACTTCAAGAAATAATAAAACAAAGTCAAAAGAATGAAAAAATAGAAGAAAATTTGGAATATTTTATTGGAAAAATAACTACCTGGAAAAGAGATCCAAGAGAGTTAATTTAAGATTTTTTTGCACTACCTGAAAGTCATGATAAAAAAGCCTAGACATCATATTTCAAGAAATTATAAAGGAAAATTGTCTGAATATCTTAGATATAGGGAGTAAAATAGAAATTGAAAGAATCCACAATTACCTCCTGAAAGAGATCCCAAAGTGAAAACTGCCAGGAATATTACAGCCAAATTCCAGGGCTCCCAGGTCAAGGAGAAAATATTGCAAGCAGTCAGAAAAAAATCCAAATATTATGGAGCCACACTCAGGATCACACAAAATTTAATAGCTTCTATGTTAAAGGATCAGAGGCTTTGGACCATAATATTCTGGAGGACAAAGGAGCTAGGATTACAACTAAGAATAACCTACCCAGCAAAACAGTATAATCCTTCATGGGGAAAATGCTCATTTAATGAGCATTTAATGAAATAGAAGACGTCTAAGTATTCCTGATGAAAATAGCAAAGCTGAATAGAAAATCTGACATTCAAAAAGAGGACTCAAGAGAAGCATAGAAATAGTAATCATAAGGAACTCGATGCTATTAAACTGTTCACATTCCTATATGGGAAGATGATACATGTTAACTCCTAAGAAGTTTATCCTTATTAGGACAGTTAGAAAGAGTCTACATAGACAGAGGGCATATGTATAAGTCGATTATGTTGGGATGCTCCACAAAAATGGGGGGGGTGAGGAAGAGGATGAACTAGGAGAGGCTATAAAACTGTGCATATCTTTTGATTCAGCAATACCACTACTTGTGCTGTATCCCAAAGAGATCAAAGAAAAATGAAAAGGATGTATATAGATATGTGTATGTATGTACATATATGTATATGTGTATGTATGTATATGTGTATATATATGTATACAAAAATATATATCAGCTCTTTTTGTGGTAGCAAAGAATTGGAAATTGAGGGGGTGCTTATGAATGGAGGAATGACTGAACAAGTTATGGTATATGATTGTGATGAAATACTATTTGCTATAAGAAATTATGATGAGGAGTGGTTTTAGAAAACATGGCAAAACCTCTATGAACTGATGCAAAGTGAAATGAGAAGAACCAGGAGACCATTGTGCACAATAACAACTATGTTGTGGTGATGATGAACTTTTAAATCCTTGGCTACTCTGATCAACACAATGATCCAAGACAATTGCAAAGAACTCAATGAAAAAATACTATCCACCTCAGGAGAGAAAACTAATGAACTCTGAGTGGAAATTAAAGTATAATTTTCTTATATTTTTTTTGCTTTGTTTTGCAATATGGCTAATATGGAAATAATGTTTAGCATAATTTCATATTTATCATTGTTATCATATTGTTTGTCTTCTCCATGGGCAAGGGAGGGTTGGAAGGGAGAAAAGTAAATCCAGATCTTAAAATTTTAAAAGAAAAGAATATCAAAAATAAATAAATCAATAATGATTTTTAAAAAGAAAATATACTTTAATATCACATTAGCTTTTTTGACTGCCTCATCACACTAAAAACCCCAAGATCTTTTTCCAATCCAATATTCCCCAACATATACTTGTGCTATTATTGTTTTTCTTAACCAGTGTAATGGTTCCCTGATTTAAATTTGTGGGTGAACTCCCATGAATGAACTCATGGAAAGTTTTTATAGGAAATTTTAACTGGGTCAATTTAATGAGTAAAAAATGTACAGGAAATCTAGAATTAAAATGGTCTCCAATTAATGAAGTCATAGTTTGGTTAGCATCTCCTATCCCTTCAGTTCCCTGTTGCTTTAACATGTTGTCTCTGATTCCCTTTATATACTGTTTGTCATAACTCTGAAGACAATATTTAGGAAAAAAAGAATTCACCAAACAGTCCCCTCAGCATCATTCCATGCTGGAATGTGAAGATGGATCTCTGACCTTTTTATGGCCTGGAAATGCCCAGTAAGAACAAGTCTCTAAGGAATCATGCAATAGGAGGATGAATCATTTAATCCGATTTTTTGCTTCAGTGTTGTCAAAGGGCCAGAAGCCCACTCATTTAGGTATACGTACTGTGGGTGGTTATTCGATTAGGCAGTGGGACATTTTATTAAATGGATGGGTGCTTTTTATTAAATGAAAGATGAAACAGGTCTGTGTATTTATTCAAGCATTCTGCCTTTTCTGATGTCAGTCTGTGCCAGATTCTTTTAAGGAATGCAAATCTGCTATCATGCATCTGGCCTATCTGCTGATTCAAGGAGGATCAGGGATTTCCTTCTTGGCCTAAATGTGTGCACATTTGGAGGTTACCACATGTTTGAATTAATTAGCTTTAATTAGTAGTATTGTTGGTAGGGGAGGGGGTAACGGTCTAGACCTGTGATTTTATCTGTGTAGGAGGTTCCCTGTATGTAAACTCTCTCTTCTCATTTGCAATTTAGTGTTAGGGAATTATCTAGGGACACTGAGAGGTCAGGTGAGTTCTTGGTGGACACACAGTCTACATGTATTGGAACAAAGGTCACACTTCAGGACTGTTCCTCTAGCCACAGTGTGATGCAGTCAGTATTTTTTGTTTGTTAAATATGTATGTATATGGTGAAAGTGCTTTGCAAACCTTAAAGGACTATATCAATGTAACTTATTGTTTTATGTATGTATAAATATATAAATTTATATATACTTCATGTATATATACAAATTATATGTATATTATATGATACATATAATTTATTGGTTTATAATGATTATATATATATGTGTGTGTGTGTATATGTGTGTATAATAATTACTCTTCTTCCTACTGTTGTTGTTGTTGCAGCTACTACTACTACTACTATTAATTAGTACAATGTCAGATGACCTCTAGTTATTTGCAATATAATAAATCACAACTCATGCAGCAGTGACCTATTTAGCTAAGTTACATATGCCATCTGTGGATTTTAGTGTTTGAAAATGTTATTCCATTTTAGGGATTCCCAACCATTGTTTTCTAATGAGTGTTTTGTGGGATTTTGTTTTTGTTTTTGTTTGTGTTTTTTGGTGAGGCAATTGGGGTTAAGTGACTTGCCCAGGGTCACACAGCTAGTAAGTGTCAAGTGTCTGAGGCCAGATTTGAACTCAGGTCCTCCTGAATCCAGGACCAGTGCTCTATCCACTGTGCCGCCTAGCTGCCTTGAGTGTTTAGTGTTTGAAGTTTAAGGGTATTAAAAAATGAAAATGATTGCCCCTTTCTCCCCTCAGTGAAATCATAGATCAAGTCCTGGCCATATAGTCATGTCCTCAACAGTCAGTTTATGCAACAAAATGTTAGAAACAGGAAAAATTGGCCTTTTTTAGACCTGATGTCAGAGATAGATTTTTTTAATCGATAGCTTTCATTTCTTCATTAACCATTCTTAGCTGAACTTGATTGAGAAATTTGCCTGAATAGCTAAACTGTCACTCTCCCTTTCCCTTGTGACCAAAAGAAGCTAAAGAATTTGTGTTCTGTCTAATCACTGCAGCATGGCTGCATGAAAAGAATCCTGAATTTTGAGACAGAGGTTTCAGATTCAAATCTCTGTACCTTATGGTGACACTTAAGGCATCACCTTTCCTCTCTGGGCCTCCATTCATTTCCTCTTCTGTAAAACAAAGAGGTTAAACTAGATAATCCCTAAAGAGGTCTAAGTACTTTAGGAATTGTGGTCCCACTAAAGTTAAGGATGACGCTACTCATCCCAGTGGGCATAACTTCTTCAGCCATACCAAGATTCTTTGTCAAGGGTGCACTCTTTTGGTGTGGGTTTCATTTCAAACAAAGCCTGGGAGGATCCAGAGGCTGTGTCTCATTGCCACAGAAGCTTGCTATAGCAGCCTCAAACATTGCTGACTCATTGCCTTAGGAAACTCCAGTATAAGTCCCAGAAAGCTGTAAAAATGAATCAATAAGGGCAGCTAGGTGGCACAGTGGATAGAGCACTGGCCCTGGATTCAGGAGGACCTAAGTTCAAATCTAGCCTCAGACACTTGACACTTACCAGGTGTGTGACCCTGGGCAAGTCATTTAACCCCAATTGCCTCACCAAAAAAAAAAAAAAAAAAAAAAAGAATCAATAGCTATTTTCAGTAGCTCTGAGTCCCCAGTCAAAGATCAAGTCCTGGCAAAATAATGGTTTTAAATATCTCTCTATACTCTTTCTAGACATCCTCTCTCATCCTCTCCATTGCATTCTCAATAATACATTGAGATTTAGCAGAGATGGTGAGTTAACAAATTTTGTCACAATTATCAGTTTAAGAGACAAAGCAAACATTTGAATGCAGAAAAGTAATCAAACTTTTAAGAAGTATCATAAACCCCTTGTTTGAGAAAATACATCAGATTTTTGCTCTCTCTGAAAACAGAGGGGGAAAGTGGGAACAGGAAGTAAAGAATGACTTGCTTCAGCCTTAGGAGTCCTAATCTCAGTTTTATCTGTTCAGTGTCTGCCCCTGGCAGGACCATCTCTTCTTAATGGTGTGATCACATACCTCAGTCTCAGGAGTCCCAGTGCCCACTTATCATGATAGCTACCCTCCTTGAGCATGTTCTACTCTCTCATGCCTACGTGGCTTCTCAGATTATCCCTCCTAAAATCACTTAAGATGAGTATGACTAATCTCTCAGTTAAAGTCAGAACCTAACAGTCTCTTTCCAGAGACTATAGCTTCATACTTTAATAAAATGTTGTTAAGCCAATATGAACCTATTTCTTCTTATTTTTTCTTCTTCTTATTTTCCCTGAAAAAGGCCTATATTTTTCACAATGATATTCTTCTAGTGGTTCTCTGTGGATGTATGTTGGAATAGTAGTCTATGAAGAATTATAGTTGTGGGTCATACATAGGGCATTTGAGAGGCTATAAGATGTTGGAGAGGTATTGGAGATGGTTATAAGCAAATTTCAACACATCATAAAGAAGAACTAGAAAAAAAAGTATGTCCTTGGGGAGATGTAGGAATAGAAAAGAAGATAGACCATTTGTGAAATATGAATGTGATAGGTATTTGTCTTACACATAAATGCAAGTGTGTATTGATCCCATCGACCTTCACAAATAAGTATATTTGAGAGAGATTCAACCAGTGTACTTTACTCAACCTCACTTGAGCTTTGAGGTGATTCAGACTCCTTCACAGTATATAATCTTGCTTCATGTCTTCAGTGGGGATCAGTTCCAAATGTAAAGTCCATTGACTATGTTGTTAACATCAATGCAGAAGAGTGGTGTCAAACTCAAATAAAAATAAATCCTTGTGGGCCACATATTGATTTGGAAAACAAAAAATTAACTTTATCTATGTTGTACTGTATTTTTATCTATTTCATTAGACCTTTCCCAATTATGTATTAACCTGGTTTACGCCTCACTCTTTGTAGGTTGCATCTAAAAAGATCATCAATCCTTTTCCATGTTTTCCACTCAGCCCAGACCTTATGATTTTCTTGGTATATGAGTAATATAATGGTGGAGAATGGGAATAGAGAAGAGTCTTCTCATTACATTTTCTTTTTTTTTCTTTTTTCTTTTTTTTTTTTTTTTTGCAGGGCAATGAGGGTTAAGTGATTTGCCCAAGGTCACACAGCTAGTAAGTGTTAAGTATCTGGGACTGGATTTGAACTCAGGTCCTCCTGAAGGCAGGGCCCAAGCTTTATCCACTATGCCACCTAGCTGTTCTCTTCTCATTACATTTTCACCCAGTTCCTTTGCAATTTGTTAAGTAGGGTTCTGAAAAATTATTTAATGGAACAAGAGGTTTGATGGAATTTAAAAGAAATTTTTAATTATAACAGATAACAATGAAGCTGAGGCAGCTAGGTGACAGCTCCGAGAGTGTCAGACCTGAAGTCAGAAAGACTCATCTTCCTGAATTCAAACCAGGTCTCAGAAACTTACAAACTGTGTGATTCTGGACATGTCACTTAACCCTACTTGCCTCAGTTTCCTCTTCTGGCAAATAAGTTGGAGAAAGAAATGACAAGCCAGTATCTTTGCCAAGAAAACCCCAAATGGGGTAACAAAGAGTTGGACATGATTTAAACAAGTGAATAACAACAACCAAAATGAAACGAAGAGGAAGACGATAAAGCAAAGGAGGAGGGTGAGTACAAAGGATAGAATTACAATACGTAGACGCTTTCCCTATGTTGATGACTGGGTACAGCTGGATATTATCTGATTTTGAAACAAACAAACAAACAAAACTACCCTAGGTCTATGAATTTTTAAGAACTGAGAACCTAGAAGTAACAACCCAGGAAATACATTGTATTCAAGCATAAATAAGCAGATGGTAGCAGAAACCATTCAGTAGAGAGCAGTTAGGCAGACATACCAGACTAATAGAAGAACTCAGCTCAGCAGAAAAAAAAAGCAGGTTACTATGTTATCAAACAACATGGACAACTCTTCCTATGTCATGAGGTGTCCCTTGACATGCATGTGGCAAGACAATACATGTTCCTTATGTGTGTATTCTCCATTACTGTACCTTAGCCTTTGCATGCTTGGTCACATGAGTTGGCTTGTTCACACATGTTCCCTGCATACATCCCCTCCCCTATAGGTTATGGTAAATTGCAACTTTGTGGGTATGAAGACAAACCTTTCTTTTCATTTATATTTCTATTTTGTTAAATTAGATGGATTTCACTTTCTTATAATGTGGCCTCTACTTGGTTGATATAAGAAACTTTTCAGTAGGAGCTTATAAATTATGGTTTTGAGTGAGTACTTATCTATACCCACAACATATCTCAAGTCTAGAGTAGCTTTCACAGACAACATGGAAGTGTAAGGGTATTTCTAGGTATTATATCTACCTGAATAAGTCTTATAGCATGGATAGTGTTCTTCAGCGAGTGCATTGGTTATTGCCAGATGGCACGATTCTAGTCACAACAGCAGAGTCTATGTTCAGAAGATAATGACAACTTTGAAAATTCTGCTCTTGAGTCTGTATGATAGCAGGACTATGCCACTATGCCATCTATTTATCCTCCTCCAAGAAAGTCTAAATAAACCTGCATAACCATTTGCACTGCTTGAATACTATTCTTAATACCATTCGTTTTAATATAATTCATCTTAACTCACAGATTTTGGGGAAAGAAGCTGCTCTCTGAAGTCCACCCCCTCGTAAGATCAGGTTGCAGTGGTCCCATGAGAAGCTGTACTGTTTATTCATATGATATGCTAAACGTGACATTTGCTAAAAGGTCAAGATCATGACGGCTCACTTTTCCAGGGTCACTCTATTTCCAAAGGGAGTTATTAAATTAACAAAACAGAAAGGAAGTTAGTCCACTGTCAGCTTAAGGTATGTGAAAAAATTGCACTTTTTTGCCAAACAAATGTCTTCTTCCCTAGATTATGGCAAGGGGTTGAAATGGGCAGGTTGGAGTCATACAGACAAAAGTTCATGTAGAATTCAAGCTTTTGGCTATAAAGAGAACAGCAATGAATCTTGTTGATAAAAATGCATTTAAATTATAAGGCATTGTGGACCCAGAACCCTAGACCTGTCTCATTTTCTTGTGTTTCTAAATTATTGTAACAATTGACATCACTGCAAAGACCTGTGGGCAGACTAGGAATTGCTAACCTGAGGAAACTATGAGGAACTATATTCCCATGGGAATGCTACCCCAAGTTAGGAAAATGGACAGTAACTATTCAGCACATAGCATTTGTTCTTAAATATTACAACCAGGCCATGGTCACTGCTCTATTAATGATAACCTCATCAATATCCTAAATTTGTACTACTCTTTTTCAGGATTGTATTATACCCCTTTTATTTTTCAACTCTCTAATACCTATATTTATTCTCTGTGTTCTCAACATATTTGCAATACTGTAAATTGGTGAGCTATATTTCACTTGGTTGGGAACACAAGGATGGGACCTGCTTTCATGCCCATAGTTCTGTTCTTCCCTTGTGGATGTAAGTAATGAAAATGTTTTGACTAAGAACAAAATGTAGAGGACTGAAATAATTCTTCAGCAGTGATACAATCTAAGATTTCTTTTTTAGTTTAATGATGCCTTTTGATTTCATACCAGTTATTTCCCATAGTCCCCAATATAATATCCCTACCACCACACAAAAGAACCTTCACTTTTCAACATTTAAACCAAAGTAACTGAAACAGCACAGCAACATTCCATACCCATAACTTCCCACCAATCCGTCAAGAGAATATAAGCTCTTTGAGAGCAGGGTAATCTTTGTTTTTGTATTTGTATGTTTAGCCTGACACATAATAAGTTAATGGCTAAATTGAGGAAAGAATTGTGTTTCATCTTCTGTTCTCCTGAATTCTTCATAGTCATGTTAGTGGTATAATAATATTCCATGGCATTCATACCACAATTTATTTAGCCAATCCCCAAGGCTTTCTTTGAGCATTCCTCTATACTATATAAAGCCTTGTAATAGGGCTAAACAGTCTGATTTTTAACATCTCTGTTCTCATTTACACTCAGATACTTGTTAACTGGGCAACTAGGTGGTGCAGTGGATAGAGTGTCAGGCCTGGAATCAGGAAGACTCATCTTCCTGGCCTCAGACACTTGCTAGCTGTGTGACCCTGGACAAGTCATTACACCCTGTATGACTCAGTTTCCTCATCTATAAAATGAGCTGAAGAAGGAAATGGCAAGATACTCAAGTATCTTTGCTAAGAAAACTGTAAATGGATTCATGGAGAGTTAAATATGACTGAAAACAACTGAACAACAAGAATAACTTCTGGTCATTGGAAAATGACCTGAGAGGCTTTGGTACCTAAAACCTAGAAAATTGCTCTTGATATAATGGGTATATCTCTCATTCTGATAACTGATGACCCAAAGGGAAAGCCATTCTGCCTAAGGGGATGCAATTTTCTTTCATTTTGATTTTACCAGAATTCATCATCAAGGGTTTTGTTTCCCTATGTGATGGAACCAGGGTAATCCATTTTCCCTCAAAGGGCTAGTGTTGCCTACATGTTGACAAAACATTCTGCAGGTTTTGGTTGGTTATTGCCTCCTTTAACACAGTTTCCTGGTCCCCAAAGGTTGTAAAAAGTTGTACCCACAAGGAATTGGAAGGCTTCCAAATTGGTAAATATCTGAAGACCACAGGAATAGGTACATTCTATACATCTGCAGACCTGCATGGAGCCACATCTATAAAAGCTAATCCCTCTTGTATCTTTGTTGCATAACCTTTCTTTGTTTCACCTAAGTAAACCTTTTCTTGACTGTTCAATGACTTATGAAGGCTTCATTTTATCCCCAAATCAAACCTGAAGGAATAGGGTACTGGCATCAGGTCCACACCTCACACTCCATTTAATTTGCTGGTCTTTACCAATCTTATCTGGTAATCAGAAATAATGTTCTTTGGGGAGTTGGTTATTCTTTAATCAGATATGATTTATTGTTGGCACCTCTCATTCTTTTTTTCTTTGTTTAGAATTTTATTTTTCAAAATATATGTAAAAACAAATTTTGACATCATTAAAAGAAAGCTTTGTGTTCCAACTTTTCTTCCTCCCTCCCTTCCCATCCCCCCAATTCCAAGAACCCAAGCAATTCAATATAAGTTATGCATGAGTAGTCATGGGAAACATCCCCACATTAGCTAGGTTGTGAGAGAACACAGTTAAGAAACAAAACTTCAGATTAAGGAATTGTCAAAGAAGAAAAATGTTTCAATCTGTTTTCAAATTCCATCAGTTCCCTCTCTGTAGTGTTATATTGGATCATTGCCTTGGTGAAAATAACCATGTGCTTCCCAGCAGATCATCTTACACTATTGCTGTTATACTGTATACAGTATATTTCACTCTGCTTCAGTTCATGTAGGTCTTTCCAGGCTTTTCTGATAGCATCCTGTTCATCATAACTTTTTATATAGTACCTTAAACTTGACAAAGTATTTTCTTCACAATAGCCCAGCAAAATAGGTACCATATATTTTGCCATTATAGTCAATCATCATAACTATTTCCCTCCATCCTATTCCTTCCAATGATTTTACTCTATTTTCTATTATCTTTTACCCTATTCTTCATCAAAAGTGTTTTACTTCTGACTGTCCCCTCTCAGGCTCTGCCCTACCTTCTTTCACCCTTCCCTCCTTAACCTCTTGCCCTCCTACTTGCATGTAGGGTTAAATAGATTACTCCTCCCAATTGGGTGTGAATGTTATTCCATCCTTGAGCCCACTCTGATGAGATTAAGGTCTTTGAGTTAATTCTGTGTTCTAAATTTTTCTTCCTCCCTCCCTCCTCACTCATCCCTATGAAATCAAGCAATTCAATATGTCATACGTGTGCAGTTATGTAGAACATCTTCACCTTCCTTGAAAGTGTTTTGCTTTTTACTGCTCTCTCCTCCAATCTGCCTTTCCCTCCTTCCCCTCTTCTCCCTCTCCCCATCTTCCACTCCCACTTTCCTAAGGGCAAAAATATATTATCATACCCCTTGAGTATGTATGTTTATTCTCTTTTGAGCCAATTCTGATGAAAGTAAGGTTCACTTACCCCCCACTACTTGCCTCTCTTCTCCTCCCCTCCATAAGCTTTTTTCTTGTTTCCTTAATGTGAACTACCTCTCCCCAGTCCACCTCTCCCCTTCCTTCTCCCCCAGTCTATTCCTCCTAACCCTCAACCTGATTTTAAAGATGCCATCATGGGTTAGCTAGGTGGCATAGTGGACAAAACACTAACCCTGGACCCAGGAGGCCCCAAGTGCAAATCCACCAGATATGACACCCCCCACCCTGTTTGCCACACAAAGAAGAAAGATAAAAAATAAATGCTGTACAGATATTAACCCTTCATATTCAGTTCAGACCTGTGTCCTCTGTGAATTCCTTACAGAGAAAGTTCTTATGAGTTTGAAGTATCATCTTCCCATGTAGGAATGTAAACAGTTTAATCTTTTAAACCTCATGATTTCTTTTCCCTGTTTACCTTTTTATGCTTCTCCAGGGTCTTGTATTTGAAAGCCAAATTTTCTATTCAGTTCAGGTCTTTTCATCACAAATCCCTGAAAGTCCCTTTTTTTTCATTGAAATCCTCTTTTTTCCTCTGAAAGATTATACACAGTTTTGCTGGGTACATGATTCTTGGCTGTAGTCCCAGTTCCTTTGCTCTCTGGAATATCATATTCCATGACCTCCAGTCCTTTAATGTAGATGTTGCTAGATCTTGTTTTATCCTTATTTTGAGCTCCACAGTATTTGAATTCCTTTTTTTTCTAGCTGCTTGGAATATTTTCTCCTTGACCTGTGAGTTCTGGAATTTGAATATAATATTCCTGAAGGTTTTCCTTTTGGGATCTCTTTTAGGAGGTGATGAGTGGATTCTTTCAATTTCTAATTTGCCTTCTGCTTCTAGAATATCAGGGCAATTTTCCCTGACAATCTCTTGGAAGAGGCTGTAAAAACTTTTATTTTGGTCCTGGTTTTCAGGTAGTCCAATGATTTTCAAATTAACTCTCCTAGATCTATTTTCTAGGTCAGCTGTTTTTCCAAGGAGATATTTAACATTGCC
Organism: Dromiciops gliroides; assembly: GCF_019393635.1. Taxonomy (NCBI): domain Eukaryota; kingdom Metazoa; phylum Chordata; class Mammalia; order Microbiotheria; family Microbiotheriidae; genus Dromiciops; species Dromiciops gliroides. The sequence continues at coordinate 27,511,986 of NC_057865.1, read as the reverse complement.
CTCTATTTTTTTATTCATTTGGCTTTGTTTTACTGTGTCTTGGTTTCTCATAAAATCACTAGCTTTCCTTTGTTCAATCCTGGTTCTAAGGCAATAAGTTTCTTCACAGAGCTTTTTTATTTCCATTTTTATTATTTTCCATTTGGATTTTCAAGCTGTTGACTTTTCTCTCATGGCTCTCCTACATTTCACTCATTTTTCTTTCCATTCTTTTCTCCCTCTCTCTAAATCTTCATTCTATCTCTCCTACTTTCTCTTCAAAGTCCCTTTTGAGAGCTTCCATGGATTAAGACCAGTTCATATTTTTCTTGGAAGCTTTGGATGTAGGGGCCCTGAGGTTGCTATCCTCTTTTGAGGGTGCACCTTGATCTTCCTTGTTGCTAAAGAAACTTTCTATTATTCTCAACTTTCTTTGCTTGCTCATCTTGACATTTTTTCTTGACTTCTACCTCCCTCTTATAGTGGAGCCCTACTTCCAAGCTACTACACTGTTCCAAGTTTCAGAGGATCCTAGGTGTTTCAGTTTGAGGGAGGGCAGGTTTTTCTCTCACCTGGCTTGTTCTCTGGTCTGAAGATAACCTCAAGCCAACTTGCTAGTTAACCAGCCAGCAGAGTGCTGTGGTGGTTCTTAGCTTGGACAATCCTGTGCCCCTCCCCTACCTGGGCCTCCCACTGCTCAGGATTTCTCCTTGGTTCCCTGCTGGGTTGGGATAGCCAAATTTCTCCTTAGGTCCCGCAGACACCCCTGCACTACCCCAGCTCCCTGTCAGCCATTCAGCCCTCTCATCCAACAGTAAGCTTGCTTCCAGAAGATGCAGGTGCTGTAGCTGATTCAGAGGCTTCATGTGAGTTCCTCTTGTGGTCTGTGTCAGCACAATTGTGGGGTTAGACTCTGCTAGCAGCCCAGTACAGCCCCTTTTAATCTGGAAAAAATCTCAACCTGTGTTTTTGTGGGTTTTACCACTCCAGGACTTGTTTGATTATTGTTTTGGGGGTAATTGCGTTGGGAGCAATGTGTGTTTAATGTCTTTCCTCCACCATCTTGGCTCTGCCCCCTAGTACCTCTCATTCTTGCATTCTTGACAGATATATGACACACAGATCATTTGTTTCAGCAAAAGATAATCAGGGGGCAGCTAGGTGGCACAGTGGATAAAGCACTGGCCCTGGATTCAGGAGGACCTGAGTTCAAATCTTGCCTCAGACACTTGACATTTATTAGCTTTGTGACCCTGGACAAGTCATTTAACCCTCATTGCCATGCAAAAAAAAACAAATGGAAAAGATAATCAGAAAAGCTTTGTCCTCCCAGCAAGATTGCACCTTTGCTGAACTTCCTGTCATCTTAATCTAGGAAGTATGGTACTTTCCTTCTTTAACTGTAGGTCCACATGGACTCCAGTCCAACCAAGCCACATGGAAACATAGCTGGTGCATGTCACTTGCTTTACTTGTCTTTGCTATTGAGTTCCATGGATCTTAAAAGTGGTACTTGGATACCCATGAACATGACTTTTCCTCTTCTGTGTGATCTCTAATTTTATCAAATAATTGTCAGTAGGCCATGTAGAATTGCCAACCAGGCACCAAAAATAGAATGAAGGCAATTACCTCAGCAAAGATTAACACAGACAGTAAAATTGCACTTATGTAATGTTCATCTTTTGGCCATATGCCATAGTTTATAGCCCCATCCTGTGCATCTGATTCATTATAAAAATGAGGAAAAAATGACCAGTGTCCCTCTAATGGGAATTCAGTCTATAATATTCTCTTTTCACTTTCCATAAACCTTTACTCAGAGCAATGCCCAAGATGTAGTATCACGTTATTGCTCTTCTCCCTGAAATCTTAGTAAGGTGTTGTAAAGACAGCAGATGAAAAGACAAACTCCCCTGGAGTTTGGAATCTGATCATCACTAAATTCATGAATATGTTTCCTGTAATGAAGAAGGTTGAACTTCCAACTCTAATCTCTAGAGAAGACTTGATCTGGGTCAATGGAATCAGGGTGATGGACAAGTCATTGTTTTTGCATGCCTCTCCAATCCCCAAAAAACCTCAGACAAAAGGATTATGGGCCAAGGGTACAATAATTAAAACTGAAATCACAAAGTTAGAAGATGGAAACAGCAGACAAGGTTAGAATCTTGTCTAAAAAAACCTATTAGAGGATGCAAATGCCTAAAGTTGAGCAGTTTCACCTTCGGTCAATCCTATGTCATGCACTGACAGCCAGTTAAAGCAATAGTTTATGCTTTCATCAGGATATGGTCGCTGGGGTCCCTGCCTGAGTCCCCTCATTGCAATGACCATCAGAGCCCTACCAAACCCCAGAAGAGGGAAGACATTGATTCTGCCCAGCCATGGGTGGTAAAATTATTAGGATTTGGCTGACTCATTTGGGAGGGGCCACACCTGGCCCGCCCTGAATGCTACTGAGGTCAGAAGGAGAAGCCTCTCTCCATAGGTTTTTGGGGGAAGAAAATTGGACACTTGCTGAGGGGAGGCTGAGTGTCTTCCAGAGCTCTCTCTCTTCTTCCTTCTTCCTTCTTCCTCCCTGGGAGTGGCTTGAGCAGGAGCAGCAGCATCTGTGTCACTCAAGCCTGGTTGTAAGTTGTGCTTTCCATTGAAGCTACAAGCTCCAGGTGGTGAGTTATTCTGTTCTTTTGAATAGACTTAGGTTAGAGCTAGGCTAGGAGGATTAACTGTATTTACTTTTCCCTATTTCCTTGTCTTTGATTTTATTAATTTCACCTTTGCTGTTTACTTTATACCAGGCTAGAACTCTAGGCTAGATACACCTTTTCTTAACTTGCTGAACTCCATGTGTTTTCCTTTTTACTAATTCCTAGTATGCTTTAATAAATGCTTAATCCCCCAAAACTGGTGCTAAAGCATCTAATTTAAGGCAACTGCACTTTTAGATTTTAAACATCACACATGTAAAGGAAAAGGATTGAAAGTAGTAAGTAGTATAAAGACAAGATTGGAAAGAGACAGGAAACCTGAGGTCAGTTATTTCCCCATGGAGATTACTCTGATCAGAGAATCAGCTGGATCTCAATACCTCCCAAACCCAAAAAGGACATTGGGCCTTGAGTGTCTGTGTAGTAGCTTAAGGGAAAAACTGAAGAATGAGTAGAGAATGCAGAGATAAGCTACTAAAATGCAAGACATAGTACAAAAGGTCCAGTTCAAGAGAGAAAGGCTCCATATAAGCTTAGTTTCCAAGAGGATAAACCAACAGCTAAACTTGTAAATACCAAGAGTAAAATAAAGGAGGAAAATCATAAAGGGCATAAGATGTTTAACACATATTATACCACAAAAGACAAATGAACCAAAAATACCCAGTAACGAAAAGAACTCTGTGGACTTCTTGAAACTATGGAAAAACAAACAAGAAATTTCAGAATAGTCAAAAAGAAACATAACACTTAAAAAGAAGATATTTGGATAGAAACTTATCCAAAACAAGAGTATTCACAGCAGAATATTTTTTGTGGGTGGGGCAATGAGGGTTAAGTGACTTGTCCAGGATCACACAGATAGTAAGTGTTAAGTATCTGAGGCCAGATTTGAACTCGGGTCCTCCTGAATCCACAGAGCAGAATTAACAAAAACAAGAAACCATTGTATTTTAATGAAATTCAGAATATAGCATAGGGAATATCTTCAAAGAATAAAGAACCTGAAAAAAAATGATGATTGGAACTCAAAAATACAGAAGTAAAAGAAAACTCGCCAGAGGAGAAGGAAAGGACCACAGGTCCTCTAGAAGAACACAGTAAATAAAAAACCTCAATATCATACTGCAGAAAATAATTTTAAAATTTCCATAACATTTGAATATAAATGAAAAAATATGAATTGGTTGAATCCCCAAATCAATATCAGAGGAAAAGCCTATGCTTGCAATTCCAAGGCATGTGGTGATTATATTTCAGAATTTCAATATCAAATGACAAATTTGTCAGTCAGAAGACTTTCACATGTAAAGATCCAACTCTTTAAGGTAAGATTACTCCATAGTCATGAGAAATCAGGAAAACACATGGAGGGGGCATCTAGGTGGCGCCGTGGATAAAGCGCCAGTCCTGGATTCAGGAAGACCTGAGTTCAAATCCAGCCTCAGACACTTGATACTGACTAGCTGTGTGACCCCAGGCAAGTCACTTAACCCTCATTGCCCTGCAAAAAAAACAAAAACAAAAACAAAAACAAAACAATAAAACCCAAAAAAACCACATGGAATAGGATATTTTGAACATCAAAAGAGCTCAAATTATAATTCAGAATGACATATCCTGAAATATAAGTTTATTAATGAGTGGAAAAAAAATATCAAAATTCCACAAAAGAGAAGCATTTAATGCGTTCCTACCAACCCCATAAAAACAGAGGTCAGTGGACCATTTGAGTTGCCAAAGTAGATACTCTAAGGAAACATGAGAAATGTAAATAAGTACAATTGTTAAGAAAAAGATTAAGTAATTAAGTTACTTCCTTTTTCCAGGGTATTTTTAAAAATTGGACAAAGGGGTAAATGAAGCATCACCAACAGATGAAAAGGTGGAAAAAAGATCTAAAAGACTAAACATATAAGGTGATTTCAAAGAATAGACAAATACTTACATATTTAGAAGTGCATTCACACATATGCCCACACTCTACTGGATTTTATCCAGGAGGAATGGGTCCAATATGAAACCACCTTGCTCAAAGGATAGTACTCCCCGGAACTGTATCCTGTCCCAGGACAAGAGATAAATGGGTACCTAGAGGCAGCCAAAACCAGAAACAGTTGGACAAGCATAGATCCAGAGATAGAAACTTCCACCTGATTGTGGTAATGGCAGGATCCAGAATTAGAGCACATTAGTTAGGATACAGAATAATTCCCAACATACAACATCCTTTCTTTGATGAATTTGTGTATGCATGTATATATGTATGAGAAAAGCAAGGAACAAAAAGAACCAAATAAAAGCTAAAAAAAAAAACCCTAATTCAAATATATGTACATACACACATCATATGAAGTTAAGGAAGAATGAAGCAAGATTTACCATTGCAATAACATTGAAATTATATAGAGGAAGTAGCTTCATTTTGGTATCTGAAAGCTCCACCTTCAAGAGTTAGATAAGAAAGAAAATAACAAGTAAAGATATAGACCATGAATGGAAAAATAAAGTACTGAGAAGGAAGTAGATGAATAGAAATAAGGAGGATGACAAAATAAAGGAAAACTTCTTGGGAAATTGTGCCACAAAATATTTTTTTCAAGCTAAGGTGTTTTAAAGGAGTAGAGGAAATATCTTGAATTCTCATCTGATTGGGAGAAGGGAAGGGCAAAAAGGAGAGTGAAAATAGAAAAAAATAAGGAAAAAAATACATACTACATACATAATCCACACAGATACCTAAAATGCTGAAGAAAAAAAAATTGGTCTGCTCCAACTCAAGAAAGAAATAAAAATTGAAAAAACACCATTTATATGAATGAGATGTAATGTTATTATGTAGGAAGAAATAATGAAAATTAGGAATTCAGAGAAACATGGAAAGATTTACAAGAACCAAAGCAGAGCCAAATCAAGGAATTACAAAGAACAATGTTGATTACATCAATGAAAATGACAAGAAAGTGAACTAGAAGTAAATGAAGATAATAATGGTCTCTGAGAACAGATACTACTTCTGTCTTCCCAGTAACAAGAGCAGTTACTACTAGGGCAAAATGTTATATGGTGGCCCACCTCTATCTAAGGAGGATAGAAACCCCTGGCTACATGAGTGTCAGCCTCTTTTACTCCCTATGTACCCTGTCCCCCCCCCCCCTCTCTCTCTCTCCTGCTTTCCCTCTTGACTCAGAAGGCTGTTTCTTAGGGGTATGTAATTGTTTAGGATTGTGAGCCTGTGGCTAGTGGGGAAGTCAGGCATCAATACTTTAATAATATGTAATAATAATTAATAATAAGTACTGACTAGGGGGCAGCTAGGTGGCGCAGTGGATAGAGCACCAGCCCTGGATTCAGGAGTACCTGAGTTCAAATCTGGCCTCAGACACTTAATACTTACTAGCTGTGTGACCCTGGGCAAGTCACTTAACCCCAATTGCCTCACTAAAAATAAATAAATAAATAATAAGTACTTACTGCCAAAAGGGTGCAATAGCCATTGTTTTATAATTAGCAATGATTTTATAAGGCACAGCCTAGACACAAATAATTTAGCAAACACAAAGAAAAGGGAGAAAATTTCGAGTGTAAAGAACAGAGAGAGCAAAGCCACATGACCAGCATCGTCTCTCTGCAATCATGTGTTTCACCCAGCTGCAAAAATGATGTTTTAGGGCAAAAGTCTGGCCCATATTACTCCTCATCTCAAAAACCTTCACTGCTTCCACTTTTCTTCAGATTTTGAAAAGGACCATGACATCAGGGTTATATCATGACTTGCACTTGTGGTAAAATAATGGAATTTGGCAGATGCCCAGGGGTCTGACTTGGTTGATTTAGTAGTGTTTGAATTGGGTGTGAATGAGAAACTACTAAGTACCCAATTAAAGATGATTAGATTTTAGCCACACCTGGCCTGCCCTGTCAGACCTAGTCTAACTTGGCCAGTCCTGAGAAGGAGTGTCCTCAGAGGCTGTGGACTTAGTCATCAACAGGGAACCAGTCTCAGCCACACAACTTGAAGGACCTCCCCTTTGGGGGAGGGAGGAAAAGGCAGAAAAGGGGACCCCAACAGGACGTAACACACTCTCACTCGCTCTCTGGCCTTGAAGGAGCTTTGGAGCAAACTGGCTGCCATAGAAAATGAGTTAAATCCAGACCTTTGAATTAACTGAGCTGAGAGTAAGTTTGGGTTTTGAGACAGCCTTTGCTAGAACCAGGGAGATTATCCATTTTCCCCTTTCCTTATTCCCTTGTTCTTGACTTTATTCATTTCACCTTTGCTATGTATTTTATTCCCATTAAACAAAACCTGATTCATTTGTGGAAAAGAGGCTGTTAAGCTCCTTTCTCATTGGTCTGGGAGAAATAACTAAAAAAGGCAGTTTGGAGGAGAGGTAGCTTTCGACCTAGAGGTCCCTCATTATTTTCTGAACCCCAATATTACCCAATTAACTCTCCTCATATTAAATTTGGCCCCTACATGCTAAATTGATTTAAGTGAGGGAGGGCTGTGCAAGGTCATCAACTTCAGTCTCTCCTCCATAGTCATCTGGGTATCATGGAATATATACATCAGGATGACTGGAGATGGCTCTGGATGTTTTTAAGGCAATTGGGGTTAAGTGATTTGCTCAGGGTCACACAGTTAGTGTCTGAGGTGAGATATGAACTCAGGTGCTCCTGAGTGATTAATCACATTAAGTATATTATTTATATAATGCATATATGCATATTATATGCACATATGATTTATACATGCATGTACAAATGTATTTATATATTGAAATGCATTAACAGCCCTTTATAAAAGTCAGTGTTTAAATATTAGCTGTTTATCCATTGAATGTAAGGTCTGTTTCCTGTCCCTGCTGGCATCCCCCACACTTAACACTAAAGTGCTTTACACATAGTAGGTCCTTTGTAAATATTCATAGAGTTAAATTGAAAGTTCCTGGAACCACTTCTTTGCCAAATTCCTGCAGTGCCCTTTGTGTGATGCTAGAGAAAAATCTTAATACAAAAAAAAGAGAATCCACACCCATAATTACCCACAGAATTGACTCCCAGATCAAGTAACAAAAATATCCCTGCTGGCATCTCTAACTATTGAAAGCAAAAGAAGATGTCCGCCTCAGAAGCTCAGGGCTTAGACACAGGTCTGTATAGAACTGAAGCATTTTCATAAAACATAGATAAATAAAAAAGCCATGACAGAGCCCCCAAAACACAAGAACAAATAATTACTGAGGGAAGCCAGAAGGGAGAGTGTTTGTCCACTTCTTTTCAGCCTTATCTGCTAAGGTTTTGCAGCTATTCAAATAAGTCTCTGGCTTTGCCCAGAGTGTTGGCTCAGGAAATCCATTAAATAGGAGTAAGAAGAGTATTGACCACAAATTTCTGGGCCAAGGCCTGTATCTGGAATTGAGGAAGGGAAATGGCTCATTGCTTGGTTAGTAGTGAAGTGAAGAATTTTTCACCCTAAGTGACCACAAAATGATAGGACTATTATTTGCAACCAGGAACAATGGCACCTCTTTTAGGACACCAGCCCAGCCTGCAGACATTGTGCAGGAAGCAACCCCTGCCATACAGCTACTGCTCAGGCATCATAATTACCATTTGTCACTTGTCACCTATAGGCAGATTAGGAGGTCTAGCTGAAGTTGGAATGTGGCCTGATATTCAGAGAGGAGGTCAGAATTTCTCAGGTTGGACCACCACCATTACCTCAAACATCTGCTCCCCTTGCACCCTAATGGAGATAGCTCAGGACCCAAACACCCCCACACCCACACCCCCCCCACACACACACACACATCTACCCCTCCTACCTCCAACCACGTTTCTAGACAGAATCTATGGCCATTATTGGTGTTGATGGGCAACCTTTCTCAAGGAGTCCATCATCCCTGCAACCACCAACACTAATTGCTGACCAACTGGCACCAATGGACTGGTAAGCCTAAGGGCCTCTGGGATATCAGGACTCTGTCTACCTAGATGTGCTTTCTACATATTTTCACTGACCTCCATCATCCAGAGGGGGCAAACCTTGTAGAGTTATGATCTAGGGCTACTGCCTCTGAAGGTAATGAAGCCCCCACCTTCTCAGAAGCTATATTACTAAAGTCCTTTGCACTATCAAATGGTTCAACATCAAGAACCAATGAGGGGGGCAGCTAGGTGGCACAGTGGATAAAGCACTGGCCTTGGATTTGGAAGTACCTGAGTTCAAATCCAACCTCAGATACTTGACACTAGCTGTGTGACCCTGGGCAAGTCACTTAACCCTCATTGCCCTGCAAAAAACAAACAAAAGCAAAAACAAACACAAAAAACCCCCAAAACACAAAAACAAAAATAAACAAAAAAAAAACACTAAAAAAAGAACCAATGAGATTTTATTAACAGATGAATTATCATCTATCTCCTTGGGCTTGAAATCAAGAAGACCTCTTCCTGAGTTCAAATCCAACCTTGAACACTTACTAGCTGCGTGACCCTGGGCAAGTCACTTCATCCTGTTGGCCTTAGTTTCCTCCTCAGTAAAAGGAGCTAGAGAAGGAAATGGTTAACTACCCCAGTATTTTTGCCAAGAAAACCTCAAATGGGATCATGGAGAGTCCAACATGGGGCTGATCAGCAACAAAATCATCAACACACTCAGCGTGTGTTAATATTCAGAGCAGACATCCGCCCCCTTGTGGCAGACAAACCTCAAACCCCATGAGAGATCATTTCCCATTAGAAAGATGCTCCAAGTAGGAAGCTGTCAAAAATGTTTGCCTAGGGATTTTCCACTACTCATGGGAAAAACCTCTACAGTAGCTTGGTGCCTATTCTGCTAAAGGGACTCAGAGTACTTTTGCTTTTCTCTCTCCAATGCAGCTTGGGTGCTGCTGGCAGACTCTAACTGCCCAGGTCTCATACTCAAGTGGCTGCCATCTCTGTATCTTGATACTCATAACTAGCAGGTACATGTCTTTAATCTGCATCTCAGACCCTGATAGTATGATGAGATTAATCTCTATCAAAATAGTGGTTGGCTTAATTTCTTGAGTCCTGACAGTGAATTATAAAAAAAAGGACTTTCCCAGTAACCCTTCTTTCTTTGGCCTGATCTTCAAGTCTACCCTTATTAAATGTTTCCTATGTGCCAGGATTAGAAGGTACAAAAACATAAACTAGAGTCCTTGATCTTGGGGAGGTTATACTCATTCTTCTGAGGGGTGGGAGAGATGTGCCCCATATACAAATAAACATAACAGAGTGATGGAAGAGAGATGTAGACAAGGGAGATTCTGGAAGGAAGAAAATATTTTCAAATGGGGGGAATCAGGGATATCTTCTCAGGGAAGTCCTTGAAGGAAGAAAGAAGTTCTAACATAGTTCTTTTTAAAAGGGGGCTCTGGGGCAGCGAGGTGGCGCAGTGGATAGAGCACTAGCCCTGGAGTCAGGAAGACCTGAGTTCAAATCTGACCTCAGACACTTGACACATATTAGTTGTTTGTCCCTGGGCAAGTCACTTAACACCAATTGCCTCACCAAAAATAAATTTAAAAGGGGGTTTCTTAAAGTAGATGAGGAGGAGGGAATAGAGATGAGGCATGGAGGACAGTGTCCGTAAAAGAATTCTTGAGTTGTTATAGGGAAGCAGCTAGGATTGGTCCAGTTTCCCAAAAATGTGGAGTGGATGAAGAGGAGTAATGTGAAATATGTCTAGAGAAATATTTGAGTCAGATTTTAGAACACCTCAAGCAGCAGAACAATGAATTTGTACTTGATCCTGAAGGAAATAGGGAGCCACTGAGGATTTTTGTACAGCTCTGGTGATCAATCAGCTTTGATCCCTTCACAGGACTGCTCTGTAGCATCCATTCCTGGTGAGCATGGCTTCCTTATTGAAGCTAATATGACTATCCATGTAGACACTGTGCCCCACTTCCCACTGCTATGAGGACTGGGGACTCCTAAAATAGTTTGAGCTCCATCTGAATATTTAACAGATAAGAAAATTGAGCCTCAGAGAAGGAAAATAACTACAGTTCAAGGCATAGAGAGTTAGTAGCAGAGGACCAAGTCTGTGCTTTGTAGTCACATCAATAAGCATCTATTAAGTGTCTACCATGGACCAGATACTTTGCTAAGATGGAAACAGGATAGAGATATTTTCCTTTCCTTCTTTCTTCTTCCTCCCTTTCTTCCCCTTCCTTTCTTCTTTTTTCCTTCCTCCCTCCTTTTCATCTTCCCTCCCTCCTTCCTTCCTTCCTTCCTTCCTTCCTTCCTTCCTTCCTTCCTTCCTTCCTTCCTTCCTTCCTTCCTTCCTTCCTTCCTTCCTTCCTTCCTTCCTTCCTTCCTTCCTTCCTTCTTTCCTCCCTTCTTTCCTTCCTCCCTTCTTTCCTTCCTCTCTTTTTTCCTTCTTCCTTTCCTTCTAATTCAGAAGGAGAAGCTATACTTGGGTTTTCATGTTAACAAAATGTAATTTAATTTAGTTTTATGCTTAGACAATTTTTAAAAAATCAACATTTGATTTTTAAGTTAAGAATAGGGAGCACATTATGATTATATAAAGAATGACAAAAATAAAATTTAGAGGTCCACATTATGGCCAATCAAAGGGGGGGGTTGAGGGAAATGTGAAAGACAATGAGACATGAAGGAAAGGAAAAAGGGAGACAAAAATTATGGAGGAAGAAAGAAAAAAGGAGACCACAAAGGGCAGCTAGATGTCCCCATAGTGTGTAGAGAGCTCAGCCTGGAGTAAAAAAGATTCATCTTCATGAGTTCAAATCTGGTCTCAGACACTTACTGGTGTGACCCTGGGCAAGTAACTGAACCTTGTTTATCTCGGTTTCCTCATCTGTACAATGAGACGGAGAATGAAATGACAAACCATTCCAGTATCTTTGCCAAGAAAATCCCAAATAGAATCATGAAGAGTCAGACATGACTGAAAAAACCAACTGAACAACAAATCGAAACTAAGTTTGAAGGGTAAGCAGAGAGGAAGAGTGAAAGTCAGGAAAAGAAGGAAGAAGAAAAACACATACATTTACTAGGGGAGTGAGAAACCGAAAAATTGGGAAGGAGAGAGAGAGGGAGGAGAGGGAAACTTGACAGACACATGGAAAAAGAGAAGGTGATAGAAATTAGAGAGAGGCTAAGTAGATCTGGAGGTTTCATCAGGGAATCCTGCTAGTTATTTAGAGAATGCTATCACTGACCTTTGAAGTTTTGATTAGCTGATTAATAACTGTTCACAGCTCTTTAACTGCTCTAATCCTTAAGCATTAAGAAGCTCTGCTTTAAATGGGACAGTAGCAGTAGCATATAACAAAGGGAAAAATATTCTCTGTGTTACAGCAGAAGTAGCCATGACAATATCACTCTGCAGACCATAGGAAATCAAAGAGGGGAAGTGTTGGGCCTCAGATTAGAATTTTTCCATTCCTGCTCTCCATGCTGCTTTTCCCTGCAAAACAAAACAAAACAAAACAATAACAACAAACCTTCCTCTTTCTATGTGGGACTGATGCTCTTAACCCAGAGACCAATAACTCATGTTTGACTTATGGTCATTATCTGACCCTGCCTCCTTCTGACTTCATGTCCACACCTTCTTTATCATCATCAAAACAGATTCTCAGGCCTACCTGGGTAGCTCATTATGTTGAAACACAAGTTTTTAACCCCTCAAAAGTGGGCCTCATTTGAGAGCTCCTGGGAAGAGGGACCCCATCATTATCTATGTCCCATAGCCAATCAGACACTTTCTGACAAGCACAATTCAAATCCTTTTAACTCCTGTGCCAAGAGTTAGAACCAATCAGAACCCTACTTCCCTAATAATGATCAGTTTGCTGGACACAGGCCTGATTGGCATAAAAGCAACTTAAAAATAACATCTTTCCATTCCACATCTTTGAAAGTAAGGGGCAAAAGACCATAGCTAGTGTCAGGCTTGCAAATCATTCATTTTATACAGGCCTTATTTGAGCAGGAACAGGCTGATATTATGTCAGTTTCTACAGGAAAAAACAACAACAAACAAACCAACAACCCCAAAACTCATTTATTCAAAACAAATACATTAAAGGAAGATTATTCACCATTTGTGTGTCAGGGAGTTCATAATAAATACCTTTATAGCATGTATGGATGTTCTTAAACACCTCATAGGATCTTCCATCTTCAAAAATTCTCCAATTTCAGTGAATTAATTAGCTCCCCTGTGGGGCTGGAGAGGATGGCGCCATTCTAGAAAAGGAGAAAATGAGATGGAAAGTTGTGGGGTTGTTGAATAAACTGGCTTACCGAGATGTTTTTCATTTTGTCTAAATTAGCCCAAGGTACTGAAGAAAAAAAACCTGCCTTTCCCAAATCATGCAAATGTCTGTCCAACCTTTCAGTTTCTTTGCCCTGGTGAGTTCCTCGATCTATCACCTGTAAACCCTCAAATCGGAGGTTCGGTTTGCCATTCGAAGGAGAAGAAAAGACGCCAGATGTGGATATCTGTGAGCATAAGAGGAAGTTACTTATTTCACTTCTGTCGGTCTCAGTTGACTGGCCTACAAGTGAAGACAACGACATGTGTCTCCCCACCCCCACTGTATAGACTAGAGGAAGGAAAACATCTTCCTCTAGGAAATCATCAATGCTTTGGAAATCAGTTTCATAATCATTATCACCCCTGAATATCTTCAGCCGCGCTGCCTTCACTCCTCTTGGGCCATCAATTCCATTGCCTCTCCACCTGAGAATGGAACTTGATCCCTGGAGTCACCTTGAGTTTGATAAACCAGTCTTGGCTTTATCTTCCTCTCCATTTACAAGAACTGGATATCTTCCACCATTGACCTTTATATTTTTAACCTCCTAACCCTTATATGTTGCCCTCTCATTAAAATATAAGCTTCTTAAATATAGGAATTGCTTAGGAGTTGAATATGGGAATGTGGCCTTGATTACTTTTATTTACATAATATATATGTATACACATATATACACAGATACATACATATATATGTATGTATACATACACACACATTTTATATATATATATATATATATATATATATATATATATGTTGTCCTTGTTAAGTTGTTTCACTTGTGTCTGATCCCATTTGGGATTTTCTTGGCAATGATATTGGAGTTCTTTGCCATTTCCTTCTCCAGTTCATTTTACAGATGAATAAACTGAGGCAGAGTTAAGTGACTTGCCCAGGATCACATAGCTAGTAAGTGTCTGAGGCTGGATTTGAACTCAGTGAGATGAATCTTCCTGATTCCAAACCAAGTGCTCTATGCACCTTGACACCTAGCTGTCCCATCTATTATTTATCTATGACCTAATAATATTAAAGGTTTATTTAGTATTAAAAAATGAAATGTGTATGTATATGTGTATAGATACCTATACCATATGAGTACATGCATATATACATATATACATGTATGTATATATACAACTATATGGTGTTTAGTATATTTGCTAAATATTGGGGATATGAATATGAAAAGCATTCTAATAGAGCGATACATCACATATAGGGAAATAGTGTCCAGGAAAAGGACTTTTGGTCTGGGAGTCACAGGAATGGTAAAGATAGAGCCTGTTGTAGTGACTAGGACACTAGACCTGGAGTCAGGAAGACCCGGCTTCAAATCCTCCCTCAGACATTTGCTAGCTGTGTGACCCTTATTTTCTTCATCTGTAAAATGAGGTGATTGGATGTAATGGTCTCTAAAATCTCTCCTAGCTCTCTAAATGTATGATATGATCCATAAGGACAAGTCCTTTTCCAAAGGTAATAGTACTGATGATTATATTACTGTTCCTAAAGTAGGGAGTTAGAAGGATAAGTGGGGAGGGAAGATATGGAGGAGATAGGAGGCAAATTATGGTTTGGGCTGGGACCACTCAGTTTGCCAATCTTTTTCTCATTTAAGATGACCCTATCCCAGGACAGTATTTGCGACAAGGATTCATTTTCCCAGGGACTGAGAACATAGATTCTGAGGGTCTTATTAGTAGGGTGTTGGCCCGGGTGGGAAGAAGCTGGGGAGATGGCAGGATGGCTTGGGTGACTGGCTAGATAACATGGGAAGCATGCTCAGAGGAGATAAGTCCCTGCTTCAATGTTGTTTCTCAGATCCTCCAAAGCTAAGTGTCCACAGGGAGAACTATAACTAAGGTGGGGCAGTAAGAGCTATTCTCCAGGGCATCAGATTTAGGCACTGATGATGCTTACTGCCTTTCAGTGGCATAGAAACAAAAAGAAAAAAAACAACTTAGCAACTAGTTAGCAAGAATAATTTGATAAAATAGCTCGCTACCAGATGGCAAACCGAGGTGCTGTTCTCTGTTTCATACCTTATCATCTAATCCTCTCCCCAGTTGCCTCTTGGTTGTCCAGGTATCTCCATGAGCCATGTGAAAGTGTCCCCTGTCAAGTTCTCACACCAGAAACAGTCTGTGATATTTGCCCTAGGCATAAAAAAACCCTAGTTGCAGACAAATGGAATGAAAGCATTGTGACAATTTGTTCAATAATTACTGCAGAAAGAGAAACATTATAGCATCAGTCATCTTGATGATTCGGCTGGAAGTGGGAATGCGGTGAGAATTATTAGGACTTTTTTGCCGCTTCCTTCCTTTGCTCTGGGAGGCTGCAGTGACATCTAGGCGCTCTCCTGAGCTCTCCTACGATTAGCTGAGCTGCAGGACCAAGCCCAGATGAGGCGAGAACATTTTTAACCTTTTCTTTAGAGATGGATATGGGTTCAGCTCACTTTATTAATTGGACATAGTACCCAGGGCTGTGCCTCAGAGCATTATCAACCAGAGAAGTGATTCCGAATCAGTTTGACTTTGCCCACTTTTTAGATCCTATTGGTTGGGTATTCTAGTGCATGTGTTTTCCATTTCCTGCATTTACTGTCTATAATACCAGTGAGGGCTATCTCCATGTGTTCATTTCCCACTGCATTTTGCATCATTTCTTTTCTTTTTTTTTTTTAGTGAGGCAATTGGGGTTAAGTGACTTGCCCAGGGTCACACAGCTAGTAAGTGTTAAGTGTCTGAGGCTGGATTTGAACTCAGGTACTCCTGACTCCAGGGCCGGTGCTCTATCCACTGTGCTACCTAGCTGCCCCTATTTTGCATCATTTCTTACCCTGCTTTTCGACATCTCTTCAGCCCACATCGACATATTCATTTCTAAAAAGCCATCAGCCTTCACATATTACTAGGAAATTAGGTCTCAACAGTCAAAGTTATCCTCTAGAATAACTGAAGAGGGCTTTAAAGCAACTTAAATGACTTCGGTGTGGGTTCAGTGGCTACAGCTTAGGAAAGTTCTCGAGTCGTTTATAGCTTATTTAAGCTATAGGGGAAGCCATAAAAATAACTAGCTACTTTGCATTCATGTTTCATGACATTTTGAATACTCTAATTAATATTTTATTACAAAATCATCATTCTTTCAACAATGAATTTAAAAAAAACCTGGTGCATTCCTATGTTACCTTGGCCAAGTCACTGAATGTTTCTGGGCCTCAGTTTCTTCATCTGCAAAATGAGGAAGATTAAGTTCTAAGGTCACATCTAAACATAAAACTATGATCTTGTAACTGAGTTTGGGGCCAAATTTCTTTTTTCTCTAGGGGGACAATACTCCAATTTTATAATAGAAGTTCATAGGAAAATAATTCAATATGGAGGAATTTGCTTTATGGGGAAAAATATTCAATCAGTTCTTTAAGTACTTTTGAAAAGCACCTTTTAAAGGACC